>NC_138825.1:45241351-45841351 GCF_965183815.1 Platalea leucorodia | reverse complement strand
GCCATGAACATTTTGTGTGACTGACTGGAAGATGAAGACATAAAAACAGACGTTACAAACGACTCAACAGATCACAAAGCTAGAATGAATATTTAAAGGACTGTTTTATCTTGTAACAGAAAATGCATTCAAAATCGCACATGCTGTCTTTGTTTGCTTGTTAGTAAGACAAATCCTCTCTAAGGACCGTGTTGATAGAGGGCTAGCTAGCTGTATTCACAGTTTTATGCCAATACAGCAAGGTCACTTAGAGACTGTGTATTTACTCATCTTCTCTACTGTTACTAAACTCTTGTGAACACAGGGAGTTCAAATACCTCTAATAAAAATCTAAAATTAGGAGAGAAGTTAGACTGTGATAAAGTAAAGATTATTTCATTAATAAAATGCTTTATCTATAAAATTAATTACTCAGGCTAAACACTTAGCACAGCATAAATGGTACTTTATAAAACCTAAACAACTCGGAACTCCTAGTGAAAATGGAAGAATCCCTAAGGAAAATGTAAGGTGATGAGCATATCCAGAAATAAACTTAACCAAGCACATTTTAATTAGCCAGACTTGCTAGGAAGAAGTGTTTTGAATGAATGAATGGATGAGTAAGGTAGACTGAGAACAGACAAAGCTGCGGTCTCAACAGATGCGAGGTTCTCCCTTCCTCCATCACCAGAATGAAGTGGCACAAGGAACATGGAATACAGCCCTGAGGAACAGAGGACCCTTATGGATTTATTATTATTTAGCTAACTAGATGTCAGAGTACTTTGCAGTTTCTTCCCCTTCTGGAGGAAGCCAGCATTACAGTAGCCAGGCCAGGCATGAGTGAACACAAGCAATAATCATCGGCACCTATTCTTTCAATGCAAAAATGCTCTGCCCTGTGAAATAAAGACTGTTATTAGTTATTAAGCAAACTATCAAAGTAAAAGATGTCCAGGAATGGCAGAAAACAAATTATTTTATGGAGGAAAGAGACTTTGCCTTGATCTAATCTTCTGCTGAGATTCCACATTAAGTGAAAAAAGACAAATAGGTTTAAAACAAACAGCTTTAAAATGAGGAAAAAGGATTCCTAAAAATTACCTGATGGCCATATTGTGAGCTGCCGTTCCCAAAGCTCTTCGACCCAGTATACACAAGGCAAAGGAAAGTGTCACTAGAGGAGAATCCTCATCGCTGTCCAGGTGCTACAAGGTTTTAAGAATAGCGTGTTATTCCAGATGCAAATACCATCTCTAAAAGCAGTGCAATACTATAGATCATAACATTCATAAAATTTGTTTGTAGCTGGACCTACACACAAAAACATTCTTTGCAATTAAAGGAAGATCATTGCCATCAAAGGCTTTCTGCAAAGTGCAAACTGATTTTGCCCACTGGCTAGAAACAGAACACTTCAATCTCAGGTGGCAAGATTGCAAGGGAGGGGAGCTTGGGGGGGGGTGAGCTTGGGGGGTTTTTTGTTTGTCTGTTTTTTTCTGATCTGACATTCTAAACCAGAGCAGATTCCTTATTGCTGAGAGACACTGCAACTGGAGGCAGCCAAACCCCTTTTCATGGGACACGGTGCATATGAAATTCCCCCACAGATTCCAGAACAATCTATTTGGAAAAATTTGGGGGAACACACTTTTAGTGAGTAACAATATATACCTAAATTATATACTATTGATGACACTGACCTCACATTTTAACAAGCAAAGTCAAAACATTACATCGACATATACTAGCTCAGGAGAGTTTCTTTACTGAAATTTTTGCAAAGAAAACCTTGCTATCAAGCAGGAGGAAAAACTGAAACAACCCCTCATGAATGTGAATCTTTAGGAGGATACAGACTATTTCTGTCCATGCAATGGGTGATTTCTTACAGCTTTCTTTGACTCTAATACTGAAGCCACTTATAATTGAGAATGTAGCTCCTTCTATAAAATACACTGATTTTCAGGGCTCTGTGTACAGTAAAACTTCCTTTACATCTTTCTTACCTCCTACATGAATTTTACCTCTATATAGTTAGTGAATTACAAAAACAGAGATAAAAGAAAAAGATGTAAAAATATATATATAAGGGGTGTGTGTGCACACTAGTGCAGGCACTCCTTTGCTCTTTTAAGTCTAACTCAGTTAAGTTTCAAGTCTATTGGGCATCCCTAAATCTATTATTCTGTTTGAAAGTCTCAGCCACATAACAAGTGAAAAAGCATCATTTAACAGTGGCTTTCCCTGCACCATGCAATTCTTTGTATGTCCAAACCTGGGAGCTGAGACATGGAGATAGGAAAGAAAAGAGATGAAATATTCCCAGCAGGAGGAGATGGTGGGGAAGGCTCAGAGGACAATTCAATGAAAACAGTATCAATGCAATGATATGCAGAGGAACTGGTGGAATGGTACTCAGGGTCAGAGACATGAGAAGGAACCGAAGTGGAGAAGAATCATTAAGATTCAGCGATGTTATGCCAGCTAAGGTCAGTGGTAGCAAATGGGATGTGCACTCAGCGATCCTAAATGAAACATGCACAAGTAACAGTGTGTGGTGGCCAGGAAAGACACACTTCTCATTTTTTGCCATTATCAGCAATAATCAGAAAATTAGATCAAGAGAATATGCTTGTTTGAAACTGTATTCTCCCTCTGGGCTATCTGGAGTATTCCATGAAAATACGGTAGTGCATTTCTGACAATCAGCAATCTTAGTGGCTCAAAGCATGTGAATGCACAGCTGTAAACCTGCCCTTGACCTTCTAGAGCTGCGAGGTAATTTCACACGGTTTTGTGGCACGCTTCACATTTGAATTATGAGCTCTCAGAAGTGACCTATCCCAGCAGTGAGTTTGTTATGCACTTCCCTACCATTTGAAGATTGTACCCAAACATACCTTTTGGAAAGGGTACATAAACATTGCAAATATTTGGAAAGGTACCCAAACACTGGCAACACTGAAGGAATGATGACATTCCCTGAACAGACCCTACTCCAGCATTACTTCTGCAAACACTTATTATATCCATGCTTTTTAGAGATGATGAAATTAATGGTGTCGGAAGTGTGCACAATAAGGAATTGGTTCTGTATTCAAAGACTAACTCTCCTTAAAACTCAGTTTTTGCACAATGGTAGTCCCCAAAATATGTTTTTTCCATTCCACAAAACATGTATTTTCCTTTGATGTTAAATCTGACAGCTTAAATGAAATAAATTTTATTGTATTAATCCTGAGCAAGCTAAAGAGTAACGATGCGTCATTTAACTCCTATCCCAAGAATTAAAACTACTACTACAAAAAAAACCCCAACCAACCAACCAACCAATAAAAACCACCAAAAAATCAATGCAAGCTTACCTCCACTCTTTTTCTGGCACAGAACTGAATCCAGTCCAGATAAACACTGCAGAAACTAGCTCTTGTTATTCCTTGGAGACATGGAACATAATCTTCGTCTATGTTAATGTTAAACATTGCAAGGTCACGTTCAATATAATGCCACTTTGCGTAAGGCTGCAGTATCTTTTGGATGGATTCGTCTTTTATCCAGTCAAGGATTTTGGGAGAACTTGCTGTAAAGTATATTATACTCTGTGGATAAAATGTGCAAACGTTAGTCACTCTATTTCTGATTAAAGGAGATACATTTTACACAGAAGAGAATAAATTAAACAGGACCACACTAACTACCCATAACAGTACATATTTTTCCTATTTTTTACTGCTTGGCATCATTGCTTCACAAAACTGTTCAAGTTAGAAAGATGATAAAATTGATATCTAAACAGCAGACAACAGAAAAAGAAGTCATATTTTTAATACCTTCTGCCTTATAGGAAAATTAATACAAGCAATAGACTATGATAAGAATACAGAGTTCCAGCTTTCAAACATGTTAATTATGGAATATTAGTGGGGTTCTAGAGCCCATCCATTGATACCGAGAAGGTGGTATCAATAAAAGTTCCGGCATATTTTGAAAAAATAGTAGTAGATGGTCACATGCTCAAAATAGGACTCTCTCCCCTTCGTGGACTTCTTGTTTTCTAGGGGATGAAGCTTTCCTAATTCTTTAACAAACAGTTCCACCACGATTTAACTACAGAGGTGAGATTTGACAGATGTGTACAACACAAGTCTGAAAACGCCTGTTTTAATTGATGTTTTCACTCTGCATTTAGTGGCATCACTATTTTTGTTATTTGTCGATAAGGCCAGTAAAGAATAATGGATTATTTCTTATATGTCAGCCTAAGAAGCTGATAACTGATGTAACTGAGTTTGCTTTTAAAGCAGTGAAGGAGGAGCAGCATTCAGCAGGACATCTTTTACCAAATGCAGAAATATTAGAAAGCAGCAAGACTCGTATCTCATATCTGTGCGTGGGTTTCTAAATGCAAGTTCTTCTAACCGCTGTCTCTGAAACCATTAAAATAATAATAAATAAAATAAAATTAAAAATCTATCTAAACCAAATTTAAAGCATATTTTCAAAAGAATATGAAACTTAAGGAGAAGTTCCAGTGCTGCAAAGGAAAGTGGCATCAGCTGGGAAGTCCCATTATAATGTTTTATGATTATAACTTTTGTTTTAATAAAATATATTAATTTAGAATTGAGTTCCAAAGCAAACGAGGGGCAAGTGAACATGACTGAAGATGACATAGTTCTACTTTACCCATGCAATGGAAATATTATTAAGCAGATAAATGTATAAAATGAAAATATGATGGATTAAAAAGGACAGAAGCACCACCAGCCCCTTTAAAAATTCACAGTTTATCTTTCAAATTGCACAAAAATACACAAGCAAGAGGAAAATTAAGCTCCAGAGGAAAAAGACAAGTCAGACAGATACAGACTAAGGATGGACCCTTAATTTCTTGGCATGTGGAGAACGATACACTCTTTAAAAAAGATTCATGCAGAAACAATAGAGCTGAAAACACAGCACGCAGCAAATGCAGGCTTCTTGAATACTAAAAGATGTCTAAATAAGAATATATTGAGAAGAGATGGAGGAGGCACGAGGGAAAAATATCACAGTAGTTGGGCAGGAAATGATTTCAAAATATATGCAGAAGGGCTACAGGAGCTGACCCACTTTATTTGTGGAGAATAAAAAATCCTTTTATAGGAAGAAATACGGGCCTTTCTAGGCTGTCAATGAAACTGCAAGTGAAATAAATACATTAGGAATAAGACGCTTAGTGCAACTCATTGTTTAAAAGACGAATGTGGTAATTATTCTTGAAGGACAGGAGAACTGAAACAAAGCATACATTTTATTTGTTGATCTTCAAAATACAGTTTGCTTTTTTTATTATTCTCACCTGTGTTTCCAGAGAAGCAGATTCAGCTGGGGAAAAATCAGACTCGCAATCAGACATAGAAACAGCAAAAACTTCTGCCACCTAATTAAATTCTGCGCTTACTAGCTCTTCCTAGATATGTTTTGTGCACAAGTACATCCTCAGCTATATGGCAATTCAGAAATAATATGGTAAATATTTACAATATTGTAAGCTACAATGAATAAACTAGAAGCACTCCAAATGCTCAGTGCAATGGAAGTGCAGTTGCTGCTGGAACTCCAGCCTAAGTGTTTTCTGAGTTTGTGATTTATGTGACCTGAATTCTGCATTAACTAGAGTTCTTCTTACAATGACTTTCCTATGCCATTAAAACGAATGTGACAGGGCTTTAGAATGGTCACAGTGAAATTGCGCAGGGTCTTTACAGCTCAAGATTCCCCCGTAAGAAAGAGCTGGGCAAGGAATGAATTCTCACCTGTTTCTGATATTGTTTATCTGGAGGTAAGTACTAAATAAACAGGATGATAGCTGATCTGATACATAATATAACCTTCTCACCTTCTGAGGCTGTACTAAGGATTTTACCAAATCTTATCAGAGCTCCTGTTTCCAGAAGAAACTCATAACTTGAAGAACAGGAGAAGAAAATCTCCATACAGCTTTCTTTTGGGAAGTGTCATTCTAAAGAAGGGATCTCCTGAGCATGCTCTCCCTTCGCTGAAGGGAGCCCCAGCCCAGGCTAATATCGAAGCTGCCAACAGGTTATTATTATCTTCTGTTCATCCTTTAAAGGACTGACACCTTTCTAAGAATGAAGATCTGTACATGCAGTGTTATAGTACTGGCTCAAATAAATCCAACCACAAGAGATTCAATTTTCACCCCTCCAAAGCCATAGGTGGTGGACGTAACAAAAGTAATTAGGAAAGAGATGTCAGGGATGGTTGGGAGCTCTAGTGAGTGGCTTTGCGGCAGTAGCAATGGCACAGGAGGCAGCATTTCATTCTTGTTGCTTTAGTAGAAAACAATAAAGCTCAGCGATTTCTTCATTTGCTAGACTGGAAAGGCTTTGGCAGAGGATGAAGGTGTCTTGCTAGACTATAAGGTTCAATTACCGTAACAAATTAATATCTGCCTGGTCATTGTGATCTTAATAGTGCAAATATAGATGTGATATAAATGAATTGCTGCTTAATCTAATGGAATAAAACAACTTCAAATGTGTTGTAGTTTATATGTAAAACAGCAGGTAAGAAGGGGGTTTGCACTACTAAAAAAGTATAGTTGAGAAAGAGCTCTTCAGAGATTTCCCAAGAACTTTATGCTTGTTGATCTTTTTTTTTTTTTTTTGCCAGAAAAAACAGTGGAAAGGCCAAGTCAAGAAGAAACAACAAACTGTCAGTGAAGTTTTGCTTTGTAAGAATGCTTCCTCTGACTTTATCGCTAGAGGATGTTAACTCACCTTCTTGATTTCTGCTTAAGCATGCCAGCAATCTTCTGTACTAACTCTAAGTGGTCAGAATCAAATGTAGCAAAGGGAGATATGAATTAATTATCCCTATCTAACATTAAGTCAGTCTGACTGCCGGGAGTGCAAATGAATAAATATAAAGCCAAAAATTTCAAATGCTATTTCTAATACACAGCCAGCGTTCATTCTTTATGACAAACCTGCCTAGGAATATAGTCCACTTTACCGAAGAGTTTACCTTTATATAGTATCTGATAAGTATTCTCCGCAGATCGAACACTTGCAGCATTGTTGCAGCGTTGTTATCAATGATGCTATATCCTTCCAGGATGTACTGGGTTCGTGTTATTTCCCACGTCAGCCATCGGAGGTTAAAGGCTGCATTACACGATAACAAATGAGGCAAGTGCCCGGGCTTACAACAGCAGCAGCCTTCATTGTCTTCATCTCCTTCTGTTATAGCCTCCACTTCTCTCTGCTGGCAATATGTCCCTTGGCAGTGAGAAAAAGAGAGTATGCTGCCAGTTATTGGGGGAGGAGGAAACAAAGGACTTCTTCCAAGCTGACAAAGTATGACCGAAGGCTCTATGCACTTAGCAAAAATCTAATAGAGCGAGCTACGGCAACAAATTAGATGTGCCAATTGATCCACGCGCAGTAGCGAATAAAGAGCTGTACGTTATTTATTTGCCATCGCCTATAAAAGCCAAAAGGGCCCAATCCAACGTTCTAGGTATTTGGTTCTGAGCTGAGCTAAACTACAGACCACAGCTTCTGCCTTAATAAAAACTCACCAGGAAGCGACACTAACGAGTCTCGATTCATCAGGCACATTAAGCAAATTGATCCAAGTCTCAGTCTACTACTTCAAATTACATACAGGATGCAAACAAAGATTTCACAGTGTGTCAGAGCACTTATAAAATCCAGGTTTTAGCAAACTATCCTGGAAAGCAGGTTCCAAAAATAACATCCAATGGGTTGTTCTCTCTCCCACCGGAGTAAAAGCTACTCCGGATCAAACATCGCTAATGAATAACACTAGAGGCATGAGAACAGAACAGCTTTCTAATTAGCTGTAGATCAAAATAGAGTAAATCTTCCTGAAAAAGAGATGTTACCTCAAAAAGAAGTCATGAGGCAGATGCAGAAACAGTAATATATCTGCTCTGCAAACTCTGCATTTCTGGCCTGGCCTGTGCACACTAGAAGGTCAAGCTGAGCCCTTTGGGATTTGGCATCTATGAAAATGTGGTTTCTACACCGTGTAGGGCACTACAAATCAAAACCAAGGTGGACACCCAGATGCTCCTCCCACTGTTCTCAAAATACATGAGTTATTTGTTCTTGACGCATGGATCTTTTTAAAATTTACTCTCTGTGGGCTGTTGCTGAACTTACTCTCCACCGAATTTGTACATAAACCGTCTGTCAAGGCCACCTCCTAAGATGCAAGTTACACATATGTCTCGCATGGGCCGTCCGCCAACGGTTCAGTATCGCCCCCCGAGAGAGCTGGCTCCGTCAGCTCCCAAACGGAATCGATAGGAGAGGAAGGTGCTAGACACTGTGCTGCAGTTCAGCAGCTAGGAACCCTCCCCGCCAGGACCAACAGGCCTGTTCCGTTGTGTCGCTGTAAACGGGAGAAGAAGTTGCCTATGTTCATCATCTGAACGTCGGACTGGGAAAGAATACAGCGTCAGCTCCGATCCCCCCCAGTTTGCCAGCAGCCCGAAAGAGAGCCTGGAGCAAGGCAGCATCCCAAAGGCCTTTCTGTGGAGCGTCATGACAGTCGCTGTGCCCTCGACTAACCATCCCGGTCCCATCACAACTGTCTGGTCAACAAACTGAGGACCTTTAGTTTGTACCGATAGAAGTAGCACCCAGCATATTCCTTTCTCCACACCAAGAAAAGCCTTTCAAAATATAACAAAATATGTTAAAGTATTGGTTATCACCTTCTCTTTTTTTGCCCATACACCTTCTAAAATGTATCCAGCCAGCAAACACATACAAGAAAAAAGATGAATAGAAAGATCTGAAGGAAACGTGAGACAAAATGGGATTGTAGCCCTAAGGGACAGGGGGAAAAAAGATCCAGTATATTCCAGTGTTCTCCGTTCAGTTTTCTCTAAGTGAAAACTTACACTGTGTATCCAGTGTTGTTCACACACTGATATGTATTCCTCCTTGAACTTCAGGGATATACAATATGACAAATTATTAAATGTCTTCAAGTAACCCAAATATAAACATCTTCCAAGACTGCCACAAGGTACAAAACATGTACGTGTATCAGGCTGACATTTCCAGTTGGACTGGACATGAACTGGACTGCTTCTGCTTCATATTTCACAGATTTCGACAGGAATTAACACTTATTGCTCAACAGCAAAAAAGCAGCAACTGCTCTGGGTCAGCGGATGCTTTTCTGAAGTCAAGTCAAAAGACATCATACTCAAACTGAAGTAGGGAAAGGCATATTCCTTTGTATGGAGCTTGAAAAGAGTAAAATAACTACTCCGTGCTGGTGCTGTTACTATTGCTGTTATGTTTATTTGTGAAAGCTTAAGGGTCTGTCAGTATTAAACTGAATTTAAGAAAAGATACATCTTCATCCAAGGTGCTAAATTAAGTATTGCCAAATGTTTATAAGCAATGAAAAACACAAGCCTAATACACAACTGCCACTGATCCCCTTACAACTAAGGGAATTAAAGATGGATTTGCTCAGTCTGTGTAACTCTATTCTTAAATATTTTTTTTCTTTTGGTATGGAAATACCACATTTCGTTCCTATGGAATGCTGGACATTTTTATGTGCTTTCTGTATTATCTCTATTAATAAATACAAAATATTATTACTCGAGACCCTGTAATTACTTAAGCCATATATTTTGTAAAATAGAGGGACTAAAGAGGCTGGCAAGGCAAATAATAAGTGAATTCAAGAGACCCTCAATGCTTGAGGGAAGCTGTCATCGCACACATAACAAACAGAAGAAGAAGATGCCAGAACAATTATTTGCATTCTCAGCTAATTTGACAGGTAAAAATATCTGTAAGTCATCTTTGCTAGGTAATTTTAATCAACTAAAGTTAAAATTATACTACAGTGGACACAATCCACATTGAACTTGAGGAGTGAGAGACATTCTAACCGGTATCATGTTATTACAAAAGCTCTGGAAACCAACCAAAGGAGCTCATGTGGTTATTGTGCAGATTTATTCCCAAGAATGAAATCAGGGCTGTGCACTGTCAACATCTGGCAAACATGCACTTGCTTAGCAAAAACTGTTTGATGGACTCGGGTACTATCACCTTGGGGATTTGGTGTGTCTTGACTGCTTGCAGAGCCTCTGGGGTATCCCTGTTAAGTTTAAAGGTATAATCTGAGCCACAGCCAGTGCTCTGACAAAACACCAAATCCCTATTTCTATCGTCATGCTGCTGATTAGGATTCCCAAACGACATCTAGTAAAAGGACTCAAGTCTGCACAGACAAAATGCAGGCTTGATGTTCAAGTACATGTTGGTTCCCCCCCAATCCTTGCAATCAGTTCTAGGAAGACTGTTGGTAATTTTCTCTCATCTTTAATTGAGCCTTACTTTAATCCCTAATGCACTGGCTGGACTTCAATGCCACAGATTTGCATGTTACTGAGAAACTTCATTTTACCAGTGTGTACATCAATCCTTTTTGGTTCATTACTCTAGACACTGCAAAGACTAAGACCATGTGCTCAGTTTTATTCATTGAGCCAAAAGGGACAAGTCACAGTAAATGAAGTTTTTACGTGCATCTTTTACAGAAGGGCGACCCTAAACTTTTGCATATATGTTATACGCTGATGACTAAAATGACAATTTTTATATTGCTTCTCGAAACATTATGAAGTTCAAGCAACTCAGAATTATTCATAAAACTAAAGAGCAGGGAGCAGAGCGTGCACTTCAGTTCTGCAATGTAATTAAGTGTAGTACCATTAAATATTAAAATACAGGAAAATGTTTTCACTGGTAATTAGTCAGTTTAAAATCAGAGGGAAAACATTTTTTTTTTTTTTACATTTCTTTCTGCAGTAGAAAGAAAAGAAGCTCTCCCTCTTCACTCAAGCTTAGTCACTCACTGTGACCCTTGCTAGTACAGATGAGATTTCTAAGACATCTAACACTGGATGGTTGCCAAAAATCCATCAATGCAAAAGCGTGTGCCAGCTGAACAAAGCAAGGTCAATCTATGTGAGCTCAGGAGAAAACCAGGGTGAGAACTTGGAGCTCTTTCTATTTTCCTGACGCATCAGGATTGGAGGACTGACTTGTGCTCTGCCAGAGTGATCTGACCTAAATGGAAATAAGAAAATTGAAACTGAAGACTGTAATCTCACTTCAAGAGGATACATAAAATACACCTACATTAATGACCACCCACCCTTCTAGAATTTAAGGCTGAAATCAAAGTGTGCTTTTGAATTTAATTTTGAAAACTCAGTGAGTGAAAAGAAGAGCATTTTTCAGTTCTGAAGGGCCAGAAAGAAAATCCCGTAACACAACTAGATACTTCTAGAAGCAGTTTTAATTTCCATAAAACATTTCAGTTTAGCAACACATCCAGAATGGGGAATAATTATTGTGGCTGAAGGTAGTGATGGCTTGAGCACTAAGGATTGCTAACATATAATAAGCAACTAGGGTGCAAATGTACGTAGAAAGGGCTCATAGGGCTCATGCACTAACCCCACCCTGCAGACGTTAAGAAGATCATAAATCACCCTCCTGCACTAGGCATTTCAAGCTTTAAACTCCGTGATGCCAACAACCAGTTTTGGACTAGGGGATTTAACTAGGTGTTGAGTCTGAGAGATGGAGCTGGATATGGAGATGGGAGCCATGGAGATGGACTGAAGCCCAGGGTGACTCCTTTTGTAGGCCATGCAGAGGTCTCTTCACCGACAACTCCACAAAAATGCCGGGTTGCTCATCATTTGTTTGGCAAAATCATGCACATGAATATTTTACAAATAAATGCATTACAGTGGAAATATCTGACTCTGCTCCACCAAGCTCTGCTGCAAAAGTATTCACAAATTCTGATGGATTCTCCTTCTCACCCAACACATTTCTTTTCTGCTCAGGATAGGAGCTTCATAAGCAGCAAGTTATCACCCAGAAGACCAAAGAGCATAATTACAGCCACTGAAAGGCCACCCTCTCCTGAAACAAGCATCAGATACAGCTCTAGAAACAGAGAAAAACTAACACTTCAGAAAGGAGTGAACTGAGCTCCCAAATGGAAACTCATGAACCCCAGAACTGGACACATTCTGGAAACCAGCAACTGTTTTGGCTCTTTCCTGCTCTTTTCCTTGTGGAACTGGGATTAAGAACAGTAATTTATAGGCTCTGATAGTCTCAGGTTGTTTCAAAGAAAAATCTCAGGACTTAAAAACCAATATCAATTCCTCAAACATCAAAGCTGTTAGTTATAAAACTGTGGTTTGGTTTTCAGCTGCTTCAGGTGCTTGTATGCCTGAAAAATAGTCTGGTTTTCAAACCAGATCAGTTGCTCTAATAACAGGCATCCCCTCTTCTCAGAAACCTTTCCTTTTCTTGGTCCACAGAGACACATTATGGAAGCCCAGGTGGAAGAAAGCATTCTCTAAAGATGGTGGTTGTTAAACTTGCAGCTACCAAATACCATGAAAACCTCTCATGTCACCTCTTCTGGAGTGCAATGCAAGATGCAACATATTGTTTCTGGCAAAGACATTTTCTCAATAAAAAGGCTGCAGTGCATCTAACAACATGTTCCTTCCTTCCAGAGGTCCTCTCTGGTGCACCCATACATACATATAAAGTTGTGGAAGGGAGGAAAGGGAAAAAAGACATCAAATATTTATTCTAGTCTGTGTTACAGAAACTATTCTAAGCCTATTTGAAATTCATAGATGGCTTCCACTGTTGGAGCATCATTGTACACCTAGAAAGGCTTGTACATCACAGATTTCCTGCATTCAACATAAAATATCCTCTTCCCTGTTTCATGCCATTATTCGCAATTAAATGACCAAGATTTAAGAAACCCCTTTGCATCCTTTCTGTTCATGCCTGTAATATTTCGGAGCATTGTGTCTCTCAGTCTTTGTTCTTTTCCACAAACAATGTACTTTTGGTTTTTAACCTTCTCTCCAAAGAGATGTGTGAAAAATGGCTGCTTTTGTCTGAACTCCTTGTAATTTATCAATACCTTTTAATGGTCTGATGCATACACTGAACACACCTCAAGTGTGGTCTCAGGAAAGACATGAAGGTGGGGACTTTTATTTCCCAACAACAAGAGGTGATTTGTAAAAGCAAAAAGGGAAAGTTGCAACCACTCTTTAAATAAAGAATGAGTCTTGCTAGTGCTACAGAGACTTCAGACACAAAAATCAAACACCAATAAACATTCCTTACACTGGTAATGTACTTGCTACTGTAATAAAACTATACAGCGTACACATACACTGCAGAAATGAGTAACTGTCCTTATTTCTTAGACATCATTACTATGCCTAAAGCTTATAACCTAAACTGGCTGCATTCATACACCACTTTGCGTGGGAAGTAAGCCAGCTAACACAGAGAAAGCCCCACGGGCGATCCCATCCTGCTGTCACAGCTGCCTTCCACTACGTACAATTACATCTCTCTCTGCTCTGTGCTTCTTTCCTTGATCCATCTAATGAAGTTCCAAGTGAAGCATGAATATCGCACGTGCAACATGCAGCAACAAAAAATCACAGCAGAGATTTAGAAGTTAATTACATGATTGAAGAATATCGGGCATGAGTTAGAAAACAGCTCCTCAAGATTTCAGCATCACCACCCGTAATTTCTCCACATGTAACGCCTAACTGGATATTCTCCAGAAGACATTTTGTAGAGGCACAGACTAAAGAGGAAAATATTTTAAGTCTTCCTTGTTCTACAGGGAACACGCGGGAGCTAGATATTTTGACATTCTTTCGGCTTGTTCCCTGATTGCGGGTTTTCCCCTGTCTCTTCCTTTCAAATTAAATGGTACATTATGTATTTCTTCTGGCAGGCTGCTTTTAGCATACTGCTGTGGTCTAACACAGACAGCAGAGTTAAGTTACTGAAGGGCTTGATTCCCCCACACCAACATGCAGCTACCTGAATGTTTTCACCTAGCCTGAGCTCATTACTATCCTCTCTTCGTTTTCGGAAAAGGAGGAGTTGGGCGTCTCTTCTCAATGCCTGGCTCCCCCCTGCTTTACACACAGGACGAATGACACGATGCAGGCACATCCCCTCTCTCTCCATAGAAAGGGAGAGCGAAGAACTAATTCACACAAGGTGCTTAATTTGAACAGGACTAAAGATGGTTGAGAGGAATCCCAGCTTTGCTGACTGTCGTCTTTCAGTCTGCTCAGTCTGTGTCTTCTTACCCTGTCTGCAAGGGTTTGGTTGGTTGTTTTATTTGTTTGGGTTTTTTTTTCATTTAAAAGCTGAGCCAAATGCTTCTATTACATACCGTTAGAAAGGCATCTGGATCAGTCATTTATAATACCAACTCTCAGTTAGGCTGGACTGCAAACTGGGGAGGCAATACCTCCTGCTCCTAGTACACTTAAATTCAGAAGACTCTATGACCCCTTCTTCGAGCACTACTGTGGCAGTATTGCCAGCACAGCTTTTCAGCTACCGCAATGAGAAACACCCGTAGGAAAATCCAGAGCTCCACAATGCAAATATTGCTTTTGGTATACTCATAAACAGAAAACAGTCACCGACACAGAGAGCACTGTTCTGATTCACTCATTTCCAAAGCAAACACAGACTTCCTATTTAAGGAACAGCAGATTTTTAAGGCCCTCAATTAAAATTACTCATTTGAAATTGAAGTTAAGCAGCCAAAGCTCAGAAATTACAGATTTCAAGTTCCTCCTCTAGCCCTTTCCTTCTTCCTTGTGGGAAACCATTCTGTACAATGAAAGGAATCAGGGTCCTATGTGAAAAACAGTGCATGACCAGATGGCTAAAAATAGGAATGTAAGATGCCCAAAGCAGACAAAATGAGCCTAGTGCTTAACAACTGCCTCTTGACTTCGTAAACCACCAGGTTCTTCCATGGCAGTTGCATACACTCTTCCCACTTATGCAGAAAAAAATCCTGCTGTATTCAGTTGTACCCCACACTCACCAGCTGCAAGATTTGAAACTGGGAAGGACGTGCTGAGTCCGCGCAGGAAATGGCTCCTGGTGCTGCTTGGGGGCAGCCCGGTCTAACTTTCTGCCCCTGCAGGCAGCGATCCCGCCCAAAGGAAGGAGCAAAGAAAACCCTCCAAGGAAGAGTTTCAGCTCAGTCTCAGCTTTCACAGAGCTTCCTTGGGACAGCCCTTGTCCCCTTATGCAGCTTCTGCCTTCAGGTCTGCCCTTCTGGCTCCTTTTACTCAGACTCAGTGCCCCAGTGTTTGGGCACCCTTGCGTAACCCCTATGGGCCCACCAGAGCAGGGCTCCTTGCTGACACAAGGACAAAACCTGTTACAGGCAGGGCATGGTACAGCAGCATAGTTTATCTAAAGCACACCAGCCCTCATGGGTTACCGGGAGACACAAGCAACCCTCTGGTGTCAGCACACCACCTCAGCAAGCCTGCATGGGGCACACAGCAGACTACTTGCCCACACTTTGGAGTCCATGAAGCTTTCGTTATCGTCTGCGTCAGGCAGATCCATCTTATCTGGCTTGTGCCTGCTTCCCCTCTGGGCTCCTCTGTTCCTCCTACTCCATCCTTAAGCAGGCTTGTAATTCATGTGGTTTCTCTGGCACCCATTCTGCACGGTCCAGTGGGGTTCAACTCTCACATAGCATGTCAAATGCTACACGTTTGAGCTGTTCTTTCCTCAGGTATGTTCCTTTATTCAATCCTGTGGCTTCTCTGTGCCAGGCCAAACAACGTAATAACAATACTCATGCACTCCTAGTTTCTCTTCCCACAACACCTCCTCTACCCAGAGAAAATATTCTGAAAGCTAGAGAAACCTTCCTTACATACCATCTCTGCGAGGACATAAACTAATGACACATTTTCTCTTATTCTTGTAATAACATCATCCAGTGGGTTCAGAGAGAACAGGGGGAGTCCATTTCCCTCCCATTTCCATCCTTTTCCTCTCCTTCTGGTACTGGGGAGTCTCTTCCCCCAGTGATACTCTGAGGGTGAGGAGGAATAGGGGACTGGATTTGTACTGAAGATGAGATAATCTAGGTGAGATTCCCATTCCCATTTTCCCACTCCTCCTCCTCCAGTAACTTGTCTGTGCTTTCCCAGTTCACAGTTTGCTGCCGCTCTCTTGGTCCAGGTCTTTTGAACCCTCAGGTAAGGGTGCTGCTTTGCAGGCTGCCAGCCTCCTCCTGAGGAGCACGAGAGAGACGGGGAAAGGAGATATTCGTGATGAGAACTCAGCTGGCTCTAAATGGCAACCCATGAAACAAAGGAGAGGCTGCGGGGCTCAGCCCCAGCTGAATTTAAAGACCTGTTGCAGCCAGCACATTGGATCTATTCACAAAGCGAACCAGCTACAGTAGTAACACTGAACAGCGTAAGGCAATCTGCATGGAAAGGTCAATTTTCAGACCCATTTAGTTACTCGAACTGTGGTTTTAGGGAATACGGAGATGCCTTGACAGGTGGCACACTGCAATTTTTGAGCTTTGCTCTCAGATCCAAATGCAAAATGGCACTCGCCTGATAATGAACCATCCTGGCTCAAAGTCAAACAAAGTCTTCCCAAACCACTTTGCAACAAAACTATCCAGTTGTTTACCATTCAACTTCCAGTTCATTAAGCCTGTCTGCTAAGCCCCTGATCATTTTATCCAGCTAGCACGTGGTTTGAGGATCCTCTCATATTTTTTCATCTCTGTTTCCAAGATTTTCTTTTCTTGAACTGCCTGGGGATGGTGATGATGGAGAGGGACCCAGCAGTAGGTGGCAACTGCATAAAGGAAAAAAACCACTCACAAAACTCATGTAATTTAAGCATGAAAGTGAGATTTCTTTCTTTTTGTTTCAAATCCTACAGTGAACTATTTTAACACAAAAGGATGATCAGCAAAGATAATTTTCTGAAATTAGAATGCAGGTTAATGGAAATGTACATGGTCCTGCTTACTCAAAATCCCAACAGATCTGAACAAAATGTCAACATTGTCCAAGATATGTCTCTTCTTTAACATACATAAACCCGTCCTGGAAGTCACTTTTCTTTTCGGATCTGCACAAATGAATGAACTATTTTTTGACTTCACAGAGTTTCCATAAAGAATTATAACTGAGCAACCTAAGAGGAACCAAAAATGACAGGCTGACTAAAACTGTCCTCAAAAAAACCAAAAAAAGCAATTATCTCAGAGATTTACCAGCCTGTGAAACCAGTGGTACTCTAACTAAGCGATTTGAACTGCCACAGTATTTAACTGTTCTTGCAGAACAACATAAATTTGCATTTGTCTGGCCTGAATTTGAAAGAAATAATAGCAAGTTCCAAATCTACCCAAAAAAAGCTTTCCACCTATGGACTCCATAGGGTACTTAACCTCAGTACCTATCTCTGATACAGCAGCACCACTGCTTACCTTGGGGGCACACAAGGAGAAGATAATACTTGCACAGATGTCTTTGAAATTGAAGAAAGCTACAGAGCCACACATACATCATCATCATCATGAACAATAAGAAATTATACGGCTGATAAATAAATTCTTTCTCGTCCTTTCCACTTGCTTTTTCTTAAAAATTGCCTTTATATTGAATAGGTATCTCCTCAGGTACTACAATACCAAGCTGTTTCAGGTATTTACTGTTTTCTACATAACCTTTCTTACAATACAGGAGTGTTATCTTCGTCCCCACCATCCAGGAAGGAAAGTGAACATCAAGCATTTACCTCAACCTGTTCAACATCCTACAGGGAGCCTGTCACAGAGTCAAGACTTGAGCCCACACATGTTATTTCCTAGTCTAATCCTCCCACACCTAAGAGCATTCAAAGAGTCAGTCTGTCTCCTATTTTCTCATACTCAACCTTGTTGAAAAGTCACCTTGATTATACACTCCTCTACATGTTGCCCATTAGATGCTCAGCCCTTGAGCCTGGGAAGCTGTTTGTTCTGGGATTTCAAAACTACAATCACCTGCAATTGCAAAGTGGTATCTTTGAAAGGTCACAAACCCAAGCAACAAACCCAGGCAGCCAACACGTGTAGCATGAGCAAAATCTAAAAGCTGTTTAAAAGTTCTGTGGTTTTACTTTTATTTTTCTTCATACTTTAGGGACAACAACAGACAAAAGGACAGGAGTGTGACACTACAAGCAACCGGCCTCACAAAAGCCACACCACTGAGGAGGCGGATGCAATTGCCATTCATTAAAGAGGAGTGTCCTGACAGAGGAATATACTGAAGAGGAAGAAAGCGAGGTCCCTTCTTCAACTGAAGTCAGCTCTTCCTAAATAAGAGATACATGAAGGCCTGATCGACCTGCTTCTCCTCTCCTGTTCTACTGTGACGGAGACCATCTCAGCACTGGCATCTTGCATGATCTGACACAAGATATTTTCCATGGGAGGAATCTTATGATATTTGGGGTTTTTTCAAAGACAAGTTTTGCATTGAACAACTTCAAGAACAACTTTGGTTTTCATGGTTATGGAGGGAAAGGAACAATTCAAAAACATAACTAAGCATAACCTAAAACATCTGTGAACCAAGCAAATAACTCAACATGCTTTCTTTCTGAAAGTCTTAAGATACTGCAGAACACAACTCCAAATTTCTTAACATCTAGGTTTCAAAACACTGTCATTCAAATAATGATACAAAGAAGTACAGAGCTTTTAGACAGACAGACAAATATCTACAAAAAGAGAGACAGAGAGAAAGGTCCTTAAACTCTATGTCCTACTATAGAGTTGTGACAGATTAAAAAGCCAGACAGGGTTTGTTGCTGTTTTGTTGTGATTTAAATCATCAGGGATCCTTACCTCGAAATTCCAGCCCTCTGAGCTGAAAGGTGACAAGGCCATTTCCAATTTCGATCAAGTGCACAAAGGCATTTAAATAATCCGATGCCAGAATAAAACAGTCTCCTGTGTTGTAGTTTCCCCAGCGGCCCAGAATCAAATCTCCACAAAGAGACTCCTGCAGAGATCTTGTCAAATGCTCATAAAAAATGGAGTTGAGATTATTGTCATCATTTCCTACAACCAGAGCAGCACACATTTGTAAAGAATAAAATTTATAATACACTAAGCCATTCTGCATAAAACCCCATATTCTTTTTTATTCCTGCATAAAGCTCCTTCCTCTATCTGGATGATATCTTCCTGATACTTTATACAACCTACATTTCCTCGGTGATATTTAGCCCTTCAGAGAAGCAGGCTGAAACTTTTGTTTAATATGAACAATATTGTAAATATAACATCAAATTAGTGATAACACATATCTCAGACTGAATCAAATCACCTCCATGTTTTAGAACAGCAAGACTTTTTTGGCTCCACTGAAAGTCTCTGCAATGCTAAGTTAATGTCTACATATTGTTCTTAATTTTAAGGAACCATAAATCATGATTATTTCAGTACATAAGCTTAAATCTGAATATTATTTCTGAGATTTTTAAAGAATTTAGCCACACAGCTTCCAGTAATTTTATTGGGATTTTTTTCTTTTAGTCCTCCAGGATTTTTTCAAGGCTTTGCCCATGAAGTATCTCTTGGTACTTAAGATGATGATACATATTTTATCACTTAGGTCACTTAGTATATTCAGAAAGAATGAAACAAGATTCATTCCCCACTAGAATTGCTACCACTTCTTTAAAAATAGTAGCTGTCCAATTACACATTGCTTGGACCAATTGTCCAGATGAAAAACACCCCATCACAGTCTAGAAGTGTTATCTCATAAAGGTCCACGGCATTTAACTGGATTAAAAGTAGCACTTTATGATGGTGATCCGTGAAAGGGAATGAACCTTTCACAAATGCTAACACAGTGCCACATAATCCAACGTGGTGTTGTCTTGTGCTTCTGCTCTTTTACATAATATACGCTTGACATGAGAACTGCTTTTCTATAATGCATCAGTGTCTCACCTTCAATACTTTTAAAACACTGGTGCATGAATAGATACACATGTACAAACCAACATCTTGTAGGTGTATTCGTACACACGAGAGTGTATGCAGATACATATATACAAGTACACGTGCATATTTACGTATGTGCACATTTAGGAGCAGATCTAACATGGAGAAAAAAAACAGAGGATGACAGGCTATAGCTTCCCCTACAAATTGCTCCTCAATATGAGAAGAGGAGTGGGCGTGTTTCTATGCCGCTTTTCATCACCATGGCCATTATGCATCCAGCCCTGGTATGTACGTATATGCAGGTATGTATGCACATACAGACATACTCAGCTATATACCCTCTGCAATATATTCGGTGAAAATCTAAACAAGTCATAAAATGAATCTTTTAAGCACACACACACAAAAGGAATGTTTTGCTTGAGCTATGGGGTTTAAAACATAATTAACTTACTAGCATATATAATAATGCTGAAGGTTATTGCTATCGGATGACAGAACGGCCTTGGGAAACATCTTAACTCCCTGCCTTGAAATGATAAATAATGAAAGAGCACTATATATGCCTCAAACTGCTAGTACCTCTCTCGCCTTCTTGGACACCCTGGATTACACCCATTTCTGCTTGAAGATATATATTTGTTCATGCTACTGATGTAATGGATAAGGATAAAAAGGGAGGGTGTGTAAAAATATAACAGCAGTAATTACAATGTAAACTTACACCTCCACAATACAAGCTCCTGACACCTCAGTAGCAAAATAAAATCAGCTGCAGAACACTGAAACGGAAGAAACCCATGTATGAAACCCTGGCCTCTCTCACTAGGACTGGGATTTGGCATGAAACACTGGTACCTGTTTCCCCAGGAAAGGACTCTGTCCCGCCAGGTGCTGAAGAGCGTCAGCTGAGGCACCGCACGCTTCCCGCGTCCACTGACTTGCCAAATAACGCTCTCGCTTCCCAGTCTCACCGGAACCACTCGGTGCAGCCCAGGAAGGTGCTTCACATTGCCATGGATCAGAGCTCGTTTCATGCACCAATACCCAGAGGAGAAGCCCACCATCTTTCCTACTTCTTTCTTTTACCCCCTCCTGCAAATTTTCCAACTTCCCTTTACCCCCTCTCCAAAAGGTTTCTCTCCAGGGAAGAGGAGATACCTGTCAGCGCAAACTGCTCAGCAGTAGGGGCACTGTTAACCTGCTGCTTTTTTCCAAAACCTTTCCCTGCCCACAGCTGACCTTCAAGTCTAGCTCGGGTGTCTGCTGCGTACTCCGCAAAACAGCAGTGTTATGATTAACCAAGCAATTCGCAGCTCAGCAGCTATCTGATCAGCCACATGTAACTGAAGAGCAAATTCACTTATCAAGTCACACGACCTAAACCGGTGCTCTGCTACCTTTAAAACGCTCTGGTTTGTTCACAAAACATTTAAACCCTTTGCATCTCTTCAGCTTCCCAGGCAAAGCCTCGACAGTGTAAATACATCACATTTTGTAAATCAAGCAAAACACCCAAACTCTGAGGCCATACCTGCATCCTTTTCGATCTGAATTGCCAGTCTGGTGTTGGAATGGTCCGACCTTTTGGTGCTGGAAATAAAGACATGTTGTACAGCCAATTCTTTTTTATAAAAATAAGACTCTCCCAAAACCACATTTTAATTTTCTTTTTAACATATCTTCTCATTCTGTGTTTATATCATTATGCAGTTCACACTCTAACCTGTTCATCCGTTTACTCCAAGTAGGCATATATAGTTATTTCACTTCAGTATTGCTATTGATATTGTAGCTTATCAGCACACAAACCAGAAGTGTCCGTGGCCCCTCCTCCTTTTCCTCAAACTCTCTCTTCCCCATTTTCCTTCTTGTGGGGCAGAGTCCATTCAGAATTTGGCATCTACAATAATACACAACACTACGTACTTAAATAAATGAACTGGCTCCAGAAGCATATCAGCCAGGTGCCACCAAAACAATGAATAGAAAGAATATTAAATTAGTCTGTCTTCCCTTCTGAGCCTTAAGGGAAACAGCTGGACTCAAGGGGTTTTCTTTGTGAGAAAATATTTCTGTGGGTGTACAACATCTATGGAAAAACAACAACAAAAAACCCACTTAGTTTCATATTTAGCTAGGCAGCAACAAGAGAGTCCCTTGTCATTCTTAGTGCTTGAAAAGGAGTAAATTACAGGGTCTTAATCCATACAGACAGTAACCCTGTCTCACTTATGAATGACACATTCCCTGCTCAGTATTTTCATTGTAGCAGTGATATAAATACCACAGGAAAAACAGTCACAAACCAGAACACAACTAAAAGGTAGACTGGATTGAGTTTTTATTCCTACCTGTAACAAAAAACACTAACAAAGCCTGAAAATAAGGAACAAGTATATCACTGTGGGCAAGCATGTGTCCAACAGAAGGGAGCCGTTGTTGTGGTCACCAGGGATATTCAACACCAGAAGTGCAAAACATCTCCCAAGCATCCATCTCCCAAGCCTCCAGGGTACAAGTGAAAGCCTGGGTAACTGAAATGCTATAGCAAATGTAAATTTCCCTGAAATACTGCTCTGGCAGTGGTGCTTTAGGATTTCAGGACACTTCCTTAAGAATATTGCCTCAAAAGTTTTGACCTCAATCGCTAACCTTAGCAGAAGGTCTATCAATCAGATACATGAATATTATCACTCCTTGGAAAATGGTGTTAAAGCAGAAAATGGGTAAAGACAAAGCCACTTGCCCCAAACAACAGTCAGCATAAGGTTACATGTGACAGCGGTGAGAGTCTCATCTGTTCAACAGCCTGCAAACGCAGGGGAAAAGTGCCAGCACGCCACCTCTCCTGGCAGGGGAACCGAGGGAGACACCCAGGCGTGGTCCTCATCGTGTCCTTTGTCAAACTGTGATGAGGGCGGCGAGGCCCGGTGGGACTGGCTGTGGTCTGGCTCATTAGGGTGGAGCACAGACCATAGCGGAGATTTTGAGCCCGCTGATGGCTGGCCTGTCAACTTAGCCTGAATTTAGCTACTCACTATGAGAACTTAGACATGCCTCGAGGAAGACTGCAGCAAAGAGGGTAGAAGTTATATGGGAGGCTTTCAAACAGCTTAAATAATGCTGAAAAAGGATGGTGTAAGCTCAGAGTAATGTTGTCTTTGAAGTACAGCAGAGACTCTCTGGGAGTCTGTGTGTCCTCATTGCAGTATTGGCTCCCAGGATTTTGTGTGTCAATATACAAGTTATTTAAAAGGTTGGAAGTTTCTGAGCTGAAGCTATAAGCCCATACTGAAGCCAACTGGGAGAAGGATGCCATTGATGTCCCTAATGTTAGAAAGCCTTTTCATGCACCTTCTCTACCTCCCTGAAAAAGCTGTGGAAAACTGACCAACAGAAAAATCACACGCAGGCTTCGATGTAGTAGATAGAAGAGGAACAGAATTGCTTTATGTCTACTCCCTACCGGCAACTGAGTTTTGCTTTAAAAAGGCATGTTCTTTACTTTGCAAGAAATACAGCTGGAGAGAATATGAGTCTTAATTAGAATTATTTGTGGTTAATATTAGTACATTATCTACATAGATTAACATTTTATTTGATGTATTATTTATCTTCCTGCCTCTGGTTGGCTCAGCTTATTGTAACCGCAATTTTCATTTCCTATGTAACAGAAAATGGCAATGGGGGGGAGGGCCTTCTAAGCAGCTCAGAATATAAAGAATGATTTTGCTTCAAAATGCTTGTCAGAATTCTTCTACCCTGATATACATCCACCTGCAATTGCAACATATGCAAGAGTAAGCATAAAGACAAGGTTATGGAATTCAATCAATTTTCTATTCTCAGCAGAGAAACGCTGCTGATTTCCAAATGCCTATGTTTTAAGATTATGAGACTCCTTATTAACTTTCAGTCCCTCTGAAATCAGTGTGGCAGTATGAGGTACAAGTCAACACTATTCTTTACCCCAATTTTTTACCAACCTATAAAGCATTTCTCTTCTTGAGGCATACTGAGACCCATACAAATCAGGCAATACTTCAGAAAATTCTAATCTCTAATAAGTAGGAATCCTTTTGCCCAGCATGCAGCTCTAGTTCCATTTCTCCCCCCCCCTTTTTCCTTTTTTTTTTTTTTTTTTTGAGATAAAGATGCATGAAACAATCAAGGAAAATCATGAGTACTTCAGGGCACTCCGAGAGGGATAATGCAGCCTGACTGGGAAGAAGGGAAGGAAACAGAAGGGCTCTCTCAAACAAAACAAAACCAGGCTCCGTTGCAGCTTTATCCTCCATTCCAAGCACAGTAACGATTGCTTAAGCAGCTAAAACATGGGCCTCAGGACATGAGACAAGAAAGGATTTACCTTTTCAGACACTACCACAAAAACTCAAATCTTTATAGAGATATTTTGAAGCATAATTTTAATTTTTTTTAAGACTTACAGTAATATAGGTAGTTTGTAAAGCAAACTTCTGTCCTGAAATTGGTTTAGTTGAATAAATTCAGTCAGGTAATCCATTTTGGACTTTAAAAATCTTCCACAATTATTAGTAACCAAAGCTATGTTTGCACCTTCTTGAAGGCAATGAGAATTTGCATAGCATTAAACTATAATACACTGCGCCTAACAATTAAACCAGCGACGCCTTTACTCCCGGGCTTTTTGCTGCCCACTAGGACCTCTCAAAGTGAACTTTTGGGACTAGTGGGTGATTTGGGCTTTCCTCCAGTGGCCTCTTGCTTTAAACTTGGTTGTTACCACTCATCCAAGGTGATAATTAGCTCAGTAATTGGATTTCTTCCTGAACGGCATTATTCTATGCAAACCGAGTGCAGGTCCTTCCGCACTTGCCCTAGAGAGCAAGTGATTGTGTTTGAACATCTTCAGCTAAGTCTTCAGCAATTTTCAAGCGAACATCCTGCTTAGTTCCTGCAATACCTATCTCGTGCTCTTTTAATCCAGCATTTACATGGGCACTGAGATAATCCACTGGTCTGCACAGCACTGTTCATGCCATTTTAACTATCGCGTCCCTTTGCAAAAGGATGAAGTCACTTCCTATACTTCCCTTGTCCAAAAATACTGCCTCATTTTTCAACCTGGAAAGACCTTCTTCTCCTACTTTACTCTCCCAATTTTCTTAGAAAGATAGAAAAAAGACTGAGGGGGATTCAGGCAGCCTGGGGAACATACAGTGGATGGTAAGAATTGGGCAAATTGAGGAGAAAAATTAAAAAAGATCATTACTATGCTTATTTCCAGAAGATGAAAATAAAATCACAGCTGTTCTATCTGCCTTGCTGTTGCTGGGTTTTGCCCCAAAACACAAATTCAAGATTTCCAGGATTCCTACTGTGAAGGAGGAGATCTCTACTTTGAAAGAGAACAAAACAAAGAAAAGCAGTTCCCCTCCGGGGGATGTAAGAGATGCCTTTCTAGGATAGATCCAAAGTTTTTCTTTGTCTGTGTCCAATGAATTTTAATCCATCTTTCCATGACATCTAACAGGCAAGTCTAACAGAGAGAAACTTTACTATGCTGCAGCCCTATGATTATTCATGGGAGTCTGGGGGAAAAAAAAAAAAAAAAAAAAAAAAATCAACATTTCCGTGTGAATGTCTTACACTGCTGGCACTATAAACAGAAGGCTTAGCATTAAAAACGCAGTAGTAGTAGTAGTGACAGTGAGGAAGGAGGGAGAATGAGGAGATGGCAGAATAAGCAGGCATCCATGAATATTCGAAGGACACCAGAGGCAAAAATGATGGTACTAATTGGAAGTGTGAGGATGCCCAAGTAGTTTTAAATCAATTTCATCTAAAATGCAGAATGATTTCAGTGCGATTATAACAGCAAAGGCTGACAGCCCCTTCGTGCATAACCATACCCAGGTTTTCTGGGCAGCTGCATGGAAGGCATGCCTTAGGTTTAACTCATGTTAACAAAGATAGATTTCCTAAAAATGAAAACAGCAGCTCCTTCCTGATAACTCACTCTGATTTTTATTTTTTGTGCTTTCTTCCTCTCCTCCTTCCCTGACTGTTCCAATGTTTCACTTAACAATAAAAAGTGGCTTTAATTGCACGCTAGGAAACTGGGGGAGGGCTAAGGTACAAAAAGTTCCAGTTGTTAAAGACAGTGCTGCTGGAAGATCCTTTTAAAACATAGGAAGATCTTATTACCAGTAATGTTTCCTGTTCTTAGGGTTTCTTTACTTTCTTAAAAAGGTTTTTATAATTCATTCTGAGAGCTTCTCAGATTTGGGTTTTAGGTTTTTTGTGGTTTGTTTGGTTTGGGTTTTTTGTTTGTTTGTTTAAGTAGGTGGAAAAATCAGAATTGCGGTCATTTGCTAAGATACTACTGAGCATGTTTGTTTGGCATATTCTGAAGCCTTTCCTGAAGATGAGGTTTCTGTGCTCCTGTAGCAATAGGGATGCAAATGAGAGGTGTGAATTTGAGATCAAAAGCTGAATGCCCAAACATGGATTAAACCCACCCAAGTGCTCTGACATTCAAAGGTTTAGCTGGGGAATTCACTTCTTATTTGTAAGCCAGGTCATTTAGAGCATGTGTGCTTTAAAATATTCACTAATGCTTTACCAAAAATGTCATCAATATCCCCACTTCTGTCTTACTTGCCTACTTTGCTACTTAATTTCTTTCCCCTTCCTTGAGTATGCTTTTTCTTTTAAAAGGCATTTAGTCACTATCTTCAGATATTTTATACTAAGCAATACAAGGAGCTTTATAAGTGGAGGGATTATGCCAACCGCACAGATGTGTTTGTGCTCGCTCCTGTGCCAGTGAAAAAGGGTTGGGACCCTGACATTCCTGTAAGGATGGGGCTTAGCACAGGTCCCAGCATCACAGCCATACCTCACAGTCCACAATTCATAGAAGTACTTTTAATTTAAAAGCAAATGTGTTAATTGCACCCAGAAACATGCACCTGAAATACTGCAGGTGAGTGTTATTTTTCTGGCTTTCCCATCGTGAGCCAATGCAAACATTATAGGAAAGGTACTCTGCTGTGCCCAGCTCTGGGTAAAGAGCTCGGCAGGACCGATCCACCTGGGCTCTGCGCGGGCTGATGGGCCCACGAGTGAAGTGGCAAAAGCCTGAGAAACTGTAAGGACCTGGAGAATAGAAAAGAGGTGATGAGAAATGTCCTGGTGAAGTTTCCACCAGAAAAGAGAGCAAGATCAGGCAGCAAAAAAAAAAAATTACCAAGATGTTGGGAGCTGCTTCAGCAAATGAGGCCCGAGGCCAAGACATTTACCTCCTTTACTCCACACAGAGAGATGCACATTGTTTAAACATCATAAAAGGAGGAAAGGACAGCAAGGCATTTCAGAACTCATTCTTAGTATTCTTTATTGCTGATAACAAAGTGCTTTCATGCTTTTTCAGTATGCAATATTAAAATAACATATACTTAAGATATTTTAATTGTCACTTTCAGACTCGCAGTGACTGCTTAAAAATAAAATTAGGAGGTAGAGATGGCAAGAAAGTATGAGGAAATACAAGAATAAGACAAAGACTGGTGAATGATGTCTTACAAAGAAAGCCTACATTAGAAATACTAGTTTCGTTCACTACAGGGTTTTCCATATCGATATTTCTCACCAAAAGATGAAGGGAGGCAAAACGAAAGCTAACCAAGCCATTCCAGTGCCGTAAACCTGCGAGTGCAGCATCAGTGATACTATACTGAAGAACAAGAAAAATCTGACTGCTAGTGTGCTGTTGTACAAAATCCAATCTAAAACAGGGATAACTTTTAATACCTCTGGTTTTTTTTTCATTGCAAGGCCTGTTGAGAGTGTTAATCATTTACAGCAGTCGTTATGGTAGTCTCTACAGTACTCTTCAGACTGAAAAAAATCTCCAACACATGGTTGAACTAGATAGTATTTTGAGAGCAAACACTGCTAGTCAAAGAATTAAAAAAAAAAAAAAAAAAAAAAAAATCCCTCTAGCATTCATCCAGTATTTACCTGGTCCCAACTAGCACAAAGCTTCAGAGACAATTCTCAGTGGCAATGGTGACATAATCCTGCATTTTGCATTATCTTAGAAAGAAGCGAGAGACATTTTACATTTTGCTTTTATAAGCCCTCAGGTAATTTGGGTCCAGTACATCAGGAGACAACCAGGATTTGAGCAAGCTGTAGCACAAATTATTCCCTGCTGCTCTCTGTACACAACTGATGTATCACCTCAGTTAGAACGGTTACAGTTGCTGAACATCTCCTTTGCAATCTCAGCCTTTCCCCTGTCTTCATATTTTGGCAAAAGTTGCCTGAGTAAGCATCTTCTTGAATGGAAGGTTTGAGTTTAGTGCTCCAAACCTCAGCTTGTCCCTAAATGTTTGATTCAGTTAAATCTAAAACAGAAGGTGATCTACATTATCCAAGTGAATGGACGAACGCTTGCTGAGAACATCTATTCTTATGGAAATTCGGTCAATCCGTTCAAACAGGTTTCCAATACTCAATATGACAAATTTACTTATCTCATTAGATTTACATGATTTGGAAGCTAAGCATTAGATGGACAGCTTATAAAATTTTTGTGCCACTGTATACCCACACAATCCCTTAAAATATTACATGCTTCCTATTTCTGATCTATGTGTCCATTCTCATCTTTCTCTTATGTCCTGTTGCTGTCTTCCTTTCCAAATATCTTTAAAGTCCTCTTCTGTCATGCTCATGATTTCTCTTCCTCTATAGGTCTGAGTTCCTGCTTATCAATGTCTGTTGCATTACCCTCTCAGATTTTTCACTGCACGCCTTTTGCTTTTTTGCCCATCCCTTTCCCTTTTCATTTATCCTGCCTGTTGTTTTGATCTCTGCTTGTGTTTCTGCCTGGCCTCAGCATGCATTCCCTCTCTGATGCCTCCCTTCTGTCTTTATTCTGTCCTCTTAGAATGATTCAGTGAATTGGAGTTGTGAATGCATCTTTAACTCGGCAGGGAACTACAGAGCACTGAATCAGAATGCACTCCCAATTAATTATCACACATATGGCTCCTATTCAATTAGCCTCAATTTGTTTTATTGACTGCCACGGGCAAAATTTGAGAAGATGAGATGTTACCAGTTAAAGAGATACTGCCAAACAGTTAAAACACAACTTTGAATTTTGTATAGCTTCCCTTGAGTGTGAAACTCTTGGCAACTCAGAAAACACTTATTTTAATACCAGATCTGTTTGATTAATGGTGCCTGGTTTTCCTTACCCATCCTTTCCCAGACAGCCTTCATGTTCTCCCAGTTCAGTGTGACTCCACA
Organism: Platalea leucorodia; assembly: GCF_965183815.1. Classification (NCBI taxonomy): domain Eukaryota; kingdom Metazoa; phylum Chordata; class Aves; order Pelecaniformes; family Threskiornithidae; genus Platalea; species Platalea leucorodia. Next base: position 45,812,095 of record NC_138825.1, on the reverse strand, counting down.
CATGGAGTCAAGCGATGAGGTGAGGGCTGGGTTGGAGAGGAGATGTGCATTACCTCCATGCTACAGCAAGTGGCCAAAGGGGCACACATGCACACAAGGTCACTTAATCCGGGGGAGACCACAGGTCAAGATACTTAATTTCTAGTAGGGCTTCTTTTAGTTTGGGGCTTTACCTGAAGCAACACCTCCCACACCTGAATGCTGTGGCTTTGTCACTCCTCAAAGCCCCACACACCTGCTGAAAGGGATTAAAGACTCCCAAGCCAGGCAAGTGCTGCAGGTACAAGTCCATGGGCAGTACTGGTGGTGTGCAATGTGAAGATGTAGAGCAGACAGGCACTACAGCAGGGAGGAGGCAGGGAATGGTCTTGAGAAGACAGTCAGATGAGTAAGTCTAATGAATAACATGTAACTTCAGAGGGCTCATGAAGAAATAAGGCTAAAGTACGGACAAAGATGTTCCTTGTTCTTCAAACATTTCTGTTTTCTCTGTTCTCTCCCCCAATGCCAGAACCATGGCCACACATGCATCTGGAGAACAGGGCGCAACTTCCCAAAGACCAGTTTATACTCATTGTTTCAACAGAGGAGCATTTTTTCCCCCAAAAAATCATCTTTATTGGGAAATCTGCCAGTTATAAGAGTAATGAAGGAAAAATAGCAGCAATTTGCTAACATTTCAGCTTTTCCATCACTGCCAGCCAGGGAGTAACACTACAGTCACCCCGAATGCTGTACCCAAGGGCACCCAATCCAGGCCTAAGCATCCCTCAGTACCAGTCTAGGCTGGATGCTCAAGGATCTAAATCCCTTTGAAGTCCCCAGAAGGACTCTCACCAAATTCCACATGCTTTGTGAACAGGACCGGGCAGCCCTTCTGATTTGAAGACAACACACCAAAAAGTTCAGACTAAACCCCATTCATTCATTGGTTCTATTTTTTTTGACTTGTAAGTCCCAGGCACTAATAAGCACCCATTTTGCTTTTATCTACATGCTGATACTTATTTATACTATTTTTCTGAGTTCTAAATTAACTTAACGCTCAATAAAAGCCTGGAGGAGCCCTGAGGCCAACTCAGTGAAGACTTCTCTTAAGAGAGCCACAGCCATCAAAGGGGCTAGCATTCATAAAACTGAGTAATAGCTGATAACAAAGGAACCAGAACCTCAGTACACTCTAGAGTAAAGTCGTGCAAGTGGAATATAGTGCTTCTTTCTGGTCAGTTCATAAAAAACAGTACAGATATAAGCAGCCACAGAGAAACACAAAAATTAGCAAACAAAGAGAAACAGTTCAGAAGAAACTAAAACAATTGCAATGAACAGTAAAACTGATGGCTGCAATGTGGCTTTCATGCTAACTCCTGTTGACTAGGGCAAAAAGGGTTCTCCTATGCTTAGGTTATGCTATAATTGTTGACTTCAGAGGTTAATGTACCTTTCTTTAAAGTATTTATTATAAATCAATGTCCAAGGCATTACTGAACTATAAGCAGCTGCTGCAGTTGTTCCTCTGTAAACATCACCACTATGGAGGTCTAAGAACATGTGAAAAATCAAACAACATAGCAAAAAAAGACTAAAAAAAGAGAAACTCAGCCCTAGAAAGGCAACTTGAAAGGTCTGAACATGCAGCTCCCAAACAAGGCCCATGGACAGTTATGGTTGAATGATGTTTTGTGTTCAGAGCAGAGGTTTTAGCAGCTGTAACAGATGAGCAGGCTCACAGGGAAACCAGACGCACTAGGGTGTGTTAAAAATAAGCATTTGGAAGTGGAAGGCCTGTTATTTTATGGGAAAAAGGGAGGGAGCAGACGGGTACATTTCACAACTCCTTTTCCCATACACCTGCATAATGTGGGGTCAACCCGAATTACGTCTACACTGGGAAAACTCTTCCTATTCCACCTGCAGGCTGTCCACAACAGGCAGGTTAAATGAGCTGGCAGGAAAAAAGAAAATGCCAGCTGCACTAGATCTGAGGCAGGGCAGATTTTCCTCACCCTCCGTTCCCAGCTGTATTCACCTTACGGGTGGCTGTTTTCCAGACCACAATGACTGGAACAATAACACAGTGATACACTTTTTAGAAAGATGGAGGAAAGAAAGGCTTGCTTACATATTCTCAAACACAGAGAGGTGTCCTGTAATGCCATCCTGAGATAACTGGCAATTTAATCACAGCCTCTTTAGAGGCACCTAACAAATTCAGTTACACCACATGGTAATTCACTCGAGACCCTTTAGAGCAAATGCAAGCTGTGCCTTACCCAAAAATAGGCACTGAACCAGATGACCAAGAAAGAACAGAAAACAAGGAGCAGGAGAGAGACGAGTGGCTTGTAGGCAATAAAATCTCTAGATTCCTGGTGGCAGTTTGCTGTTTGTGGGGGAGAACAGGCTGCTCGTCGTGATCCAGCGGTTAGACCCACCGGGGAACGAAAGTAAACTTCCTACTCTGTTCTGTCCATTGCCTTATCCAAGATACAAAGCAAGATAAGAGAAAGGGAGGAAGGGGACAGAGTCAGGCTGCAGCGTGACAAAGTATTTAAGAAAAAAAGCAAAGCAGAGGAAGGGAACAACAGCGTTTGAACAAACACTTTATGCTTTAAAGTGCCTATACATTAAACAAGATTTACTGCTATTTCCTTTTCTCTGTCTGACATCTACAGCCTAATCATTCCAACAGCTGTGAAAATAAAGACTAAAACAGGACTCTTCGAACTGGGAAGCAGGACCCAGGCTAACAGCAGGACAAAGCCAGTGTTGCCTCAAACTTCTTTTTTTTTTTTAAAAAAAAAAAAAAGAAAGAAAAAAAAAAGAAAACAGAGAAAATTTCTCCTAGTTGGATTCCCATGAGGCAACCAGCTCATGAGCAGCAGGCCAGCTTTCTGATTTTACACCCCTCTCTTTTCAACAACAATGGCAGCAAAAGCTGTAAAAAAGTGGCTGCGTGAGAAGTTGTTCTTTCTTACTCACCCTCCTTATTGCCTTATTTTTTCTTCTTCTTAAAGTCACCCTTCCGTTTCCCCCCCGAAAGATCCCTGACCTCAGTGATGTATTGGCGTACCACACTCTGAACGCAGTGAGTACCAAAGTGCACGCTATAAACAAAGAGCATCTGCTGATTGCAGGGAAGAACACCCATGCTCTGCGCACACGCTGCAAGAGCACAAACAAGCACAGTATGACTCCGGAATTTTGAAGAGCTTGCTAGGAATTTCACAGTTTGCCTACTGTCAAAATGAATCTTTTTTTTTTTTTTTTCTTTTTTTTTTAACCCACTTGAGTTCCTCCATCTCCTTGAAAAAACAAACAAGCCATCATCTTAATTCTCTAAGACTTTCAGCTCCAGCTCACATCATCTGGAGTGGCAGATGCCCAGTCAGAAATCTGAGGAATCAAACTCCTCTTTAGCCAGCAGAAAAAATGGGACTAAAAGAAACACTGGAAATGCAAGATGTGTATGTGTGCACTCAAAAAACCAGATGAAGACAACCAAAGCAGCACTTCAAAGACAGATGGAGCAGTTGCTCACCACTCAGGCTACTGGCCTAATAGCCCAGCTCTATTAATAAACACGGTACTGTCTACTTGCTGATGTCCGAAGCTTCAACTTTGGATTCACTTCACAGAAAATGAACCGGATGTTTTTTTTCCCCTCATCTAATTTTACACTGTTGGCCCAAATGAGATGCAAAAATAAGTTTTCCTTAAGTGAAACAAAATAAAAATGACTCGCTTGACAGCAGTGCAGTGTGCATATACTGATGAACAGAAATGACACTCTAAGAAAGCAACTTAATTTATGCTTGGAAGAAAAACAAAACCATGATATTTTGATATCTAGACTGCCTGTCAAAATTGTTTTCGATTAGTCCAATTAAGAGGTTAAAGTATAAAAAAAAAAATAACCACGGAATTCACTACCTCTGTAACTTCATATAAATGTAAATGAATTTTTGCATAGCTAATATAAATATGATAATTTAATGTAGTCATCAATACAGCAAGGAAGTGTTTGAAAATGAGTATGCAAAGCAGCCAAAACAAAAAAAAAAAAAAGCACGCTATATCCCAGGCACAGTAGAGTAAGATGATAAGCAGTACAGCAAGGAGCAAAAGCAAAAAGCAGCCACTAACGAGCACTAGATTAATACATAGTAAGGCAAGCAAGCCCCATGGCAAACACCTGCCTGCCGATGGGAAGTGGTGAATGAATTCCTTGGTTTGCTTTGCTTGCGTGCACAGCTTTTGCTTTGCCTGTTAAACTGTCTTTATCTCAACCCATGAGTTTTCTCACTTTCACTCTTCCGATTCTCTCCCCCATCCCCCCCGCTGGCTGCGTGGTGCTTAGTTGCTGGCTGGGGTTGAACCATGCAATAAGGCACGCTGAAGGTAGTTTTCCCCTGGGCAAAAGTTCCTGTCAACAGGCAATGAGTATGGAAACGGCCAAAAAAATCTGCTAGAGCTTCTGCTTTGTACGAGCGTATCTCAGACTGCCCTGTAGTGAACCTGCGACTTTCCATGAATACCCTGAGCTGAACTTAGCAAAAAGTAACTGTCAATGCACTCCAAAAAAGCAATCTGTACACCAGCTTCCCCATCTGTTTGTTCTGTTTTGTCTTCCAGCACCTGGAAACTCAGTGCATACCTGGCCACAGGGCACTGCAGCCCAAAGACTGGTCAGTGCAGGAGCCAGAACAACTTTCACTCCAGCTTAAGTTCCCAATCCTATTTAACTCCACAGCTCTGAAAGAAAGCAATCCTGCTGTCCCTTTGAATTCTAAAAAGTTGAAGGGTCAAGATTTAAAGCAGTAAGGCAAGACCTGTCTCACTTCATTCAATTATTTTAAGTATTTTGTAGAAAATGTCCCTATTCTGAATACAAAATTTCTTCCTTCCCTTGCCTTTTTTTGTCTTTTGACTGTGTCCCTTTAACGACCAAGGAGTTTTTCAGTCCAATGCTCACTTGCTCTGCTCAGTTCTTCAAGTTAGCAATGAAATACTGAAATACAAGCGAGGCAAAGGAGAATCAGAAGTGCTAGAGACAAAAATGAGTATAAATTTAGGAGGAGCCATTACATGTGCATATTGTGGGGTGCCACAGGTTCAGGCAAACATTTATTTCACTTTGATGACTATCTGAATCTTCTACAAGGCTGTTTTCTACTTCTGAAAGATTTTTGAGGGGGAAGGTTGTGGTTTTGATGTATTAAGAGAGAAGATCATAAAAGATAAACTAGAATTTCTAACAAACAACAAAGCATGAATTTTTCACAAAGAGCCTAACTTAAGCATTCATGTTGAAGACAAAGTTGTAGTTACTGCTTATTTTGAAAGGACAAGTAGTGGTGGTTTAAAGTATTAAAAGGGTTAGTTTTTTGCACTCGGGGTTTTACAGTTTATGGGTAAAATAATTAGTTTTGTTTTAAAAAATCATTAGCACCAACTTCTTTACTTCCCTTAGCAGGAGTCACAGATGGTCAGTATTGATGAAAACAAGACCCCCTTATTTAAGTATCACCCATCAAGCACCATCTTTTGACATTTCCTTTGAATACCTTCTGCTCATCTCATCCCAAAAGCCTCTGACAAACCAAAACCAAATGAAAATGGTCCCGCTATCTCCATCTACAACAATCTACAGATACTACACTAACCTAGCTATATGGAAGTGATGTGTCTACAGCCGAGTTTGATTCTCTAACCCATACTTAGAAAAGAAGCCACATGCCTTCAGAATGGTCTGGTTGAAGTGAAATGCTGCAAATATTCAGTTCTCCACTTCCTACCTAATATGGCTCAAAGTTTCTGTCCAAAAATGTAATGCTCTCTGTGGGATTAGTGGTAGCTTCCTGCCTTTCCACGACTCCCCTCAACTTCACTCCTATGGAATAATGAACCTGTTGACCCAGAAAAAGATGTGAGAGAAAAAATTTTGTTAAGATCTGGCCCCAGTGCACAAAACACAGCTACCCCCCCCGAAAGGTTTCCACAAATCTCAGAAGCAAATACAAAGCCTCTTTATATGACTTGGCTGTGTTTGACTCATTTCTTTATAGATGAGTACATATTCACTCACTGACACAAGTCAAATTGAAACAAAAATTAAAATCTTCGAACTAATCAGACCCTTTCTTCTAAAAGGTAAAATCAATCACTGTAATTTCCAGTTTTCAGTTCTTTTGAGGTGCTCAGATACATCAGTGGCACTGATACAAGAAGTGTGGTAAGTGTATAGTACTTCTCACTGGTCTGGCCAAGTCCTAATTTGGCCAATATGATTTTCACTTCTGCCTCAAACTGCTGTTCTGCAGCTGCAGTAAGTTACTCTGAGTGTGATTACATGTTAGTAGGTGGTGAAGAGCTCACACGCTGCCCAGATCGCAGGACTCAAAGGAACCTCCCTTAGTCACTGAATCCAGCTCCTAAAGTTGCAGACTGCTCATTCATCCCTTGCAAAAACTACCTCCATCAGGAAAGGTAAGCATTTCCCTGTCTCCAGTACTCTTGTTGGGAGCCCGCTAGATCCCAGTTACCAAAAGCTTTCAAATCCTACTGGCTAGAAGGAGCAGAAGCTCTTTATTCAATCTTTTCAATATTCTGCGTTTACGTCCTTGTCAAACAATGAATGGCAGATAAAATCTGACAAACCCAACCAATTCTTAAGTCAAACTCCAAGATCAGATGTAGCGAGTAATAACAATGCACACCCATCATCACTTCACTATGAGAGTTACCTGCCACATCCCAAACAGTAACATTTAATCAGGCTAGTAAAAAACATATTAATGCAGCCTGACTTCGAGTGCCAAAGGCTTCACAGTTGCTAACCCTAGCTGGCAAGACAAAAAAGGCTGACAACGGGGAGTTTTACTGATTTTTTTTTTCACAGCTTCGCTCCTGTATGTCTGTACAACAAATGCAACAAGACACCTCATCTGTAACGTACTGACAATTGTTTAAATACACTTTCAGAAATACCCAAATAACCATGAAATAGTAAAACACCAGAATCAAGATTCAAAGATTAACCTCCCATGCCCTACAACAATTTAAGGATTATCCTCAGAAAGAAAAATACCTCCAGAAATGCATCTAATGAGAGCAAAACCTTTACAAATAAAAAAAATGTAGAAAATTTTTGAATAGTCTTACTTGTAGTTTTTCTCCCAGAACTTGATCGGTCTTGCGTATGATGCGATAAAGATGACACTACCAAGAAATGGACTCAGTGGTGTAGAAAAGACTGAGGTGGCCAGAGTTTGGAAAAAAAGCATAGCAGAGTCTGAAAATTGCAAGTTAAGGTAACACAAATGATTTCTTCATACTTTTAAACCATTGTTGAGGCAGCTCTTCAAACTATTTATTTTTGCTTTTTTCTTGTTATTTATTTTACCAAAGAGGTGGTAAGGAAAGGAAAGGGAGGCAGGCAGTGCCGAATTGCCAATTACCAGCATGTAATCGGTGGCTCTTCAATGCGACACAGTTGTAATGAAGGCGACATGTCTGAACGGAGTACGCTATTAGCAGGGTGACCCTGTCTAATCTCTGCCCGAGGACAGATGCTGAGCGTAGGCAGAGCAGTAAGCACCCTTTTCCAGCTACCTCAGTGTAGTGCAGTGTGCAGTGTAGTGTACCTTCTATAACACAAAGTGCCTTTCCAGAGTCTGACAATCAAGAGTTTAAAACACAAAAATACCCCAAAACTCATTTTCTTGGAAATTCTCGGTTCTCTGCACTGGAGTCTTGCTCCCAATGTGTCCAGTATTTCATTCTATGAGTTTCTGCTTATTTTGGAATGACCTAGTACATGCAGAAACAACTATACCTCTATTAATCCAACCTGCTGGCTTAAAATCATGCTTTCATGTTAATTTTTACTGACAATTTCATATTCCATGCTGACTGAAAGGTAAAAAAATGCTCAGCACTTCATACTTTTTGAAATACATATGAAATGAGAAGGTGAGGACAGGGGAATAGTAAATATCACACAAACACATCACAATGAATGCCTGAAGCCATAGCTTACTTTAACTGTAAATTCATATTCCAGATTGCTGGAAAGCAAGTTAGGAGATGGACAAGGATACTGAAAAACATGCGAGTTGAAAAGAACATGATTAAAAACCCAAGAAAATTAAATGTTAGGCTTTAATTCTTCATTAATTCATACCACGTCCATGAAATCTGAAGAAAAAAGTTTCCAAGTTGGTATAAGAGAATAGTTGTCCTTCCTAATACCACTCTTGGGAGGAAGGTGCTAAATAAAGAAGTCATAGACTAAGGAGCAACTATCAAAGTACAACACTTAAGTGCATCTCAAACTAAAATTCAGGTCAAATCACCCAATAACCACAGCCTTTTAGCTTACCCTCTTGTAGTAATATCCTGCACGTGTGTCCCACAGACTTTGAGACTTCACAAAAAAAAAACATTTTAACACATGTAGCATCATTTGTGGTACAGTATTTCCATAAAAAGGCTAGCTAGCCATGCTTTCAAAGCAATCTGCAAAATCTAAAAACAAATATTTGCCAAAAGATATCTCTCATATTCCTCAAACTTATTAAAAGAAAGTGGTCTGGAACGGTGTCTTTGTGCATTAGTGAGCTTGCAAAATGAGCTGCCCTCAAGAGTCTAAAGTTCAAAAAGCAACAGAGAGGACAGAGCAGGAAGCAAGTGCACCAAAAAAGTTAAACTGTCACATTACACTGTAGTCACAACCAGCACTGGCTGTGAAAGATGAACAAGTATTTACAAGTGTCAGATAAGGGAAGGAGGCATGGGAGCTGAAGAGACAAAAAGAGAACAAGGAGGACAGATAAGGACAGCAAATCAAGTTTTCTAAGGAGGGCTCTAATGTCATGATTAATTTAAAAATTGCCACCATCATGAGTTAAGACATTTAGGACTCCACTGTGAGCTGTTTGTGTCTAAGACATAATCAGTAGCAACAGTTTTATTTTTGCTAAAAGACATAATGCTCTACTACATGTACGCTGGAAGACATTTCCCATTTGACTTGCTGAGACTGATTTTAATAAAGTGTTTCACATATGTAAGCGTGTCATTAGTGCAAGTAACAGCACTCAACTCCCTCACACACACAGCTGATGTGTACAGTGGGCAATTATCTGTCATCAGGGTTTTTTTTATTTGATGTTACCTGATTTCCTTTTATTAGGTAACTTTTTTTATACCGATGCTTTAATTATGTTTAACTAGAAAATAAAAAAGAAGTGCAAAAAACTTTTATTCTATGTACCAATCCAGTTTTCCTGTGTACCATCTTTGTTAGGGTATACAGTGTAGAAGCAGAACTTGTTTCTTTGTGAATAATGGATTTTCCTTTTAATGTGGCCAAAGTCAAATTTTTTTGAGAAGAAGAAATCACTAGAAACCCTTCAACATGAAATAAAACATTCTATTTTGAGGATTAATTCTTATAATTCAAAAATCTGTTTAAATTCCAATCAGTTTCAAAACAAGTAACTGAAAGACTGAAATTTTCAGTGTCTTCCATCCCCTTCTTTTAACACAAAACTATGCAGCAAGGCCAGTGCAAATCCTCTGTTTCCCAAAACCCACATTTCTAATTGCAATTTCTGTTGGCCAAAAAACATTTTGTCACTTCCAAGCACATGATCACTTCAAAGATGGGAGAACTGAGCAACACAGGGCTTCATTTTCTGATGTTAGAGCTGTAACCCTGAAACAGCCAAAGCAGAAACTCTCACAAACAGGATAATCTGAACTACAAATCCTTTCCTTCCGAATCTCACCATGGATTTATTACGTAAAATCCTCCCTTGACTACCAACTACACTGACTTTCTAAGTGCGCTGATAATTTTAAACACATAACCTTTTCTTACTCATTTAAGCACTGGGAAGCGAAGCTGCAGATCTCTCCGAAAGCCAGAAGCCCATTCCCATTGCTCATCTTTCAGGATTAGGAGGGACTTTGAGGGGTCACCTAGACCATCTAGCAGCGACAAGGAAGGATCAGCTAAACCTATATGACTCCTGACAGACATTCGTCTAAAAGACCTCCAATGGCTCCACAACCTCCACCAGGCACAACTCCAGGCGCGTTGCCCTTCGTGCTCTGCACACCAGAATCAAATGCATTAAAGCATGCAGAACTTCTCATATTGCTGAGCTCTATGGCAAAAGCTCACAGAGGCATTTTGAAATTTAAAAATTTATGTCCTGTTTGCAGAAGTGATTTAGGCGATTAAGAACCACAAATAATTAAACTCTGCAAAGAAATGGCAGGCTTAGTGACTCTGCAAACTGCAACATGCATTCATCAGTACTGTTTGCAGGGTTATGGCAACAACAAATAAAAATACCATGCAAAAAGGCAAAGTTATTGTTGTTGTGGGAATAGTAACTTGGTCATTTAACCAGTATCTTAATTGCAACATTGCCTTAAAAGACAGATTTGCATCTACAAAGGGTATTATACATATAAATAATAGAAAACTAGTCTAGATCACGTTAGTAATAACTGTGTAAATAAATTAAATCCTGCTTAATTAACTGCTTTCCATTTTACAAAGCTTAATTGGTACTTTTACCAAGAGTAAAGTTATTACTGCACAAAATATTTGTGACCAAAGGGAAACCTGTTGAAATATCATCTCAGTTCTTAAATGTGTTACTAAATAACCTTATATACACTTCTCCTGCAATTCATACCTACAACAGAGATGAAAATAATTTTTTGTTGTGGAATTCTGTATTAATTTGCTACAAATCACTCAAAGTGCTCAGACTACTATTTTTATAATGCTTTCCTTTTGCAAATAGACAATCTAAAGCCTTCCCTCCGGGAGTTATTCTGTCTGCAATTCCCTCTGTCCAAGGCTCTCATTTATACTTCCTATCTAGAAACATAAGCATAGTTAATCAATGCTGCATATGATTCAATATACCACAGCAAAGAGCAGAGGGAAGAAATCACTCAAGGGGGGGAAAAAAAACACTGGGCAATGAAAGGGACAAAGACTTAAGTGCATATATCTAATAAACAGTACAAAGTAAACTCTTCAGTAGGTCTGAACTAAAACCACTTTGTCTATTCTTCTACCACAACTTTGGTTGGGAGGGAAGGAAGAAATGAAACATTAGTCTCTGAAAATGCTTTAGATGTCAATAAAGTTAAATTTGTTCAGTTAAAGTGGTTTATTTCACTCTTTATCTTTTTCCTGTATTAAATCAAGTTTCTCATTGAATTAGACTTCCAGCTGAAAAAATTTTATTACAAAAATCGAATATATATTTTTTAACCCCACCGACATTTGGGGGGCATTGAACTCTGTGTCTTACTCTCCATATCCACAAAACCAACGTTCACAGCCCTGGAACAGGCACTGAAACAGACTGTTTCCAAAGAACTGCTTTGGTGTTGATGAACATGTATTGTTACTCATAAAACAGAGTGGAAATGTTAAAAAGGAGAATGCATCTCAGCACCACAATGAAAAATGTACATTAAAATGTTAAAATCCAGCTGCTTCTGAAATGGAAAAAAAAACCAAAAAAAAACCCCAAAAAATCAGGACAGTCGCACCAGAGATTGGCTCACTGAAATGAATTTGTATCTGAGATACCAACTAGAAGCAACTAAGAAAGTAACTAATATTTTAGAGCTCAGTCAGCCATATGCCCAGCACTTTACGAAACTAGCTTCTACATATATAAAAGTCCACCCAAGTTGGAGCTAATATGTTAGTCACAACGTTTCTTTCTGGATGCATCAAAAGTCAGTGTGGAGGACTGTGGAAGTACGTGATCTGCAGAATGTGGCTTGGTGGGAAGTGAGCAAGCATAAACAGACCAGTTTGAGTCACAGTTCAGTTTCCCAGTTTCAGCTCCCATGCAGCCAAGAAAGAGAGAAAACCGTATTTCTCAGGAGATGCTCCAAACATTGTCACATTTTAAAATAAGTTACCTAGGAATTTCGTGCCTTGTTCAAACACTGTAAATAAATTACATACATGAAGAGGAATTTAAGACTAAAGAAAAACACATTTATAAAGGATATGAGGTATTGCAAAGAGCTGAGCAAAAACATGGAACGATGATCCCCAGGCAATCTGCCAGGGAGCAATGTATGTCATGATGAACTGCAACTTCTGCAGTAGGTCCCACAGCTGGAAAAAAAAAAAAAAAAAAAAGAAAAACATGGTGACTTTTTAGGCACTGAGATAGTTTCAATACTAATATCTGAAAGTGACACTTTTTAGAACCCCGGAATGAATGTGAGAAAAATTATTTTGTATTATTAGCTTTCACGGGCATTAAGGTCTTACTTTAATAAGGCACAGAAGTATATTCTTCATTTGAAATTCAAACTTGCAATGAGGTATGTTTTTAACCACCTTACTGAGGTAGCTCCCAGATTACCTTTCTTCAAAAGTACATCTGCTTTAATTAGAAAGTGAGAAAATACGTTCTGATATTCGCTGCATATATCACACCACCAGTTAGATGGTTACAGGAGAAGAGACTCCAGGAGAAAGTGGGTATAGTGAACAGAGGAAGCCCAATGTGCGACACGTGTCGCTCTGCACATGGAAATCAGACTTATTTCTCAAGACTGCAACATTTTTCACTTGTTGAATCAATGGGAGGAGCCATCTCTATGTCAGCATATGCTTGGCATTAACCATGAATTGTAGCCGCATTTTCAAGATCAAACCATCCTACCATAAAAACGTTGCATTAATATGACTTTTTATTGTTGTATGGTACAAACTGAAAAACACACTGAATTTACTTTTCCTTCCTGTAAAATATGCTTGGTGCTGCAACTAGCAGTTTCTGATTCAAGAATGGTGTGTACTAATTCCCTAGAATACATATGTTTTTCTGCCAGCTCTATTGGCATCAGGCCAAAACAGATCTTATGTCTCGTCTGCATTGGGCCATCAGATTCATATTGCAGAGTAGGTTCCTGACAAACTGTCAGGAAAGATTTGGCCATCAATAGACATTAGTGCTCAACACACATACAAGTTGACAGTGAAACAGGAGTATACGCAATATTTCATGCTCATATAGCAAATATATGTTGAATTTCCTATAGTAATTTTTTAAATTGAGTTAATGAAAAACAAGACATTGCCAACATCCTGAAAGACATTGAAGCTATATCAATACTTGTATACAAAATGCTTCCAGAGAATGTTCCCAGGCACTGGTATTGTGTATGTTGTTAAATTGTTAGAAAGGTCCCCGGGAAGGTTTTGGTCTGGCCCAGCTAGCACTGTTCCAAGCAATCCACAGGCATCCTTTCAACTGAAAACCCTCCATGGTCCATTTCCAGGTGGCAGTTCCGTACCTCCACCCTGCATACAGACCGGGAGAGTTTATTAGCACGGACACAAGCTTCCTCCTGACAGCTGGCCTCCGGGACACAGCATGGTCGTAGGCACTCTTCATTTACTAGTATGTTGACAGTCAGAGAGCATGTACCTTCACCAGCTAACTCATTTCGTCTGTCCTTAAGTTGCCACCCCCAAAGTAACACTTGGCCATCTGTATCCACATCAGCAATGCACTTATAAGATGTTTCATTGAGCTTCTCTATGAATTATTGTAAATAATTGCAAATTAATTGGGAGGGTGGTGAGAATGACTGATGGCATTAATGTGTTTTGGTTTTTGTGCTACCAAACGATCGTAGAAGCAGCTGCTGTGTCATGCTAACTCCAGTTATAACTGATAAACCTTCCAGTTGAGATGCAAGCAGTGCTTCACATGATTTCTGTGCTTTGGCATGACTCAAATTAGGAGCAATATGCAAAATACAGATTATGTTAACCTTGCACAGGCATACTACTTAAAACCAGCAAAGCCCTGATAAAAGCAAGCTGTTCTGATCTCTTCAAGGCACAGCCTGGTTACCCCTACTTAGTTTGAGAAATTCGGATCTTGTCAACTTCATTTTCTCTCAAAAATGCTACATGTGACTTGAAAACTACAACATTAGGTAAAGTAGGCAAGTAAACCTGAACTGAAACTAGAACTGACTTTCATTTATTTGAACCCCGTTTAGCAGGCTGTGGGGTTGCTTTGTTTTGCTTAATTTTTATTTATCTGAACTGTCTGAATGAACAGCTGGGAGAAAAATTGTATCTGCTAAAAGATTTAAGTGAAGGGCTAAAAAAGCTAATGACTCACATCTGAAACCTCAAAAATTCAAAACTGCAGCACAACCCAGCAAAGTTCTGCCTGTTACAGATTGAAATCACAAAGCCATAAATCACCCCAGCTGTGCTCAAAGCTCAGGGTTCATCAAAAGGTTTTCAAACCTCAAATAGAATTCAGGTTTTGCATTTGCTTGGAAACCAAATCCAGGAGGAGACCCTTCTGGCTTCTTGTTCCATTACACCATTTTAATCATTCTTTAATATTTACACATCCTTGCAAAACAGGCCATGGAGCCCAAGTTCCCTGTTGCTTCTAACAAGTCCCCTTACTTCTACATTCACCACTGCTTGAACTTGCTGTTATTTCTTTCAACACTTGCCTCTTGGCTAATGTTTCTGTAAGACAGGCAATGGAGCTCATTTCCATTGGCAAGAATACGAGCCTAAGAAGAAGCTCTAGCGAACCTCCCAGTTTTTGAGAGCCTTATGACACTGCACCTAAAGGCCTGGAAATGTGTGATTTTCAAGCTACTGCTTTCTTTAAGAGTTGTCAAGTGCCTCTATTACCTCCTAAATTACCACTTCCAGGGCACATTCTGCAAAACACCTTAAGGGTAACGTGCCATCAGCATTTTACATATCTAACTATACTTGTTCGAGGTTGTGTCACCTAGCGACTACAATATAGACATTCAGGAAGGGGAGACTTGGCTTTACATCTTCTCTTTTTTGTTTTGCTAAAACCATCTGAAAAAATATTGCTCCTTATCAGTTTTACCCAATTTACTACGTACTTTCTCCTATATCTGGCAGAGGAGCTCCAGGGATTCACAAAGCGCTATTGCTTTTCTCACAGGAACTGGAGCTGCTAAAAATTGCTTTCATAAATAGGAGGAAGCTGATCCTCAGAAACAGTCATTCTCTTCTATCAACTACAACTAACTGCGTTTCAGTCTTCAATAATCATAAGACACTAGCTTAAGAGGCAAACCTTCAACATCTTTTTTAAATTGTCAGAAACAATTAGGATTAGAAAGGGTTAGGAAAGACAAAGCCCATCTGGAGTTGAATCTGGCAAGGAAGGTGAGAGGCAACAGGGTGGACTTCTACAGGTATATCAGCAGCAAAAGACAGACTGAGGAAAACACGGACCCAGACCCGCTGCTGAATGGGGCAGGGGACCTGGTGACAAAGGACATGGAGAAGGTCAAGGTACCCTATGCCTTCTTTGCCTTGGTCTTTATTGGTAAGACTTCAGGAATTGCAGGCCCCTGAGACCTGTAGGAAAGCACGGAGAAATTAAGACACCCTAAGTAGTGAAAGATTAATTAAGGGTGCATTTAAACAGACTAGACAAAAACACTTCCACAGGACCTGATAGGACACCTCAGCCCTTCTGTGATTCTGTGAAATACGCAATTTATCCTCAGTAAAGTTTTGTTTGAATGAGGGTAATAACTTGCTCCTGAGGGTGTGAGGTATATGTTTTAACAGTGCTAGATACAAAGGGGGAACCTTCCCATCTAAAGTGAAAGTGTAAAAAAAAAAAAAAAAAAAAAAACAAACAACACAAAACCCAACAAAAAAACTGTGCTGAGTTTTAACCCTCTCTTTATGACTATTTATTTCCTTAAACATGTATAAAAGATTAATTTTTCATTAAGACTTCTCCATCCCAATTTAAGATGATTTATAAAAGAATATTTTTATTAAGCCTTCTTAGATCTTCAATGTTTTCCACAGTTCACTAAGTAGAAAATGATATATTATTTAGGGGACAAAGTTCTAATATTCCTAGATATCGTTACTCATGTTAGTCTTGCACAGTAAACAGTTTTTAAGTCTTTGATAAAGTGTTTAAATTATCAGTATATTCAGTGAATTTAAACCAGCACATTCCCACTACTGTCAAGTGAAAGTGCAGTACATGTATCTTTCTTTCATATTTACTTTATGTGGACACACACATTTTATCATCTTAATCATCCTTAAGTCCTCTATGAGCTCTGAAGCCTCTACAGACCTCTGGCACATAAGCTAGTATTCTATATATCTATAAACAAAGCAAAGGCAAAGACTTATCTTTTCAGGATTTCTTTTAAATCTCGTTATTCTTGCTTAACCAAATTTAAGTAACATTACAAACTAGAAGTTAATGGAAATTAGTTAACATACATAAAAAAAGATTTTGGGAGTCTGAAACATCAGTAAAACGTGATCTCCTTTTCTTAGTTTGGTAGATTTCAATAAACTAGGCAGAGATTAACATCTGAATTTAAATGACACTGAATGTGAGATGGAGACTATGCAATGCTTTCAGCTTTTGGCAGCCTTTCTATCTGTTTAGCATCTGTTGGGATTCTGTGTGGGCAGACTCCTTGGCAATACTGGGACTAAATAATGCATAAACATTAACATTTTCTTGCTAAGCTTGAATTTTGCTGTGTTTTAAAGTAAGTATATGTACAAATTGGTTTTAAACAAAAATAACTGTCATATACATATGGCTATATGCTCTATGTGCAACACAGAATTGAGAGATTAAAAAAGTTAAATGCAGAAAGCAATTATTTTCCGCTTTGAACAGGTATTTCTTTGTATTCCTGTTTAGATCCTAAGAACTTGAGACAGATTTGAACTTAGACTTTCAGATGCTAGGTGGGTATTTAGTTTTTCATGTTAAGCTAAATCTGGTCAATTCATAGCTCCAAGTCTTGGAAGTAAATTCTAATACCCACTGGTAATTTCTTTTTTTTTTTTTGTATGTCAATAAAAATTAAGATGCATTAAGAGGGAAAAGTTGTGAGTATGTATGTGTTTATGGATATGAAATTAAACTTAGGTGGAATAATTTTATTCTAGTTCTTGGCTTTGCAAATCATTGACTGACTTTGTTTTTTTTATTTAATGCCATTTAAAACAAACTTCACCTATGAAATCCTACAAAACAAGATTTACTGGAAATATCAAAGCTTTCTAATGCTTATGTCTTAAGTCATTGTGGCATTCTACTGGTGTATTTGATGAGCACTATGTTTGAATCTACAACAAATACTTTCCAGGCTGTCTTTATCTGCATCTGCTTACAGACATTTGAAGCCCTTCTGTTGTAGGATTTCAAGATAATTGTCTAACGCAACATATATAAGAGGATCAAAATACAATAAGTCCAAGGCTCTGATATCAAACCTTGGAGGAATACATTCCTGAAACACGGTGTTCAGCACTTAACATCGACAGTGAACAAAACAGGCATGTTTTAAACAGTTTGAGTAACAAGCCTCAGAAGCCGTACATTTGAAGTTCAACGTTAACCATCAGGCAGAAGTAAGTATGATGAGGATTATGACAATAAGATGATGATAAAACCTAACAGCCCTGGATCTGCTCATGGCAGAGGCTGCTTCTTCCAACACTGTTAGCTGACAGCAAGAGCCCAGGGAAGGAGCCTGTGGTACTGTAAGAAACCATCTCCCATATCTCCCGAGGTGGGCAAAAAGGACAAGATCAGAGCTAATCAGCTTAATTTGCAGAGGGGCAGGCAAGCAAAATAAATCAGCTGGGAGTTGCGCTGGTCCAGCCTCTTTAGTGAAGCCTTCATAGGCATTGCTCCTGCCAAGACTGTATCTTCCCAGAAATTGCCTTTACTAAAAGTGGATGTAAAAAATGCACAGAGTAAGTTGTGTGCTGAAGCACCAGATACTCAAGATTTCTCCTTCAGTGCCTGCATCAACAGATACAGAACACATCTCTATCAGTATGAAAGTGCATGAATATAGTCCTCAGTGCGTAGTGAGCCAGACTGACCCCAGGGAGCGGGTGTACATCTCCCTGCACCCCTGAGTGCCTTTGTCCCATTCTAAAGGAAAAAACACAAAAGAGAGAAAATGCAATTTGGGAATAGTGTCAGGAATGAAGTCTAACAAAGAGGTCAGTGATGGAAGGCTGAATGAAAAATCAATTAAACCATTTCTCCAATATTAAAAGGAAACATGAACTGTACAGTGCTCCAGAGAGTTAAGGAGTCTATGGAAAATACCACTGGGATTATCCTGTCAAATATCAGATGTAGCCTTGGGTATTTTACTCAGCAGAAAGTGTCTTAACAGGGTTTATATGCTAGATATCAAAAGTTGAGGAAACAGCTGTGAGCCAAGAGGGTGCAGCTGATTAAGACATTGGATTTCAGTATGCACGAATGGCAAGAAATGGATTAAAATATGAATTAATGACTTAGTGCCAGAAGCTTTGAAGTGAAACATCAGATTTAGAGAAGGATGAAAAATCAGAAGGGGACAGGAAAAAGAGTAAGGCTTTTGACTTATAAGTAGCACCTAAATCAATCAATGAGACATGCCAACTAACCAAGAGTTTTATTGCCACAAAGGCAATAAAAAGATCCAATAGGTTAATTACTTGACTTCAACAAAGCACCAAGAAGGTCAATGCACTTGGCAGTAGTTTCTCATAAAATGAAGGAAAATAAGATGACACGCATAATTTCTTTCCCATCCAAGGGATTGCGTTGTGGATGTTGAAAGTTAAGCCTCATCAGCACAGGTCTGGCAGGTTGTTACAAACTGGCTATCTTAGCTGGAGTTACTTTGACATAAAGATCATCTTTCCTAACTGTGTGACATTGGATACTATGGCAGAAAGAAGTACACAGAAAAAGAGAAAAATTCTTATAAAAAAATAAAAAATGCAGATTCCTTATTAGCTGGAAAATGTATTCTGGGAAAGAAGAAAAAAATATCAGAGAGGGAAATTGTATTCTTAAATGAGCTCAGCAGGGGTAAGAGTACTTAGGCAAATGAATTCAGTGTTAATGAAGGTAAATTTAACAAGCTCTGGTTCTTTGATTATTTTGCCTTATGCATGAAGACAAATTCAGAACCCTCAGAGGACTTGACTATAAGAAAATATAAGGCAATTTCATATTTTAGTATTGCTAATTAGTTCATCCACACACACAAATTAAGAGGCCATTAAACTGCCTGCCAGTAACATACAAGACACTGAAAGAGATAAGAAGTTGTAGTCCTATACATTAGAGGGTTAATAACAATGGGTCTTATCATTCCCATCAGAATCTACGTAGTAGATGAGTGTGTAAGCTAGGGGTGGCTCTTTCTTTAGGGCTTAAAAGAAGCTACACAGATTTGGCAAAAATGCATATTCCAAAGCCAGGTATCACTTCTCAGTGAAAGAGTTGCTGGTAAAAGAACTTTTTTTACCACAGTCTGGCATACAGGAATTTCCAACATGCTGCTGGTTGCTCTCAATAGTGAACAGACTGGCAAAAAAAAGAAAAAACCACCAGGTTTTTTTCTGTGGTAGCCAAGAGCGTACTACAGCCAGAAGCATCCATATTCGCAATACCAAGTTTTTTTTTTTCTGTCTTTTCTCCTTCAGCTCAACATCAGCACCCACTTGCGGTTCCAAAGCAGTTCAGGGAGACACCTTAACCCCTCTCCACCAGCAAGATTTAGAGGATGCCCATAGCTGAGCACATTCCCTTTTTTTTTTTTTAAATCGCACTGAAGAAAGATGGACTAGATAAGCTATGACATGCACTTAACCATCCACATGCTCTCCCTCTCTTGTATGTCTTGCGTAAGTTGGGTTTTCCTCAGTTAAATATTATGTCAGTAGATATCAGAAGGGTGGAAGAAAGGTCCATCTTTTCATCATTCCCAAATAGTTTATTCTTTCCATACCCCTAAACTGGTTAATATTCCCACATTTTTTACCCTATTACAGAGGAAGTCTTAAGAGTTTTTCCTACTGTTAGAAGTCTAGGAAGAAATCTCCTAAATCCTGTTATATATTTCATCTTTCTATGCCTATGAAGAATATATTATTTGTGGGTTTCCATTTTCAACGAACATGAACATTCTTATTAACCTTTGCACTGACACCATCTCCTAAAAAGTCCAGGGAGAACAACTGGCTCATTTGAAAAGTTTACACAGAGTCATGTAGACCAAGACGACTGTCTTGATGATCCGGTTTGACTTCCTGTAAAGCATTATACCCACAATTTTTGAATGAGCAATCATATAATTTTAAAAGGCCACTCAACTCTGATTTAAAGAATATAGACAACGGGAGTTTTGGACAGAAGAATCCCAGGCTGTAGCCAAGGAGACAAACTGGGCTGGCTACATGGAAAGTCTTAGCATAAGAAAGATGGCTAAGTCCTGTTCCAGTTGAATTGAAAGCTGCAATCATTCTTAAAAATAAATAAGAAAGTCTTTCCTAAATGTTTATCTTGCTCCCTTGCCATGGCAATTTGAAAGACAAAACAGCACACTCCGCATATACCTAATCAACTTTTATCATTGTTTTCACATTCAGCAACTTGTCAAAATGTAAACAGCTAATGATTCTTAAAAATGAAGTGAATTAACCGTGTTGCATTAATAAATCCTACAATGTTAAAAAGACAAAAAAATCCAAGTTGATTAAAAAAATCCTCAGGAATAAAACTGAATAGACTCTCTTGTTCTCTGTGTTACCCCAGTGTGGGTGGCTTGGCTATTTGCAAACAGAGATAAAAACCTGTGAGCAGCTATTTGGACTTCCATGCCTCAACTTGTTCAGGGAGCAATATGCTCATTTGGAGCTTCTGATTTGACTAAATTACATTAAATCAACAGCACAATGGGGAAAATGAGGGAAGCACAATCAGTGAGAGATTCAGAAATATTCTACCTGACATTATTAGCAAAGTTTTATTCAACATAATCTGCTTCAAGAGTCACTAGTGGAGTTGTGAATGTCTGTTGAATTTAGACGCCTTCTTCCCCAGTGCCTGGCAGAAGAAAATAAATGCTTACTACCACAGTGCTTTGAGAGCATGCAAATATTTTTTGTGGGGTAACCATGCTTAAAAATTACCATCACTACGACTAAGGCACAGCACTTCTAGTGTTCCCTAATTCAGATGGTGGTAAATTGACACTTTCAATACGTAAGCAGAAATCAGCCATGACTGTGTAATAAGTTCTGCAAGGCCAAAGGTGATGGTACTAGAAACTATTTCATTTTTGTTTTTCTTTTTAAAAATAGCTGCAAACATAAAAATGACTGAACTACAGACGGACAGAATCTGTGAAGACCCATAAAGCTTTTAGGAACAGAAGTGGATGCAGCTTGCTTAGGGCCTACAGCATGGAATAAACACACATTGTCCACGGAGTCTTTATCCTCAAGTGACCATATCCTTTACTGAAGTTCCACAATATTGAGCTAATAAAAGCTCAGACCTTAATTAGGGTAAAGAAAACGTATGCCCTTTATGATTCGAAATTAATAGCACTTTAATTGCTATCATCTGCAATGATATTTTTCAGATTGGCTTTAATGATCATTGTGTAACTGTGCATGTGCTTTTGTAATATAAATAATTCAACCATTTAATTTCAGTTTTTTAAAATGGAACAAGGATAAGTCCACTTGATGAACTAATGACCTGCAAAATTTCAGATATTATCAGATATAAAGAAGATGGCAGATCAATGTTAAAACTACATTTTCAAAACATGTCTGTAGTACAAGCTTTCAGCCTAGTAGAGTAGTAGTTATTCTAGCAAATATCTCTGCTTAATTTGGTATGCATCCTTCATTATCTCATTCAAATTGCTATCACTGGTCTTTCTACTGTAAATAGTAGCTTCAAACTACCCAAGCAACTCCCAAAAAACAACACTGAAAAGCCTTTACATCTCTCTCTTCCAAAACCATGCAATAATCCACACCAGTATTTTGTGATACACTCAAAAGGTCAACATTTTCAAAAGAATTAATGAATAGTGAGAACTTCAATTCTAGGGTGCTAATTTTCTGATCCTGTAAAGAGGTTTTTGGAGAATGAGTTTTAGGACTAAATAAGCCATTATCCAGACATGGGATGTCCACTGATGCACATCACTGTCAATCTTCTCTGGAGATAGAAATGCACCCCTTACTCTAGGGAACACAGTAACACAACAAATACTGAAAACTGCCACAATCCCAAATGTTTTTTTAAAGTAAATTCAAGTAGAGCACACTCCAAGAGTTAACAATGAAAAAGAGAGGAAGGAGCTCTGAGGTTAAGGTTAAGGGCAGCATCACAAGGATAACAGACTGAAAATAGGAAAAGAAAAATGTTAAGGCTGACATTAGGAAAACATTTATTATCATGAGGATGATTAGATAATGGAATAATTTCCCAAAGGAAGTTGTTGAGTCAAACACTAAAGGCATTCAAAGGAAACCTAGATAAAAACACCAGGCCATTGATCTGGAGTGCAGCCCTGCACTAATGACCCAAGAGGCTCCTTCAAACTCATTGAGGATTCTCCTCTTGAAAACAACAATTCGGAACTTTCTATAGCAACATGTGCACAAAAAATAAAGGCAAAACATTGCACAAAACCAGATGACATTTAACTGGAATCTTGTTTTCAGCTTAGAGATTTTTTTCCTCTGTAGTACCAATAATCTGTGTCTATATATGCATTCATTACTACTAGAAAATCCTACCACATATTGACCAGCACAGTGACACTGAGAAGATAAATAAAGCTATGAAATATATTTTCCAAAGAAATGACAAGAGCTATAAAACTTGCCTTATGAAACACAATGGACATCATGAAGAAATCCAGCAAGAAATTTTCTGAAATGTCTCTGTAGTCAAATCGGAAGAAGATTACAGTAAAGCTCAAAGTAACAAACTGATTAATAGGATTACAGAATGAGGAGCGGAGGAGTTTCATCCCAGCAACTGTTATCAGGATAATATCACAGCTGTAAGAAAGGCAGAGAGAAAAACCTAATCAAGTCAAAGTCATAAAGCATTAAATTATGAAGCTCTTAAATACAAATAGCTGTACCAGATATATTTTAGATTGCTATGTATATCTAAATATACATATCTTATTGATTTCTGATATTAATCCTATGTTCTTTTAATAATCGCAGTTATTGGACCCATGTGCAACTTCATATTTTTCCCTTATCATTATCACACACTTGTAATCTGTAATAAAGAAAGAACTCTGTACTAAAAACAGTAGTATTGACTATTAAAAACCAAGAATCTAGAAAGGATATTTTTATATAGCTCTTAAAATAAAATTTCCGTTTTGGAAATATCCTGGCACTTCCATTAATACATTACTGTATTTGAAAAAAACATCTTGAACCCACTCCAGTTTTTTTATTACTATAAATTTCACTTGATGACAGAGTCTATAATTATTCTCCTAATTTCATTACACACAATGCCAAAATTCTGGATAGAAACGCCCATAGATGTGAAATGTTTGAAGTTCTTACCATTGTTCTTGATCGGAAGGTCGTCTATTCTATACAGTAATTACTTCATCAGATGAAAAGAAATTGTGTGTTGCATCTATGTTTTGTAAAATGCATACAGTCTGCATTTTATTCTCCCTTATTATATTCCAGAGAGTGAAATTAAGCTGAGAGCTCTAAATAGAAGTGACCACACAGAAAATCAAGAAGTCCAATCTTTGGAAATTACAGTGCTTGCTGCTATATCTCCAAAAGATAATGTTCCTCTTTTAACTCTCTAGAAAACTACACAGTTTTCTGTGTAAGAAAAGAAAATATAATTGCATGAGAAGAAAAGATGGAGGTAATGTGTTGGCATCCCTTGAAGTTAAAAAAACACTCCAGTCTGTGGATATATATCTGAACTTAAGAGACTTGAGGTTGTTCACATTTTTAAGTTTGTTTTGGTTTTGGTTTTTTAAGATACTTTACAGAATTAGAAAGATGGTCTTGCTTGGACAGCAATTTTGATCTCTTGATAATACAGCCTATTCTGGGGGTTAAATCCTAGAAAGGTCGCAGACACGTTGATTTTTAGATCACTTGAGTAGCTGGGCACTCCCGTGATACGCAACACAGTACTGGGCTCCAGATCACGAGCGGTTG
Organism: Platalea leucorodia; assembly: GCF_965183815.1. Classification (NCBI taxonomy): domain Eukaryota; kingdom Metazoa; phylum Chordata; class Aves; order Pelecaniformes; family Threskiornithidae; genus Platalea; species Platalea leucorodia. Next base: position 45,787,968 of record NC_138825.1, on the reverse strand, counting down.
CATGGTTCTGTATTTTATCCAACAACCACTAAAAAACGCAGGAACAGGGTCAGGAGTAGGAACTGGAACACGATTCCCCACCCTATAAGAACTTCCTTACCACCAAAGCAGGAAGAATCAAGAGCAAACCTCCCATAGCCTCTACTTTCCTGGTAAGTGTTGAACAGTTGGACCCTTGTTAAATGAAATGGGCAACACCACCTTCTCCATCAAGGATTTTAAAAAGAAAGAGATCAAAGCAGTATTTTGTGAACTCAATCCTGATCACATACTGGGGATGCTGCAAAAAACAGCTCTCAGCTCAAAACCTTTGGGTTTCTGGATTCTAGTCAGGATAAGGTAAGAGACAAGTGATTTATTCTGAAAGCTCTGGGCACGTTCAGAGTATATCTCAAGCCTCCTAATGAACCATCAAGTCAAAATCAGGAGTATTTAGTGATATTAGGTACTCTCAGGGTTTTCTGGCAGTTAAACAAGTATATTTGTGTTGCAGTTTTGCACATTGATGCCCAAGAACCATACTGGATGTATTCCTGAAAAGACGACCCAAACCTAATAGACATGTACAAGTAACTCCCTGTTAATTGAGAGCCAGGTGACTTCTCTTAAGTAAATTAAGCCCATTAACTTTTTGGGAGATGCATTGCTTTTTTGATGCTGGTCAAAATAGATTGGGACTTCAATGCATAATGAGTGACTCAAAGCAGGCTGGGTATTTGCAGAATGCATGGAAGGTTCTCCTCCACCCTGCTGCAAACAAGGAGAATACCTGCTGCCGTGACTGACACTTGACAGGCCAGAAAGGTCTAAGCAGGTTTTCATCATTCTAGCAAGGCTCATAAGTCTGTACATTTCCAGGTTGATTTTATTTTATGTGGCATTTATTCATTATTGTGTAACTTCCAAAATGCAGACGCAACTTTATTTGAGTGCAGGTCATTCTAAAGGATCACCAGGACATCACTGTTGGAATGAAATGCCAAGCTGACCTTATTTCTCACCTTGTCAAAGCTGTTCTTTTCAATTTGCCCCAGATTTCTGAATGGAAAGCCTAGTGACTAAGCTAGATAGATTCTGAAGCCACTAGAAGCCATCCCAGTGTGTCCTGTATAAGCCAGTTGGATCTCGCATTCTTCAGAAAGAAGAAAATTCTTGCAACATGGAGGAATTTTCATATGGAAAACTTACAGATCATAGAGCAAAAGGAAGACTTTTTCCTCACTGGATCTGTTAACATGTGGAAAATTTCACAAAAAATGACATTTTATAAAATAATGCTCTCAGGGGTAACAGAAAATAATTTGCTCATTATTCCTCTCCTTTAAAGATACTGCCACACAAGATGCTTTTCCTGGGGCCTTAACTCCCAGCAGAGAGAAAGCAAGAAAGAGAGAGAAGGGGGGCTTATTTCTGAAGCCTCTGTGGCAGGTAACACAGGCAGGGTTTTCAGCTTGTCAGCATGGGTCCCATTAATAACCAGCACATCAGGGTCCGGAAAGCTCAAGCTAACTCCTGACTGTGAAGGAGCTGTTCTGCCTGCTCAAGAAGCAAACCACTTCAGTCCTTTAAATCACAAAGCAAGATGAAGCTTCTTTAAAAAATACATTCAAATTAAGAAAAGCTCCAAAATCAAATCATGCAAAACATACCACCTCAGACACTTTCAGACACAAAGCAGGAGAGCGACACTTTCCCTTCTCTGAGATGCGATGTGGTCTGATCCTTGGGCAGTAAATAACTAAGGGATGTCCCAACAACATAAAAGGGGTATTTATGTATTAAAGCAGAGAAAGTACAATCCTCAGTAACACGGTGTATGGAAGGAGCAAGGAGAATCCAGGATCCCTCACGGGCTTACAGAGTTGAGGAGAAAGAGGTAGGATCTGAGGACGAATGTTTTGCATGTGGTATTTACATGGTAGCTGTAGGGGAAGCATATTAAAGAGGAGTGCCAGAGAAGAAGGGATACTGGGAGTGTTGTGGATAGACCTCCATTACAACAAAAAGGAGAAAAGCACGGGTTTTAAATCCAAGGTGATCACACAGACACAAGGGGGATGAGGAAGGAAAGGATTGTCATGGTATTCCCCTAACAGGCCAAACAATCAGAGGCAGACAAATGTAATTACTTTCTTTAATCTCAGGATTTCTGGGGGACTGACTCACTACTTCTGAACACCTGAGGGAGGTGATACTTTAAAGTACAACCTAGCTTGGAGGAATGACTATGCAAAAATAGCACCTTCCTAACCCTACATATTTGCTCCGTGCATGTATTCAGTCACGTCTGCTAACTAGCAACAAATGACATTTTGATTACTTTTTAGTTCTCCCAGCCTTGCAGAACCAAACAGAGGGATGAGTGTGAACGCAGTTTCACCTAAACTCCTGAAGCACTTTGGCCTTAGCATCTCCCAAGTGCCTCGGGGAAAAAAGGTCAATGGGGAACTACACAGGCTCTCTGAGTGACTGGTGAGAGTCACTCTGGAAAAGTAGTTGTCTGGGAGGAATATGCGGAAAATTTGACTAACGCCCTAGTCCTACTTTCAGCCCCTAAAAGCAGGGGCCACGTTTTCCTTATAGCTGTGTAGTCCCTAAAGCTGTGTTGCTCTTCAAGAGAGAAGAATAATTAAAACAACATGCAATTTTTACATCAAAGTTCTTTTATCTAATATTTAAAGTTAAGAATCTAAATTATTATTAATACTGAGGAACTCCCCCACCTCCAGCAGTTTTTCCTGCTACTGGAACCTTCCTTCCTGAACACAGGCTGTTTCTTTGTTTTTATCATCTGCATCACTGTCATTCTGATAAAAAGACTGCAGAAACTCTGCTCGCTGGGGATGCTGCAGTCACTAAGCCTGCTGAATATCTGCAGTAGGCAAGTCACTGACCAACATATTTACCATAAAAGGCTGTCTGCAAGGATCATACTGTGAGACCATGGATCAGCATCACCAGTTCTGCTTAATACCAGACACATCAGACTTTGGAAAAACTTGTATCCCTACCTTTCTCAAACCACCCTTAATGCAGGACTACCCACCATTCTACACTATTGAATATTTTATTCAGTCTTGCCTTAAAAGACTTGTGTGGTGAAGCTTCTCATAACTCCTTTGGGAGAATACGCCGTAGTCTTAAAAATCCTCAGTTAGGAAATGTTTCCCGATATCCAGCCTAGATTTCTCATTTTCATCTGATTAATTCTAGTTACCCCACTGTGTTTATGCCCATCAAACACCTGCAGCCTGGTATAGCGTGTCTTGCTTTTAATTGACATTTAGACATGCCATATATATCTATATATAGCTCTTTAATCTTTTAATTTCTCTCTCTCTCTCACTGGAGTCATGTCTTAGCATGTGCTAAGCTAGTTTTGCTTTTTTCTTTCAGCAAAGCTGATAATTATTTTATACTGAACTAATAATGCAGGAAAGCAAACTGTGACAAGCAAATAGACTTATTTAAGAAACAAATTTCATTTCTCAATCTTCAGTCTAAAACCAAATATTCTACTAATCACATGCTTTGAGTTCTAATCTACTTACTGTGTACCAAGCTTCTTGTATTTACTAATTGAGAAAGCATCAATGGTGAGGGCATTCAGTATTATAGCTGGATACAAAATGTATTTTTCAAAGCACTGAAGCCACACATAGAGCCTTTCAAACCACATCAAATGAGCAGCATCTGAAATAGAAACCCAGATAACAGATCGTTTCATCAAATTATCAGCATCTTTTGCACTGCAATACCGTAGAAGAAATGAGTTAGCTCACATTAATAAATGTAATCAACCAACTAATTTATGAAACAACGCAATTCATAATTCTTTTGCAAAACAGAAATAATTTTGTTCTCTGAATTTAGAGAGTATTTGTTCTGCCGCTTATAACCGCACTCATAAGAAATGCTCAAAAAGTGTAAGAGATGGCACATACTATTTGGTAGTTTCTACATAATCCAATTACCAGTCACTATATTAAATAGCACTTTTAGTGATGTAATGACTCCAGAGAGGCCCTCTCCAGCTCTGGTACTGACCTGGTGGATGACCTAGGGAACCTCATTTGAACTCCGTGCCTCTCCCTCCCCATCTTGTAGTGGCAAAACACTGTTCATTAGGCTGCAAAGTATTATTGACCTCATTGATAAATGAAATATCCTTTGAGATCTAAAGACTGAAGAATTAACAGGAGCTAGAAACTGTCACAGATGTTTCTCAAAACACTTAAACAGCCATTGTAAAAAGTACCTGCCAGGACCACATCATTCACCAGTAAAGAATATCTTTTTTTTTTTGCAGTAGACTTTTCCAACAACATCACAATGCTTAATATGAGTATTAAACAAGAACTGAATGCTCTGTGCAATTCAACTGCCATGAGAACTTAGGTGAACTGAGTTCAGAAATACTTGTGTACGGACAAAAATAATATCTTTATTCTGAACCGAGCTCAGCTAGACAAGGTTATTGGAAAACCAGTGAATGCAAAAAGGCAGAACTTGGTATTGACTCAAATAACAATGCCAGCTACTGAATCTCCAATACTCTTCCCTGCAGAAATGAAAATAATTATGTATACACATCCCATGCTCCCACACATACCTTTTCAATGACAGGCAAGGACGACATGCCAAATCAATAGATTTGTATGTTCTACAGGCACAGTTGTATATTGTATAGGCTCAAAGAGAAATAGCTAAAAGCAATCCTTCCAAATTACCTTTAAGTCATGCTTTGGCAGTATCTTAAACTAAGGCAATGCTCTTTCAAAAATCTGCCTTCAGAAAATACAATCAACTTCTGTTTCTTGTTATAACGCAAAAATATTTCCTCTTCTTATTACCTAAAGGCCACCTCCTAGAAGTTCATACATGCAGCGAAATGTCCATTTTGGAACCTAGCTGTTATTCACCGTTCCTCTCTCCTCCTCCTGAGCTACAGATTGCTCTCAGAGCTCCACTCAAGAACTTCATCCAGCTGCCCAACGCTGAGCTCTGTTTAAGAACTCAAGCTTGAATAAAGAGATATACATATCAAGTAGACTAAAAAGAAGGTAGCTGCAGGAGCAGAGAGAAATGCATGCAGACAATGCAGACAGGAAAAAAAAGAGCTCATGTTCAGAGGGGGCCCAGGGAAACGTGGATGATTTGAAAATGGCTTACATGAATCTGTGCAGTATAAAAGCAGTGGTGGGGAGGAAGGAGAAGAAAAAGAGTCTGTAGTGTTTCAGGATTTCTTTCTCACTCAGTACTGCACTACTTTCTACATATCTATTATACCATAAGCTCATATATCTTGACCTCAGCCTTTCTTCCTCCAGTCAGGCAAAACAAGGACAATGAATGAATGAGTTATCTCATATGGGCATCACGAGAACTGGTCTGATAATTGCTATTCTGTGGAAGGCCTGAAAGTTTGAACAGCTCATCCAGAGGCTATGAAACAAAGCCAGGAATAAACTTGTGGAATTGTCATTACCAGCTGCTCATCTAATTGCAAGAAATCATTCGTCTCCCCATAGCACTACACTTGTCAAAAATTAGGAAGCTGAAAATTAAATTCTCTACAGTAAAAGCTCCTCACAGATGTTTTGTGGTCGCCAACGCGGAGGGAAACATTGCCAGGAAGGATGAAGAGAAGGCTGAGGTACTTAATGCCTTCTTTGCCTTAGTCTTTAATAGTCAGACTGGCCATCCTCAGGGTTTTCAGGCCCCTGAGCTGGGAGATGGAGATAGGATGCAGAATGAAGCCCCAGTTGTCGAAGAGGTGGCAGTCACTGACCTGCTCCTCCACCTGGATGCTCACGAGTCTATGGGGCCAGATGGGATCCACCTGAGGATACTGAGGGAGCTGGCAGAGGAGCTTGCCAAGCCACTCTCCATCATTTATCGGCAGTCCTGGTCAACCAGGGAGGTCCCAGATGATAGGAAATTAGCAAACGTGATGCCCCTCTACAAGAAGGGTCGGAAGGAGGATCCCAGGAACTACGGGCCTGTCAGCCTGACCTCGGTGCCGGGAAAGGTCATGGAGCAGATCATCTTGAGTGCCATTATGCAGCAGATGTGGGACAACCGGGGGATCAGGCTCAGCCAGCATGGGTTTAGGAAAGGGAGGTCCTGCTTCACTAACCTGGTCTCCTTCTATGACAAGGTAACCTGCTTAGTGGATGAGGGGAAGGCTGTGGATGTTGTCTACTTGGACTTTAGTAAGGCCTTTGACACTGTCTCCCACAGCATTCTCCTGGAGAAGGTGGCTGCTCACGGCTTGGATAAGCACACTCTGCGCTGGGTTAAAAACTGGCTGGACGGCCGAGCCCAGAGAGTAGTGGTGAATGGAGTCAAATCCAGTCGACGGCCGGTCACGAGTGGTGTTCCCCAGGGCTCAGTACTGGGGCCAGTTCTGTTTAATATCTTTACCAATGATCTGAATGAGGGGATCAAGTGCACCCTCAGTAAGTTTGCAGACGACACCAAGTTGGCCAGGAGTGTTGATCTGCTGGAGGGCAGGAAGGCCCTACAGAGGGATCTGGACAGGCTGGATCGATGGGCCAAGGGCAATTGTATGAGGTTCAACAAGGCCAAGTGCCGGGTCCTGCACTTGGGTCACAACAACCCCATGCAACGCTACAGGCTTGGGGAAGAGTGGCTGGAGAGCTGCCTGGTGGAAAAGGACCTGGGGGTGTTGGTTGACAGCAGCTGAATAGGAGCCAGCAATGTGCCCAGATGGCCAAGAAGGCCAATGGCATCCTGGCTTGTATCGGGAATAGTGTGGCCAGCAGGACTAGGGAAAGTGATCGTCCGCCTGTACTCGGCACTGGTGAGGCTGCACCTCGAGTACTGTGTTCAGTTTTGGGCCCCTCACTACAAGAAGGACATCGAGGTGCTGGAGCGTGTCCAAAGAAGGGCAACAAAGCTGGTGAAGGGTCTAGAGCACAAGTTTTATGAGGAGCGGCTGAGGGAACTGGGGTTGTTTAGCCTGAGAAAAGGAGGCTGAGGGGAGACCTTATTGCTCTCTACAACTACCTGAAAGGAGGCTGTAGCGAGGTGGGGGTCGGTCTCTTCTCCCAAGTAACAAGTGATAGGACAAGAGGAAATGGCCTCAAGCTGCGCCAAGGGAAGTTTAGGTTGGATATGAAGAAAAACTTCTTCACCGAAAGGGTACTCAGGCACTGGCACAGGCTGCCCAGGGAAGTGGTTGAGTCTCCATCCCTGGAGGTATTTAAAAGACGGGTAGACGTGGTGCTTGGGGACATGGCTTAGTGGTGGACTTGGCAGTGCTAGGTTAACGGTTGGACTCGATGATCTTAAGGGTCTTTTCCAACCTTAACGATTCTATGATTCTATGATTCTGTCTTGTTTTGTGTACTTGTCCTTTCATTGTCCACACCTGACAACTACAGGATACTGTCCTTTTCCAAGCTTCTCTTGTTGTACAAACAGGGAACCTTTAAATTCAGCTCCTACATTTTTCTTACAGGGTAAAAGAAAGAAGACAGCCTGTCAGACATATCTATCAAAGGGATTACACAACCTTTTCCTCAGCCTGTCTCATCTCAGAACATGATAAAAAGCCTCTGCAGCAGCCTAAGGGACTGAAATATATATATATTTTTTATTTTTTACTCTTGTTTTCTAACACGCACCACCACATACATTGCAATAATACTTAAGCCCCAAAGTGCGGAAATGGACCACATATAAAATGAGGACTGCAAAAGAAGGAAAAAAAGCCTGTTGCCTGCAGCGGGTAGCATGGGAAATGCAGCTGATCTCCAAGCAGAAGGAAACCCATCTGTGGAGATCAGTCTCTACCCTCAACCTTTTCAAAAGCTGAGTCATTGCATTTAGGAAAACAATGTTTCCTGACAAATGAAGACAGACTTAATCAGGACAAGGGAAAGAAATCCTACAGCAGTCTTTTATGATTAAGTGATGTAACAAACAATAAAACTTGGGTATTCATCAGAATTACTGATTGTCAGGGAGAGGAAGCCCTGAGCAATGTTTTCAGTTGGGCATGATCCTTAATAAGATTTATATTTCTACTACACTTTCCTTGGCGTATTGCAGTAAAAGTTAAAAGGCAACCTTCAATCAAGTCTCTTGGGTACTTTTTTCATACCCAAGTGGAAAAGTGTGGAAAGAAATCGTTTTGAAAGACATGATTTTTTTCAAAAAAAAAGATTTAAATCCTTAATGCATGGTTTTGCAGAGAGTGATCTGAACTCTTTTGTTGTCTAGTTGAAGAACAGACTAAAGTCCCTCAGCAGACTGTGTTCTGACAACACTGTCTTCAAACACCTCAGGAACATATATTGAGAATGATTAAGGCACAGGATCCATCAAGAAATGACAAGCAAGCTTTTGGCTGGTAGCAAAGGCAAGATAAGAGCTGGGGGGGGCGGGGAAGCTGTGCTTCTCAAAGTACACTGTCTGCTTGCAGAAATAACTGTACTAGAACAGAAAATCAGACCTCAACATATTAAAATATTTACTGATACTGACATGTATCAGGGCACTACCCACTGAAGCCAGCGGACAGTAGCAAGAATGAATCTTCAAGAAAATTTCACAGTTCCTTTCAATTTTAATGTTTCTCTAAAGTGTTATGATGGAAATTAGAACTCTAACTTGCACTACCCATGGTGTTCAAATGATATATAGTTACATGTCAGAAAGTACAAAAAATTCTCCTCAATTTCATCAATCATTTAAGTTTTTAAATTATATAAAATGCCAATGTATTAAGCATGAACTATAACATACCAAGCAACGCAGCAAGTAACATTACTGTAATGTAAAAGCAAAAGGCAGCTCAGACGATGGGTCATGAAAGGCCACTTCGGGCCAGTAAGATGATTAAGGGACAGGAGCTTTTGACATCGGAGGAGAAGTTGAGAGCGCCAGGATTGCTTAGCCTTGAGAAGAAACGGCTCCAGGGGCATCTTATTAATGCCTGACTGGGGTCATTTTGTGAGTATAAATACCTGATGGGGAGGGTGAAGTTGATGGAGCCAGTTATCAGTAGTGCCCAGTGACAGGACAAAATGAAATGAGCACAAACTGAAATTCCATTTCAACGTAAGAAAAAAAACCAACCAAAACAACCTTTCTTACTGTAAGGATGATTGAATGCTAGAACAGGTTGTCCAGAAAGGTTGAGGAGTCTCCATGCTTGAAGATATTAAAAGTTGGACACAGCCCTGAGCAACCTGCTCTAGCTGACCCTGCTCTGACCAGGGGCATTGGACTAGACAATCTCCAGAGGTGCCTGCCCAGCCTCAGCCCTTCTGTGCAGTGCTCTCAGGAGACAAATTCTACAGGTTCACAGACATGCTGGTGATTCGGGGGGGAGGGAAATGGAAAAGATGGGCTATGCATGCTATTCAAAAGAGGGAAATGTAAAGCATGATTTATTCTCCCTGCTCTGTTCCTTCTGGATTTTTTTTTGTTTAAACCAAGACAAGCTGCAAGTCATTACATCCATTGTTTAGAAAAGATTTTATTACAAACCTCTCACTTCCCGTTGCTGATGCTCTTTGCTTTTAAGAATGGGGTGGGAGATCCACAGCCAGGGGTGATGCTTGCGAAGCTGAGGAAGTATGTAATGTGTTACAAATCCCACAGTCCAAGCTAAAGCAAACAGGACAATGCTGAGAAATGGCTGGGCCAAAAGAGAAAAATGATACATGGTTATAATTTGCAAACAACATTTTTATATAAAACTTTTTTTAACAGTTTTTAAGAGTTCCTATAACTGTATTTTTGTGCAATTAGTTTTTATTCCTATGTTCAAACTCTCTGACTCCACAGGTGGGTATAGATTTTGAAATATGTATTTTGCACACAAAATGAACCAATTTTTTTCCTCCCTAATTGGAGGAAAAAAGGCAAGTGATCAGGCTTACTCATTCTGTCCCCCAGGTTCCACATCATAAAAGAGCTATGAATATGCAGAGGTTTAAGGAAAGAGATGTCAAATAACTAACACTAAAAGTAATACAAATATCCATAAACTAACTGCCTTGCACATAAAAAAAATGTTATCATAAAAAGTAAATGCATTTTCACTAAGTTCTTTTCTCACAATCTCTATTCTTTCCAGTTAAAGCACCCTGTGGTTTTACATAAAAGAGATAATACCTTGGGGGGGGGGGAGAAAAAAAAGAAAAAAGAAGGACAGATACACACCCTTAATGATAGAAACACAGTACTGGCACTGACAGCAAATGACAGAACAGCAGCCACTGTGCAGACAATGAGATCCGATTTCAAGATTTCTTTCTGTGAAAATAATTATTTTATACAAAATTAGCAAGCCAATACTATTTTGACCAAAATAAATGACTCCATTCTCAATTACTCGCAGTCTGCATTGTGATAAGGCTAATCAGCACTCCCTGATACAAAAGTATTTTCTCCACTCTGCTTTGGGAAATTATTTCTTCACACTTTAGGTCTGTCAAAATAATCACATTTGAATTCATCATGCCTAATTTTAAATTGTATTTTTAAATAACATAGTTTTAAGATTGGAGAAATGAAAGTAATACATTTTCATACCGAGTCTGATTCTGTTTAAGGAATATAACTCTCTTATATTATGACTTTTTCATTTTTGGGAATCAAAATTCTGGTTCCATTTGCAAGCATTAAGGTTTCTTCAGATTCACTTTCTCTTGCATTACTGAAATGACTCATGCTTTTCTGTAATATCTTCAGAGACACGAAGTTAATATATTTATTATGTTCTAAAGTGACACATCCCATTCTCTGATTTTCTGCGTTGGAAGCCAAATTTCAGCATGATTTTATGGATTACAGACAAGGCCTTTTTCTAGTGCCACTGAATGATAATGAAAGGACACGTCTGACTTTACATAAAGATCTATAACTAGGGTAGGAGTAATTTTGTTTCTAAAGATTGGAAAACATCACTGTCTTTCCAGCCTGTTTGTCTTGTGATTAAAATGTCATTCTCAGTAAACAAATAAACAAGATAGCTTGTGAGCTGTGCGATCTTCTGAATTGAACGTCGGAGGCCACCCAAACGCGTTTGTGAGTAAATGAAAATCTTGCCTTAGATTTATGAGAGGGGCATTTAAGTTCAGCACTCAATACTACTGCTAAGTTATCAAATGAGTAACTGTTTGTAGCTCTTGGTTTAGAAACTGACTTATTCTTCAAATTCAAAGACATCTAGAAACAACATACGAAATGCAACACTTTTGTTAGTATTAGAAGCTCATCCAATTTCCTCGTGCTGCAGTCTAGGTAGTCTTCATGTATCTCATCAGAGAAAAAGAAAGAAAACTAAAATAATGATGGGATAGCAAACCTATGAATAAGGGAGATAAAAAGAAAGCACGCAGAACAAGTGAACAACAGAAGGGTTGCGAATTACACGGGAAGCTGGTAGCAACAACTATATTTAGGCTGCCTCTCACTCCCTGTTATGAAAGATGCTTCTCAGTAAAAGGTCAGAAGCATCAGCACTTCCACTTACTGCAGCAGGCCTTTGAAATTCAGCAGGACTAAAAAGCCTTCAGGCTCAAGAAGTACTTTTGCTTTGTCCCAGGAAACTCCAATCCCGTTTACCTGAATTCTCAAGCGATCACCACTATCCTTCCCTTTCCCAGGCTGCTCAGGAGCACGAACAGCCCTCCCTCCCCTCTGAGAGCTGTGCCCTCTCCAGACGGCCCTGTACTCTGCATGCTCTATAGGTGGGAAGGTGTAGGAGCAGAGTTAGGTCTTCCTAACTCTTCACAACCATCTTTTGAAAACATAATACTGCTGGCCTTGTTCCTTGCTTCTTGGCTGTGGCGTGCAACAGGAGAACCACAGCATGAGGGACCTCACAGGAAAGACCTTCTCTTCTCTGAACAAATCTTTAATCCCTGCCTGTCCCCACAGGTCCTCTCCATTCGGTTCAGACTTTCTCTCACTAGCAAGCTGTGTATCCATCTCTCACTAGCAAGTTGTGTATCCATACTCAAATGTTTTTACTATGCAGACCTGTACTGAAAAACCCTGGTCAAAGCCCTGATAAAGATGGATAAGGGAACTATTACCAATGCATGTAATAGAAACAATTTTTTTTAGCCTTTCCCATTTTTTTTCAAGATGTTGCATACAAAATCTACGTAAAGTAACAGTATTTAGCTTGTAAAATTCAGCATCTGAGAAAGTTAAGCAGTGCCAGATTCATATGGTACTATTTCAGCCCTTTTGTGAATACATATTATGAAAAGTCTTGATCAAGTATCATTTTCTGCACAGCTGAATCCAACTACTCAATAATCTAAAACAAGTTTGTAAGAACAACAAACATAATCAAATCATATTTTCAAGCTCTTCTGTACCACCAGGAAGGATTACTATTAAAATGACTTATTTCTCTCACAATATGAAGAAGCTGCCATTTTAAGAATGACATCAAATATTAAGAATTCAGCTGTAAAATCAGCAGAGGTGATAATAATGGACACTCTGGGGAGAGGCGGCATCCTAACTTTCCATTCAGTGCCAGCTCACCAAAGAGAATCTTTTTAAAAGGCTACATTCAAAAGAGAACATATTACACAAATTATATTGCACAGGACTGGTATTTCCCATCTTTCCCATCTTTGAGTTTGCAAGTGTTCTTTTTAGGGTGCTCTCACTGCTTTTGAAACATTAACAATCCCATACAGGAACAGGCCTATGTTTTTAAAGCAATGATTATTATTCAGGTATTTAAACCCAAATCTGACAATTGCATTCCAACCCTGCCAACATCTAAAGTGTTTAAAGTATCTTATATGCCCAGGCTTGCCCTTTTGCCCTTGCACAGAACTGCTTCAAAATGCAAATGTACTGCTCAGCTGCTGACTTTCACAGAGGTCCCCACGGGAGCTCCTTCTTGATGTGGCAGATGCTTTCAAACTTCTCACAAAATTCGGGGGGTTTTTCCTTCTAAAACAAAGCTGAGCAGTAGTTGCTTTTGTTTCACATCATGGCATAGTGGTCAGGACCCCCCAGGAAGCGGCTGACCCTGGGCAGTCATCTCTGACTGAGGGGGATTCAGAGCTACCTTCCAGGAAAAAAACCTCAGGCTTCCACCTACAGGCTGCTGCGGGTGGATCTGCGGCTTCCGCCCTTCCTGCTGAAGGCAGCTAGCTCCTGCAAAGCATGAGCCTACCTTGGACGCAACTCTATTCTCTGTCCTGCATTTAGACCCAACTGTCTAAAGCAGGATTTTGGATTCCATTCCCAAGGCCAGACACTTATGAATTGAATGTTGAATAGCCCTATGATGTGATGCTTGAGTCCTTCATTGCAGCTGGTCCAACGTGGAAAAGTTAAGCTCTGATCACAGTTAAAATCTCTGCAGTGAGAGATAATCACTGTTATCATTTGGGCTGAAAGCAGGTGTTCTTTTTTCTCCATTTTACACTCAAGGAAAAAAAAAACCCAAACCAACATCACATTTGATGCTTCAGAGATTTTACAAGCAGAATATACCATAGTGGTGCTTTTTTTTTTTATTATTATTTTCAATTATGCTTTTGGAGCTTTGTACAAATCCTTTTACTAGCTATCTAAATGTTTGTATTAAAGGCCAGGAAGGAAGCTGAGTTTGAATGTAACACATTAGCACCCTCAGGCCACTGGTTAATCTAGTAATCAGCCATGTGGATGCCTATAGAAATTAATTATAATGGTAGGAAGCTCCATTCTCAAAGTTGAATGGTCAATTATCCATCACAGCTGCTTTATAATTCAGGCTTCCAAAGCTGGCAATTCTTAAACAGCTATTCAAGCAAAGGAAAATAGTAAAGGTCATGTAACTAAACATTAGAGATGCTGTATTTATTATTCCTAACATCAATGCAAAGCCACTACAGAATACAACACGTTAATTTTCAATATTAACCTTGTTTGCTTTCAGCTCCTTGAGGAAGTGATTTGGTTCCATACACCTCAGGATTTCTGATTAAAATGGGTCTTATTTAAATGGCATGTTCTGTAGACCAGATGTCTGTATATAGACCAGGGCAAGGCTGGCTGTTGTGTTGCATCCTGCCATCTCTTGCCCCTGACAGGGTGTTAGGAATACTCTCCTCGCAGAGGAGCACTCCAAGAGGAAAAACCGAACTACCACCATGAAATCTCCTTCAAATACTGACATATTGTTTCACCCAGTTTCTGAACTGTCTGAAGATCCCCTTGCAGAAGTTCTGCAAGCTACTTAAAATTGGCTTTTAATAGTCAGCTGAGTCCTACGTCCTAAACATGACTGCTGTTGCTGAAGCAAGTCAGCAGAGACTGTGGCTTGACTGCTCCTCAGACTTGAGGCACATGCATTTTCTCCTGCCTCAATTCTTCCCTGCTTGCTCTATTAGCACTGCACTGTGAGACAGCAGTGGGAGTCTGCTGGCAAACTGGTTAGTGTTTAATTGAGACAGAGGTACCAGATAATACAGGGGTTAAACGAAGAGCCTGCATTAATCAGAAATTGCCCTCTCTTTCTTCAAGAGATCTCCCAGTGTGGAAGAATTAGCACTGCTAATTGACATTGTAAGCAAACACATTTGCTTACAGTTTTTATACAGATTGAGGGAAGCCCAGACAGAGAAAAAAAACGAAGGCAAAGAACTAGCAAGCTCCAGCAGCACTGAAGGAAAGCAGCCTCCGTCTAAAAGCAGCAGCACGGAGTATCAAATGTACAGAGCAGAAAAGTGCCAATCCCCAAAACCAGGTACATCCTGGAAAGCAAAAGGTGCCAGGAATCCCACTTAATTAAATGCAAAAAAACACTGGCAAAACATGACAGGAATGAGCCATGGTGAAGAGAAGAACTGAAGTCCTACGTCTGGCCAGTCCCACCGCAGTCCTCCCTATGCTTCTGCATCTTCCACCCCAGTGGCTCAATGGCCCAAGTGCGGTTGAACCACATGGTAACTGTGTTGGTATAAGATGTCAGATCCCTGTCCATATTGCTGACACAAAAATAGGTCAAGAGTCTGCAACATGACTCTGTTTTGAAAATACAGCCAGGATTTTAAATGAGAATTTGTTCATTCTTTTGTTTTTTGTTTTCAATGTATTGAAGCCTTGCTCAAGGTTTCCCTCTGCACTGTGAAATGAAACCAGCTAAGTGGACAGCCACAGTAACTGCTTCAGTCCCCTGGCAAGGCTCCATCTGCAGAACAGATGAGATCAGACTCTGTACTGCTCTAAGGGCACTATCAGCAAAAGATACAAGTGGGATATAAATATGGGGAAACAAGAAGCTTTCCATTGCATCTGCCATACAGTGCCCACGTACAAGAATGGACTGACAATGAACTGTGGCAATAACCTACACACCAGAAATACTACAGAATATAGCAAAACTTTAACATAAATACTTTGGTTTTTACTCTGTTACCAGCTGCACATTCATATTGCAGTATGACCTTGTTGCAAATAGTTTAGTTTGCAAGGAACTGTAGCTCAACACAAGCAACAAGAAATAGGCATATCACTTAATCTTATGTGGACCTTATTAGAGTAAGCAGTTTAAAATAACATTATACATGGTAGAAAATAACAATCTAAGCAGCAGCTTAGCAAAGAAAAGTAGAAAACATTGGTAGTGTGGGATCAACTCATGTGCTGAATGTAGGCTGTGTAACACCTTATAAAATGCCCAACAAACACGATACAAGATGTACAGGACAGATGCATCCCTTTGAAGGGACATCTGGAGGCCAGGCCAGCTACCTCACTAGCAACCTGTACCACTAGGCACTATAGACTCTTAGGTCATGTCTAAGGGTCAAAAAAAAGGCAGTCTGTCTTTCAGGCACTCTCTGAACACTCCTTGCTTCTGCAAACATTCAGGAACTTAGGAATAATTGCCTAGATTGCAAATGCTCAGATGCAGGTGTTAGGGATGTGGTCAGGAGGAAGGGCTGTCTGACAGCCGGGAAGCAGGACAGCTCATGACTCTAAGAAATGTCAAACACCCCTTAATACTTTTGGAAACTTGATGATCTTCCCACATGAACTCTTTATAAGATCAACCTCCCCTGGGTAACAGTGAGGTTTTTTTATATAAAAAGACACAAAAAGGAAGATGGGTCACTTTGGATGTTTAAGCTAAAGTGGGAAATAAGCTGACACAAACTTAGAGCTATGTGCCAGACAGTAGGAAATAAACAGCCTGCCAAGCAAAGAAGAGAGGATGAGACAGCAATGCTTGGCACCAGGCATGTACCTCCCTCTCTCATACTAGTCAAGTTTCACATGCTCCTTCCACCTCCAGGTGCCAAGTCTGGTCTGTGCTCCACCTGGCTTGGCTGAAGTGGAGGGCATACAGTCAAGGGTACTTCCTGGCACAGAAAAAGGCATTCCTGAAAACCAGGTCAACTCCTAGCCCTAGAAAAAGAAAGAATCAGGGCTGTTTTAAAGACACTTAATTCTGTGGACCAAATCCTGTCCCCCTCCAACGTAGACAGGGAGTTTGGCAGGACTGCTTACCTTTATGAATGCTTGTTGAACAATCCAGCCTACCTTGTATGCACCAGGTTGCCAGGCTGTAACTCTATGCAAAGAACCTGCATTAGCTCTCTGAGTACCAGGATGAGATGCCTCATTCCCCAAGCTCTAAGAGTGCATTTCCCATCAACTGTATTAAGGAATCAATGTTGCCGAGTCCTTCAAAGGAACCCTTCAGAAAGCAAAATTGCAATATCCCCCTTCTCCCTTCCAGCCTCACTGGAAAGAAGATCTGGAAGAACTTCTCTCAGTTTCCATCTGTGGATTTAAAGGAACAGGATAGAGATCCTCCCATTTTCTGTGCTTTTATAAGCATATGATATATATAAATGAGAACATCTTAAAGTTCCTCAGTGGAGAAAATGGATGGGAGAGAGCTTTGAGCAGGAAGTAATGAAAGAAAAAGTCTTACCACTGATTCTCTCATCTTTTCTGGGAGTGGATCTGCTGATGAATCTTCAAATTGTTGACGCAGAAAGTGAGGGACATATTTGCATTGAATAAGAGACCTGTTAAAAAAAAAATCCTAGTTAGGATGCTTTTGAACACGCCTTTCAGATATGAATGTTCCTGGGGGGCAGAGGAGGAGAAGTGGCCTCAGGTTTCCTTCCTTATGTATGCAGTAACTATCTTATCTCTGTATAGCTGGAGATTGACACAAACCAGCTCTACCTGTGATCAGGGCAGAACCTCCTTGTCAAAATCTTAAGGCGCCTCAGCAGTCCAATCAATGTGACTCAGTCATTTAGAGGAATGTGCAGAGAGAGTACTGTTCCATTCATGCCCTTTATCAATGTTTCAGCTAAGCTGAAACCAATATGGGAAACTGTTTAGACCCACATTAGAAAGGCCAAAGAGGCTATTTCTGCATAAATTGTATATTAATCTTCAGTTCAAGATTTTCTGTGCTACCTCCTGCTCCATCTTGACGTTTATGCCACAGGCCATCCCTTATATACTGTTTCCAACCTCCTTAACTTCCTTTAATTAAGTTCAGAGCCATTTAAAAAAAAAATCTTAAACCTCTTTTTTTAAGGAATATACATTTTTATCATGATTGCACAATAAACATTTGATGTTGTTACACACGTATTCTTAAGATATTTAACAACCATTTCAGCTGCTGCTGATTTGATTAAGAACATTATAAAATCACTAGCTAGATTTAAAAGTTAAAATGGATTTAATGGTTTAAGATTACTTCCTTAAAACAAAAGTTTTAAGGAAAGACAAGTTTCTGTTTTATTAAAGAAGTTAATGAACTGGTGTGTCCTTCCTGGGGAGTGGGAGAGAAGAATACATTTAAATTACTTCAAAATTGAAAGAGCTCACTCTTCCATGCTGATTTGCAATTTACCTGTGTATATTTTCCTCCAAGGCTAAATAAATCTCCCTAATACAGCACACAGCTTCACTTCCTTCCATACCTGAGTTCCATACTGTAATAGTTGATGAACTACACACTACCTACACAAAGCTTGATCCAGGTCAAACTGACATCAGTGCCAGACACAGTAGGCTTTGGATAAAGTTAATGGCAATAGATATAAGCAGTTCTTGTTGCTTTGCCACATCAGAACCTAGTAATGTATAAATATCAGGTTCTCTGAATCTTCTGGATGGTAAAGAAGGAATTTCTCAACTCTTCAGTAAGATTTACTGGGATGCCAATTTTCCACTAGTGCCCTATATCCTTTCTTTCCTCATCAGAATTCTTCTCCTTTTCCCAAGTTTCTCTCCTCAAACATCATCTTGAATGGCCTAAAAAGCCCTCCACTCCCCCTCTCTCTCTCCCGCATTACAGAATTGTGCGTCCAACCACCCTGACTTACCGTACGCCTACTACAATCTTCATACACTAGAGAGCCTCACCTCAAAGCACACACAACACACCTCGTGAGTCAAAGGAGAGAACCTGTGGGTTTCCTCACAGGCCCTCTGCACTGTTCTACGATAAGACTGAGCTGTCTGTGAAGCAGAATCCCAGATGGCATGGTGATACCGGCTGCACAAAACCTGTTTGCTTGCTTAATCCCATACATAGATGCCCAGCTGCTTGCGGAACACCACAGCCCCCGTGACAGCCATAAAGCACAGTTCCCACACAGGACAACTCATGTCTGCCGCCCCTGAGCTATGGATCTAAGGGCCTCTCTCACATCACCTCAACCTGCAGATCACAATGTTGGGAACTTCTCCCCTGGATCTCCCTTGTTCTCAGTGGCAGCTCTTAATACACACTACCTTTCCTCAGCTACCTTTAGCAGACTGTGCCAGCACAGAAAAGGAAGGAGTTAATCTCAAACAGAGGCACAGCCTACTGACAGTGACCCTCAGCAAGAGCTGGAATTGAGCCATCTTCCCAGCATGTCAAATGCCCTTTCTCCTTGCCACAGTGCTAACCAATGCACATTCTGCAACTCCAGTACCCTGAGAGCCCCCTCAACTAAATCGCTATCCTCCAACATGGCAAGCACGTAATTTCCCAGAGGGTGAAATCTGCTTCAGAGAATTTGGATAGTGCTGTTTAAAGAGCACCAGCCTTACTGATAATCTGACTGCAGCACTTCATTTATTTACAGGACTGATACCAACCAGGCAGACATGGTGAGGAATTTCCACCTCACCACAGTACTTTTGGGAGACAGTCCCTGCGGTTCTGAAACCCAGGCATCACTCTGGTTGCGCGCTGTACGGAGTAATCAATAAATAAGATTTGCAGGCAACTTACATCAGTACAGATGGGTCACTGCTTTGTCTGCTGAGATGATAAGAAAGTGCAACTAGCAGACCACAGAAAGCAGAGAACAGCGCTGGAATGTGTTGCGCATCCCAGGGTTCCTGAACAGGAGGACAGAAAGCAGAGTATTTGCAAGTTAGGAATGCAGAGCTTAATTTTCTTATTTTTCTCTCTTTTTTTTTTTTTTTTTTTTTTTTTTTTGAAGTAGGCTAAGCCATACATGCAGTGTTAAACACACAGCATCTAAATTTGTACACCATCTACCAAGGACTGAAAATCCTTTTTCATATCAAAGTCTATTATTGTGAAAAAGACTGAGATTAGAGGCATGTTTTGTGATCGTATTATGTAATTCCTCTATAATCAGCAATTAGCTAGAAAACCACATGAAAGGCAGGTTTTCTTTCCTCTTTAATGAAACACTAGAGGCAAATTCTCATTAAAATGAGATGTGAATGAAATGAACTGCACTGTATTTGTCTAAACTCTAAAGTGATATATAGTTACTTGACCTGTGGCCAGACTGCATACAACGAATGCCAATGTCACCTGAATCAGGCAGTGGGGTACAGTTCTGGCACCTCACTCTGCAATCTTTCTGCTGCTTTGTACGTTACACGCAGGCCCTGCCTGGATGATAACACAGTGGAGAGGGAGAGTGCTCGCTCCCGTACGTGACACCCCCGAGCAGGGAAAGAAGAGACAATTTAAACACTCGCCCGCACACTGTGGGCATAACCAAGATGAGAAACTGTCTAGGTGACTTAAACAGCTAAAATTGGCTAGAAATAATAAGAGAAAGAACATGAAGCTTAAGGAACACTTATCAAGAACAGCTTCATCTGTTGAGTCCTCAGCTACAAATTAGGGATCCTAAGACATACTTGCGAGTCCTGGCTGTAAAAGGACACAAATTTTGGCTGTGAAGGATACAGAAACTCAGTGGATCAAATCCATAGCCATTTCACTTATTAGGCTTCTTCAATACCTCCACGCAACTTCCACCTGATCAAGTGAATGTGAAGTTACCAGATCCTGGCATTAGAGCACCTTCTGGGTAGGTTTTGAGAGACAATGCTTGTAGGACCTGTGAAACTTTAAGCCTTGTTCAGCTACAACAAGGCATCTTCTGCAGTATGTCTTTTGCTTGAAAAAAAAAAAAAATCACAACTTGTACAGGACCAATATTTTCACAGAATAAAGTGGTTTTATTCATCCTATTTTGCCAAGCGATATGCATGATTTCTTAGCAAAGCTGATTCACATTAAGAAAGATTTCATTTCTTTCAGGGGCAATGAATACCTGGGTAAGACAAACTGATTTGCTGTTAAGGGATGAACCACCTCCTCCAACGTGAGGTTTCTCTTAAGAACTGGTATCACAGAAGCAAAATTTTAATTCCAAGAATCACCTTCCCCTCATCATACTACTGAACATCACAAAGATGAAAGAAAGAAGTGTCTAGTTCTGCCAAACAATCCTACTTAAAACAGTCATTACAAACAAAAGAGAGTGTTACACAGTATTACTGAAAGAATGCAGCACCATTTGTTTGACAAGTTAAACTTTGCCATCCAATTCCACTCCTCATTTCGTTGTTCCCAGTTTTGAGGCCAAATACATTTTGGGTTAACTTTTCCCATGCTTAGTCTCAGGTAAAAAATTTGTATTCTTCAAAACACTGAAGAAAACTAACTGGAGTCAAAACGTTCCGAAAATGGCTGCATCACAGCCCATCCGAATATCCATTGCCTTTCCAGGGCAATACAACTGCGTACAGATCCACCCAGCAGTTTCAATTGCATGACTGCCCCTTCCCCCTGCAATGTATTTCAAAAGCAAACACTACAAAGAGCCCAGCAATATACCTGGGTATTAAAATGTACCAGTAGCCAGTTTGAGAAACCATTTCACCCTGTTTCTACTGTAAAACTGCACATGGCTGATTCCTCATATTAATGTCTCAGGAACTTTTTACTTCTATATTTTCTGTATATTACACAGAGCTTCTACATTTGGCTGGCCTGTGCTCCAGTTCCAAAATGTCATCGTCTCCTCAAAGCTCAGCTGTCAGGGAGCCAGGAAGGCAGGCAGGACAGGCATCGATATTTGCTATGCGCCTGGAGAGCAGGATTTTCCAGAATAATGCCACACAATGTTGTACAAAAGATGAGAATGAACAAAGGTGTCATTTCTCCAGCATCAGCGTGATATACACCCTGCTCCATTTTGTCATTTTCCTCCCCCACTAATGATGCCTGGTAGAGCTTTAAATTAAAAAGATGAAAAAAACAATATAGCTGATAATTGGACAATGATTCTTCTCAGTGGGAAAACAGGAATGACAGGTTTTAGACTTGGAAGCTGGTATTATCTGTCATACTAGACAGGGAGTTTGACTTCCTACTTTACCTCATTTGGTTGAGGTGACAGGTAGTGCTTTCATATATGGTTTTGACTGATGCAGACACTCACGTAGTCATTTTTAAAACAAGTGAAATGGACTTACAGGGTTAAGGATGAAAGTGATGAGTTACAACAGACCCAGTGGTCCAGGGGTGATGTTCCATTTCAACCACAGAATCCCTAATCCCAAAACAACCCACTAAAAAGGAAGATAAAGGTGTCTTTGAACTTACAAGCCTTTTACCACTGGTAAAGGTGGGGAGGCAAATGTATTTTTAAAAAAGCAGCGATAGTAGTTTTCTATCCTACATTATTTATCCTTTTTGCGTCTTTCTTTCTTTAAAAAAAAAAAAAAAAAGCATGTAGAAAAATCTTATCTTTCAAAGATATGCTAAAATAAATCATATATCCTACTCTAGAGACAAAAAGTGCACTGAACACAGCAGAACCATTGTGCTAGGTAGAAATTTTTGCTACTTTTTTTTTTTTTTTAAACTGAATATTGCTCTCAACTCAAAGACTTTGCAGATTGCTGCAGCATTAGCATCATTGAAGGTGTTTGCATACTGACTGGCTCTTTAAATATGGAGACAAACTCCAGTTGCTCTTCATAAAGAAGAGACATCAACTAATTTTCCACTCTCTCATGATTTCATCATTATTCAACCAATTTTTTGAGGGGGGGTCTTTCTCCTTACTTCCACTCCCCAGCTTCACCATGGATCTATGCTATTGCTCATATCAAGCAATATGCAGGATAGCTGTTGACAGTCAACCATTCCACATGTGCAATAGTAATTTGAAAGAAATACTATCATCCTGTTTCTGAGCATACAAAAACTTTCTGAATGAGACTGTAAAAGGGAATTCCCCACCCCGCCCCTTAAGGTATGAGAAAGTGCTAACCACTACTTGTTCTCTACAAGGTTAACTATAAGCTTAACTATATTACGATGAATACTCGTTTTCAGTGAACACTAATGACCAGGAAATGTGAATTATTCATGGACCTCAGGTTACACTGGTTATAGACAAATTCTAGGGAGAAAGGCCCACCAGCCTTATCTTCCCATCATCCACAGAAAACAAAACATTACTTTCCCAGAAGAGCTCCAAAAACCTGACAAGTGATAAGCTACCAGAATACAGATATCACTACCCATTCTGCACTTCCAACTGTTATCTGTGACTGTATTTTCATTGCTGAAATTTAAAATCCACAAGGACGGGACTCATGCAGGGGTATGCAAGTGTGTGCGCACACCACCTTACACAACAGGGTCCCGGTCTGTGACCAGGATTCCTCTGCTAGAGAGTAAGATGAGAAACAACTTCAGGCAGGGGGCATGGATATTCATGTTTCACATAACGGTGAGTTTATCCTAAGCCAGAAGTGCAGATTTCTGCATTCCTATACAGTGACATAACTCTGTGAGAGTAACCCTGGGCCATATCAGATTTTGCAGACATAGTTTCG
This sequence comes from Platalea leucorodia, assembly GCF_965183815.1. Classification (NCBI taxonomy): domain Eukaryota; kingdom Metazoa; phylum Chordata; class Aves; order Pelecaniformes; family Threskiornithidae; genus Platalea; species Platalea leucorodia. Next base: position 45,764,811 of record NC_138825.1, on the reverse strand, counting down.
TTTTTCTGTTATAACTGGACAATAAGTTCATGTTATACACACAGAAAACCAAGAACATAACTATTGAAGTTCTCACTAAAGTGCGAGTCTGACTACGGCTGCAAACATCACTCACCGAAGCACGTGATATCTGACAATTCTCTCCAAAATTAACACTGCTAACAGCTCTTGCTTGAACCTCAGGGGTCTTTAAATTGGAAAGTACGTAAAACTGATGAGCCTTGTCTTCAAAACCTCCAACAGGGCTGTAAGTATTTTATGCGGTAGAAACGAAGCTGTCTAATAATCCTGTACTTCTGCTTTTGGTCACTTACGCAACCAGGAATTCTGTCTATACACATGGGCCCATTCAGTGCTGTTTAGAAATTTATCTGGGCAGTCTTAGCAGATTGAGGGAGATGTATGCTTGCAATTCTTTCCCATTATAAAACCCTAAGACAAATATTTCAAAATTATTAGTACACAGATGAAGCTTGCATCGTTGAAAACAGGAACCAAGAAGCATTGTTATTCTGATTAATGAGTTTAAAACTCATTAAACAACAAACTAAACTACATCAATGTGAGCTGAGAGTGGTTTAAAATACACACAGGATTTTTACTAACTGTCCATTGAAGTGATAAATAAGTTATCAGAAAATACTTTCTTCAGGTATATGGTAATAGAAGCTATATAACTTTCATTAAAAAAATACTCACTCACACAGAGCTGGAGGAAGCAGCTGTGCCACATATGAACACATTCACATCAGTTTAATTTTTCTGACCCACGTCCAAAATCTGAATTTTTTCCAGGCTGATTTAAGATAAACCACAAGTTCCTTAAGCATTTAAAAAAAAAAAAAAAAAAAAAAAAAAGCTGGATGACAAAAATAATTACTGGTTCCGGATAAGTTTCAAATCCAAACCAGCTGATTGGCACAGAAGGCAGAAGAGGACTGACTGATTCCAGAAACCTTTGGGGATGTGATCTTCTGCCCCATAGCAAAACACTGATGTGCTGGAATGCTAAAGACTGATATCAAGATGGCTAAATTCCAGACTGAATATTTGTGGAAAAAGTAAGAGGGCATACCTGACTTTTTTTTTTTTTTTTTAAAATATCTGTTAAATATTTGGGCACAGACCACAAAACAGATGGAGAAGGAGACAAAAATCAGCACATCAGGCAATTCTAGTCAAGTGAAAAAGACGGCACAGAAGTTCCCGTGTCCCCAATCTGATGGATGTAATATCTGAAAATAAAAACACCTCCTCCAGGAAAAAGAGATAACCTTTTCATATATCAAAGCTAAGGTAGCTATTAGAGCTGCCAATTTCTGTTCAAGATTACAGGACTGAAGCTGAGATCAGAAACAAAGCCAGGCTGAAGTGAACGCAGATAGTTTTAAACTAAACTCAGTTACCCAATAGCTTCAAAAAAGTAGCAAGCTGAAAAATTGCTGCTATTATATGTAACAACCCAAGGAATGACCAAAAGAGGTAATCAAACCATGTTTAGAATTTAGAGCTTTTTATTAAACAAAAGCAAATGAAAGTTCATAGAACACCTGGAAAGAACTGGAATAAGGAGTGATGATATTATTAAACAGAGGCCTGGGAAATAAAGAAAATCTCAAAGTAAGCAGGAGAAACTCAGGTCTTTGCATTTCAGAAGCTAAGACATTTATCTCCTTTCTTGTCTGAAATCAAGCTCACAGGATCGTTGTATGTAAGGCTGGATAAGCAGCTGATCACTCATGCCAGGGATGTGTCACGGGATAAGATTTATGAAGAGATGCGTTACAGCACCTGAAAGCTGTAGCCAAGCGTTACAGCACCTGAAAGCTGTAGCCAAACGACCTTTGCATCACTGGGATAACATAACTGTAAAAATCAATCCAGGTGACTTCGCATCACCACCAGAGGGGATGACTTCTGTTCACCAGCTATGTCCGACAGTGACTTGAAAACCTGCTCCACTCAATACGCTCCTTTGACTGACAACAGTGATGACCAGTGTCTTGTTCATCAGTCCTCAAGGCCTCAAGGCCTCAAACACAAGGATGGAGACCTGGAATTCCAGCTATTTTGTGCTTTGCGGCTTTCTGGAGAAATTATCTGTTATAATTTTAGACACAATACTCTGTACTTCCTACTGAGAACAGTTTTGGGTTTTCTTTCTTCTTTTTTAATTTGACAGCTTTAAACAAAAAGAAAACCGATCAATCCAGCAGTAGCACCACCAAAGGAGGTCGCGACAAACTGCAGACCCACAGTTCCTTCACACAAAGAGCAAGGGCAAAGCTGCTGAAGAGCACCCTGAGGAGGGGAGCCAATCGCTTGGCCACAGCAGATGGGACCCCTTTGCTTCTCAGTCACCTCCAAACAACATGTCCCTGTCCCTGTCCCTCCTCCAAGTGTCCGAGTCACACAACTGAAACACACGCCTCCCCATCACGCAATGAATTCACGCCTGGCCTTGTAACAGACTGTCCCTTATTTTTGTTGTGTGGAAAGTGCATGCTTGGTCCCATAACACCCCGTGTCCACCAGGTGAGCCATATGCAGCCACCCCTCAAAGCACATCACATGCTTCTGATCAAGTCCTGTGATGGGACCTGTAAGCAGCCTGCCACGTGATCCAACCTGCACATTCACTCTTAGCACAAGACTAGAGATCTGTCCATCCTCTTTTAGGCGATATGTGCATTTTAGCCATGAGAGAGGAACATTTCTGGTCATGCGATGGCAAAGATGCTGCAAGGTCATTCAGAAAGAGTGGCAGGGCCAGATGAACTCATCGGGCAGGCCGAATTTTGTCGGCAGATCATAGGATGAACTCTCAATCGAGAATACTGTATAATAATTTTCCTCAGGCATCTTACCTGAACAAAAATCAATGACAATTATTAAGTTAAACTAATGATACGTCTATATTGCAGCTGCTTTTTCATAGAGACTCTCCGTCGGTTTTGTACAACATAATTCAACAGCAAAATCAGTCTGGACAAGGCACAGGACTTCTGCACAGGCCTATTTGTCTCAATTCTCAGAGCTTATATTCACACGTTGAAAGTTAACTTGAGTACTTACACTGTTTTGCGGACATACCCCAAAACAATTGCTCAATTCTTATTTTTTTATTTTTCTAAAATTGGAATTTTAGAGCAAAGAATTAATTGCTGTGAATTTGCTATTCTAAAATAATTTCAAAATTTGACCGCAACTAAATCAAACTATTGTACGTACATATACAGTTTCTGTTCTAAAAATGAACAAGTAAAACTCACTTAAGAACACAGATCTATTATAAAATGAACATTATTTATTTTAATAAAAAAGAAAATCATGTGGTAAATTAATTATTCTTCTAATGAACTTCTTCAGGAATAATATCTTTGCTTTTGAAATAATTAACGTACACAGAGAAATGAGGCTAGACTATTTCACCCTGCAAGATAATAATTAGAACACAAGAACTACTTAAGGAAGGAGAGGCTCAAGCCTGATACCGCTGGAATGGGTCTTCAGACTGGGTATTTGATGTGAGCAATTGTTCACCACTAAAAAGCACACGACCACTTAGAGATCCACTCTCCTCTACAATTTATTTCAGGAAATAGAACCCTGCTAGTTACACCTGCTGAGCTATAAGATGTTCTGCCAATAAACAGAGTTTACATTTGAGGATGCTACATTTCAGCCAAGAAATAAGCTTTGCAACCCAGAAATCCTGTGCCACAGAAAGCCTACCATGTTTCCCTGCCTTGAATCTTTTTGATTGTCATGATTTTTTGACCTCTATAAATATTGAAAATTTCGTTCTGTTGTTTTTGCCAAACTGACTAAAAGTGAAAAGAGTAGAATAAAAATAAAAAGAATAGCTGTAAAGTGCAACTGTAAAGACATGCTATTTCTATCTTAAAGAAAACCGTGTACTTATCACTGTCGTGCAAACACCTCAGTGAAACAGACTATAGCATTTGCTCAGTTTTGAGTTAAACTCTACAATTTCTAGTGCACCAAAAATCCAAACCTTCATTTGATCAGGATCAGAAGTTGTTGCTCACTACATATCAAAACAGTTTTAGTTTCTCAGAGGGGTATTAGACCACCTTTCACAGTGGTCCCTATTCAGGATCAGATTCTTCTCTTACATTTAAGCCAAATCCTACTCCTCCACCAACCAAAGAATAAGTCTATAACATTGCAAGAGAACGATTCTGTCAGACAACAGTCCGAAAGGAAAAAAATCTCAGGACCTGACTGAAGAACAAGGAGGGTTAACACAAGTGCTTATTTGATAACTTCTAGAAGGAAAAAAGTATGAAATTTCAAGCACCCCAGTAGACTGAAATTATGAGCTGAAGCAAGTGGAATCATCTTTACATGCTTTAAATTAACCTCCTCAGAAGTGCCTTCACAAGAACAGTGCCATAAAAATTCAAATTAACTGTAATTTCTGTGTGAACAGAAACTCTGCACTTAATATTGGCAATTTACAACAGATATCTTGTAAATCTTTCACAGCACTCTACAACTTCAGGGTAACATTAAAAGCATATTTCTAAGCAGTTTGAAGTCTAATCCACGAGGAGATTGCTTATCTACAAAGCCACCTGCATGCTGTAATTTAAAGTATTATGCTGAGAAAGGAGTCTGTAGAATATTTTAAGAGGCTTTTCTTTAATACTGTTTACAAAACTATTTTTTAAAGTATCCATCACACAACTTCCCTACTGTCAACTAGCGAATCACCCTCTGCTAACCTTAGGGGAAAAAATGATCATTTCCCCAGATATTTGCCTGTTGAACAGTGGTTTAACTCAGTTCCTTCCTTCCATATAGCTCTCTCCGTTTTTCTCATTGTTTCTCCCCGCCACTATAGATTTTTCTCACTCTGTTCATCCTTACAGAGAGTCACCTTCTTCATCCCAGGTGCCAGTTTCCAAATCATTAATACAGCTGGAAAATGGTAGCAGGAGTACTAGCTACTTTAGGAAACTGCATAAGAAGCAGTTAAGCTTTCAAGTATCACACAGCTGGGCCAGGTCAAACCAGTGTAACTGATATACTGGGTGAGCCTGGCAACAGGAGATTCCCTCGGAGCACACCACATGTTCAAAGACATTTAATTTAAAGTGTCTTAATGCAGCACTGCTCAGCAGCTGAGTTGCCATAATTTATTGTGTATGGACTCAAGCCACCCAGGGGCAAGATAAAATGGTGGCTTAACACATTTTACCTTACTATTGGGAGTGGTTAAAAACACATGCACAACCAGCTCCGATCATCTGCAAGACATCATTAAGGCATTATAATTGACGTTTTTTGATTTAAGGCTCCTACTCAAAATTTTAAGTGGAAAATTGTTAAAAGCCATTATAGAAATGCTTATGTTCCTTAAAGAATTCCCTTAAAGAAACATCTGATCACCCCTCTCATCTGTGTAAATCACCAGCCTGGGTGTTGACACGATATATCCTTGGCTGTTGTGGAACCTCATATTGTGATCTCTGTGTGTGCTGTGCATGTGTAGCACCATAAAGCATCCTCTCACGTATGCCTGCAAGATGTCAAGAGCAGCTTGTAAATCACTGCGCATCCTGGTGCACTCCTGCACGGGCACTGACAGCATCTAGCCTGTAATGAAACACTGTCAAAAGACTGTCCCTTAAACGATAAATTTTATCACAAGTCTAAGATGAAATTCTGGTCTTGCTGTGGTCGCCTGGAATTTTACAGAAGACTTGAAGGCAGCCAAAATTTCATTGCTATTTTTTAAATTAAAACAAAAAAATTGCAGAGGACATATACATTAACTGCAAAAAAAATAAAGGCTTTAGATTGAATATGGCTCAAAATACAGCATCTGCCAAAAAAACCAACATTGGGCATCCCTGGGAAGGGTACCAAGAACAAGGCAGCCAGTCGTTTTGCTAGCACATAGAGCCGTGGTATACCCACATCCTGAGCACCAGGCACAACTTGCTCTCCACATCTGAAGGCCACAATGGAGTAAGAGAAGGCACAGAGTAGGGCAACTAACTTAGCTGCTCCTGAGAGAGCAGCCACTTTACAAGGAGACACTAGAAAGGCTGGGACTCTTCAGTTTAAAGAGAAGATGTCTGGGCAGGATATGACTGATGCTTACAAAACTGCAAAAGTAGTGGATACGCTGAATGCGAAACAGTTCTTCCACAAATCGTGCAATACTAGGCATAGGGAAGACTTGGTGAAATGAGCAGCTCAGTTTAAGACCAATGAAGGACAGCACTGCTTTGCACAGAGCAGAGTGAACACCTGGAATTTGTTGTGGCACAAAGCTGTGGAGACAGACAGGACCAGCGCATTCAGGAAGGGACTCAGGAAATTCATAGACAAGAAGTCCACAGATACGAAACGAAACTGGAAGCAAGGACACACTCTCCAACATCCCTAATCCAACAATTGCAGATACTGATGGAATATTAGGGAAAAGAGTGGCAAACAGTCATCTGGCTTGCATTAAATTCCTAAATTGCATTTCCCTGTCGATGCAGACACATTACTGGGTTAGATGGTCCACTGAGCTGCCCAAGCTGGACATTTGAGTTCTTAGGCATACCGTTATGAAGCAACAACAAAACCCTTTCTTTCTTTCTTTCTTTCCTTCAGAAATACGGACCTTACTAGGAATTTTGACCAAATTCAGCCTGGCTTATACAGGTCAACAGGAGTTGCAGCTTTTTAAGCCAAGCCTGCTGTTAGTCTTTGTAGGGGAAATTCAGTGGATCATTTCAGACTGATACATGTAAGAGGCAAACAGTCACAGGTATTAGACACACGTTCACTCCAGTATTTCTACTACAGTTTCAATCTATTTCAGTGTAGCTAATAGGCAGAACCTGAAGCATGGCTTGTAAAGCTTATCTTGATAAACAACAGTGACAGCGTAGCACCAAACAATGCTGGTCTCCCTAGATTATATAAATTTTGAGCTTGAAATTTTGAATTTTTGCAGTGTTCTTTTTCTGGCTTACCTTCACTGCACTGAAGCAGAAACCATATAGGACAATCAGAACCACAAAGCTTCGGGAAATGCTGTATAGTGCAGATACGAACCCAGCAGCAGCTGAAATACAGACATTACGTTAATTTCTTCCTAAATGAGAACGTGCAATGAAAAGAAAAAAAAATGAAACAGCTCTTGCATCACAAGAGGCATAGAGATTAAAATCAGATATCACAAAGGTGGTTATTGAGAGAACACCTTCAATGCCCCAAAAAAGCTCACAAAACTGTTTACAGCTAAGACTGAAAACCTGATTGCACTGTGCTCCATGTGTTTTCCATTGACCCAAGGTCCCACACTACTGCTTTTTGTACGGATCATTGTTTTGCCAAAATATCAGTATCCCTCTTCATGTTGCTACCAAGGAGGAATGAAGTGACCTACAAAATTGGCAATTTTCTAGTCAAACTCCATGTGGAATTTTCCTCCTTCCCTTTACTCCTGAGACACAGGCTCTGGTATCATCCAAAAGCATCCTAACTTGCTCGGTCAACCATGATTTGCACCATATTAAGATACGTGAACGAACTTAAAGGGAGAGAGAAGGATGCCAGCTGATCTCTTGCTATAACCTCCTTTGAGAGCTCCCAGAAACAGGGTAGGCAAAGCTGTCAGACAGAATTGGGAGTTCAGCAGTCTTGACAATAGAGACACAGGGACTGCAAAATTGTGCTCTAATTAGGGTTCAACATACACTGGAATCATCATTATTGATAGGATGAGGACTTTATCCAACACGTTAGTTCCTCCAGGTCTCCTATGGTATTTACGAGACAAAAAGCGAAGAACACCCGTATCATCTGTACTAGTTTTAACCACTTGCCAAAAGCTACAGCTACAGTAGCAAGCAGAATGATGCAGTAAGCGTGGGTCTGTGGAATGAGAAGTGCTGAGGATGTGATATCCATGATATACATGTCTGAGATGCCTTACTGCAGACTGTCTCTAGTCTGGTCCCACAGACTGTATGCTCATTAGCATTTGCAGTGCAATAGGTGCACCCTTACAGTGCACCTTTCTTTTAAGCTTCATCCAAATGGAATCCAGTTTGCACACTGATATCATTCCATGATGCAAAACAACACGGGGTGAGCAGGAACAAGGAGGAAGTTTGCTCCTGATCCAAACTAAGATGACAGTGTAGATGCATCCCAATCTTCTCTGTTACTTAAGCTATAATGAAAAACAAAAACCACCACTACCAACAACAAAACGATGCATTGTCTCTCATGGGCCTTGTTTAATCTCTGACTGAAACAACATGAAAAAAAAAAAATCACACATCCAGTATCTTGTGAACATGTCTCACTATGGAACGATGCAAACATTTTTTTGGTTTTATTTTTTAAATGGAGGTTTAACAGAATATTTTTTTAAAGAAGTTTTTTGTTTTTAGTACATACAGTAAAGATTCACATCAGACATGCCAGGAAAGAGCTATTTGATGTCAACCACATTCTACAGTCTATAACACAACTTGTATACAACTTTTCAAAAGAAAAAAGAAATCTAATTAAGGGGGTCTTATTAGTATTCACCCCACTGTTATATGAATACCATTAGCTGTTTGAACTTTAACATGCAATGTGCTTTAAATAATATACTCTAATCTAAGGTTATAAAGCCCAGAAAGGGGTAGCTCAGGCTGCAACTTACCAGAACCGCCAAAAAGCAGCATGTCTATTTGCTCCAAAAGATATATACAGAAGGTGTTGATTTGAGGGAAAAGACCAAGAAGAGAAATTGCAGGAAAGCAATATAAAAACACTAAAGAAACAAAAAGATGTATGTTAGAACACAGTCATACACCACAATGTATGGAGAACAGAGAAACATGCAGCATACCAGAATAAGAAATTGTTGCAATAAATTCTGAAGATTACTCAAGTTAGCACACCTTAACCTTAGCAGCATCAATTACACTTTCCTTCTTGTGTATTCAAAATCAATTATGCTATTTTACATGTAAGAAACTAAAGCTCAGAGGCTAACTTTAAACTTTATTTTGGATAAAAGCAGCGGCAGAAAAATAGCATTATGTAGCCTCCTTACTGCTTCTAATACTTTCAAGGTTATACTTGTTCTATTTAGAATACAAAAGTTTTAATTTGCAGACTTCGGAACTTTCATCTTGGATCTGAGATGATTCGAGCACAAATACAACAATTCAATATAAACAAACAAAACTATTTTAATGGCTAAGTATCTTGGCTAGACAGTATCCTGCCTCTGCCAGCAATCAAGAGCAGACAGTTAAAGCAGCAGATAAAAATGGGACAAAGTAGTGAAACTTCCCCAGACTATTTCCCCAGCTTCCAGCAGGATGCACCTTGACTTTGCAGTAGTGAAAGAACATTAAGAACAGTAAAGAAACTCAGGGGTAAAACCCAGTCTGACATCTTTACATAGTCTCTTTCTAAATAGAAATGCTAATTTAAATGATGGCTGCCTTACACTCAAGGAAAAGCAGGAGTCATAATTCAGGTAATTGTGCTGCTAGTCTTATGTTCTGTTCATTTCCAGCCACTTCTTCCCATCCATTTACTCTTAGCTCCACCCTAGAAAATGCTAAGCACAGTTGTCTAGCAAAGCATCTGAACACACACGTGACCCAAGTCTCCAATACTGTCAGCTCTCAAAGATACATGCACATCTTTAATCATATTCTTACTGCGTCGTTGTACTAGTACCAGAATGTTCTGCATGGTGAAGGACAGAGATGTGTGTCAGCCGCTATTCCTTGTAAACAAGTATGTATTTGTTAGTTTACATGCTAGGAAGACTGCAGTTTCCTCCTATTCATTCTCATAAAAAAACAAATTAAACAAATCACTAGTACAACTTACTCCCCTTCCCACCCCAGTCAAATTTTAAGAAGGTAACAATAGGATTTGTGTTCTTTGTTGAATGCTAATTTCATATTTTACACCCAGCTCCTCTTACTAATGCATCTTGTGCTAAAATAAAACAATACACCGAGTTTGACCTGACAGCTTTTATCTTCATTGTATTATACAGTACTGCTATCTAATATTGTAAATCTTGCTGAGGAAGTCAAACACAGGAGAAAAAATGACATATGCAAGTGTTAAACACAGACAGGGCTCACTTAAGTATACTTGCATTCACAATGCGCCCTTCATCATGACTTCCTGCCGCTGGCACAAATTACGTGTACGTAAGAACACGAAGAAACACTGTCTTCTCAATCTTTTACATGCAAATGCCATTATTAATCTCCTCTTCCTTTACTACTCTGCTCTTCTTTTAGATATCCCACCAAGCCATACTAAGCCAAGCAAGGACCACTCGAAGACAGACAACTGCATGACCCGAAAATGCCCAGCAGGCCACGTGGACTCGCCATGAGATCAACTATCCCAAAAACTCACTGCTGAAACTCACAGGAGATCTTGTTCCTGGGGCAAAGGACTTGCAGAACTGCGAGATCTCGTCTTAGACTACTGACCTACAGTCCAAACAACTGCCTTTGCTGCAGCAGCCTCATAAAAAGCTGAATAAGAGCAGGGGAAGGAAGGACAAGACCAGACACATTATACTGTCAGTACACCAAAATACATAGGGGTGAATGTAAATAAGGAGGGAAAAGTTGGTTGACTACAGCAATGTCCTCCGCTCACCCTCTCTCTATTAATACCTTGAATACTCCTGACAACTTCTTCGGCTAAGGCAGCTTTGTTTATCTCATTCTGCACAAAGGAGTATACCAGAGAGGAAAATAAACAGTTGTCACTTACAAAAGGATTGAATTTAGGAGCAGTAGTTTCCCTTGTGGGAAGAAGACAATAAAAGTAACTGATTATTCAGTTGGAATTGCATTATGAATTCCAGAGAGAATTTAGGCATCACACATTTCCATACAGAACAACACCTTTAAGAGCAGGACCACTAAGAAATGCTTATGTGAGCTGCTAGCATTTAACACTGCAGTTTGAAGGTTTCCTCTAAACGAGTAGCTACCAGATAAGTGTAGGAAGGAAACACAAATTTTGACTTTGGAAACTTTGGGTCTTTTGAGAAATGCAGAATGATAACTCAGTGGCAATGTCACTGCAAACATTTTAGAAGTTTAGAAAATTATTGTTTTGAAAATGATATATCTGAGTACTAGTCCATTTGCTGTGTAATAACACATACTTTTTCACGGGGAAAAAAAATATGCGTTATTTCAGTGAGAAATAGTCTTTTTGTTCTCCCTCTCCTGAACATAGCAGAGGATAACATTCACAGAGGCTTTCTTCCCCTGACAGAAGGTCAGTCATTGCTGAAAGTAGCAGGCAGATGACATGCTATCACAAAATTTTGCCACTACCTGATACTTACTCCTCTGAGAAGTCTGCCAAATAATTTCACTCACCTGTCTAATGCTTAAATAGTTTCATCACAAAAACTATCATACATTAAGTGCGTAACTACTTTTGTCACTGACCACACCTGTAGCACCTAGTGACTGAGGCTGGCTCTGTCTGTGCACTTACTTGCACTACATATACGAATCTAGCAAAAAGGTCAACTGATATAAGGAATTCAAGATGAAAACCATAGTTAGAATGAATTAAAGCCATGATTCCCCAACTAATATAAATCAATAGCAGAATGACCATCAATTTAAAATAAAACGGCATCAGATCCTAAATAGATTGCTTGCAAAGAAACGGACCTGTTAAAAGCCACATTTCTTAAGTAATTAGGTTACACATCTAACAAATTTCCCCTGATTTTCTTTTATAACCTTGTGTCAAGACTTTTATCGTAGTATGCTATGCAGCATCACACTAGGTAGTCCTTTCTATGATTTCCATCATTTTAGCTTCTTACCATAGTGAACACCTGAAATAGAAAACTTTGCCTTTCCTCGGTATTTGTAGTGTATAGTGAAAAATCCCTTGATTTCCCAGCATATGAACTCTGACTGCTACAATAAATTACAAGTAAAATATAAATTAAAACATCACCATACGATGGCAAACTAATAAAAAGATATCAAAAATATCTAGCAAATGGGCAAAACTGCAAAACAATACAACACTTCATTGGTTTTCAGTGGGGCCAACTTCCCTCCCAAAACAATCCTATACCTTCCGTGCCTAAGGGAATCTGTACTCAAAGCGCAACAAGATGCTGGAGGATGCCAGCTGCCGTGGCGTAGGGAAGTAGCTGCACTGTGAACACTCGCAAGGATCGATGGCAGCCAGAAGCTGGGACTCCCATAGAAACAAAAGAAGGAATTGCCAGAGCGTGGCACCAAACATCACTTGAACAAATACACCCACAGGTGTGCCAGCTCCCAGAGCTGGCAAAATAAGAACGGGGGACAAGCAGAGGGAAATGGTTTCTTCTCCCTTTCTTGTTAAACAGATGCCGACTGGGGAGATGAGCCTGTATTTCTTCTCTCCCCCACCCCCTCCAGGCTGTTTCAAGAAGCTGCTCCACCACCTCTTTTGAGGCCAGCCAAAATTAGCACATTTATAACCACACTTTTTTTCTTATACTGGTTGCTATAGTTTTTCATTTATCTCTATCCCAAGAGTCATTTAAGATTCTTGTTGAATTATTTATCAGCATTTTTACTGTTCACCTTTGACAGGCAGAGAAAATAAGATGTAAGAAGAAACTTTAATGAGACCAAAGGAAAGTAATGAAAGAAGCTAATGAAAATAAGTGAGATGCAGGTCTTCATTATTCCCCTGCTTCTATTGAGAAGGATTGGGAGTCAATGAACCCATATAAAGGACCAGAAGGCTTTCGTAAAAATAGTATGCTTTTCAGGCAGTAATAGCCTGACTTGAGTATAGCAAAAAGCAAGAACAACAGTCAAAGGTGAACAAAGACCTCAAAGGTCATACACTCTATATCACAAAGTTTTTTCCTCTACTACAGCAGGTTTTCCTGGTTCTAAATTCACAAACCAACAGGTTGTCTTTGGTACACTACAACACAGCTCTTGGGAAGTTTTCACAACTTTTGCAGTAACCTTTAGCTTTTCTGCTTCGTACCGAACATTGTTGCACTACTTGACTTGCGTCCAGTTCAGCACTCTTACCTGTGACACAACTACAGCAGCATCGCAGCTACAGACTGCAAGTGTGTAACAGGAAGAAGCGTCCTGACAGAACCGGGTATTTCCAGCTGTGGCCACTCCGAATTAGTGCCAAAGGACCATCAGTCCAGTCCCATTTTGGGGCAATACCTGAATGTCCTCAGCCACCTCAGGACATGATTCCAGAAGGAAACAGGTTGGAAAAGCTACTGCGGAATGGCCGCTCGACACTAACTCACCACGTGGACAGCGAGATTAAACTAAACCAAGAAAAAGCATGTGCTTCATCAGTGGAAGAATGTCCACCTGAGGGCTTGGCATGGATTAGCTTCCAGGCATTAAATTTAAAACTCGGCTTATTCTGCAGTAACTGCTCCGCACAGACAAGCTCTTACAAAGATTAACTGCATTTCACAGATGATGTCTTTTGCTAATAACATCAGTGACTGTTAGAAAAGTCTCTATAGAAAACTATGAGCCTCATTTCATTAAGAACTCCTTTTACACGAAGGAAGGTTGCCAGCTGCCCCCCACCCCCAATCTTAAATCATTCCAAATGTTTCTATCAATTTGACTTAGAGTTGTGCCCCCATAACATGCATTTGATTGCCAACAGGGGAAAACACAGACCTCCCCAGCTAACACTTAATTCATTTTTACGGTCCTAGGAAAAACACCGACTCACCTATTACATGGTCTCTGGCTGACTGGAGAGATCTAGGCGAAAAGAGCTTCAAGCCATACATTGTATAAACTGGAGGATTTGTGTCTTTAGATCCAGCATCTAGCAGCAAAATAAGGCCACACAATATACAAAAATATACAGGTCTGCTGTAGGTTATGATTTTATTGTGCCCCTGGAAAAAAAAAAAGGGAAAAAAAGTGTTTGAATTTTGTACTCACTCTCCTACTGTGTGCACTACATTAAACTGGAGAGAGGGTCAGGAGTCAGACAAAATATTTTAATGACTTATACATACTAATTAATTATAAATACATTACAAGGTATTTTATCTTCTCCAGAGGAGACTTTCAAAAGGCACAAAAAGCAGTTAAGACTGACTCCAGCAATCATTTATGCTTTTGAAAATCTAACCTTCTGGACCTTTCAAAACACACTAATTGCAGAAGTCGTCATTTTCTGTGGAGAGAAAAAACCCTCAATCTGTCTTTTCAACAGAAGAAGAAATTTTCTCTGTATTACTTTTATTTTAATGAATATCGGCTTCAGGTAGCTTGGCTTTTTTTTTTTTTTTTTTACTTTTTGAAGTATAAAATTAATTTTTAATTGCATCCCGGGAAGTAAAAAAATAGCAGAGCACCTCCTAGGTGCAGTGTGAGGCATGGAGATTGATTTTCTTTTTTTTTTTGCACCAATACAATTCAATTTTTTTTGTTGATGTGAACCACTTGACAGCAAACTAGTGTCCCTCCTGGAGGGGGTGACACTCATCAGCAGTTTCTGGTGTCTCTCTCTCATGCAGCACTTTGAAATGATGATCCAAAGGAATTAATATGTGGAAGGATCCTTATCTTACATCTTTCATACGCATCTCTCACACAATTGATTTGCACTAACCCTACAAAAGACTGCTGTGGGGCTTTGGGCCAGGGGGAATAATAGACGCTTAAGAAAAGTCTTAATAGTTCTCCTGGTAGCAATCTTAAGGGTAAATAAGACATTTTAAAGGCTGGTGAGTCAAAAGATTCTTTGAGTGTGAAAAGCCAGGAACAAAGTGACAAGGATTCAAGTTTGCCTTGCATAAAACTGCTGTGAAACTGTTCTTATTTGTAAAATGTAATTTAAGCGAGTATAATAAAAGATAATTTCTTTTTTGAGTCTACTTACTGATTTGAAACAGTGGCCATATTTGTTGGCCAAGCTTGTGTGTTAGCTTTGCTATTAACTGCTCTGTACTCTCTTTTGGGATTAATCAGTTAACAAGGTGGCAGATTGCAGGGAACTAGCGGGCTTATATTGCACCTAACATCCATGGAATATGAATCAAGTTAGACTGACAAATCCTAGCTGTTTAATCAGAGTTTCAATTTTACTAATGCCTTTTTTTTTTTTTTAAATAGAACATATGTCCATGAAAAAAATCAAAGGGGAATTAGAAAGATAAATATCCGACTTAAAAAAAAAAAAAAAAATCACTTAAAATATTACTTTCAGGCTGTTTTTAAACTTCAGTTCATTTGTCTTAAATACAAGCTGTGCCTTAGGAAAAGAAACAAGTAAATATTGCATCTAAACAATTGCTTAATGATTTATATCCTGATGTGCACTCCAGACCAAAATCTATTTTATTGTGATGTTACATTCTTGTCTTATCTCTTGAATTACAGAACCCAGGTTTTATCTTTGCATAGTAATTATTTGAAGGCAGTTGGGTAAGACTGAGTTGATAACCAGAAGTCCAGAGGTTTAGCTCCACACACCTTTCAGTTCCAAGCAGAACACTGACATACTCAATTAAGTTTATAGTGTATATTTAACTCTTATTTTTGAGTAGTTCACAGTGCACTGGGTGAAGAAGTGGCTGAAGGGCAGAGCTCAAAGGGTGGTAGCGAACAGGGCTACATCTGGCTGGTGACGCGTCAGCAGCGGTGTTCCTCAAGGTCCAGTTCTAGGGCCAGTTCTGTTCAATGTGTTTATCAATGATCTGGACGCAGGAGTTGAACGCGCCATTAGCCAGTTTGGTGATGATACCAAACCGGGAGGTGCTGTTGACTCTCTTGAGGGACAGGAGGCCTTGCAGAGGGATCCAGATAGATTGGAGCATTGGGCTATGATTAATGGGATGAAATGTCCAAATGCCAGATTCTGCACCTGGGACAGAGTAACACCAGGCACAAGTATAAATTGGGAGAGGAGTGGCTGGAGAGCAGCCCCGCAGGAAGGGATCTGGGGGTGCTGGTCGACAGCAGGCTCAACAGGAGTCAGCAGGGTGCCCTGGCAGCCAAGAGGGCAAACCGCATCCTGGGGTGCATCGAACACAGCAAAACCAGCCGGTCAGGAGAGGTGATGGTCCCGCTGTATGCAGCGTTGGTGCGGCCTCACCTGGAGCAAGTCCTGTGTGCAGGTCTGGGCCCCACAAGTTAAGAGGGATGTGAAGGTCCTGGAATGCGTCCCGAGGAGGGCAACAGAGCTGGTGAAAGGGCTGGAAGGCATGGCCTGTGAGGAGCCGCTGAGGACTCTGGGCTCGTCTAGTTTGGAGAGGAGGCGGCTGAGGGGCCACCTCATGGCTCTCTACGGCTTCCTGAGGAGGGGAGGTGGAGAGGGAGGTGCTGAGCTCTTCTCCCTGGTACTCAGTGACAGGATGCATGGGAACTGTTCAAAGCTGCACCAGGGGTGATTTAGACTGGACCTGAGGAAGCATTTGTTTACCGAGAGGGTGGTCAAACACTGGCACAGGCTTCCTAGAGATGTGGTCAATACCCCAAGCCTGTCAGTGTTTAAGAGGGATTCGGACAATGCCCTTAATAACACACTAACTTTTGGTGAGACTGGAATTGGTCAGGCAGTTGGACTAGATGATTGTTGTACGTCTCTTCCAACTGAAATAGTCTGTTCTATTCTAAATAAATCACTCGTACCATGCTAACAACAATAACCCTAGTTAGGCCTGAGAAAGCAGCTTTCAAAGGCTGTCTGAACAGCCTGCAAAACGTGAGCAAATACTACCTTCCCTATTTTTCAGGTGGCGGTGGGGAATAAGACAGAATCCTGAACAGGAAATCTTGTCTACTATCGGATCAACAGGAGCAAAGCAATGCAGTAGTGATGCTCTCGGAAGGACACTGGTTGCACAGCTGTTGCACCGCTTGGGATGCTCTCGAGCTGATTGAGCTTCCCAGAGCACAACAGAGACTCCAGTCCCCACACCTGGGGAACAGGCAACACTAGAAAGAGGAACTGCTGCAAGTGTTAGTGTTGTATTTCACTGTCGTTTACATCCTTTGTGTGAGGGGGATTATTCGGGACAGGGATTGGTTTGAGGCCAACAGTGGACACCTTCTAGGAGAGAGAGCATCACTGAGACGGTGCATCACCTCCTGAAAGCCATAGCCGGGGAGGGACATTACATTTCCTCTTTTCAAGGTTTTAGAAAAAAAACAAACAAAACGAAACAAAACAAGAAGGAGTGAAGGCCTCTTGTGCCTGCCACTGACAGGCCAAGCTAGGCAGCCCTTCAGCAAAATGGGCATGTGGCAGTGCTACTTATCAATAACATTTTAGATATTAAGGGCTCATTTTGTTCTACTAGACAATCTCATCAAATTTTGACATGCAAAACTGATTTCATCTTGGTGAAACTACTCCACTTTGCATTCTCCTTCAGAAGAATTTAAATAATGAAGCAGGATTCCCTTTATATTTTACATCTCATTTGTTGAACAATCATTTTTTTAATCCACTGATAAAAATTTCAGTGAAAACTCTTCCTTTCCTTAAGTCTGCCAAAAAATGTCACTGACTTTTTCAGGTCCATGTTTCTCATTAATGTGTTTCAGAAACATATTCCCATCCTACAAACACAGCACTGGTGCATCTCGTATTTTGATAAAAATATTAAGATTTTCAACAAAGCTAGAATAATTTCACAAACACTTCCATTTAGTAAAATAGCACTTTTGACTGCAAAGCATTTTGATGGGGACATTTCAGAAAGATCTAATGATTTTTTTTGTTTGTGGGTACACACATGTAAGAGGAAAAAGACAGAAGGCTTTTACATAAAAAGAAAAGCGTGTGTGCTCAGTTCTACAGAAAAGCTTACAGGGACAAATTAAAAATACTTTTTAAGTGCCTTATGGGATTTATGAAACTGCCTATGGTAGCTACCCACCTGAGTTAGCTATCTGCTTTGGCAGGTAATGGGACCGAGACAATGAAGTTATGCAAGCAATTCTGTAAATCTTATTAAGAGCATGACTGCAATCTTTCAAAGCTCAAATGCCTTTGTAAACCTGAGCTAGATCCTGAGCTATACAGGTGTCTTATGAGGGACTTACAGACAAGCTCTCATGATCCTTCTATATAGCCATTTACTACAGACACAGTCTTTATTGCCCAATCTGCTGCTGCCTCTGGTCAATACCAAGAAACTCTGCAGTCAAAGCCACTTGTCTAAAACCTTGAAATGCACAGAACAAGGATCTCTTGGATCTCTGAATTTAATATCCTGCAGTCACTGGCACCTCCCTTATATTGCCTGACCAACCTAGTGGCCTTCTATGATGGAGTGACTACATCAGTGGACAACGGAAGAGCTACGGATGTCATCTCTCTGGACTTCTGTAAGGCCTTTGACACGGCCCCCCCCAATATCCTCCTCTCTAAATTGGAAGGATACAGATTTGATGGGTGGACTGTTTGGTGGATAAGGAATTGGCTGGATGCTCACATCCAGAGGGTAGCTGTCAATGGCTCAATGTCCAGATGGAGAACAGTGACGAGTGGTGTCCCTCAGGGGTCCGTACTGGGGGCCTGTGCTGTTCAGTATCTTCATCAATGACACAGACAGTGGGATTGAGCGCACCCTCAGCCAGTTTGCAGATGACACCAAGCTGAGCGGTGCAGCTGACACGCCTGAGGGACAGGATGCCATCCAGAGGGACCTGGAAAGGCTGGAGAGGTGGGCCTGTGTGAACCTCATGAGGTTCAACAAGGACAAGTGTAGGGTCCTACACTTGGGTCGGGGCAATCCCCAGTATCAGTACAGGCTGGGGGATGAAGGGATTGAGTGCAGCCCTGCTGAGAAGGGCTTGGGGGTACTGATAGATGAAAAGCTGGACATGAGCCAGCAATGTGCTCTCGCAGCCCAGAAAGCCAACCATATTCTGGGCTGCATCAAAAGAAGCGTGGCCAGCAGGTCAAGGGAGGTGATTCTGCCCCTCTGCTCTGGTGAGACCCCACCTGCAGTACTGTGTCCAGCTCTGGGGTCCTCAGTACAAGAAGGACATGGACCTGTTGGAGTGAGTCCAGAGGAGGGCCACAAAAATGATCAGAGGGATGGAACACCTCTCCTGTGAGGACAGGCTGAACGAGCTGGGGTTGTTCAGCCTGGAGAAGAGAAGGCTCCAGGGAGACCTTATTGCGTCCTTTCCATACTTAAAGGGGGCTTATAAGAAAGATGGGGACAGACTTTTTAACAGGGCCAATAGCGATAGGACAAGAGGTAATGGTTTTAAACTAAAAGAGGGTAGATTCAGACTGGATAAGGAAGAAATTTTTTACAATGAGGGTAGTGAAGCACTGGAATGGGTTGCCCAGAGAGGCGGTAGATGCCCCATCCTTGAAAACGTTCAAGGACAGGCTGGATGGGGCTCTGAGCAACCTGATCGAGTTGTAGATGTCCCTACCAATTGCAGGAAGGATGGACTAGATGACCTTTAAAGGCCCCTTCCATCCCAAAGCATTCTACGATTCTATGATTCTATATTCTGCTGTTAATAAACTGATACAAGTCACACTTGGGATGGACTTTATTTTCCTCTCCCCACCGCTCCAGTGAGGAGGCTGTTGCCAAATTTCACTATCCCAGAACGACGTACCCCTGTGCAAACAGCAACTAAAGGCCACCAGCTGCCAACAGACCAGAACTGGAAAGGCTAAAGCACAAGGTGACAGGAAAATTAGGCTCTCATCTTGTAGCAGGCAACAGTACTAAACCTGCAGCTACGATAAACGCCAGTAGCCAGCATTAGCTGTAGAACCTGGGAAGTTCCAACTTAAAACACCAAAGCTGATCAAAACAGAACTATTATCACAATTCAATAAAATGAGTATAAATGACTAAAATTCAAAACATGAGCTGAGTTACATAGGTTCTCCATATACTGAAACTCATCCCTTACCATAATGACAGCATACAGACAATACATAGTGTTCAACTCAGAGACCCTAGCCATCACAGCATGGTATGGGGCAAGAAATAATCTTATCTCCAATAAAATTGTACCAGACTACCAGACTTTACAGGGTTTAGTCAGCAAGTTCCTCCTCAACACCAGGAAGTGAATACGCAGGCACTCAGAAGGATTTCAGAACAAAAGCTTTATGCATCCCTAGGCACCATGTTTTCTGAATTCACTGGGTGGTATTTTAAAGCAGAGTCTTTCAAAATGGTATAGGTTAGAGATGACAAAGTCTCATCAAACAGTAACAAAGTCTGCATGTGAGAGATAGGGAAGAAGTCTGGAACCTCCTTGGCAGGCATGGATAACATAAGGCATTAGCAGCTACTCATGGATCCAAGAATAGAAATCAATTCAGTGTGCAAATCTGTGGCTCGCGATGGTTTGTTTCACACTGAAAAATCTCATCTGCATTTTCATTCATGGACATGCTACTGATCATTCTTTAATCCCTCTTCTGTTCTGCATCCTTACATTAACATCAAGAGATGTTATTCTCTTTAATTTTAATGTAGTCACATGAATTATGAAACAGTACATGGAGTATCTTTTCTTGCCTTCTTGTTGTCTTATTTTTCGTGGTGCTTCCTAGCTCAAGCAAGTCTTTACAAATACCCATTGTGTTAAAAAGATATAATGTAGAAATAGCTAATCTTCTAGTTTAACTTTATTTATAATGCCTCCCACCTTTAAAACCCTCTGTGGAAAAACTCTCTAAATTCTACTTCCACTGGAGTTCGTATGATGCACCAGAAAGTTTGCAAGAAAATGTCCCTGATAAACAAAGTTTAAGGAAGCATATGGAAGATGGGAATAGGCCTGTTGCTACTTTGCTACACCACTGCATGATACACAGAATACCACACGGTGAATAATACCTGTAACAGTATTGTGGGAGTCTCAAATGCAAACCTGGATTCTGCACAAAAAATGTTCTGTTTAAACTCCATTAGCTACTTTGTCTTTAATACTATAAAAAAATATGGGCTAGATAGGTTTATAATGAAGGTTTGATTATTTGATTAAATTGTTTGCCACACACTGAAACAAATGTACACATTACTGATGTCTGAATAAGTGCAAACTATTTGATTACAGTTCACATTATTATATCTAGACACATACTAGTTGGAACTGACAAATAATGTTATTTTAGTCCCCAAAACCCCAGATTTTTACTGAGGTACAAATATTTCTTTAATGTATTGAAAATATTACCCTACAATGTGGAAGCTGCTGTTTATTAGCCTTCCCTACTTTTTACGCAGACAGGTACTGTCCATGAATTTCCTGTGAAAGCATTATAACCAACAATACCATAAGTTCACGCCAGTTATTATGGGGTGGAAAAGAAACTAAGAATCTTCTGAAATCCATCTCAGTGAAATGTCTATCATACACTTGTAAATAACCTCAATTTCAAGTTCAGCCTGTATTTCTAGCCTCTAAACTGACAAAAATAATTGCTCCCTGACAAAGGGAAATAAACCAGCAGACCTGCAGTTTTCAACATTCTGTTTTTGAACCCTGAGGGAAAAGAAGGGGTCCTCAAAAACATTCAAAGAGCTAAATAAGAAACATGAGCAACTAAGCAGCCGGTGTAAAAGCAAGCAAGGGACCTTGTGACCACTGAAATGTCTTCCAAGATCCACAAATCAAAACCACTGAGGCACTGTGGCAGGTGGAGGGGTCAGGTCGCAGTTGTAGGATGATGCTCCTAAACCACTCCTATAATGAGGACAGACTTGGGTAAGGAACTGTTTCCTTGCAAGGTGGTTGTCACTGTCAGAGTTCAGTTTCTCAGATATACTCAAAGTAGCAACCAAGGATCCTTAGAGCCTGCGTTTACCCACAGATTTGTCCATTTCTTCAGGAGACAAGCAGAAAAACTGTGACCATATTATAAAAAAGGGAAAACACCTCTGCCATTTGATGAGCTAATAATACTGTTGAGAAATACATCTGCAATACCAGATTTAAAAAAAAAAAAAAAAAAAAAAAAAATCAATCCCCAATCTAAAAAAAAAAAAATTTAAAGCCCCAACTGACCAATGACTGAGGTGCTAATCTGGAACTTCTGCTGTTTTCAGTCACTGTTTCTAGAAATAAAAAGCTTGTCTGATGCCACAGGATTGAATTTCAGCAAACTAGTCCAGATGCATTTGTTTTTACTGCATATTTTAGCTTAAAGAAAAAGCACTTTTCTAACAGCACTGATCAATTCAAATAGCTTAAAATTAATTCAATGTAGTACAAAGTCTCAAAATCACAGACAACATCTTGCTCATTTTCATAAATCACTCAGTACAGCAAACTACTTATACCTGTGTTTCACTGAACAGTCAACTATTTCACAGTACACAAGTGATAATAAAGGAGAAAGACTTGTTACACTTGCCAAGACTTACATGTATTGGTGAAGCAGGATCAGGCTGAACGCTCTAAAAACAAAACAGAAAAAAGTTTAATTACAGGATTTTGCCTTCGTAGAGTTAGAAGAGAATTCAGCAACTGGATATGAACTTGTGTCCTACCTTTAGGAGAGAATACTGGCAGCTGGCCATCACAAGACAGAACAACAGAACCCAAATGTCTTTACAGAAGCCTTGATTCAGAGTCAGGAATCCAAGAAGTGAAACAAGAACTACTAGAAGGACAGCCAATACATTCTCCTTTATATCTTCTGTCCTATGTGAATAAAAGTGTTAAGAGAAGTTCAAATATTTATATATTCATTAGAGCAACGCAGGTCCGTTTGCAGCTGGTATGAACTGTCAAGTGCTGGAGCTACCAGAATTTACAGAATCTGAGGTTTTGCTCCCAAAACTACATTTCCATGCTCAACAGTACTTCACCCTGTGCCAAAAATGTTATCCATTGTGACAACTGAAATGTATAGAAAAAAGGCATATGCACTGAAGTCCAGCAACCTCCAATCTCACTTCCCAAACAGAACTGCACAGTGGAGGCGATTTGAATGTAGGCAAGTGTATGTTTATAAAAAACAAACAAAGCCCCAAACACTTAATAAGGAAAGGCGGCATTCATTTAATGAAAAATATATATCTGACAACAAAGAATTAGATGAAAGGCCAAATTTGCATCTGATGTTTTAGTCGTTTTATCTGTTCTATTAGAACATGGAAGCTGAGATAAAAAACAATGTTAATATTCAGGCTATAACAAAAGAGTTTATCAGCAGATGCTTTCCATGCAATTGAAACACAGAGATAAGACACCACAGATAAGTAAGTATCTGCTCTGGATGTAAGCCCCCTGACTAGCCTGATTTCTGCAGCATGTAAAACTGTCATCTGAAATTTCTGTTGTGGAGCCCATATTAACATATATGGCATAGCACCCACCCAAAGGTAGAGATAGGAAAGCCAGCAGCCATTAGGTATGTAAACTAACATGTTTGAAGCTCCTAGTAGTCCGGCAGATTACCATGTGAGGTCTAATAGCAATGGGCACTGCCCAAAGAGTCAATGCCAAATTAAACTGAGGGACTAGAAAAAGGAGAGAAAAGGAGAGATGCCAAGACAAGAAGTTCGCTCTAAACAAATAAAACTGAACTGGAACAGAGGGACCACCTGAAAGATCCCCTCCTGACTATTCACTCTATAATATTTTTAAGATTGGAGTACTTGGCTTACAATACCCTGGGACCCTTCCACTTCTGTATTTTTGCACAAAACACTGATTTTCTCATCAGAAAGCTCAGAACCATTGGATACAACAGCTGAGAGTCAAATTAAAGACAATTCCACAGGCCTAGTGCTCACATAAATCAAAGTCTCCGCTTGAAGATGAACAGTAGTGAGAATCACCAAATCTAACTCTGAAGAAAAACATTTTCTTCTACTTAAAGCAAACAAGCATCTATCTACTCAACTAAGACATTAATTCAATGCTGAATTTTTCCTTGTCTAGTCATCTGCATTGCTCTATATAAGTGGAGCCACACCCTGAAACACTACATAGAGTTGCATTTTAAAAAACCTTACCTGTCCAACAATGCCAACAAGGTAAGCCGATCATACCAGACTTTAATCCATTTGCCAGGGAATATAATAAATCTGTAAAACTGCCTGTTCAGTTTCCGCTGTGCTGAAGAACATGAAGAATCCTCAGGGTCCTGGCTGGGTTGCTTTATAAACAAACAAACCAGAAATACACAAAACACACTTTCACACTGACATATGGCTGCCAGCAAAACAGGTGTTTAAAAGGCCAAATTTACATGAAGTTTCAGATTATTTTTTTTTTCTAAAAGGGATAGAGGGAGAATTTATTTTCTTCATTTTAAATTAGAAACAAAGATACCACACCAGCTTAATTATTGCAGATGGACAGAAGCTATATCAATTGTGGAGCTCAACAGTGACGATACGCTTTAAACACAAATATTCACTAAAAAAATCGTTATTTTTTAGTCTCAATCCACTTCTTGTCTAAAGTTTCTTTTCAAAGATTTTTCCAGGCTAATTACAGCACAACACAAAACCACACATGATAGGACGAATCCTTGTTTTTAACCAAAAAAAATCAAGTAGGCTTCAAGGCCTAGAGGTATGACTTATCAACTCTCCTTCCAGAACACAGCTTTGTTTATCCTTCCTGAGACACTTCTAATACCACATCAGGTGTGCATCCTCAAGAACAGCAAGAGGAGAAACAAAAAATTGCAAACAAGCACAAACAGCATAAACATTACTAGTTTAAGAGCCTCTAATCTTACCATCACAATCATAAATCCTTCCTTTTGAATATTGCTTTTGTCAGATACTAAGGCCTTTTCTTCTTGCCTGGATTTGAACTACAGCATTTCAGCTCTCCTCCAACTCTACACCTGCACTCCTTCACCAACACTTGTGGGGAGGAAGGCTTATCTACAGACCATCAGCCAAAGTCTGCAAAGCTAGACAAGAGAACAAAAAACCTCGGCAAAGTAGTGATTTCTTTCCAAAGTACACCAATTATTGATTTGGGGGAGAGCGGAATCATCACTTATTTTTCTTTTAAGAAGAATACATCTGAGACTTCTAATCAGTGTAAAGCCTAGTGGTTTTCAACCTCCTTCTACCCTCCCGCCCCCCCCCCCCCCTTGTTAAAGATAATTAATCAACATTAGATAATATATCTATTACAGAACTCTAGGCAATGTTTACATTAGAATTATTTGTGTTAGTTTAACTTTCCTAGTCAGAGAAGGGGATTTCTGTGTGAAATAATTGATCCCCTTCTTGAATCAAAAAACTGCTCAAAAAACACATATTTTTTTAAACAACCTGTCCACCTGCACAAAGGAATTGTTAAATTTTCTCTCAGGTTATTGGAATAATTTCTAATCTTCATTTTCTAGAAAACAGAATTTTACACATAATTTACATGTGACAATGTATTGCTGCATGTCAGCTGGGAACCGACTCATTGATATTCTCAGTTTGCTGGCAAAAGTGTGGTAAAACAGGCTAGCTTAAGCTTCGAAGAAAGAAATTCAAGTTTATGCATTTTACCTTATGCCTCCAACTGACTAAAAGTGTACAGCCACACAGTGCCGGGTAGCTCAGCCGCTATCAGCACAGGACCGTAACTCACTCATGTTTCTGATCATTCAGACATGCCAGGGGACGCCGGGTTGCTCGGCATTCTTTCATTTATTAAAAATTCCAAGTAATTTAAAAGCTGTGAGACTCATTGAAATCCTTTCACCATGCTGATTTTAAAATAAAAGAGTAGTTTAGGTACTCCAAATTTTAATATTTCTATTACCACTTTAAAAAGTCGCTTAATTATGGAGTTGGGGCATTTTAAAAGAAAAAATATATTTTAAAATATTAGAGTTGCTAATACTGGCACAGTATTCTTTCTCTTGGGTCCTATTTCCCAACAGAAAGTAATGTGAAACTCAATCAACTGCAATCATTAACTTCACTCATCTAATCTAGATTGCTCACTATAATTAAATAAAATAAAAAAAAAAAAAAAGGTGGCAAAGAGTCCATTAGAAACATCTGAGGATCTGATTGTTCGGTCCTCAGAACAGCTTAACACGTATTTAACTGAGCGCGTAAGTGAACATTTTGGCTCCTGAGGAACTGTAACGTTTGGATGAAGTCCATTACATGAAGCTTGCAGTACTTGGGCTAGAGTCCGATTTTGGAGCTGCATTTGGGAAACTCTCTGACTAGCCTTGAGCAAGTCACTAAGTCTAATTGTGCCTCCTATCAAAAAAGGGCTTATAAAAATTCACTTCATAAATTTATATGGTGTCAGAGACAGCCTGAAACCCTAGCTTCATTGATATCAATAACAAAACTTGTCCTGACTTACATAGGCTCAGAATTTCATGTTTAATAAAAAAAAAAAATTCAGAAATCAGGAAGTTCTCAAATTACTGCCTGGCCTTGTTACAAACTTGCTATGGGATCTTGAGCAATACATCTTACTTCTTAATGGTGTAGTTTTCCCAGAAGAGAAAAAAAAAAAGGCATAATTGTTCTTTAATTTACAGGGAGTTTACAAGATCATAAACATCTGGAAAACAGCCGAGCCTTTAGATGGAAGTCTCTGTCCAAATCTGAAATACACAATTCAGGACAATTTTCTGATTTTTAAAAAATAGTTCCTTTATACAAGTTGCTTCTAGCTTGAGGTTCCTGTGCAAAATCTAAGATGAAAGATAATTAACTGGCATTTTAAGGTTATCCATAAATATCAAACTAGAATTTGCCACGGAAGAAAAGAGAAGGTTAAAGTTATTATAAAAGGAATTGTAAAAACAGATTACAGCCTTAAGCCATTGGTCACAGACCCAAAACACTGTAAAGTTCAAGCATGTCCACATATTACCATACAAACTGAACTCTTGAGGGCCTTTTTCTTTTACTAGCTGAATTGAGGAGGTGGCTTTGACATTCCACAAAAGACATCCAGAAGTCTGGTTGCCTGATTCGGAAAAGTGAAACCAGACATGAGGTTTTAGGATAGTAATGAATCTGGAATATACACTTCCTACTATTAAAATTTGGTGGTGTGTCTAAAATCCTAACAGCTGTGGCTTCTTTCTTTCAAATGAACTAAGACTGAAGATAGAAGATCACCTTTTTAGGTGATGGAGTTTTTAAGTACTCCCCTGGGACCCTACTCAGCATCAGTAGAAAGCAGCTGAATTGCATCCATCAACATAAAATACATCTTCTCCCACATGAGCAATACCAGGCAAAGTAGTATAAAAAAAAAATCAACAAAACTGTCTCAGGAACAAGCCTGCAGCATTTGTTTATAAAGCAGTTTATCAAAATGCTACAAACTGAGATATTACAATGTACCCGTGGGCTTTCTGAAAGGGTCCTTCGTGCCACCATCAGTAGGAGCTGCTGCTGAAGCGCGCTTGCTGCTTGATCGCCGGAAGACGGTTCTTGGCTCTCTGAAGTGGTAGTACTAGAGGAGCTGAACTGTATTTCACTGTGCACAGAGGGGAGAAAGGAAAGAGATTGTTTTAAGAAGCAGTATTTTCCTAGTGTTTCTGAAACATTATGGGAGGAAGCCTGTAATTGCATTACTGGTTGGCTCACAGGACATGGAGCCTTCCACCTCCCACCTGAAATCCAGCCCAGGCCCACAAAGCAGTTAACACCCAAATTTAGATACACGTGGTCTACTACATCCACCGCAGAGAAACAGATACTTCTATATCATAATTTTTCTCATCCTGAGATGAGCACCTACAATGAATCACACTTCAGAAGTGCCTTTTTCTGTCCACTAGCAATAATTCAGGTCAAGAGCTGCATATCTACAGAGCAAAACTGCAGGGTAGCTACTGCAGAGATCCTGGATCAGCTTTCAAACAAGGTCGCTTAGGTACCAAGCTAGTCTGGCCTCACCTGCACTGAATTTCATGAGTACTGATTTACCCTACTGAGAATTCAGGCTACAAGAGCTTCCTTCTGCCCTAGCAAGATGACAACAATACATGAGCTAATTCACATAAGGCTGTCTCAGATATTCCCCGTGCTGAGCATAAGCTCATCCTGGGAGGGCCTTGAGCAAGATGCTATTCCCCACCCCATGTTTACTGCTTTGTATTGTAAATACAGCACTTGAACGGTTTACTTTAGGAAATCTGCACTTACAGCAGCAGTACCTGTTGGGTTGCAGAAATGGTGTGCTACCATGACATGACTGACTGGATCTCAGCAAGAACTATATTGAAATGAAATAATTGTTACTTAGGTAAAAGATCTATTTTGAATACTTCTTGCTTATTCTCTTCCAAATGGGGTTAATACATCAGGCGCCCCGCTCTGAGCTCATTACCCCCCTGCCTCCAGATGCCTGCCTTGGGCTGTTATTACTTTCATATCTGCACGAGGTGAAAGCATCTCAGTGCTCATGCAAGGTAGTCAATACTTATTGTTCCTATTTTCCATAAAGGAAAGACAAGCAGGAAGAAACTAGAGCAATCTGCCGACAGTCAGCCAAGACGCCTGTGGCAGGGCAAAGAATAAAACTCTCATCTTACATGCCCTATGCTTGTCCCCAAACCACCTTATTAATTTTAACCTTCCCCACCTTTGGGTGCCAGTTCCCAAAGCCTTTCATGTAACCCTTGTTAAGCTCAACAAAAGAGGCTTTAAAATTGTGCCTGTCCTGCACATAACTGGCTGTTAACTTAAGCTGCAGTGGCTAGCGCTGTGCCGGGATAAGGTTCAATGTCTGGGTTACTTAGAAGCAGGGCTGAAGAGTCACAGCTTGAAATGCGCACACTCTCTCCTTCTCCCCTCCAGGACCTGCTAGCTCTGCCTGGACCAACGGGAACACCAGCAGCCTGGGGATGTCACCAGAGGAGCCATCAGGAGCCTCTGGTCTCTGAGCCAGGTAGTGTAGTTTTTTCAAAGCCTTGATTGCTATCAGGCTTGGATCCCAGACCTGATATTCACCATCTGCCACTCCAGCAGAGCTATCAGCTGAGTAGAAATGAGAGCACCCCACATTCCTGACCCTAATGGCTTCCCCTGCACTCCCCACTCCTCCTGCTACAGGCAGAAGTAGGATCTGCTCCACAGAGTCAGGACAGCTGTCGTTCTCTTTGGACAGTACTAGGAAATGAGGACTTGGTCCAACACAACCCACTTGATGTCCTAGCCACAAGGCAGCCCTCTCTAAGAACACATCTCCTTTGTGGGTCTTGTTTAGCACCTTGTCAGCAGTCAATAACAAAAGAGTACAGAAGGGATGGGAACTGATCCAAGATCCCGGATCTCAACCAAAAGATTTAGGCAGCAAGAAAGGGGAGGAAGCCTAGAGGCATGCCTCACAGGAGGAAGATTCCCACAGATATGGACTACAGAGGACAGCCATGCCTTTGCATATTTTGAAGTGCCCTACTCAAGGGCGACCTTGTCCAGCTTGAAGGAAAGCAATGGATTTTTTTTGTTGTTGTTGTTTTCTCAGG
Source organism: Platalea leucorodia (assembly GCF_965183815.1). Lineage (NCBI taxonomy): Eukaryota > Metazoa > Chordata > Aves > Pelecaniformes > Threskiornithidae > Platalea > Platalea leucorodia. The sequence continues at coordinate 45,735,327 of NC_138825.1, read as the reverse complement.
ATGAGCTGTCCTGTTCCTTGTCACTGTGGGTGCAACCCTGGGACTCCCTCTTCACAGCAGGAAAAAGGCAAGCACAGCCCAGGTTAGGCAGGAACACTACCCTGGAAATTCCTGCCCAAAAGGTGACCCAACAAAACAGCAGAGGAATGGAACAGTGGCTGCTCATGCCTTCCTAAATGAAGAGTTAATCTCCAATAACTTTCTGCATCTTTAGCTGTCTTTCTACAAAAGCCAAGTGGAGTCAAAAGGATTTCTAGATTGGACCATGTCTTTTATCCCATTTTTACCAAGAATGGAAATGGCAGAAGGACGGATAGATAAGCCAAGATATTCCCCTGGTACTCTGCTCTATCAGTTCTCAGAAATCAAAATTCTTTTACTCATAAGACTTCTTCCAAGAATAAACTTAAGAGATCACATCATCTCCCACCAGACGAAGATAACCGAAAAGCCAAGAGAGCCCATAGTCTGTTTTCTGTTTACAGAAAAAATTCACAGCTCCACCTATCAGCAACCGGCAGAAGAGTCCGCAAGCAGCTGGGACACTGACTGTGGGAAAAAGTCGGAAACTTCATAGGCCTGAAAAGGCAATTAGGACAGAGAAGTTGGGAAGGCAGAGCTAGCAAAGCAACAATTCCAAAATCAGAAGCAGTCATCTGGCCTTCATCTGCCTCCTATGCCTTTTATTCATCAGCCTCATCTCTCTCCGTCTTCTTACTCTTTCTTCATCTTCTGTTCCCTTCAGCTCCTGTTTGCTGGTTTTTTCCTCCTTATCCCTATTTTCCACTAAACCTCCTTCTGACATTCACTTGCTGCCCCCCCGATGCTGAATCGCTTGCACAGCTACTTGGAAGCCGTACGTCTCATCTGATGACATCGTTATCACACTGACAGCAAATGCCAGTAAGAAATGTGATGGTGGTGTTTGTGTTTTTGTAAGCCTATAAACTAGATTCCATAAATTTATTACCACATATAAATAGGAGCAAACACTCTCTAATCATAAAATCATTATAACAGAGCTGATCACAGCAGAACATGGAATCTTGCTCAACAGAAAATCTCTTCATTTGCAGAATCAAATTAATGTTATCAAGATCTACTACAGTAAACTGCACTGCTAATGTAAGCAAAGGTATAATTGAACTAAATTTTGAATAATAAATTATTTACTAAAAATATCTTTGATAAACATACAACCTATGCAGATCAAATGCAAAAGCAACATAGCACCCTCTACCGATAACTGGTTGTAAAGGCAAGAATTTTTTTCTGGCTCATAATTCAGTTTTGGAAGACACTAAGTAAACATAAACTAGTTGAGCAATCATATAAAACCGAGAATGTTTTAGTATAACCATACAGCACTGTAAAATTCTTCCTTCTCCCTCTCTGATTAGTCTGTGACAGTTGCCTTATATCACTGACAATTTGGCCCCAGCCATTCAAATATAACCCAGCCAAAGTCATCCCCTTTGTTAAGGATTAGTTACCCTTGAGTGTGAACACCCCTCAAGGTAAGCTCATTACATAGGCATGCCACAAAGAATTCCCCGTTAATAAAGCTGTTTTGCTGGTCTTGGCTAAATCTCATTTTAACCTGCATATAGGAGAAAGGACAAGGAACCTTGTAACCAACGTCACAACAATAAAGAACCTTCCTCTCCATCCTCGCATGCTTAAAACGAGATAGATCCCACCAGACTGCTTCAGACAGCTGTCTGGGTCGCTACAAAGCTTAACAGTATGTAACAAATATCCACAGCGATAATAAATAATATAGCTGAAAGCTATTTGTAATACTCACTAAAACACCACTCAAGTCAAAGCAGCTATGGCTGTGACATTTGAAGAAGAGCCAGAGTGAAGCTCAGAGTTGGGAATCTCCCCTTCTGCCCATCCAACGAGCAATCACTTCTGAGGTATTGGTCTGAGGCGCATTCAAAGGACTTGCCGAACTGAGACCTGAGCGATCCGGTTGTACAAAAGCCAGCTAGTGCCAACGACATAGCAGGAACTCCAAACGCCCTTACTTTTGTGCCCTTTCCAAACGGTCAGTTTGTGGTACGAACGTAGCTGTCCGAACTGACATTGAAAGCATTGGATCAACAGCAGCCCCTAGCTCACCGATGGCACCTCGTTACTCAATGTCATTGCTGATGTCTTCCTACCACCACCTCAGCAGCTTTGCTCCTTCTCACCTAAAATGGCCTCCCTGCCATTTCATGTCCCAATCACTTTTACACCTCATCACACAGGCCTCCTGCTACGTCTCTACTCATTGCTCATTAGGTCTCCACTACAAAGCTGCCAGCACTAATCTGACCAGAGTACTGCACAATTCGGGACCGAGATTAAATCCACTAGTTGTGGATATTGCTTTTTTTAAGCAGCAGATGATTTACAGTTCCCAATTGTACTACCAAATAACAAGACTTAAACTAAAAAGCAACTTAAAGTATATAAGAAAATTGAAATATGCAAAAGTGATAGCTGCATTAAGACTGGATAGCTATGTGACAAACCCGATCATAGCAAACACGGAAAAAACATGAAGAAGAGAAGGCAATCTTCACTTTTTTGGTAAGAAATTAATAGTTTCAAAAAGAATACTATTAATTCAGAATGCATATTTTAACTTTCCTTAGTGGTTACTTCTGAGGGGAGCTCAAGCTAAAGATGAAATCTCTCTCAAATCTTGTTCACATTTTGCTACTCATGCAACAGGATTTGGCGAGGATTTTTGACATGTTTTAACTATCAATAATAACACCCTTAACAACAGTAAGATAGCATACCCGAGTTTACAGAACAGGAAAGCTGGATGTACTGATTTACTGACATAACAGACAGAGAAGGATAGAAGATCACTGTGAAAGCCTTGCAATAGACTACAAAATGAGCAGTGGCACACACTAAGTTCATTACGTCGGATCCTACGCGTGGACAGAAAGGCCTTGTAAAGCACGCTACCAGTAGCGTCGTGGGCAACAGGAAGGGAGAAGTTATGAACACCTTCCTACACCTTCAGGTGTAAGAATGGGATCCACTTGGTACATTCTTACTTCTCAGTATTCGGATTTTTTTTATTTTGATGGCAAGCATGTAAATTAATTTTAAGCTTATTACATTTCAGAGCAAAGATAAATGTGCTAACAACTTTAAAAACAAACAGCATGTACTAGCTAATAAACTAGAGGATGCATTTTGAGAAGATGCAGCTTTACTGGAATTAATGCATTAACAGCACCCACGGTTCCATTATCTCCAGAGTCTTTTAAAACATCCCTTTTAGCTCTCCTTATGAAAGGGTGGGGGGAGGGAAGAGAAGCCAGTCCCAAAAGCTAAAGGACTACCGAAGCTCCTAGTCCTGAGCAGGATTTTGCTGCCATCATGTGGCAGCATGGCCCCTCTAAGCTCCGAGGCTCATTCTGCTGAAAATACTCACCTCCCTGTGCTCTGTGTTCACAGAGTGAAAGAGGGGCTAAAAAACCCTACAAATACAGCAAAAGATTTTAACTGGCCAAGTTAACACAAGGGTTTTCCTCCTGTCCCTAGCAAGCCAGCCGGAAAATGCTACTGAGTTTGGAAAGAGTACTTTTCAGAAAAATCAGTGGCTTCATTACAATTCAAACATTGTAATTTTCAGCGTGCACAGGCACACACCACGCTCATTTATGTGTCCAAGCAGCACTATGCTCAGGTGACCAGCTCATCTGAAATCACTGAATCCCAAAAGGAACTATATAATATTTGTCGCATCCATTTCAAAATGTGCTCCGCTGCAGAACTGCACAACCTGCCAAGCAGCTTTCAGAAATCTTTAGGAGTCAGCAGCCTATTACTAGAGCAGTGGGTGATATTTGTTATTTGGGTCACCTTGCTGAGAAATATAAAGATGTCTTAGTGATACCATATTTTGTCATTCTAAAATGGCATTTTGAAACACTAAAAATAAATTAAAAAAAAAAAATCTACTTATAAGTCTACCTTCTCCTATGAGGAATAAGGTTCAGGGAATTTTCCAGCAGTGAACATGCTACAGTATTAATGGATTTATACAGGAGACATACAGCACCACTAAGGCATTCAGATAGATACCTTCATATAGTATAATGCACTCAAGCAGCTTATTCAGGGATGTAAGTGTAAGTCAAGTAAGTTAACGCATTGATTTGAAGTTCTCTCTTTTGCCCAGGGCCAGAAACACTAGCACTCCACAACTGTACTAGCAGGTAACGTAAATTACTTTCTTAGTACTTGTTAGTCACTATTTTGCTGTAACTACTTCTTTTTAACCTATTGGCCCTGCTGTTCCAGAAAAAAAGAATATTCTCAAAACAAACAAAAAAAAAAAAAATCAAGCAAAATTTTTTTTCTTAATGCAGTCCTCCATCTGTCCAGCAAAGCATTTTAGACTCAAACTATAATATAGCTTCTTAGAAGCCTGGTTTTAGTGTCAGGGCCTCATCTAAAAAAGTGAGGAGTTTAGAGGACCAATTGCTCAGACAGAGCATGCAAAGTGAAATTGTACTGGTATGGATGAACAACGTGTAATAATAAAACGTACATAAATACTATTATATACATACATAAAATTATATTATTTTAATAATTATATACATAAATTTAAAAAAGATACATGAGCAAGAAAGCAGGAGAAGGCTCAAACTAGAATTTTTTTTTAAAGGTATACAGCAAGTTAGGTGTAGGTATACAATTGATTTCAAGTGAAAGCCCAAGTGTCACTTAGGCAGGAAGGAGAATCTGCAGCTAAGATAGAAAGATTTTTTATTTGTTTTTTCTCAGGGCTGGGCAATCATTCTTTCTGCTCCAGTTCTCAAATATTTCAGCTGCATGCCATACATCCATTTCTGTGGCCTATCTTACATATTTATTTTAAACTCCAGCTTCTATTACACATACGCAGCATAGTAGCCTCCTGATGCAATTTATGGCTACTGCTGACTGTTGCCAGACACATGAAGCGATAAACTGCAGCAAGAGGTCTAGCACTTAAACCTATATATGCATTTGAATAAATCAAATGCTTTTGCATCATGAAGTTGAATCGCTGTCAGTAAAAACTTGGATTGTTCTGAAGAGACACCAACTCTCTCTTTAAAATCAATGCATGTGTATAACGATACCATCCTGCACAGAATTGGGAGTTTCAGTATGGTTTTCTTCTCAGGAGTTTAACACAGGAGAGAAGGAAAAGGGCTCAAGAATACAAGCAGTATTCTTTATAAATTGCATTTGTAAAAGCCAGAGTATTTCTTGAAAGAAATACAAATGGCCAAATGCTTCCACAGCTTGTGTGGGCACAACTCCAGTTGGCTTTAGAAGATATAATACTTGATTTGAGAGACAGAATTGTCCTATCCTCAAAAAGTAGCCCTCAGCTTTTTTTCTACTTAAGAAAAAAAACTCCACAAAAAAAAAAAACATTTTTCCTTGGAGCTGAACATATCTCTGTTTTTCAGTTAACACAGAGAGCATTCTCAGGTTGGTAGTGACATATCCACATTGGGATTTTGTGTGTGGACCACCTTCTGTATCTTTTGAAGTGTAATTAACATACGAGCCTGCACACACACCAAAGAAAGCTCTGTGCTTTAAATAGAAAAAATTGCAAGAATGCAGAGAAAAGTGCTCAAACACCCATAAATACTATTGGGTATCTAGCATGACCCTATATTGGCATGCTCTTCAGGGATATTTAATGACCTGTTCTCATCTCAGACCTGAATACCCATGAACGTATCAGAGATGGACTGCAATATACCTGAGCAAAACAGCAATGGAAAAATGCAAAACATATTTTGGAAATAAATCCAGCCCTTCTTGACATTAAATTTGTTCATATTAGCTAGCAAAATGCTATACTGAAATAAAAATCATGGTGATAGATCATCAGTAAAACTTATGGAGGAAAACATCCGAGTTTCACAGTGCTATCATGTCTGTGAACTGCAGTACCATGGAAGTTTTGGATAGTTTATTTCTGATTGGGAATATTTGCAAAATTATTTGAAGCAGAAAAGCAGAAACAACAAACAATGTGAATGCATAATCATTAGAGCATTTCACAGATTATCACGTGAATATAGCCAGTTATTTAACAACTTCATACGTAACGGTATTATATTTTGATATTGGATGTTGTGTTCAAGGTTTCTCCAAACACTATTTCTTTCATTACCAAGAACACATTTGGAATAAATTTTTGGTAGGAGCAAAACCACATAGAAACTATCAAAATAGTAAAGTGTGTTGCATTAGTGCCCTCAAGTTGTAAGCTTACTTTTTCTGTCTTTCGCAACGTAAGTGAAGGAAGCAGATACAGGCTATATATTCAGGCAGTATATTATTTTAGTCCTTGATACTTGAGAAAAGAAACTGCAATAGTTTACATCAGTTGAACAGTTTTTCATAGATGTGAAACCAGGAAGGACAACATGCCTATAGAACATCCTCTTATATTCAAATAACTTAGAAAGACACAGCAGTATTTCATACACGTTGAGGACAGCTACATTACTGAGAGGTATCAAATACTGACACGTTTTTCTTCAGTATGTATGCACACACACACTGAAGGTGTTCAACCTTCTGAACAAGAGCTCCAGTATGCAAAGACAGCACATTTAGAAAAGTAGTCAAACATTTAAAAATATATTAGCCTTGTACAGCAAGTATGCACAGAATATGTGACTGCTGTTAAATTTATATATTGGCATTGATATACACTTTATGGCCCTATTAGCTGCTGTACTGGGGACAGATCATGCAACTTATGCAAAAATCATTAATTCTACTATTATAATTACTGTAATTTTAGGGGTTTATGCTTTCACTGATATTTATGAGCCACTTTACATGTAATGCCTAGATAACATGATAGCTCACATTTATCTTTTTGACTGCTTATCAAAACTGAGTTATTTAATTACAAGAGACATTCAAGGTAATTAAAGAAATTCCTGGGAAATGTCTGCTTTCTGTCAGAGTGGCAGACAGAAAAGGTGTGTCAGAGTGACACCTCCTTATTTGTAAGACATTTATTAACTCCAGCTTGCTCCTCATGACCCCAGAAAACAGCTATACACCTCTGAATGCTTTAATGTATACGTTCTTTCAGCTCATTTATTTAAGGAAGTGTTCTTGTTAATTATTGTGGGTTTTACTTTGTATCACCAATCTAATGGGAAGAATTTTAACTTGAAATTGTAACTGTTCTATACAGGTATGATGTAAACCTAATGGCCATTGGGTGGTAAGTCAAACTAACCATGCAAAAAGGCAGCTCATGCTTATACCAGGCACCCGTTTTACACAAATGTGAACTTTCGCATCCTTATCTGCCTTCTCAGAAGCCAAGCAGATACTCAAAACACACAGCACAGAAACATTAAGGATTCACTGTAAGAGAGACAAAGGCTGCTAAAGAACTTTAATGCAATGGGACAGAAGAATGGTTTTCAACTGCTCACTCCAAAACAGATTCAGATGGTCTTTCTCTAGCTCGTTTCTAATGTAATCCATGAGCTGAGAATACAGTTTACACTTTGTCATGTCAAAGCCTGTCACAAAGCAATTTATGGCTAGAGGTGAAGCTGGCAAGGTAATGGGAGCATCAGTTTTAGAGGCAATTCGCTCAGCAGGGAACCCATCCCACAGGGACTGCTGGCAAGGGGTGTTGCTGGCAAGATAACAGACAAAAGTGGGGTCAAGGTAATTACATGGACAATAACTGGGGAATTGCTTAGCTACCTGCCAATGTTTAAATAACTTACCAAACTCAGTAACAAGAATCACCTGCCAAAGTGAGGGTTAAGATGGAAAGGATTTTTTTTTTTTTTTTGTGATCATTACAATATAAAAACCTCCTTTAAATTTCACTTGGCTAACTTCAAGTTTTAAATATTTTAAAAGCTGGACTGCTGGACCAGTGCGAGACAATTTGGTGAGAGACAAATATGTAGACAGTTTGAAACAATTCTAATTCTCAGTAACCTTTGGCAGAATTAAGGGATAATTTTAGAAATTATTAATAAGAGACTGTTCATGCTACATTTAAGAAGCTCTGAAAATTTCCAGGACACAGACTGCAGGTACAGGTAATATCTTTCATTAGGACAACTACTATAGTTGAAAATGCAAACAATAAAACTAAAAAACAAAAAAAAGAAGAAAAATTATAATCAGGTAGAATATATATTAACATTGATAAACTGGAGAATACTCCAAAGATCATCTCACAACACTGCAGAGCCAAAAAGAGGTGATGGACTGCTGATAGACAAAGTGTAATTCCCTCAAACAGTATTGCTTCCAATGTCAAGAAGCCTCTGAAGGAAGAAGGCACAGACTCCTTCAAACTTGGATATTTTTCTTTGGCACATTGTAATCCATTGTTGTTCACCTAGCCCTTTACAAGCAAAGGAAGAGCAGGAAGCATGCAAAAGTGAAGAACAAACAAACAAACAAACAAACAAAAAAAACCCCAACCAACCAAAAACCAAACAAAACCACAAACCAAAACATAACACAGCATCAGTTCCGTGACAGAGCGGTACTGTTAAGATTTTGCATTATTTGTGAGAAATGGATTTCAGAAGCCATGTCAAGAAGAGAAGACAAACTGTTTACAGACCACACAAATCCTACTTTAATTTCAGTTCCTAATAATCTGTTGTGAAATGCCGGACCAGTTAAGACTTCACTACTGGAGCAGACGATAGTAGGACTCAATAGACAGAAATAGCAAGTTACAATTTGAATTTAAGATCGTTAAACATTAGTTAGTCTGCCTCAAGGCTTTCTTTAATGGCTTCTTTTGAGTAATATTTAAATACCTTCTCCAGTTTTGCAAAACTTAATTAAAAGGTATTTACCTATGGCCAATTCATAAGGCAATTACATTATTCTTGACAAACCAGCCAGAGTTCATACCCTCCCCAGTCAAAATTCCTTCCCCCTTCACCAGCTGCCATGTTACCCAGAAGTGCCACAGCTCCTAGCATGCCAGTGCCCCTGATCCGCTGCTTCTCCCCACAACACCCCCAAAGCAAGAGGCCTCTTGCCGTCACCTGGCCTGGGCCAATTCTCCTCCTCATGGAGGAGCACATCAGGGCACGGTCAATGCACATCCACACAGTTAGTCCACTGGCTCAACTCAGTTTTCCCTTTAGGAGCAGCTTAATCCTAATACTATAAAGCAAGAATGATGGGTGAGAAGTGTTTTAAGAGCTTATACACATCTACTGCAGACCTATCTATTGTTCTCCATGAGCTTTTTCTAGACTCTGAAATCTGGGCTTCCCAAGATCAAAACCCTATCCCTCCTATTCAAGGAGGATGCCACCTCTTATGTCCAGGCATTATTTTCTCCTGCATCTTTTGACTTCATAAAATCTAATTTGGATGGCTCATTAATGGATTCAGACACCAAGCGTAAAGCTGTTGTTTCTGCACCAACTCAAGTACTCATGAAGAAGTACTGTCAGAGTCATTGTCTTCTCCTTAGTTAACTTTCTGATGGGCTGGGAGATAAGCCAAGGACATCTCAGAGGTGCTTTCCGTGTCTCTTTTCTAATATCCTTTCATAACAGCAGCATCTCCTGTTGGTATGGACTACCACACAATGAACATCTCCACCAGAGGAGGACCCACCCTCAAGGGAATAATTTCTGTCAAGAGCTCTCCACAGACAGACATACAGAAAAGACTTAAGTGAAGCAGTCATTGATTGCACCTTGTGCTTTATTTTATTCTATTTGGTTTTTTAAATAAAAATATCATTAGTTAATAACTGTGATTATTTGGCTTATCTTTAACCATGGGTAAGAAACTAACCTGACATAAGTGATGTGCAAGCCTGTAGGTGGGGGTAGGGGAAAATGAAAGACGCCTCATTGCTGAACTGTCTTTAAAGCAGATTTGCCCCTCTATTTTCTATATGCTGTAAGTGTTCCATATTGTCTAAATACAGAATTACTTGATGGTGAACACCTGAAGAAAAAACAAAAACCCTTTCCTTCCCAAGCAACCCTTCAATCTATGCACAGATGGTAGGAACTGCTCATTGAACAAATAGCTCTCACTAATCTCTCTGGCCTAAACATACTACAAACCACCCTTGCAAAAACCAACTTGAGCATGCTTCATGCTTCCTTGTCCTCTTTCCTCGTTTTTCAAGTGAACTTCTGCTTTGTACTTTCTTTCACGCTGCTCTGTTCTTGGAAAAGCTCTTGTGTTCTGTCTTCCCATTGACTCCCATACAGAAGCAGTCCTGCAAACCCACTGGGGTCTTTGCTGATTTGTTCTGTTCCCCAGTCTGAACTGTCACTGTACTCCAAGATTTATGGCAAAGGTGCTGATCTTTAGAAATTAAATGCATGCAAATGGCTGCAAAGAATATCTGAACTTGCTCTTAACAATGTTTAGCAGACCCCTTAAAAATAATTCACACCCCTAGAGGTCTGCAAACCACAAACTGAAAAACAGCACTTAACATAGTAGAGGAAGACAAGAGGTGTCACATAAACATCCAGCAAAGACAGAATCAGAGGGACTTCTTATATGAGAAGATTGTTCTTTTTTTTATAAAAAACAGATTAACTGAAAAACGTCAGGGGACAGTAAACTATTTCTGAATTTAGGACAGATTCAGGTTCATAGTTACATGATGTGGGAGGAAGGGAGTATTCTGTGCAAGGTGAAACAAAGAGAGTTGCAAGAGATAAATAGCCCCCAAGTAAAATGTTTGATTTTATGTCAAAACTGAACTCTATCAGGTTGGGTTTTTTTATTTTGCTAAAGACAGAACATTTCTGCTGTAGATGAACTCAAATTATTATGTTTTTTAATGTTCGCCCACTGACTGTTAAAAGCATTATTCTCATTTCTCTCATCATAGCATTCTATCTAAAATGCTAACACTGTTCTTAACATGGTTCCAAGCTTTTCAAAAGTCTCCACTGAAAGCCAAACACTTGAACAACAATATTTACTATTAACAATGACCCTTCTCACCCTCTCACTCAACTTTTCCAAATGCTGTGTAACAGTATGAAAAACATAAAAGTATTTAATAAAAATACTTAAGAATAGTTAAAATTCTCTTTACAGATATGCAAACAACAGATCACACAGAAGTGGAAACCACAGTAATGAATATGGGATTTATGTGGACCATTCTGAAAAGACCTTCAAAAAAGAAAATTGTTCAGATACCTTTTCAGAGTGGCAAACTATCATTAGAGATTTCATGCAAGGTGAAAGGCTCTGCTGCTAGAATCCCTGGGAAGCAATGTCACTGGCTGATACTGACGCAGCACTAAAAATCTACAAAGGATCCAACAGTCATGGGAAGGGAGCAAGACACAGTTGAGAGAATAGCTGGTAACAGCCCTACTTTGTTTTATTTACAATGTTATTTATAATCGCCACACTTGACTTTGGCTATTCCCAGAAAGTAATGAAAGCACACTGAACAGTTCTCGTTTTCTTTTTCACTTTTCCTTATCAATATTCTTACAAAGCAGTCACTGTTTTAGCACAAAACAAAACCTGCATGCTTTGACATCTCTAGAAGAGGTTAGCACATTTATTCTCCAGTACTCCTCTTCACATGCATCTTTCACAGCTACTATCAGTTTCATAGCTTCTAGCAACAAAAACTTTTAATGTTTCTAAAAATATGGGCTTACTTACTGAGCATTTGAAATACAATCACAATTTGACAGCTGATGTCGAAAATTTCCTTCCTTCTGACAGCCGGCCTTTAAATAACAGGATCTAATTTCCCCTTTAGAAAATACACAGGAAAAAAATCAGTTCGGTGATACGATCATTTGTTTTACACACAAAGTTCATAAAAAATACATTTTAGGTCAGGCACATTTATAAACATAGTTTTCAGTCTGTGCACTAGGCTTATTTTAGACTTCAGAAAGCAAATTAACATTTGAACAACTGAAAACCTGAGACAAATTCAAACACAGAAGTTACAGTGAAAATTGAAAGGGTTTGTAAAGTAAATGCAAAGGCCATCTATCTATTCTGTAGAAGTTCATTGTAAAGTGTGAAATCATCAGATTTTTTTCTTTCAGTTCACAAAGCTGAGGTCAGGAAGTACAAAGTAAGGAAAAATTCTGCTGAAAGCGTAGCCACTGCTACTCCCTCCTTGCATATGCAGCAAAAAGTGAAGGGTCACTGCTCATTGACCCAGAGGTCATGCCATCTGCCTGAGTGGCAGCTGCTGCTCTTAGCCCCACAGCACACCAGGAGCTGCAAGGCTGCAAGCAGGGCCAGGACGAACCGGCAGAAAACCAAAGCATCTCTGGGGTCACGAACCCAGCTACCATAAGCACTCATTCCACGCTGGTTTTGAAGGCAGTTTTAAGGGAAACACGGCTATTGGGACAACTGCCTTTCAGAAGTATGGGTCAGTACCTCACAGGGCACTACGTGGAGTTCAAACAAACCACCACCGAGTAGGTTACAGCTTCAGCCTCTAGGAATAGCTGCAGAGCAGTGGCATACCAAGCACAGGCATGGGGCAAGACTAGGTCACTTGTTAATTCTCTTGAAAGGGGTAGCAGACCACAACTCCGAACAAGAGCAACCACCACATTATCAGAGGGAGTTCAGTCTGAGCCAGCTGAAGAACAAAGCACTAAAGAGGAGGAACGTTTTGCCCAGCCAGGCCAGTGCAAAACTCCTCACCATGCAGAAAGTGCCAGGGGTTCTTCTGCAAAGGCAGAAGTAGTCTTCTGGCCTAGCCAGCATTTTTTGAGGATGATGTTTGGAAAGCAGACTTCATGCACTGTGTAAGCCTCAGCTCTGTGATGGTTGCTGGTGGATTTTGAAAACTCTAGTTATTGGTGATCTGACTTTAAATTACTAAGCCCTTTTCTTTCACGCACACAGGAAAACATACAATCAGTAACAGACCAGAGAAATATCCTTCCAGGGCATCTAAAGTTTCTTTGGAAATTTCCTCACACATTGTAATTATTCCAATTACAGAAACTCACCATTTTCATCTATGAACACGTGCATTGCATCCACGGATAGCTCATCTTGCACAGATGCCTCAGGTCCACTTATTACTTGCAAGACAGAACTGTCTTGCTGAGAAGTTACCCGGTAGATTATCTGCCTTTGCCTGTTGCCCTGGTAACTTGACACAAAAATGTTTCAAAACTACTATGAGGAACTTTTTTCTTGTTCTCAATAAAACAAAAAGAAAGAGAGGTTAATTAAAAGTTTATGTCATTTCTACTCAGTGAAACAAAACAGCTTACATCATAACTTTGAAGTACAAAATTGTAAAGTAAACTGGCCTTACAGTGCTGCAAATTTGGCAGACTCTGGCAGCGCCGGACTAGTACTAGCACGATCTTGGCTTTGTACATCTGATCTTTCCTGTTTAGGAAGTTGCTCACAGTGCTTTTCTGTTCCCACCGTTTCTTCTTTTCTCTCCGTCATCTGGCTATCTGGAAAACAGGGCAGTGAAGTGGAGCCACTCTCCGCAGATGACTGTCAAGAGTTTTGTTCATTAACTACTGAACAAGAGCATCTAAAAGAGAAAAGCTAAAACATCGCAGTAATTACTAGTTTTATGGAAAACATTAAAATTACTTAAAACAATACAATCACAGAAATCTGGACGAGGAGGTACTCTGACTTGAGGAGGCTGTGTGAATGGGTTGTTTCAAGAACAGGCTGTGCGAAGCAAAGGACAAACGCGAGAGAATTTCTGCTTTGCTTCTCCTATTGTTTCAGAGGGAAGCAATCTGTCCCTACCCTAGAAGGGTAAGAGGCTGCTTTCCTGGGGGCCGTAATTTGTTCCCAAGCTGTGTATACTGGCAGTGGAAAAGCAGAAGCATTGGCCCATTCCCCTTTTACAAAAGGGAAAGCAGCACCTTCGAAGGAAATAGAGCTCTTGGACAGGAAAGCATGTAGCTGCCTAATCCCTCTTCCCCACCTGCCACACACCTGATGCAGGTCAAAGGAGAAACTGGCTAAACAATTTCACAGTAGATTTTCCTAAGCTTGGAAAATACAGAACTATAGATTTTTAAATATAGATGATGGACTTGTCCAATTTCTACTGCTTTGAATACCAATTTGAATACCAATTATATTACCTCTCTACACACGTATGTCATTTACTTATATATAATAGTCTCTTTTAGTTGCTAACATTCATGCTGAATAGTAAAACATTTTGCAACCGCTTTGACTGTAAACTAAAAAAAATTATCTGTTAGGATTTTAAAGTGCAACTAAGTCAGTGATCTCATCACCACCATGTGCAGTCGCACAACTAAATGCTTTTAAATGGAAAATAAAAAAAAAAAAAAAAAAAAACGTTTTTTGTGGTGCTTGTTGGAGGTGCTTCAGTGAGTCCTGTAGCTTCTTGCACTAAGCAAGGTGTATTGAAATGTACTTACCCAGACTTCTTGCAACACCTGCTGTTTAAACACCTTAGAAATTTAATCATCAAAGAAACACCCACAGAAATTCTCCCCACAAAAAAATCCACTTGTTAAACCATATTTCCTACCAATACAATTACCATCCTAACCCGCAAGAGTCGCCAGTCAGGAAATAGTGCTGTCATAGCTAAGATAGTCTAAGGATAAAACAGATTCAAGGCTTGTAGAGAGACATAGCATCTTTCATTAGGCCAACTGATATAACTGAAAAAAGCAAACAAGCTTTTGGATATGCAGACCTTTCAGATCATCTGTCTTGTTTTCCTCCAACCATATCAGGTGATCTAATAACACATTACTTCTACAAACAAACCTACCTTCAGGAATATCTCTACACCAGTTTCCATTCACAGGACACACGCCTCTAAGACCCTAAAGCCTCAGACACTCACACATAACCACTTTTCACTGCAGACACTTCAGACTTACTGGGGGGGGGGAATCCAGAAGCATAAGAACAACTTTAATTGTACCACCACATCTCATCCCAGCAGATCTCAGCCCTTAATGTGAAGCACAACAAGCAGCACCAAGCCTGAAGAGTCTCACTGGGGCCGCAGACGCTCACCAGCCAGGGTACCAGAAGCGAGAGGGAATGGGCACTAGCGATAAAGACACCACGTAACTCTTGCTTGGAACAGCAGCGCTCCTTCAGCGTCCACGAGGAGGAAAAAGAAGAATCTCGCTACAACACTGCCAGTGTTCCGAGTCTCCCGTGCTCTTTCTGTAGCACACGACGACCAAGCATCCTGACTTCTTGTGCAATAAATACGAGCGTAAATGTGGTTTAGGGAAATCTGTTGTGCATGAAGACAAATTTCAATAGGTCTTCCTGACCTACTTTCTTCTATTTAGGGGGAAAAAAAAAAAAAAAGAAGCGGGGAAGGGAATGGACAACCCTTTTTTTCCTTTCCTAATTAAAGATTTAAACTCCATTTTAAGCAGAAACTGCCTTATTTAACTGTGGCATTACTGAAGCATCCCCTTAATGATGCAACTGTACCTGAGGGAGGTGATGGAGCCACAGACACCTAATCAAAATCACCTTCCTAAAGGCTTGGGCTGTTCAAGCTGTAAGGATAATTGATAGAGATCAGAAACTGTGGTTTTAATAATCTAATTGGTCCCATATTGCCCAAAACTAGCTCTAGGGCTGGAACAATTAAAAAGATTTTTTAATTTGATTATCTAGTGGTTTTAGAAAATGCCTCTCTCTTTTCCATTCCAAACCACAAGCCTTGCAGACTTCTTTTCCCTGCAGTGGTAGAGAGTCATAATAATAAAAACATAAACGTACTGCTTCTTACAGGCTTTATATGCCAATCAGACAACACCATGGGGATGAGTACTTCCAGCACTGGAAAGGTGGGCCATGATGGGTTTGTGACTGGGTTTCATGGTTATTACTCATTTTCTTCCGAGTGACTTACACCTTCAGTATTTAAATGAAGATAGAGGTGTCTAGACTAGGAGTGTTCTGCCAGGGTACGTAATTGACTCTACGTCACCAAACGCTCCTTGCATGGAAATTATGCTGGCGAAGCTCAAGTTACTAGGAAAAACCCCCTCCAAGAGCAAGAGAAGAGTAAAAAGCACAACATGGCAGCGTACCTGCACCTTCCCTGTGGCCTCCTACCAGAGCCATTTACTGGGAGCCACCGTTCCACACGTCTCTGGCGTACACATGGCTGGGCTCGCAGAAGCCCCAAGCTCAGACCCAGGCTCTGCAAGTAACTTCATAATTTATCTGGAAATTATATGCCACATGGCTCAGATATGTGAGGCGTAACTACCGGGATTCATGGCTAAGGCAGGCTTGGGGAAGGGTGATTCAGAAAAGTCCTGCACAAACCACCAAGTTTTGGTCTGTACACCATTTTCATATTTTGATTAAGCACAAGATACATCCTTTAGTTATCCTGGTAAAAGCCTTACCAAGATAAATGTCTCTTATATGTCCCATATGGGTATAAGATACTTCCTGTAAACATTTTTATCTGTACTAGAGAGTTGTAACAGCATAGCAACATTACTTAAAAGTATAGCACCCCAACCCTGACAAATGAGCTCCTAATTTAAATGCAGTTACACTACCAAAATTTCCTTTGCCATGAAACTTTTTCATTTGTGGAACAGATTTTAGGTATCCCAAACCATCTTCGTAGACAAGCCTTTGGTCCACACCGGGAGGAGGCTGAAAACAGTTTTACAGTTGAAATGGAGCAGCCTTTGTACATATAGTAATCACAATAACCAACTGTCAGTGTATCTCGACTTTAAAGTTGCCTTATTATTAGGTAATTAAAATGAAATTTTATTGCTCTGTAACTTTTCTCCAAAATATTTTTACTATTTTGTGCCCTCTCTCCAGAGTCTCCCAGACATTTTTCCTCGTCTTTTACTTGTATATCCCTATCCCAATCTCCACAACTCACTCCTGAAAGTTAAAATGCCACTGTTGTCATAATTTCAAATGCCATCTGGTTTGAAATCTGGTCAAGCAGACCAGAGTCTCTTCTGTTCATTAACTGCCCTGCTACAGAATCTACTTCCTTCCGCAACACTACACTCCAAAACAGAAACTTCCACTTTAAAACATATTTGTTGCCTGTTCGGCTGCAGAGATCATTGATTTCAAATTGCTCTATGCTCTTGTTAGTACCAGCATGAAGCAAAAGCTCTATGGAGTTGTGAACTGTCCCGTTCGTATCTCTGGAGAATATATCCTAAGGACATTCCTAGCCCTTTCTTCATCGACTGTTTTAGCAGAAACATCTATCTTATGTACTTTATTCTCAACTCAAATTTGCCTATTATGCCACATATACATTAAAAGAAAAATCTGACATTAAAGTTGGTCACCTGCCAAACAACGGGAGTGCCCAGAGAACCTGACACAGTCCAAGAATTGCTATAAAAGTTCAACATGGGCACTGGAGAAGCACACGGGATTATCCATTCATCAGGATTACCACATTAATCCTGAAGCGACAGGAAAAACTAGCGATACTCACTGTACCTGTTACAGGACAGGGAGACTTAAGCAGAGAAGTGACTTGCTCAAAACAATCTCCTAGGCCAGCAGCAGAGCTAGGAATAAAATCAAGGCTTTTGAGGTCTCAGGTAAGGAGTCTAATCATTATATTTAACAATTATGTCAGAATACAGACCTCCGAAATAACCTCATAGTTTCTTTACAGGTGCCAGCCTTGTCATCAAACATACTATTACCTCTTTGATTTAAAGGCTGAAATTTTAAAATTTCAACTCGCCAAGCCTTACACATTGAATATCAGATTTAGAGAACTGAGTTCTGCACCCTCCTCATCCAAAGAGGGGCATCAAACACCACACGGTCCCTCTCTGGCAGGGGAGTCAGGGACAGCACACAGCTGCCCCGATAGAAGAGCTCAGCACCTGGCAGGGCTTTGTGTCCTGGGTGCTGCCCGCCTGCCAGCAAACTCCCCTGCTCTCGCCTCCCACCACAGCTGTCATTTGGGCTGGTGACTCAATGCACAGGATCCCTCTTCCCCATGATTATACGGCAGGCGATAGCCCTCTTTCTCACATGCAGGGGGAAAAAAAACGAGGAGTCTAAAAACATCCACAGGAGCATGTTTTAGTTTTTTATAGGAGAAGGGTAATTGCTTGGGATCCAGAAGAACTCACTCGAGGTTGTGGTTTGTGCACTGCCCAGAATGATGAGTACCTTTTCTAAAAAGAGCCTGCAAAACATCTAAATTCAGGCCACGCAGTCCTGGTTTAGGTTCTCCCATGCCGGTCCCCACCACTCCCATGGCAGGCTTTGCCCCCCGGCTGATAACATTGCTTGTCCTAGATTACAAGCCAGCTGTGCCAGAGGGGACATACATGAGTTTTTGCCCTGCACAAGTCTGATGCACAGCTGCTCTTACTCAGCTCCAGGCATGTCAGAGGGACCCAAAGCAGCCAATAAATCCGGCTTTCTTTATGCTTCCAAGACTGAAGAAAATTTGCAGTTGCCCTTCCACAGGCTTTCATTACGTGGGTGGTGCAAGTTTGATTCAAAACTGAAAGGACACTGGCCTGAAAGTCATTTTTAGCAACAGTGTCAGTGATACTTTCTCACGATCCAGAAGAGATGGGATGGCAACAGAACAGCTCTTAAACAGCTTTTTTATGTCCTGTATTTTAACACATTAAATCTGGCATCCTTGGTAGTGTAAAGCAAGGCTTTAATTTTCTTGTACTGCATTTTACTGAGCTGTCTACTGGCAAAGGCTTACGTGGTCAGGACGATATCTCTTCTGTTTCCACAGAACTCACAAGTTCTTTGAGGGAGCACTCGTAACAAAGACCCATCCATGACATTCACTCACTTGCAAGACTTCTGATGAGCACAGTTCCCCACTTTCTCCAAATTATGCAAAATGTCAGCTGTCTTACACACAGCTCTGAATATCCAGCTTTCCAGGAATTTGCCAAGTTTCTCACGCTGCCTAATAAACACCTTTGTGGGGTGCATTTCATGCTCATTATTAGCTTTTGCCAATTAGGCGGTTTGCAAGGTTAAAAGAACAAAAAACAAACACAACCAACCTCCTCCCTCAAAACAACTGGTGCAGAGCTTGACTTGCTCTGTATTCCCCCACACACACACTCTTTTTTTTTTTTTTTGAACCACCACTTTAATGTGGGAATAATGTTTATTCAGATCTGTTCTAAGACACTATTTTGTTCAAGCATATTTGTAGTTGCAAGGCTGTAAACAAATTAGAGGCTTTCTCATTCCTAAAATCCAGTCTTACTGTGGGGAAGCTGCCAGTAATGACAGTAATGTATTTTAGCAAACAGCACGTTCTGACTGGGCTAGAAAACAAAGCCTACTTGCTTTTAAAAAATAACTGCCTTTGAACTACCTCTCCCTAGCTTAAAGAGTTCAGATCGAATACCCATTTTCCCACAGCACCGGTCCGAGGCGCAGGAGCCACCTCGCAGCGACAGGAGCCACAGCCGCCATGCCGGCTCCTGCAGGGCAGCCCTCTTCCCGGCCCCGCTCCCTTCCCCGGGTGACACTTGCTGGGCCCACGCCGGAAACGAGCAGGGCCGCTTAATTACACAGGTATGCGGCTCAGCGTCACCGTCTCGCAAACATACGGACTTAAGAAAATAGGAAAGTAGGAAATTCAGTTCAGGTCGCTTTAAGTAACAGCTTGGTTTGAGGGAAGAGCAGAATCCTCCTCTTTCCTCAGGATCGTGGATTCCAATAAGAATCTCGTTTGCCAGATCTAAAGCACAATTACTACACACACATTAATAAAGTTTTGGTTTGTTGGGGTTCTTTTTGTCACCGTGGAATCTATGAGGCCGATTTATTCTGATCACCCATTGCTTTCTTTTATGCTGCAATCTTCCCCATTCGTATTATCTGAGGGTACATGTCTGAAAGCCCTTTGCAGATTAGCTGCGCTTTTTTTAAAAATTTACCTCTGAAATTTTTCTCTCTTCTCTTTTCCAGCTAAGTCACATCACACAGAAGTCAAATTCTTGTGTAAATACTCCTTTTTACGGTCGAGGAGCAGCAAAGATCACAATCCGCTTGCCGCGACCCTCATTTTGCAGCGTGCTGCTGCACAGGGAGGCAACCCTGCACCCGACCCCCTGCACCCCGGGGACCTGGCGGGGTTCTCTGGGCTCAGCAGGGGATCAGGATCTTAGGAAACCAGGGAGTATGGACTGGAGCCAGCTGGGCAGGCGGATAAACTCGATAGAGCAGGACAGAAACTGCTCTGCAGAACAAACAGCCTGAGAAGGCGGGGGAGATGGGTAAGATAGACCAGAAGAGAGGCACCAGGCCTAGGAGGAGCAAAATTTGACTAGGGAATGGAAAGGAGGGTAAGTACAAGAGAAGCAAGTGCAAGCTATAGGGAGGCAACAGCTTTAGGCGAGCTCGAGAGAGTGGAAAAGGCTAGAAAATCAACAGTGCGGATTGCTAGGAAGAGCAGAGGGAAAGACGAGAGAGAAGCAGTATGAAGAGGAAGGCAAATAAGGAGGTCGCACAGCAGGGAGGTGGAGTGGCTAAACTGAGAAGGAATGAATGGGGGAAGAGAAGGCACAAATTAGAAATACAAAGTGGAAAGAAAAAAGGACACAAGTGAACGATGGAACGAGATATGGGTCTAATGTAATTGATAGGACAGATAAGAGGAAAGAGAGTTAGGAAAGGCAGAGTGAAAGGTAAAAAGAATCTACAGGTAGATGACACATCGAGAAAATAAAACTATCTACTTAATTTTTTTTAAACAAGATAAAAATATGAATTTCACATTTGTTTTTAAAAAAAGCTGACAAACTTTGAAATCAGATGTGCATTTTTCATGTAATGGAAGGTTCTTGTGGGAATGAGCCGGGGGAGCAGAGACACCCTAGAGTCGGTCTATGGACAGGGATACCATTGCAAAACAGGAGCACTGAGCTGTTCTGCTGAGCGCCGTTAAGTTTCTTACCTTCCATGCAAAATAGGTATTGAGATTGCACCCTCTTAGGCTGTCTTAGAACAGCTTATTATAGGATCTAAGGTAAACCAAACATTGTGGAGAAGGGGAAGATATGGGTTGTCTTCTTTCACTTTGGCCCAGATCTTCTAAACCGATTGCACAGATCACTTGGCAAGTACCCTGAGATTGCACCTGCCTTCACTGCACCGTATCTCGCACCCTCACGAAACAGTCCTGCTAGTTTTGCCTAGAGAGCTGCTAAAGATGCTACCAACAATATTCCTTCCTAACAGAAAGGGGTGACAGAGTTAAGTGACAGCAATGACAATGCTGATTAAAACCAGATATTTCTACATAAGAGCTATAAATTGGATTGCTTATAGGTTTTAAAATGAGCTGACTGAGGGGATTTTTTGTTTTAAATAAAAGCCCTTTTGATTAAATGGGAACTTGCATGGGAAGTTACCATTCCATTTTTCATTAAAATACTGGGGGCTTTCATTGAAAACAACCACCAAACTTTCCTCCTTAAAACCCGAATATTTTAGTTTTAAGCAACTAAAAATAGAAACTCTTACCTATTGAGAACAAATACATGATTTTTTTCATTTTTTTAATTATAAACCAACCCACAATGGTCCAGGAAGTTTAGGAATATGTGTGTGCACACACACACGTGTTAGCTAAAAGTTGAACCATCACCAGTGACAATTCCAGCTTTCTACATACTTATAGGCACACACAGACAACTCTTCAAGGTACACCTGGTAAGATGGACAAAGGCAAGCGCAGTACTATAGCTATACATGTTTTTGTAAGATATTTTTGGTATTCCAACAATCCAGGCCTGCCACATGCATGCTATTCTAGTATAGAACACTAGATACACACCAGACACCTACTGAAGTTAGCATTAGGTTTTCCAAAGGAAAATCTTTAAGAAAATAAAAATATTCGAAGAACTGCAGCTGACACTATCACACTTTAACCAAATCACCTTGTCCCACCAAGTCCAGCCCTACCCTGGCCCTATTAGCAAAACCAGTTCTCCTCTGGGAATTGACCCTACTGCAGATCTCGGGCTAAGCTGTTACAAATAATGTAACTAGTCGCAACTACTTTATTCCAAAAGAGTTGTAAACCATGCATCATACCTCCGACAAGCCCATTTTCCTTTGTCGTCTCCATTTTGACAGTGGATTGATTAGATGCCTTCATCTTTGAGGTATTAATGGATTCCAGGAGGGAGACAAACTCTAGAAAGTTAGATTCATTGGGCACCTGTCCTTCTTTAGCTTCTAGATCTGATTTAGAAGTTGGTAAGGTCTTTTCTTTGTCAGATACCTCCATGAAATTCTTACTTAAAAGCACATCTGTCCCGCTGTCTACGCTCAGCACCCGCATGTGCCTCTTTTCGTGAGCAGTTCTACAGGACTGCGGGTCCAGGTTCTGCAGGTCTTCCTTAGAAGCTAAATCCATGGTCTGCACATTTTCAGAAGCATTCTCCCGATTTGGATCTGAAGAAGTGTTAGTTTCTAAAGGAGTATTTGCTGGGTTGCTGTGTTCCTTCACTGCATCACCCGATTCATAGCCAGAGCATTGGTTGGACGACAGCTCTGCCTTTAAAATTTCTGGAGTTCTTTCGCTTTCACTAACTTCTGGGCAAGCCTTACCTTTACTGTCATCGGACAAGTCAAAAGTGATAACAGGGATCCTGAGCTGTTCATTAGTTTGCTGACTTGGGCAGCCTGCTGTAACTATACCAGGCTCGAGGGCTGAGCTCGTTCTCTCAGTTCCCAGAGCCTTCAGGTGGACAGAACCCGCTAGGTCACTGAGGGTGGTGTTTGGTGTAGTACTCATCGTGATGACAATTTTAATGGGCTCACATAGCTGGTCTCCAGGAAGAGAGTTGTCCACAACTGCAACAGCGGTCTCACTGTTCAAGCAATCAAGGTCCTCATGGGTATTACCGGCATTGCAAGAACTTTCCACGTGCTCGGGATCTTTGGTTGCAATGGCATTGCACTGTGGGCAGTTACTGGTAAAGCCTGTCTGTGGTGATCCATCTGGCAATTTCTCTCTTTTGTAGCTTTTAGGATTACTCAAATGGTCTGAAACAACTGAATTTTCACTGTCCCATGGCTCTGAAGAAACTCCAGTCCTTAAAATATCACCTTGTGATGAAGAAATATTGGAGAAGTTTTTAGCTACATCTCTGTCCACAAGGATATCTTGGGATCCATGCTGTCCATATGGCTGTCCGTTCCCTCCGTTTTCATTTATTCCATTACCAGAAAATGTTTCCATAGCAGCTGGTTTTGTCGCTATTGCTGATGTGGTGGCACCTGAAGCAGAGGCTGTAGAAATGGGTAATATATCTGCTTTGATACAGGGTGAGGTAGATGAAACTGGTGGTGCGGCCTGGTCTTCTAATACCATAACACCTAATAAAAAACATATGGGAGTTAGGTCTCACAAATGTGAACACTGTGCATTACTTAAGTATGAAGCTAGCAAAATCAGATCCATGGCAGAGCAAAGGAAGAACACATGATGCAGCTGATTAAAACAGTTCCTAAGCAAGGATTTTTTTTTTTTTTTTTAGCTATGTGTGAAATACTATAAAAGCAAGCTGGAATCCTTCCAGGTCAAGACAGGTGTAGCAGCATGTCTATTTAATTTCATAGTCAAAATAGCTCAAGAAACAGCTAATATCTAAACTAAATGTTTCACAGAATTATCCCCACTTAGCGAGAGATGAAAGAAAGAATAAACCAGCGTGGCAGAAGTTCGTTAAATCACTGTGTGCAATTCCTAAACGGTCCCATAGGATATAGCAATCAACCTTAATAAAAAGGAGATAAACTGAAATATACTGATACATCTCAAGCACTTGAACTGTAGGCAAAGCAAGGTGTGCTGGAGTACACACTACTGAGCTAAAGGTCAACAGTCGCAACAGGAGACTACAGTCAGAAGACGTTTAAGGGCTTTAAGATGCGATCTGAGCATAGGCTTCCTTGTTAAAAGCTTTCCAGAGGCACAGAGCTTCCCAAGAATGTGGGGAAAAGGCTGTTTCATCTCACCATGTCAAAATGGGGAGAGCTACTTGCATTCTCACCAAAAGGCTGCATCCCAAACAGCCTGGCTGACAGCTGAGAAAGTTTAGTCTGCTAGAATTCCCTTGAGATTTTGTTCTCTCAAGCTTTTCCATTCAGTTCCTAACATGAGGCACAACAGAACCTGCCATGGGGTCCTCTGTGCCTTTTTTTTTTTTTTTTTTTTTTGTGGTAAGCAATGATTAAACAAAAGTTTAAAAAGATTTATAAAGCCTTTTAAGGTACCTCTGAGATCTTCAATAGTTTCCCGTGTTGACAGCTCCTAAAAATAAAAAGAAACACACAAAATTATCATGGGCATTTATTAAATTCTGTTGGAAAAAACATCTATCAATGCAATAGCTATCTAATCAAAGGTTAATTACAGCATTGGTAAGTTGCTTAACATCACTGAAATTTGGACATGTGCCTTGCACAAAATGCAAGGGGTGGGTGAGGGAGATGATTATAGAACAGTCATGCTCCAAATTGCATCATTGCAATTGTGTGTGATGTTGGGGGGGGGGGGGGAATCTAAGATTTTTTTAAAAAACATTTTGCAGTACCTAATCCAGATTTTTTTTTTAATCATTACGGAATAGAATGTGTTCATCTGTTCCACTTTTCCAGCTATGTGTTTCCAAAGTACTAAAATGAAAAGTTTGGTCTCCAGCACTTGGTAACAATTTCTCAATGGAAAACTAGAGGACAGAGCCATTAAATTGTCATAGAATCATTTAGATTGCAAGGAAGCTTTGGAGGTCATTTAGTCCAAATCCCCTCCGCCATACACACACTCAAAGCAGGTACAATTAGAGCAGGTTGCTCAGGGCCATCTCCAGCAGATCTTTGAATATCTCCAAAGACGGAGATTTCACAGCCTCTCTGGGCAACCTCTTCCAGTATTTGACCACCTTCTTGGTAGGGAAAAAAAAGAAACAACAACAACAAAAAAAAACCACAAAACCCAACCTCCCCCCAAAAAATACACAAAACCCCTTTAAATCCAATTCATCTAATTGTAGTTTTCCATGGCTGCAAGCTGCAGCCACTGTCTTTTATACTGTCACTGGGCACCTCCGAGAAGAGTGTGCTCAGTCTTCTCTATATCTTTCCATAGGAAGCTGAAGACAGCAGTAAGCTCTTCCAGTCTTACAAAAGATTTTAGCCTTACAAAGACTAAACCATCCCATCTGCCTGTCCTCATACATCATGTACCTCATTCCTCAATCCCCTTGGTGGCATCTGCTGGATTCTCATCAGGAGGTCAATGCCTGTGGGGAGCTCAAAACTAAACACAATACTCCAGAGGAATACTTCAAGAGTCTAAATTCAACAGCCTAAGTGCATAACTAGAAAAAAAGTTATTGGGAAAAATTAATGTCGCTCTCTTCTGGCTGACAGGCACCAAAAGCAAGAGGAAATAGTTGTTATCTCCTAAAATTTCATGGTGGTATCCCGGCAGCAAGAACAGGAGATTAGGTTTGACAAGACCCAACCTACATATTTGGAAGTGGGAGACTTGGACAAGATCCCAAGAAGAAATGGGTCTGCAGAGTGAACAAATACCAGAATACTGGGGACTAAGACAGAAACAAGGCGAAAAATATTTTACCTTATAAAAAAAAAAAAAAAACAAACTATTAAATGTCTGTGAATCATACAGATGCTACAAAAAGGTAAAAACACTCCAGGAAATGAGAAAATAGTTCTGATTCAGACCAGGATTTGAACAGTTTGCAGTAAATAGGGACACAGGGTGGGGGTGGAGGGATATGAAGACAGAATGAAGTATCAAATAGCTACTTATTCAGAGAGCACTAACCATCCTCTGCACTGACTGAGGCAGGAGTCCTGTAGAAAAAATAGCATGGGATCACATAATTAAAGATTTTATCACAGTATACATAGGGAGCAGCTTAAGATTACACAGACAGTGTTCATTCCGTTTCTTAATTTTTGGATACTTAACTCTTCAACCCTCTCATAGGTGTTTCCTATTTTTTCTTTAATAATAACATCTACATACATCCCCTTCATCACTTCATACACTACTGATTTAGAAAGCATGGCCAATGGCATGGAATGCACATACATGTGTTTTTAACCTTGTGTAGACATCTCCTACATTTAAATAATGGGTTTTAGGCTTTGTTTAAAGATGTGTTGGGTTCATTTTATAAGCATAAGTCTAGTTACACAAAACCAAATTATTAACACTCCAGGAGCGGATCCCTTCTGAGGCAATGAGAGGCTGCCCTGATTGCATTAGCCTCTCCCTTCTCTCAAAACAGCCACAAAAACTAGTTGCTCTTGGCAAGATTTACAAAGGCCGTTTGGTAAGAAGTGCAGAATTATGTATACTAGCTTCAGCTTTGCAAACCCAGACCTTTAGGACAAGGCTGACTGACAGCAGTGGTATACCTAGTAGATCCACGGAACAACCCTTCCTCCTCAAGGCAGACCTACGCTTCAAGTGATCAGTACCTGGCAACGCAAAACTCCGTGTGGTAAGCTGTGGACTGCACAAAGTGAAGACACTATTACAGAAAACTGCATACTAACCATGACTCCAGGTGAGTTCTGCGAGTGCAGAGCCTGTACCCTTGAACTGTCGTGAATTGTTTCGGTAGAGTCATTTTGGTTGGTCTCACCGACGACACCGTTGTCCCCGGTGTTATTGCTGAAAAGTAAGCAAACGAAAAATAAAGCAATGCTTCTTACCACAGAGGATCACAGTGAGTTTTGGGAAGAAGCTGAGGAATAATAACAGAATAGGAAGAAATAGCACAGCACAATGAAGCGACAGCATGTTTTCCCCCTCCAATGCTAAAAGCACAAGGCTGAAAAATACTGTAACCCCTTTTTGCACCTCCTTCCTCTCCAAGACAACTTGCTAAAAATAAAGAAATAAAAATCCCTCAATACAAAATGATTCTGGTGTCTTAGGAAGTAGAGCATTGCTACGAGAAATACGACGACACCTCTTCAAACTCCCTACATGTATATAATGTCATTTAGCCTGCCTGACATGCACGTGGATTTATTGGCACAAAAGCTGTTTGGGGCTTCTCATTAGACATATAACGGTCAAATGCTACTCTATTCACAATTTTTGCTTTTTACGTGCTTTGACTGTACCCTCATGTACATACTGCTTATCTAACTGCCTATTTACAAACCTCCCATTAAACAACTATTTGAAATGCAATACGTGATGTGTATTAATATAATCATTAGACCACAAAATAAAGTTGTTTCTCTGATTTTAGCCAAGGCAAACATATATCCGTTACTAATTTCATACGTTATAGGCAACTTGTTGATCACTTCCTTTGTGGATGCATTCAACTACCCACTAACTCTTTTTACACATATTTTCTACTAGCTTTTCCATGGATATAAGCAAGTATTTTTGGACAAGGTTTACTAATGAGAACCAACAAACGTTCTCTTTCTTGGGTATAATACAACAAAAATTCAATTGAAAAAAAAAAAATTGACACTATGGTGAAATGTCAAAAAGTGCGGGTTTGGGCTTTTTTGTTTGTTTGTGAGGTTGTTTTTTTTCCCCCAAAACTTATTTTTAAAACCCTACAGCTGTATATAAGCTATAAAATTATTTACCTGGGGGGTCTCAGTCAACTTTCCACAATTTTTTTTTTTAGTTAGCTAGCTTCAAAAACTTGTTCAACCAACCTGCCAACTGCCAGGGCCTGTTTAAAAACTTCTGTCATCCATCTAGTCAAAATACTAAGTTCTTTATTTTCTGATCAAGTACTAAATAACAGATCGTTGCACCTAGGACCTCCTAGGTGGAGGAACAGTTATATGATTTAACACACAAGTTTCAAGTGATTCTACCTTTACTTCTTAGCCAAAATAAAGGCAGGATAATGAAAGTTTGCATTCATTTCATTAGCCAGTGAACAGGAAAACACTGGGGTTCTGTTTAAATGTCAACCAGCCTAGAACAACTGATGAGCCTCTTAAATTACTGTATTAGACATCTGTAAATAGGAAATAGCTTTGCGGGCTGGCAAGAACTAAAGAGGAACAGAGCCTGAAAGGCATCACCTAATCTACAATAAAAACCTTGTATGGTTAGTGACACACATAAGAGGCATTTCTCAGAAGAGTCTCAATGCAGGCAGACCTTGACACTCTCAGCAATGCCACTGCCAGGAGTGTAGCACAGACGTGCATGTGTACAGACACAGAAGAGCAGGAGCATAGAGGTACACAAACAATCATGATACCACTTAGCTTGCACAGAGCTAACAGCAGCGACTGCAAATGCACCAAAAAATACCCAAAGTTCTTTTCTACAGAGCTCTCTGTTCAAGTTTGACTGGTAGTTGTAATAAACCTACTCGGTTTAAGCTTTGTTTGGACATTTCTATGGATTTCCATCACTATTGGATGTACCTTGTTTCAGCATTTTTGACATCTGTCGTAACGCTTGGGAACACTGGAAGCTGCTTGCCAGCTTCATTTGTTTGTATGACTCAAGCTTGAAAAACAGCAGGAGAGGTCTCCATTTTTTCTGAAAAGTTTACAGTAGAATATTCTACACATACACAAATCTGGAAAAAGTCAGTAATAGTCTTTAGCCCAATACTATTTTTACTTTTAATGCCATCTCAACCTGGAAGCAGCCTTATTGACTTTGATTCTTTACTTGCAGCAAAGACATAGTACTTGGCTTCTCAGTAGAGAGGCTGCAAATACCCACCAAATGCCTGAGAAATAAAAGCGGTTCTAGCTTTCCTCATGAACAGGACCACAGAAGCATCATAGACAGCCACAATAAAACATCAGGGGGAAAAGCAACTCACAGGTGTAGGTTTGATCTGAGAGGGAAGTTACTATAAGCACACAAAGGCAACAAGAGCTCAGGCTTTCAAAGCTGTGATATTAAAGCATTTTCTTCACCAACGGGTGCGCTCCGCTCCGCTCCGCTCCTCTCCTCTCCTCTTCCCAGCAGGAAGAGGAAAGAGCACACACTTAAGGCTTCCCCAGAAAACTTCTCCCAGGTTTTCTCCAGGATCTTTTAGCACCTCCAGAGGAGTCTCTTCCTCCTGCCTTCATCCTGCCCGGCTGCTGCCCCACCCTCTGCATCAGGTGCAGCTCTGCCTGCTTCACCACAAGCATGCTGCAGCCACTGAAAATAAAAGCGCTAAGCAGGTTTTTAAAAGTGCCATTCCTCACACAACTGTAAGGAATCTTCCTACAGTCAACAGCCATTTCTGTTACGCAGGACCATCGTGCAAACTCATCCGTTTTACAGAACATACCAGCAATGTGCAATAAAAACCATACCTACGATTTGAGGGCTGAACTGTGTTTCCTTTTGGGACCTCTGTATCTTTACATTGCCTTCCATTTTTTCTTGAGATCTTTTGTTGAATTACTTCGCCTTTATCAAACATAAGGTGCAGACGGTAACTGATCACCTTTATTACTGTGAAGAACACTGTCACCAAGCTGCAGTACACAAAAACTGTAACTGCATTTGCTGGAAAAGCCTACAGAAAGAAATAATAAAGACATAATCATAACAGTTTATTTTAAGAAGATGCTACTAAAATTTTTAAAGTAATTTTCAAACTCTTTATTCCTTATTGTCTGTTATTCATACCTCTACTGTTTCGCAACCACAAGAAGTAGTGCATCTTCATACAGTATATTTGAGTTCTGCTCACAAAAAAGGTCTAAGGATGTGTTAAAATTTCAAACCATTTTACAAGATCTATTCTTCTTTTGATTAGCTGTGGTTATTACTTATTTCTTAACAAAATCAGTAAAATCTCACAATTGACAAACATTGTAAATCCTATCAAAATACTGCATTCCCAGGATAATGCAGATGGAGCCTTTCCTAAACTATGAACTTTTAAAAATGCAGACACAAAATGAAACATTAGTTATCTATAAACAGGAAACCCCTTTTGAAAAACTGTCATCTTACCCTGCTTCTCAGTTATGATTTAACCGTAAAACATTGTAGTTTGATCTCCTTTTTCTAACACTTCACAACATGTTCCCAAGTCTCTCTACCGCTGAAGAATTTTAAATAATTGATCAGGACTAGTCAAAACAAATGAATAAAATGCATTTGGAGAGGCAGCCGCTTTGAATTCTTTTTCTAAAGTTCGTAATTGTTAATTTGCAGCTGCCTGTGATCTGTTTGCTGATCTGTGATGAGCACCATATTTCTTAGTCATTAAAATTAATTACAGTTCAACTATTGTCTGTAAAATTCTTTCACAGCCATGACACACTAACAACATTTTTATATGTAAATACTTCCTTAAAGTAAAGGGCAAATCATAGCAATGGACACTTGCTGTTGTAACCAAAGGGCCAAAGCCTTCATCATTACAGTCAAGGAATGCCCTTATGTATTGCTGTCACGCAGTTGCAGTCTCACAATGAGTTTAATCTCTTCTCGGTTTTTTGGTTTTTGAACAGAGCATTACTATATCCCCACACAATTTGGGGGGGGGGGGGGGGGGGGGGGAAGGAAGGGAAGATTTTCAATGCTCAGGAATTGCTAAAAGCCTACTGAAGTTAATTTTTAAGAATGGTCTTTACTTCAGGCCTAAATCTATCATTTTAAGTATCAGCATTACAGGTCAAGGAGCATTTGGACGTAAAAGATCAGAAATCCTTTCAGATTCATAAATAAACCACACTGACCACACAGGTGAAGGGAAGGGAACGAGGCACACTTACTTCATCTCTAAAACAAGTCACCACATTTATCTTGATGTTGAAACAAGTACGTTGAATCATTTCTGTGTTATTACAAGTAAGTGGGTTGCTATTCTGCTGCTGCTTTTGGCTTAGTGAGACTTCATCCCTTCAAGATGTACATGTGAAAATTTTCAGGCAAATCCTTTTTTATGACCATTCTGAGTCATATACAAAGAATGTATTGCACAAAAGTGGAGAAGCTGTTTAGCATATAGGTACTACTAATGATCCCTCATAAGAAAGACATTACTTTCTACAAGTTCAGGCATAGTCTCTCTCTTAAGAGAGACTAGTTTGTGGTGCTACGCATATACCAAAACTAACCATACCCTTCAGTTATTTTGTGAATCCGAGCCAGAAAGAGGATCAGGTTGCAAGGCCATGCTCTCGGGGTATAAGGTTTGGTGGATAAAGTTGAAGAATTTGTGTTTTATGACTAATGTATTTGCAAAACACAAGTTAAAAATTGCTTGGTTTCACAAAGAACGATATCCAATTATCTGTAATGATTTGTTTAAGAGAGAGATTTGTTCACTTTCCAAGGAATGTCTTCAACTATACACTAAAAAGCACAGGCCAACCGCTCATTATGAAATACCAGCTCAGAACAAGCCACTAGAAAAGAAGTGCTCTATAGGTGACGTTCATAAAGCTTAATAAATATTACACGAATAATGTCAAGAGGACACAACAAAAATAGACTTCCAGAAGTGCTGCCCATGCATGCAGAGCACGCTACAAGAGAGAATCAAAGGAAGCTCCTAGATTTCCAAGTGGAAAAGAGGGCCAGTTTTAGCAAATGCTGAGCGCTGCATGTCCTCAGCCCTGCCTTGTGACCAGACCTATGGGAGCTGCGCCCTGAGCCAGCCCGTGGTCTCCCATCTGCCCAAGCTATGCAGCGCTTCCCCCCATGTACGTGCCATGCATGCCCACAATCCCAAGCCTGCCCATGTATAATAAGGCCAATGCACCCTTAATATTCTGAATCTTGGGGCAAGCTATGTAGTACAAGCCAGCAGCTTGCTGCCTGCCCACATGAGGAATTAGGAGAAAGATGACGCGGAGAATGGAAAGCCCTCAATTTTCCAAATCAGGCCTCTTGCATAAGGGTACAAGCGTCATATGACTGCAGCTGGTGTTCCCAGGTACGGATAGGTGAAAGCTATCAAATCTGCTTGAGCTAAGGAGGAATTAAGTTAAAGACCACTGAGGAATTAGACGATAGATGAGCTTTTGATGCACTATAGTTATAATTAGCCTGGTTTCCTATGGAAACGAGGTTTTTATAATCACACCATGTGTCTGTGTATTCATCATCTCTCTCCATCCCCTCTGCTGAATAACTTTTTAATTCTTTGGCTACTTTCAACTAACTGTGAGAGAATACACCCCACTGGGACAAGGTCACAGCAGCACACCTCCTGCGTTAACAAAAGGAACCCACACAGCTCTCTGACCTTTTGAATGCTGCCCCAGTGACAGAAAAAGCTTCAAATGAGCTGACATCTTATTAGAAGCTAGGAGGGAAAAAACAAAAAAAACAAAAACAAAAAAAACCCAAACAAACCAAAAAACCAACCACAAACACAAATTCATGAGAAAGCAAGCTTCATGACATCCCACAGGTTTCTGTGGAAGCTGTAGTTCTAGCTTTCTTTGCTTTTGCCCAATTAAAAACCCTACCATAACATACTTTTTGTTTTCCAGTAGCTTCTGTTGTTATACCCCGCACCAGAACAGCGTGGGGTCACAGGCAGAAATGCAGGCTGGCATGTTCTGAATGTGGCCTGACTTACTACTGCAAATGCAACGGAGTTGACCTGCCCATGCAGGGAGGGCCTTTGCTTGGGGCTTCTGCCCGCCCAGAGGAACGGCCAAATTCTTCTTCTTCTTCTTCACGCCTACTAACATTATTCAAGTAGCACAAAGGCAGAGGTGACTGAGGTATATACTTCCTAATATAAAGTTGTGTAACCTTTGAACAAAATACCACACCTTTAAATTGGACTGAGTGATTAAAGGTGATTAGACCCAGATGTATCCCACCTGATGCCTAAGCACCTGAGGCATCTAAAGCAAGACGGTGCTGCACCTGGGCCTCAGTGTCTTAATGTGCTACAAAACCCAAATGAGGGAACTACCAAATAAATATGCAGCCAGCCACTACTATCAGGCTTGCAGAGGTATGAGTGGGAGGCATAATATTGGAGCCAAAGATGAATCTTTTGATGTTAATTTAGCTGAATTAGTAACTAAGAGATGTCCATCACACCGTATAAAACATGGGAAAACAGGTAGCAAATAAAATTCCAGGGGTGTACACTCAGTTCTAAGTGTGCATCTTACCACACAATAAATACAGTAAGTACAGCGTAGCTTATCTCTCTTTTGTGAAGGTGTATGTATCCTTACTTTTACAGAGAGAGATAGTGGGGTAAAGTGTGGCCAAATGGGACTGGAAGCAGCTGACACCGTGCAAGTTTTCTTACAGTTTACCTCTGAGTAATTTATGTGCCCACACCCTCATACTGCCACGTTGTACTTCCCCTATCACAGCATGATTTGAAGATCTAATGCGTAAGAAGTAATAACCCTGTAAGTTCAAGGGCTTCCTGTCCAACAAAAGGCAGACGAAACACTCACTGAGCCATTCTGGGGACTCACCGAAACGCGGATGGTGTTCTCTTGTGCCTTGTAAAATAAGCTGTAGTACAAGCATCCCCAAAGTTGCATCTCTGCATCACTGGTGTTTCACTGGGGCTGAACTCAGCCCGGTGGCTTCATATAACAATTACCACTATTTTCATGCACAAAACACCTGGGGACCCTGGACTGTTTGGTGGAATAAGATAACTTTAATTCTTAATCTATTATGAGAGTTGGCATAGCAAAGTTAGAAGAGATCTCATTATAATTTTGAAAGTTGATTTTAACAGCAATGATGCTCCAAATAATATCCAATGTGTATTTTTAATTGTATGTTTACTACTACAAAGGATCAATGAGAAAGAAAGGGAAGCTATAGAAACACAGATCTGCACATTTTCAGGGGTGGGGAAGCTAATAACAAAACCATTAGTACCGAAGTAAGCTATGCTGACAAAGCTAGAGAATGAAACCCTCAATCCACACGACAGAAACAACTTGATACTATAAGCTTCCTGATGCTACTGTCAGCGTGTCTCTGCTGAGCCAATGTGAAAAAAATCTAAAAACAGCTGGATGAGTTTTGCCGTTTCATTCAAATCAAACTGTTTCAGAGAGACTTTATGACTTTGACAAAAAGTATGATTAAGATTATCCCAAGCAAAGAAAAATTTTAAAAAGTAGTACTCTGATTTCACTTTTCCATTTCAAGAAATGTCAGTGACTGCTTTAGCTGAATCCAAAACTATTGGTGTCGAGTGTGTAACAAATATCACCCCAAACATTACTGAATATAATAGTATAAATAAAATTTCCAAAAGAAAATCTTTAGTTAAAAAGCAGGTTCAGGTTTCTAAGTGACAAGAATATATGTCTTGCACAAAGTTTACAAAGCTCAACCGCTTAAAAGCAAGAAAACAGATACTTATGGACATCATTACTATCAAGCAGGCAGCATAATAAACGCATTATTCTTATCAAGGATAAAGAATTCCCATAGCAATACGTTAGCTCAAGAACACAAGTCCTGCATTTAACCAGATGATTCATCAGAAGGTCAGCCAGTCTGCAGAAAACGCAAGTCCATCTAGACAGGCAAAGATGAAGCCCAAGAGAGAGAGAGTTAAGTAGGTAAGTTAGGTTTTCTCCCTTTCCCTTTAAATAATGTCTTTTTTTTACCTTAGCTCTGACCTACAGTCTTTGTATTCAGTGTTCTTTTGCGCAACTCTGCATGCCTTCTTCCATGCTATTAGTTCAGAAGTTTCCCCACAAGGAAATATATATTCCTTCAGATACATACTTACATCAATTGGAAAACAGTTAACCTTTACTTTTTTTTTTTTTCTTTTTAATCACATATACCACTTTGACAGTCAATGTAAGACTCTTGCTGGTTTGCACAAGAAATAGATCTCATGAATCTGAAGAAAGCATATTGTTATCTTGGTTTATTAACTCCATGAGCCATGCTTACGGAATTTACTGCAATCCATGCCACAGAATACAGTATACCAATTGATTTTTTAAAAATACAAGATTGACTTTTCACTGGGATTGCAGAGGGATTCGTGAATGCTCTTTACTCTTGAAAATCAGGCCAATATCTGACACATAGGGTGAAGAGACCTATTTAGAAATTTTATCCAACAACAACAACAAAAGAAAAATCTACAGAACTCACTTAAGAATTTAGTTGAGTCACTGTGAGAATCAAAGGGATGGAAATTGTTTCCAATGGAACCAGTATTAAGCTACAATCACTGAAGAACACACCAATGGATAGATGCAATGATCCAGCAAACTATACTTTTAAGCTTTTCTCACACAGTAGGAATGCTCAAAAATAGAGCAAAAGTTTCAAGTTTTCAAGGAAAATAAGTTTCAAGTCTGGCAAACAAATTCTAGTTATTATTTATTTGCAATGTGTAAATTTCAGCACCAAAAGAGCTGCATGTCATGAAAAGCCATGTGACTCACCGGTGACATTCAGCAAGGCATATTAATTATGCGATATTGGGATTTTTCCATTTATTTACCCTTCTTAGCAGGTAAGACTACAGCAGAAGGGTAATTTTTTTTTTTTTTTTTTTGGGGGGGGGGGGTGGGGGGGGGCAGGGAAACGTCTCCAAAAGAGATTTTTTTGAACAAACGTCCCCACGGTCACTGGGGATTTGCAGAGCCAGCATCGCACCCCTTCCTCAGCGACCCTGCCCGACAGCTCCAGCAGGGCCCCAGCCCAGGGCGCCCGCCGTACCTACCCCCGTAACCTTTAGCGACACAACCCTCACGCAAAACCCGATATGCCTATTTTTGTTTACCCCCCGGCGGTGAGTTCATTTCCCCGCTGCGCTCGCCCCCGTGCCGCTGCCGCCTCCGGGCGGGTGCCCGCGGCCCCCGGGCCCCGGCTCGGCCCCGCCGCCCGCCGCCCCCCGCCGCGGCCCGGGCGGGCTCTCACCAGGTGCAGGGCCATGGGCAGCGTCAGCAGGAAGAGCCACAGATAGAGGTGGCAGCTGTTGGTGAAGGCGCCCTGCTCCGGGTCGTGGTACCAGCCCCCGGTCAGCGCCGCCCACACGCCCTGCCCCACCAGCCGCGCCGCCGGCGACACCATGGCCGCCCCCCGCCGCCGCCGCCACCGCCGCCCCTCAGCCGCCCGCCGCCGCCGCCATGCCGGGCGCCCGCGGATTCTCCCATGGTGCCCCGCGACGCCGAGCATCCCGCCCGCCCCACCCCGAGCGCCGCCGCCGCCGCCGCCGCCGGGAGGGCGCCGTCAGGGGCCGCCCCCCCCGGCACAGCGCCCCGCTCGGCCCCGCCGCGGTGCGGGGGCGGCGCGCACGGCTACCGGTAGCGAGCGGCAGCGCAGGGAGGCGGCGGGGCCGGGCCGGGCCGCGGCGGGGAGCAGCTCTGGCGCGGAGGCGTCCGTCACCGCGGCGTCCCGCCCCGGGCGGGCGCGGGGCTGGGTCACAGGTGCAAAAAATGCGCGGCAAAGGGGCAGCGGCGGCGCCTGCTCTGCTCCTCCGCCACACCCCCCGCCGCCTTGCCTCCCCTGCCCGGTCCCGGTCCCGGTCCCGGTCCCGGTCCCGCCTGGCACACCACGGGCCTCTGCGCTCTGAGCTCTGCCCGACTTCAGCGTTGACATGTGCGTGTGGTTTCGAGCCGTGTTTTGGGCAGGCAGCTGGGGAAATTCCGTAAAAACCGTTCGGTTTCTTTCGAGAATCAGTTTAGGGTAAAACAACTTCACGGCAGCTGACCTCAAATTAGCGGAGTCAAGAGGTACGAGAGGGGCGGGGGAAGCATAGGTGTGCGAAGCAGGGGGGAGCGGAGCTGAAACGGAGGGTTCAGCCAAGCCGGAGCCTGAGCAGGGGAGGCCAAAGGCAGGGAAGGATGGGGCATAAGGATGCGGGGCGTATCCCTATGGGATAACCCTGGAGGAAGGGGCATCAGGCTGGGCCATGGCCACCAGAGCCGATCGTACGCAGCACTCCCTCCCTCTCACCCTCGGCCGTCAGAAAATAGCTGCGAACTTCGATTGTGCGTCTCTCATCAACCCCTTCTAGGGACTTTTCCACATCCATAGACTTCCATGGCAGTCGGTTTTGTGAAGGACGCGTGTACGAAATGCAGGCAGCCAAGCAGCTTGCACGTTACTTCACCAGATTTACCCTGCTTCCATTGTTCCTGACCGCGGCTACAGTTTCATGGGCTAAACACGCGTCCCGGCGTGCCTCGTATGGATTTTTTAGGCAAAGGTAGGAGACCAAAGATGCTATCAAACAACCGTATTTGTGAGCAAATGCAGCACATCTCGGCTCGCCTCCTGATGCTGCGGGCGACGCGGCCACGCCGGGTGCTTGTGCCGGCTTGGCGGGAGGGATGGCACAGCAGTACAAACAAGCGGCTGGGAGCAGGGCAGGAACGGCACCGTTTCCTTCAGCGGCGCTGGCACCCTCGGATGTCTGTGGGTCTGTAGCCACAGGGCTTGAGTACTTTGTCCTCGGTAAGCAGCGAGGTCTCTTGATCTGCTCGAAGGAGGCACAGTCCTAGCGGTGTCTCGTGTGCTACTCCTGTAAACACATGTTACCCAAACCTCTCCCTTGTTGAGTGGAAATTTTTTTTTTGTATCCTCTGCAGATTCTTTTCAAAGATGACAAAGTTTGTTAATACAAATGTAATGATTGAATCAAGTGCAATAGCCGGCTGTGAATAATATTTTTGATGTGTGATAATTAAAAATGTTAATTTTCAGAAACTACTGAAGTTGTTTTCCACATGCATACTGGCAGATAAGATCACTTACATGCACAGTTCCAAAAAAGAAAGATGAGTAAAGAAAGGTGGAAATGGAAAGCTTCTTCAAAACCTCCTCTCTTCTGTTTTTTGAGACCTCTGACTCATGTAGGTTATTATTTGGAAGCCCCAGGTAATGCAGACTTCATTGGAGTTGACATAAGATTGGGTCTTGTTAGGGTGACTTGTCTGCCCAGCACTCAAATCTTTCAACTCTTCCTCATCTTTGGATAATGTTGACACCAAATATTTTTTGGTATAATGGTACTTGCAGGAATGAAGGATTCCTCTAATTTCCAGCTCAGGATGTGTATTCTGGACACAACGTAGATGCACAGTACTACACCTACAGCTGCAGGAGTGCCAAAGATGAAAAACGCGACCACTTTTCTCCTGAGAGAAGCCAATGACAGACTGAGCCGAAAGCTTTGCCTTCTGTATGCCGTCCTTCTCAACGGGAACTCCACCAGGTGGTGCCGTCAGAAAAGTTACAGGAGCTTTCCAGTGTTCTCCGCAACGCTCTTGCCATTATTGGAACTCCTAGGAACAGCAATTACATACCAAGATCCTAGAGTGCTCGGTGCTGCGGGAACACTGAACAAAGAATAACCCGAGTGTAGCAATTCCTAGTGGATAATGGTACTTCAGAGAGCAAATTTTGGAATAATCGCTCTAAATAAATATTTAACTTTTCACCGTACTGCAACCAATACCTGGTCTGACCCAAAACATTCCACACTTAATTAGTTCCTGCAGATTCCTTTAGATAACAGATAAAGTTCAAGGTGGAATTTGTGTGGCAGAATGCTTGTATTACAACATAGTTTATGGCTTTTATAATAAAGCAAATATGCAGATAAGGAAAAGGCTTGTAATTATCTCTCTGAATAGCTGCAAGGCATTCTCTTATATTAAAGGAAATGGGAAAAGACTCGATAGACATGCTGGTTCTGCATTCTTTCTTTTTGGTTAGCAGGGTTCCGTAAGTCACTTCCTGCGTAGCTTTATTTTTGCGTGTAATTCTCTTGTGTGTACAGCTATTGACACAGTTTAGACTGTGGGGAAAATAAAAATTTATGATTTTTGGATACTGTAATTTTAATTTTTTTGAATTACTGTCTGTTGGAGCCTTAGTCCTGTGATATCCAGCTGCGAATTTTGTGCTTCTGTAGGGGATGTATAGTGCTCTGGATGTGGGGTTTTGTGCGAGAAGCTGAGAGGCATTCATCAGGCCAGGTTATTCTACCTGGCAGTGCGGTTTGACACCTTCCCCAAGCCTCTTCTGCCCACCTCAGGGCTTCTGCTGGCAGCAGCCGCGTCCCGAACCGCAGGTGCCGCAGCGCGAAGCGATGGCCTCCGAGGACGGGCACGCGTCTCCTTCCACTTTGAACCACGCTTCCCACAGCGCTGACGAGAAGAGGGTACGTCCCCGAGGGCCCACACGCTTCCCTCCAACTTCCAACGAAACGACTAATGTGGTTTAGAAAGTGATACGATTTTTCCACCTAAACCCAGGAAAATCTTTGTCCAGAAATAGCATACACGCGGCATCTGCTATTTCCAGCCAGCCTCCTAAGGGCGGGCTCCTGCGATGGCCCCACGGGGAGCCGGGACCCTCCCCGCCGTGCGCCGGCAGGGCAGCGGGGGCGGGTGGAAGAGGGAACGCGAACTGGGGAAGCTCCGTTTCCTCAGAAGCTGCTGGGGTTTTATTCCGCTGAAGCCCCAAGACCGGACAAGGCAGGCGAGGGGAAGGCGCCGCCGGCGGCACGAACCCCCGACCTGCTCTGCCGCCCCCCGCGGGACGAAGCAGGCCGGGGCGGGCGCCTGAGGGCGGCCTCCACCGAGGCGCCGCTGCCCGCCCGGGGGCCACGGGCTCCCCCCGACACCGCCCCGGCTCCGCGCGGGGCCGGACCGGGCCGCTCCTGCCCCGATCCCCCGCCGCGACGGCCGCCGGCGGGGCGCGGCCGCCGCCCGCGCCTCAGCCGCCCGCGCGCCGGCCCCTGCCCCGCCCCCCGCGGCGGCCGGAGCCTGCCAGTCTGGGCGCGTGGGAGGGCGGGCGCGCGGGCAGGTAGGCGCCCGCCCCCGCCTCCCGCCCGCGGCCCCACGTGACGGCCGGCGGCCAATCCCCGGCGGCAGGGCGCGGCGGCGGGAGGGAGGGAGGGAGGGACGGAGGTCGCGGGGCGCCGCCGCTCCCCGCCCCGCCTTCCCCGCCCGCGCTTGCGCCCTACCTGCCGCAGCCCCGCGGCGGCGGCGGCGGCGACCGGGCCGGGCGGGCCCCGCCCCTGCCCCGGCCCCGCCCCTTCCCCCTGCCTGGCGCCCCCGCCCCTCCCCCTCCCGCGGCTCCCGCTCGGCGGCGGCGGCGGCGGCGGCAGGTGAGGATGCGGCCGGGCGGGCGCCCCCACGTCGGCGGCGCTGGCGGCCGCCGGGGCTGAGGTCGCTGCCATGGCTCTGCCGGGCGCCGGGGCGGCGGCCGCCGGCGGGGGCCCGTGCCCACTGTGGACGGCGCTGTACGACTATGAGGCGAGCGGCGAGGACGAGCTGAGCCTGCGGCGGGGGGACGTGGTGGAGGTGCTGTCGCAGGACGCGGCCGTGTCCGGCGACGACGGCTGGTGGGCGGGGAAGATCCGCCACCGCCTCGGCATCTTCCCCGCCAACTACGTGACCCGCCAGCCCCGCGGCGG
This sequence comes from Platalea leucorodia, assembly GCF_965183815.1. Taxonomy (NCBI): domain Eukaryota; kingdom Metazoa; phylum Chordata; class Aves; order Pelecaniformes; family Threskiornithidae; genus Platalea; species Platalea leucorodia. Next base: position 45,694,870 of record NC_138825.1, on the reverse strand, counting down.
GGCGGCGGCGGCGGCGGGGGCCGGCGGCGGCGGGCGGGGGGACCCCGCGGGGAGCCTGACGGAGATCGACTTCCAGCACCTGGAGCTGCAGGAGATCATCGGCGTGGGGGGCTTCGGGAAGGTGTACCGGGCCACCTGGCGCGGCCGCGAGGTGGCCGTGAAGGCGGCGCGGCAGGACCCCGACGAGGACATCACGGCCACGGCGGAGAGCGTGCGGCAGGAGGCCAAGCTCTTCTCCATGCTGAGGCACCCCAACATCATCGCCCTGCACGGGGTCTGCCTGCGGGAGCCCAACCTCTGCCTCGTCATGGAGTTCGCCCGCGGCGGCTCCCTCAACCGGGCCCTGGCCGCCGCCGCCGCCCCCGGGGCCGGGGCCGCCCGCGGGGGCCGCCGCATCCCCCCGCACATCCTGGTGAACTGGGCGGTGCAGATCGCCCGCGGCATGCTCTACCTGCACGACGAGGCCATCGTCCCCATCCTGCACCGGGACCTCAAGTCGAGCAACAGTGAGTCCCGACCGGGGCGGGGGGGTGAGGGGTGAGGAGGGGCCTCCGGGCCGCCGCGGCGGGGCGGCGGCGGGGGGGTCGGCGGCCCTCTGCCGCGGCTGGGCTGCGCCGCGGCGCCGGCCCCTCGCCTGAGGCCGCCCGGGAAGAGGGGGGAAACGCCTGAGGCTGCTAGGAAACGGGCGGCCGGGCCCGGCCCGGGAGCCCTGTTTTCACCGGGAGGTGGGTGTCGCAACTTGGGCGGCGTGGGCACCCGCTGCCAGCAGCCGGGGCTGGCGGCAGGTTGGCCGCCGGGGCTGGGGGCTGGGTACGGAGTCGTGAGCAGGTCGGGAGGAGAGGGTTTGCCTGCCGCGCACGCAGAGCAAAGTCCCGTCCTCTCGGACGGGAGCTCGCTTAAAAGCGAGGCGGGATAAAATCCTGTGCACGACCGCATCTGCAAATCCACGCGACTTCTTTTACTCCGATGCGTTGCGCAGCCCTCGCTTTTAAAAGTTTGAGTAAACCAAGCGCCTTGTCGAGGAAAGGTTTCATAAGGCTATCGCTTCTGTTTCACCGCCGAACAATCGTACGTGTTTCTATTTTCCGTTGCGTGCATTTAGCATTGCTAAAATTCACCCACTTAGCGAACATTGAGACAGAAAAGGCAGCAGCTGAAAAACAGTAGAAACTCTTGTGCAGCTGCCAGATTTGCTTTCAGCCGTTGGCACGGACAAAAGCACCTGAAAGAGTGAGGGAGTTGCTCAATTCATGCTTAATGGATCCTTGGTCCCTCTGTCGATACAGGAGCATCAAAGATTTTGGCAGTTGTGGTGTTGGAAGGCTGGCTTACTGGAATAGAGGTGTTTATAACTGGGTGTTGTGCTGTTATACTTGTCGGTTGAATTGGTGATCTGAAAGTGGAAATCTATGTGCTTCCATGAATGTCAGAAGCTCTCTCCCTTTCCTTTTTGTTCTGAATGGGCCAAATGTGCAGCAATATGTTACTCTTTTTTTTCCGATTAGGAGTCCTGAAGTAGTCCAGTAGAAGTAAAAAAAGCTTCATTCAAGTTTGAAGCACTTTGTTTAAAAGGCCTTTGCAGCGTGTCTTGGAGGTCATCATGCATGGGTTGTTAAGACAAGGCTCAGTCATGGGACTGCTCCTGAGAATACTTTCACTATTTGTTTGATAAAGAAAGGACCTAGCTCAGCCACATTTGTGGTTCTGCTTGTAGCACAAGATGACAAACTCTTGCAATGTACCTTTAGGGTTATGCCCAACACCTTCATTTCTAGCAAGTTGTCTGTACAGAGCTTGTGCCCTCCTTGTTTGCTGCTCTGTTCAGAGTGAGCTGCTGTACCTGGAGTACTTAGTGGCTCTCCTTAGACAAAGTGGCTTGCTGCCTGCTAGCCTCTGAAGGTGACAGTGTCAAAGTCCGTACCTGAAATGAATTCATAACCCTGTGGTTTAGCGTACCACCTACAGCTGAGCTGGTGACTGCAGTGAACTGATTGCTGTTACCATCTCTGTGTATGTGGATAATGGCAGAGCATTTTAAAAATACGCTTTTGATTAGAACCTCAGCATATGTGCCTATTCACTGCTTTCATTACTAACCCATGTTGCATGTGCACTTAACTTTAGCTACTTAGTTTTCTCACCATATTTCTTAGTCTTAGTGAAGCTTGAAGACAGTATTGAATATGCTAAATAGAATTATGTCTCTTGATCATCCAACTAAATAATAATGTTGGAGGACCATGGTGCGCTAGTGGTACAATATGCTATAGTAGTTAAGTTCAACAACATGAATTTAAAATGACTGCAAATCATGACGGTATCCCATCTTCTGTTAACTCATCTGTTCATCAAAGATTTCACTTCATGCTTTTACTATGGTCTTTTCCAGTCTTACACAGTGGGAGTGGAAAGCTGCCAGGTTGACTGATCGATAGTAACAGTTCAGCAGCGGCTATCGTTGCAGACAGGGATCTGGCAGCACCCATTCCTCAACTGGTCATTGCTGCTTTCCGTGGACTGCTAGTGGTGGTGGTTCAGTGCTCTCCATTCAGCAGCTCTAGGTAGTGTACCGATGTATCAGTTTTGTGCTAGCTTCGTTATTAAGAAGGAATTTTTCTTCCTTGGACAACCAATTGGAAAAATGACTGCCCTTAACATGGCATGGTAAGGAATGCTCCCCAAACTATTTCCCTACCAAATAGGGAGGAACTAATTTTTCCAGCCAGGGGAAGGGAGCTCCTTCCACCAGTATATGTGATCCAGAAAGGATATATGTCTGGGCTTGTGGTTGGCAGGTGAAAGGCAAAGCAAGAATCTCAAAGGCAAGTGTGTTATTTCTCTCCAAGCAGTTCTATGGAGTTGGGATCTATAGGGCAGCATATCTAGTGTGGTTTTGCTGATGCCAAATTTACATGACTGGAGAGAAGGTGCCACAGAGAGAAGAGCCATGAGACCAGCACGGTTTTATTAGCAGCAATGACCATCTAGGTTTGTATGCACAAGTTTCCTTGGGCTCCTTTCAGGAGGTGGAAAAAGGTTTCTGTTTCTGCCAAAGCAAGAAAAGGGAAATAAATAGGTATGCAAATGTTGTCTATATTGGGAAGAAAAACTAACAAACTTGGTTGTGAGGGCTTGACAAAGAAGGAAGGGGTAACTCTTGAGTTTTGTTGGTAGCAGAGTTTCTTCAATTCTGGAGTCCAGGTAAAATAAACTTGATATTTAAAGGTTATTCAGAAGTAGACAAAACAAAGGTGTAAAGAAGGTTCTTAGCTTTAGATATGTGTGATAAAATGAAACATAGTAACCATGGCCTCTAATGTTGGTTTGCAAATTTTGGGTCCTTTGTAAAACCTTGTGCAGGTGACACAGTGAGAAGTTTCTCTGAAAGAAGAAGGTCTATTCGTGGTCTATTTCGAGAATATCTTTCTCATAAGCAGTTCTTACGTTCTTAGACTTTATAGATTAAAGAGATAATCTAAAATTAAGGGTTAAGAGGTGGACTTCATCTATCTAAAATCTGAAGAAAAAATTTGAAAGAAAATTTGACATTTTTCAAACCTTCATGGATAGTCAAGAAATTCTGAATTAAATGATACTTTGACTGAAAAGCAGATATCTTAAAAATTGTGAAAATACTTGAACATTCTTAACTGTGTCTTCAGGGTACAAACTTGGTCTTGATTAAGCATGCCAGCTGATTATGAAAAAGTTAAGTTTTACTGAAAATAAAAACCACAAGTTCGTCTGCAAGACTGGACACTAATAGTGACGTGTCTTTTCAGCACATCTCAGCTGTTCTGCTGACTCCTTGAAAGGGCAACTTTTCTCTCTAGGGGAATCAAATTGCTTTCTTCTGGGCAAAGACACCCTGTTAGTTATGAGACCTGTGGTTGTTTGGGGGCTTGGTGCAGCCTTTCCTGATTCTTTTTTAGTCTTCTGAAGAAAGCTAGTAACATGCTCAGATAGAGTGTGCAACGTTTTTACTTTCTGAAGTCTGGTGTAGAGAAAGCAGAGGTTTGTGTTTCTGGGATTGATTTCAGACTGTGCAGTACTTCTGCCTTAAAAAAAGGCACTTTATCTCTAGTGCAGCAGCTTTGTGTACTTGTAGGAAATGTCACAAAAAGTTCAGAATATCTTGCTTACGGCATAGACCCATCCATGAACACAAAGTAAAGCATAAAGTTGATTCTGTGCAGATTACGTGTACTAATACAATACTGATAAAGCACTCTGTACTCATTTGTAGCAGATGGATATGCAAGTAAGGTTCAGTTTGCTATGGCTTTCACCAGCTCCTCTGACATCCTAGGATCCTTTGCCGCCCTCAGCTCTCTGAAGTGTATTGAATTTATATAACTTTTTGAAATTGTCAAAGACAGCTTGAGTTTCAAAGATTGTTGAATAAGGCCATGGATGTGACAATGCTAATGAGAGCAATACTGGAAATCTGAAGAAATCAAACATACAAGAGAACAGTGAAAGTGCAATTGGACAATGTACTTTAATGTGACGTTCTTCAAACTAGTCTCATGAAAAACAGTCAGAAAATAGAAATAATTTGGTTTTAAAACCTCAAAAGGAAGTGTGATGTGGTTTGACAGAACTGTTGAATCAGTTGCTTTTGATGAGGAAGGTGTCCTGGAGTCTGAGAAAAACAAGAACAAATTATCTCTGGTTCTTTGCTCTTACAGGTTATTTGCAGCAGAATTGCTCAAGTTATGCTGTTAAACACCTTTACAATAAGATGGATAGGTTTTCAAGAACTTATAAAAACTCTACTTTCACTCTTAACTTCTCCACCTAGCAACTTTAGGCTAGCTGTTCAGGCAGAGGAAGAGAAAGAAACCAGAGTTAAGCCTATCTGCCATCTTCTGAACTGATTTTATTTATTCTGAAATCACTGGGGTGCATAATTTGTCTCTTGGCTCTGTTTTGAAGAGGGAAGACTTGTTCACATCACAAGTAGAGCTGTAAGGGTTGCTTAGATGTTACTAAAGGCTTGAAAAGTCAGTATCTTCTAATGTACAGTTACCAAGAAAATAAAAAAGAAATTATATGACAATTGTCTTTTGTAGTTTTGAGGGAGAAGAGAGAGCTTTTCAGCAGATTTGAACTTCAACCTAACTTTCTTTGTCTGGAAATCAAGTTCCAAGATCTCCTTGAATGGCAGTGAAAGTTAAGAGTCGTTTCTGTCAATAGCAATGTGCCACTTACTGCTCAGCTGTTACCTTGTAACAAAACTAAAAAATCTGATTTTTCTACGGGTATGTTGTATTCAGCATGTCCCTCTCCTCCTCCTCCTGGCGCTCTCAATTCGTGGAACTTCTGCTCTCCTGTTCCCTTCCCCATCCCCAGTGTCCCCGCTGGGCTAAGCCTGGCTGTCCCAGGCTGCCCACCTCCAGTACTGGGTGACTCCTGCCACCTCCTATAGCAGGCTGCGTATAATTGCTGTGAAACCACTTGTATTGCCTGGCTAGCTGCTAAGTTCCTACTGGCCGGCCTCTCGGAGGTCTGGCGAGGAACGAACATGTTTTTTTCTGGCAGAACTAACTGCAGTTCCTCTTCCGTAAGGCAGCTGACTTTCATGAAACCCGTAGGAACCGTATCTCTGAGAACATGGTATCGCTTTGACTAACGTCAGACAGATAAAATAGTGGGGCTACAAGTTATTTAGCCATTTAAAATTCTTATGCTGTAGTTTTCCATGGTGTGTTCATATAGGAAGTCATGGCACTTAAATGCTTTGCACTATTCTTAATTACTTAAATTGCATGAAGCTAGAAACTGTTCCAGGTGCACCAGCTTCCTATCCCATCTCTATGAGTGGCAGTAGCCCTGCCTTGTGCTTTGCTGTAAAGATAATGCTGCTGCATTACAACATAAGAACCGGTCATACATCCTGAAGCATCTGGAAATGTATAGCAGGAAGGAGCTGTAGTTTTAATAACCTTGTCCACTTAGTATTCTTAAAAACAAAACCAAAAAACCCCACCAATAATCAAAATCAAACCACCCTAATGCAAACTGTGATAGGACTGCAGAATTTCATCAATGTTCTATTAAAAGTTAGAATGCCATTGAATTCTAGTAAGGTTTTCTTTTGCATATAGTTATGTCACTTGAAAATGTTCTACTTTGTTTCATAAAACATTCCTCCCAGTAATTTGTTTCACTGTTTGATGTGTGCTCAGACTATGTAGATAGGGATTTTATTTTTTTAGAGACCCTGAAGGCTGGTTGGATTCTGTGGGAGCAGCAAATGCTCTAGCAGCCTTGAGCTATAGTGTAGCTTTTTCCAGTTCATCAAAGGAAACGTTTTGTGTTATGCACATTTTAATTCACTTCATATATTCACTTGGTGGATAAATATGTTGTATATTTTGTGTTCAGAAAGGGATGCTGGAATTCAAGAAAGAACTATTTTGAGCAACTGATTGCTATGATTGTCTCAATCTGCAGTAGAAATAACTAGCGCTAAAATGTTGTAGAGGCTAATTTCCAGTCGAAGGACGTATTTCAGCATTTAAAATCAATATTCAGGAGCTTAATGATTTTAATACAATATCTGTCAACTGAAATTTTGTGAACTACTACTCTGTAGCACAATATTCGTTTGTACAGTTTGTAAGCTTCCAGAGGAGGAGTAACACCCAGCAGTTATTTTATTTGTAGATGAAGACTTAACTGCAATAGCCATTTATTTGACCTCGATCTACTGTCTTCTAAATTTGCTACTGTTTGATGTTTTTCTGTATCTCAAGTCTGGACATTAATAGGGGAAAAATGCTCATTAATTTAGAACAAATTCCCTCAAAGCTAACAAGGCTCAAGTATATTTACATACAGTCCTTAAAGCTGAAAACAAGATTCTAGGCTGAAACACTAGCTAAATGTAATATAATTAATTTTAAAACCCATGAACTTTTAATACCCCTATTCATAACTCATTTTTAATACAGACTTTCATTTCAATGTTTCCCCAACTGTGTCCATCTGACAAGTGTAGAGTTGTTCCTTATTTGGTGTTGAGACTCTTTGCATCTTTAACAGGTAGGATTATTAATTCAAGAACAATGTTACTTTGATCTTTTTCTGGCTCTTACTTGGTTCTTCATGTCTTTCTCCTCTCCCTGTCTTTGTTCTCTCTCTCATTCTAAGACACCAAGTGATCTGGCTTACAGGTGTTGGAAGTTTGTTTTTTTCTTTTTTCCTGCTCCATGTTGGACTCTTTGTAGCAGGTTTCTGCAAGAGGCTTGTTTGCACTAAGGCTTCTGGTGACCTTTTCATGTCCAACATGGGGAGTCACGTTCTAGTCTGTATGTCGCTTTTGCTGACTGTCTTTTCTGAAAAAGAGTTCTGTTTTGGGGTAGCATTATAAATTGATGTGTAGGACTTTGGATTAGAGTGTGTGTAGTATTTTTATATTAAAGAAGACTTCAAGCATTACTTGGCTTGATTTTTTTTTTTTTTTTTTTTTTTTTAAAGCTGGTGCCCTAAGGATATGGTCACATACCTACCTGCCTCTGAAAATTGCAGTGAGCGAGCAACCTATTTCCACAGAAGGCAATGGAAAAACAGGCAGCTAAACACCTTCCATTAGCTGTTAAAATACTTGTACAATTTTGTTCATTCTCCTAAACAGTGAGAAATAAGTTTAACTGCTGACCATAACCCTTGTGAAATGAGGTATAAATAAATAAACAGAATGCAAAATGGGGTTGGGATTTGGGCATCGAAAGCATTAGCCTAGCGTTAGAAAAGTTTGAGGTAGAACTGAGTTTCAGTTACAGATTATTATTTTCCCCCTATTGGGACTGCAAGCACAGTGCATGCCTTTGGACCCTCTTACAAAATATTAAAAGTTCCATTAAAAAGTTGTGTTCTGCAACCTCAAAAGAATAGAGAAGTAACACATCATTGAACTGTATTTGGATGTTGAATGCTGTTTTGTGGTTTCTTTGACCTTAGGAGAGAATGGCTTTTTGTTTGCAGCCTGTAAGTTTTCTTATCACTAAGTATAAATTTTCGTCTAAACATGCTTCAGTGTTTCAAGTTCTGAAACATGATGGCCTTGTCCAATGAAAATTTGCAAGGAGTGTTTGCAGCATGGGTGATTTCTGTCCTTGATTTTTTATTTTGGATGATCTCTTAAAATTTAAAGCATTGAAATTCATCCCAATGACCTTCAGTAATAATGCTTCTAAAAACTGCAGTGATTTTTTTTATTTTTGAGCTTTGGGTATGTTTTGGTTTGGTTGGGTTTTTTGTTTGTTTGGTTTTTGTTAGAGGCAAAATTATGGCATTGTTGTCAACAAACATATAGGTAATATATACAGATAAAAATAGATAAAATATATTAAATACCAAATGACTTGGTTGTCTATGGTAGCAGTTACCAAAATAATAACTGGTGTCAAAAATTTACATTACTGGATTGACAGCTTAAAACTATTTTCACCATTTTTACTTTGTTTGACCATGTCACTGAGAGCTTACCTCAGATCAGTAACTGAAAGTAAGTGAATGTTTAAATTTTGACACACTTACTGCATCTTAAAGTCATGGGTTATATATGGTAAGATGGAAAAGTTACATATCTGTATAATGTCACCACAGAAGGATTCTTCTTTCTTGGAGCTTCTTGCCAAGTTTAACCGTTTTTTGTGGGGAGGTCATAGCTCCAGTTAAATCAGTCCTAGACATGCCAGTGTTGGCTATATAATCATGCTTTGTTCTCTTCATAGTGACTAAAATCTGTGTTTTGGCAGGTGTGCTATTAACTTGGAGGTGATAAGCTGTCCCTCCCTCTCAAAAACGCAGCAGTAACTGCTTCATTGCTGTGGTTCATTTGGGACAAATTAACCCTTGGAACTGGTTCTATTTTGGTTTGAAATATTTAGGCAGTTTTGTGATTTTCTTTTCCATTAGAATTAGATGCCACTGTTCTTCCTGAAACTAATTGTGTTTATTTCCTCATGTGTTATGTAAAAAGGAAAAAATTGTACTTTTTAACTCATTACTGAATGTTATGCTAATTATTGAGTCAAAAGAGCAAGTTTTCCCTTCCATTTTCTCCTCCCAAGAGAAGGAGAGCGCTGCCAAGTTTGCAGAGTTCTCATTTCAAAATAAGTGTTTTGCCTTTGCTATTAAAGAAGAGTTCTTGGAAATGCACAGTCCTGAGGGGCTTCAGCTACTGAAGAAACTGCAAGGATGGAACGCAGGAATACTTCTACCCCACAGAACATATTAAAAAGCTTGATTTTTTTTTCCCCCATGTTTTGTATTTTAAAAAAAAAAAATGGTCTCAAAAATTCAGTTGTGTTTGGTTTTTTGTGGTTTTTGTGTTGGGTTTTTTTTTTTTCCTGTTTTGTTTTGGAACAGGTTGTTTGGCAAAAAATGTTTTAAAGCAATAAGACTCTCTCAAATATTCTGTATAAAAGAAACTGACAGCCTAAGTCAGAATTCTTTATGGAGTGTAACATATTAAAATTCCTCATAGAAATTATATTAAAGGAGTTTGATGTTAACTGATGAGGTTCTAAGGGAACTCGGTGTCTGAAGATGACTAAGCATCTACAACCAGAGTTTGTTTGGATTCATAGCAGTAGGCATCTTCAAAAGGAGGGAGAAAACTTTTTTGTTTTCCATTTATTCAACTGGTTCTTTTCAATAGTAAATTTCATCAAAGATGATTTTATAATGGAAAAAAGTAGCAAAGCTGCATTCTATCTTTACCTCTCTGACTAAAACTAGATGTAAAAGGATGAGATCTATTAATTCTGAAAGGTTGCTTGACTTCTCACTTACTACAGCGGGTGATGTGTGGCTTCATTTAGCAGCTAGCTGCACGAGGAGGCTTCCCCACCCGTCTCCAGGCACAGGTTCTTCCCCTCCCACATGTCAGCAGAAGCTCCTTGTCTTTGCCTGCACGGTCAGTAGGTTTGCGTTAAATCAGCTGAGGGATCCAGCAGAAAGCTACTCCAAGCTGTTTGATTTGCAGGCTTAATTTTCTGCTGGGCTATCTGGCTGGTTTTGTCTCCCAAGACTACCCAGTTGCTAGACTCAGTGTGGGAGGAAAAAGAGCTGTGAGGATGAGGGACTGTAACTGGAGAGGAGATTAAGGTAAGTATTTTAGTGACAGCAAGCTCTTATGGTCTTGGTTGTGACATCAGCTTACACCCTTATACTTCAGTTTGGTTAGTAAGTCACCTTTAAAGGCAGAATGTGTTTTTAATTTTTTATGTATGTATCTACTTATATTAAACTTTTCTAAACTTTCCTTAATTTTGAAGTGATATTTTTGTGCATTAAATATTCTAATTTCGATACATCAAATGCAACCTGATATACATCACAAAAAATAAAGCAACAAGGAAGTATGTAATTGCCGAATGTACTGTGTTACGATCAGGAAAAGTATGCCAACTATGTAAATGCTTGCGTGTATTCAGAAGCCGTGTATTCTCCTGATTAGCTTGACATATCATATTGCATCAAGTCATGTTCTATTTACTTCAAAAAAACCCCCAACTATATAAATCCAAAACAAATTTGAATGAAATATTCTTGTTTTCTAAATTAAATCTTGCAAAAGTGATTTGACTAATGATAGATAAGTTAACTTGTTAGTTCTGAAGGAAGGTAACCTCTGTCAGCTCTTGCCCCTGGATGCCATTTTTGAGATTAGAAACCTCAACTGCATTGCCCTGGTGAATTCTCTATGTTCCATGGCATATATTGATTTACTTTGTTTTGAAGGGAATGGCTAGGTCTTGAATTTGGGGTAAGGGAGGTGATTAATATGTTTTCTGAAAGTTTCTGTTGGAGGAAATTATACCTGATGCATTATATATTGGCTAAGACTCCTTTTGCAGTTTGAATACAATAGCTTTAGTTTGCCTTGCGTTTTGTTTTTTTAGGAATAGGAAGAAGTTCTTAAAAAAAAAAAAATTACTATTTCATAATAAAGGTGGTGTTCTTTAACAACGGATACACAGCCACTTTGTTCTGTAGAGTTTGAAACTAGAAGAATACCTTAGTCAGGAATGACTGCTTTACCATCTAACTATTATTACTAGTTGTTCTTAGCATATCTTTCTAATCTACCTGCATTTTGGTCACTGTTTTTATTGCATAGCTGCCTTTTACAAACTAATAGCAAGCAAAGAAGAAAGAGCTTAAAAGAAAGTAATTGCTGTTTCAAATAAGTGTGGAAGTTCCTGGTAGGTGCCGCATAACTTGAGTGTTTTGAGTTTTAAAGCTAAGTTTCAGTGTTGACTGATTGCCATGTAATCGTAAAATTATGGAGGAATTGCTGCAATGAGGTAACTTTTCTCAAATGTAGTATTTTCAGAATTTACTGTTTAAATGATGTTTATTTGAATGTCTAATTATAAACACTTGTTACTTCTAGTAGTTCCTCTTATGGCACAATAGAAATTTCTGTTTTGCGTTACAGAACTATCTGAACAGCAAGTGAAGCACAAATGGCAGGCAATAAAGTAACTTGCAGCATCTGCATCCTGTGCCAATAACTTGTTAAAACTGCTTCTTTCTCTCAAGTTTCCATTTGCCCAAAGTTGCTTTAGTAATGGTTATTAAAGAAATGAAGGGGAAGCAAACAGTGGTGATGCAAGGCGTGTTGAAGCTGTTGAAATCTCTCATCCCTCCTTCTCGCTCTTCATTTTCTCCAGATAGCCAGGTGACTCTCTATCATTCTCATGCTTTGGTAGTTTTCTTGTGCCACATGTCCTGGTTTGGGATGTGTTTTTCTTATGGGGTTGGTGTGTATTTGTCAATTAGTGTTGTCAAGGACTTTGTGTCAAGTCTTGTCTTGTTTTGGCTTTCCAATTGGGAACACCTTGTTCAGGGTTGGTTATATATATATATATGTTGGCTCCTGTGAGGTAGGACTCTCTCTTTTTTTTACTTTTTTTTTTAGTTTATACATTTAAGAACAAACTGTTGTTGAGTTGTTTTCAATTTACTGTGAAAATTAAGAAATGGTTATATGTCTGCTGTAAAGGGACATAAATGATAGAGGAATACGGTATCCCTAAAATAAAAGGTAGAGAAATGCCTCCTGCATATGTAATCAGTGTTTAAAGGATGAAATTCACTTCCTGATGATGAGCTCTAAACTTAAGCTAGCGAGATAATTGCAATTCTACAGATACTGGCTACAGAGATGAGGATAACGGCTGTTATCCTGAGAACCCATAGGAGAAAAGCAAGGTATTTAAGAAGCAGTGCTATATAGGCAAACGTATCATTTTTTGTATGTATTGAAGATGTCCTGATCAGTTAATGTTTTCACTGTGGTAGTTAATTTGTGATTTAAATGCTTAATGTTTTCACTGTGATAGTTAATTTGCAGTTTAAAAACTGGGCATGGCTTCTATAACCAGTGTTGAAATTTTAATTTCTAATTACAATCGGAACCAAGCAGCAGCTCCACATAATGGTGGTAGGCCTCTTATTGGCAAGGTGTTGTGTTTCGTTAACTGAATATGCAGTGTTTAATAAGGTGGTTTGTTTTTTTTTTTTTTTTTCCTGCTGATTAGTTCCTAGGTGAAGATACAAGGTTGCCCTGCTGGTTTTGTTGCATGTTGATTTAGTGAATTAACAGGAACCAGATTCACTTGCAAACAGTTGGAGGGGGAACTGACTGGGTGCGGGGGGAATGGACAACAGTAGCAGCATTGTCTGGACAATCTCTATTTGCAAGTAGAGGTATACAGTGTAACATCTTTCTTTTGTTTCTGCTATTCTCTAAGAATGACTTTATCAGTGGTGGTAAATGTAGTGGACGTGTAGGCAGTCTTGCCTGTAATCATACTAACTTAAATTGCTATGCTATTAAATAGCTTATATTTGCAAAAGCCATGATAGTGAGCTATTTAGCAAACTGTAGATAAGGTAGCAAGAAGCAGTCGGTGGAAAATAACTAACTTGAGAAAATAACGTTGCTTAACATTTCATTTTTAGTAGTGACAAAATACAGAATATAAAGAGGGTATAGTAGAAGGTATAAAGAGAGCGTAAAGGGGATAGAAGGGATAGAAAGGACTTGAATATTTGAGGATTTTTATTTTTTTTTAAGCTTAAGCATTAAAAGATAGTTTGAATTCAGTACGTCTAAACTATTAAAAAGGTGTTCAATCCTTTGACTTGGCTTCTCTCAGAATACCTTGTTTAAAAGGCTAGTAACTGAAAATGGTCGCCTGAAAGTGCTGGAATGCATTATGAAATAAAACTGATTTTAACTGCATAAAGCCTTTGGACTTCAAGAAACCTGTTGAATGAAATATTGTATTAAATGAGGACTTTGAGATAGATAAAGTTGGAGAAATATAATCTATATGTATTTAGTAACAAAAAGAAAACTAAGACTGTAGGAAATAAGCCTGCATTATAAGAGTAGCATTGAAGAGCTTAGTGCTAGTTGGAGGTTTCCTGGGTATGCTGCCAACTAAAAGGTCTGTCCAGGCTTCCCTCAGGCTTGCTGTAACTACTGTTTCTTAAGTTACCTAAATTTTAAGAAATAAAAAGGGGGGAAGCTGAGGCAAGAATGTGAGCCTTTTATATAAAATTATGCTTTAAACTTTACAAAATTTAAAAATGCTTGCAATTTAAACAAACACTTTCAGTTCCTCTCTTAACTTTCAGCTTAGTCCTGAAAGCAGTGGGGGTGTAGTTCTGGACCTGTCTGAATTCGGTAGAGCAGGCATGCACCCCAGGAATCTGATTTGTCTAAATGAGCTCTTTTCTATTATTTCTTGAGCAGTTACAGCCTATCTGTCCGTATCCTCCCTCTCACTTCATTTTTTTTTTTTTTTTTTTTTCCGCCCCAATAAAATTTCAACCCAACTCACAAGAAAAGAGAATGGAGGAGAGAAGGCAGCTCTTATCCAAATCTGGCCAGAGCTGGTCTGCCACTTAATGCATTTCTAACCTGAGCTGCTGCAGTTGATCCCTTACCTTTTGCTCTCAGTAGCTCAAAGCAAGTGTTACTGCCAGAGAGGAGAGTTTGGAGATGGAGTAGTGGAAAGGGAATGGCACAGGAAAGGAGGGGGGACTGGGAGCATTTGGGTGGGATTTTACTGGGACTTCTGCCTCCTTTTGAAGCCTAAATTCTCTGCCTTTCCTGACTAAGCATGGCTTGTATGGGAACAGTAGTGGTTCAGCAGAGATGCTGCTGGTTCTGTTTTAATTAGAGGAACACGGACTTGGGAAGTACTGTTGGGCTCAGCAGGTCCAGTTCCCTTGTGGTCTTGGGCAACTGTGTGATAGATTTTAGTTTTTAAAAGTGTGCAGAACATCTTATCTGCATACTGTTACACCGTAAAATACTTGCAGTGTGCTGTAAGATTAGTAGAAAAAGACTCCAGCTGTAACTATGATAATGCAGAAAGAAAGCAGGAAAGATAATGGCATTGCTATTTCAGGAACCATTAGGTTTAACAGGAGCGTTTGTTGGATCTTGTGACTTTTTTGAGGAGTAAACTGTGCTTTACACTGCAGAGGAGAGCCAAAAGGGGGGTGGGAGAAAAGAAGCAATGTCTTGAAATCTGGTATAACTCTGTCCCCACCCTGGCAGCTCCAGATCTAGAAGAGCGTTTAATCGCGAGTATGCCAGTAAGGTGGATCAGCCAGGGCACCTAGGAAAATATTTTATCAATAAGAGCGACTGTGCTGTAGGTCTGCATCCTGTTTCCAGATATGGCTAATTTCTGTTCTCATAACTGTTCTCAACATTTGTTTAGCCTAGCAAAAAGGACAAGCTTTTCTGATTTATCTAAATAAAAGACATTACAGGTTCATAACTATTCTATTTTCTGCATCTGCTCCAGTTTAAGTTCCTGTTGTTCAACACACATGTGCAGTTCTAGTCATCCAGTATTTCATATGAGGTTTTATGCTTTGTACAATTCTATTGACACTTCCCCGTTTATACTAAAAAAAGCCTTTTTAGTGCCTTTTAGAATTGCATGAGCTAGTTGCGCAACTATGCGTAGCTGCTGTTTTGGTCTTCCTTCTGTTAGCCAGAATAGCCAGCCTTTTTCCTTTGCCTCTGCGTTATAGCTGTAAGTTTTATGATTGATCCCTTCCAACTTTGCTTATTTTCTAGTATGATGATCTCGTGGTCTTCAGAATGGGCAGTATCTTCTGACTTTGCTGTCACTTCTTGAAACACACCTTGTATTTTTTACTCTGATTGCAAATCGGCACGTGAAGCAATCATGCTTCCTAATGATGATTCCTCTTTATCCTGATAATTTGTCTCTTAAGATTTTCCTTCATACAACTGCTATACAGAATTATTTGATTAATCCTTATTCTGTCTGCATAATTAAACTTCCTAAAAGGTACTCATATCTGCTCAAGTCTGCTACCTTATCCCTTTCTAAGAAACCATCTGTCGGGACAAAATAGGATTACTGTCACATGAGCTGTTTGTAATGTAATTCTGCTATAAGTTTGCTGCTTTTTCTATGCCTTGATGCCCCTAATTACGGTCCTTAATTAGTTTTCTTCAAAATCCGTTCTAAGACGACATTTAAGTTAAATTTATGTCTGTAGTTGAGTGAATACAATACGGTTGTTTTGAATATAGATAATGTTTATTTTAATTCTGTCATAGTGCCATAACTTTACAGATTCATAAAAATGTTTGATGGTAGATTTACACTTTTTGCAACGTTAGTCCTGCTCTCAGTGGGGGGAGTTTGACATCCTAAGGTCTGTTCCAACCTAAATTATTTCGTAATTCTATGAGCTACTTCCTTCAGTGTGAGCTATGATGAGTAATACTTGGATTTCCATGTTCTTTTTAGTGCTAGACAACCTGAGAGTGTAAGGTTTTTTCATCTGTATGGTTAAACAGCAGTATTTTTGTTAGGGATGCTGTTAGAGTCCTCATGTACACTTGCTGCACTGTCAAAAGTGTCTTTAATTTTTAAGACGTCCAAAATCATATTCACCAATTTCAATACCACTTTACCACACAGCATTTGTATTTTTTCATTTTTGTCTCTGATTTAAGGATTTTTTGGCTTTTATCTTCAACCTATTGATTTATATTTCCTGGAATTATTGAAAATAACATGCAATAATAACTCTTTTATAATAATGCAACAATGCAATAATATCTCCCCAGCTGTAAATGGTTCTGGGCATGTGCTGTCTCTTATATTCAAAGCGTACCTGGTATATGGCACCCTAACCTCTGCTGCTATGATGTTAATAAATTTACTTTCCCCTTGATCTCATTGCAGAAAGGTCACAAAGAGTGTTGAAAATGGTGTAACCAGTAGGAAACATATGCAACCTTAAAATATTTAGTCAAATGTTTATTTGTGGCTTTAGTACATGCAATGTTTGAATAATAGTGCACGATGAAGTTTTATGCTGGTTTGCACAAAATAGTCTTCTCACATCCAACTTAGTCTCCTTCTCTTAGATTTTGAATCATTCGGAAATAGTCACAGTCTCTGGTTTTGCTTGTGTCAAAATAAATGAGGTGGACGTAGGATTTTCCTGCACTTCTGCATTCCTAATCTAATTTAGGTTTTTTGGTAGGTTTGAATTTATTTTCAAGTGGGCTTTGTACTATTAAATATTTTAGGCTGTGTTTGTCAGAATGATAGCACTAATGTAAGTATGAACTTTACTCTTTGTGGAAAAGAAAAAGTATGAAAAATGTTAAAGTAAACCAGGTAGTGCTAAACTGGCTCTTACCCAGCATAATATTGCAGGTGTAGTGGAGTCTGAAAAGACAATTTAAAGGATTTGGAAAAGAAACAGGTGGGGGCTGAGTGAACAGGGTAAGCAAAAGATCGTAAAAGTGACTTCTCCCAGGTTAGCAGCCAGCAAGGGCCGGGAAGCTGTGGAGGCGGCAGAAGGATGCTGTAGTAAAGGTTGCTAGGCTACTGTGCGGGAAGCACTTACGGAGCACTACTCAGCTATGCCGAGCATTTTTACTGCCCAGCTGCTAAGTAATCTGTGTATAGTATGGCTGTTTTCCTGGCTACCGGCCGGAAAGGGAAGTTTGAACTGCTAAGAAACGTTGTCCTTCTGTAGAATGAAACTTGGCCACGTGCCAGTGGTTACCTTTTGCAAGACTGACTGTTTTTGGTTTCGGTCACATTGACTGACAAGGAATGTCAGGAATTCTGCTGAACATGTTTGAAATGGAATAGCAAACAATAGGTCTTTGATTCAAGTATAAAAGTATAAAAACTCTTGCATGAATTTAACTTGTTCTAGTGGTGCTGACTGGTGAGCTTTTGGTTTGTCTATACCATCTTGGCCTTCATTTCTTCTACCGTGTTAAGAAGCTTACTGAAAATGGAATGTAGGTTCTATTTTTTTATCTGTATTTGATGTCATTCTTTAAATATTTATAAGACTGTAATTAATCCGTACCAGTAAAAATTATTTCTTGCAATTGCAAATGCAAGGTTATCAGTTTTCCCTCTGTAAGGGAATGTAATTCTTCATCTGCTTTTTTATTAATGGGTTCCCTGTACTGTGTTTTGCTGTGCATATAGTTGGAAAATCAAACATGCGTTTGATTCTTCTTATTTGTAATTTAACCTTTGATCTTTTGTCCCAGGAAATCATTTTAACAGAAAGTTAAAGCTAACAGTTACTACCACAGACAGTGACACAGGAACTGAATATGGAATTAAAATTCTAGTGTGTTAATAATGATTCCTTTGCACCCGTTGTCTTTCTCCTTGTGAGCTCTAACGCAATAAGCCAGTTCTCTTTTCTTTTAGCGCTATTTTGTGAAGGTGTGTTGCGACTCTGCCAATACTGTTACGTTACGAATGAGTCAGACACTGAATACGCGCTGTAGGATGCAACAGCAAGAAAAGATAATTTACTCTTTAACATCCATGAAAGTGCAGTGGATATAATGTAACATGGATTTGATCCTAGTCCAGTGTCCTGTTGCCAGCTGGGGACTCCCCAGGCAAGCTGACCACCCTGGTGTATAGTCTCCCACCTTGTACTGATTTGTGGCCCAGGGATTTCTTGAACTTGAACCCACTTTTTTTATGTAAATGCTCTTTATGGAGTTGTCTTCTGTGAATTCGTGTAGGTGCTTTTTAAATCTATGTAAAATAATACTATTCGCATACTATGCCAAGAATTCCAGAGTTCACCTACCCGTGTGTTGTGTGAACGACTGCCACGTGTTTGATTCTTATCTGTTAATTTTGCTCAATGATGTCCGTTTCTTCTGTTGAGAAACCATGAACAATTGTTACCTATAGCTTTCTTCATTCCATGGGTGGTGTTATAGGTTCTGTTCTCAGCTGTTTCTTCTCCTGTGGAAAGATTCCTTGCCTACTAACCGTTCCTTGTAGCTGTGGATATGCTGTTTTGAGCACCCTGGTTGTGTCCTTCTCTGTGCGTCTTTCCGTTCTCTTATATACTTTTTGAGATGAGTAGGAGCCAGGATTGGGTGCAGTATTAAGGATGGATTTTATGCAGTGACATAATGCATCCTGCTTTGTTTTCTAAGTCTTTCATAAGAATTCTTAACTTTGTTTTTGTTTTACTACTACTGCTATTTTTGTTACTTCAGAATCTCATTCTGAAGTGAGTACCTTTTTCACAGCCTGTCATCACCTGTGGGATGTTAGGATTCCAGGCTTTCTTAAACTTATGTGCTTTACTTTACATCTCTTTACAGTGGATTTCTTGTGCTAGTTTAATATCTACTCACACAGTTCCATAAAGAACTCATGACACTGTAGGTATTTCTCACTTTTATAGCTTAGAATAGCTTAGAATTATCAAAAACCTTTTTCATGTTTATAAAAATTGCAATACTATTTTCACAACATTTAAAGTATACAATTATCTGTGCAGTGCAAGTTGTATGTGAAATTAATAACAGGACTGGGTATTTTGAATTGATGCCCATTGCATTAATTTACAAACTCAATCTTTTGCAGTTTTGTTGCTAGAGAAGATGGAACATGATGACATTTGTAATAAAACTCTGAAGATTACAGACTTTGGTCTGGCTAGAGAGTGGCACAGAACAACCAAAATGAGTGCAGCAGGGACGTATGCGTGGATGGCTCCAGAAGTTATCAAGTCCTCCATGTTTTCTAAAGGAAGTGATATTTGGAGGTAAGAAGTTTCTCTGCTGAAGACCATGTTCAGCAGAACCATGCTGAAGTTTTTGAATGAATTTTTATTTGGAGTTTTTTGGTGGTTTCCTAGATTATTGTCTCAGCATATGGCAAGTATAGCTGTTCTATGAAATATATTCATTTCTCTGCACCTGGTTCATTTGATCTACCTTCATGACTTACAAATTGGGGGAGGGAGAGGGAAAATAACAGAATAACTTTTTTTTTTTTTAAGAAAGCATGATCTCATTAAGAGAAGCCTTTAAAATATCTATTGGTTAAAATACGTAATTATTTTATCTGGAGTCTTAATATAAACAGCCATATGCTCTTGATACATTAACATATGATTGATCTTGTATTGGTGTATTTACTTTCTATCAGATGTCTGAAAAGTCTCGTCAGTAAATAAAATTAATAAAAATAAGATGCAAACTGTAACTT
The DNA here is from genome assembly GCF_965183815.1 of Platalea leucorodia. Taxonomy (NCBI): domain Eukaryota; kingdom Metazoa; phylum Chordata; class Aves; order Pelecaniformes; family Threskiornithidae; genus Platalea; species Platalea leucorodia. The sequence continues at coordinate 45,675,272 of NC_138825.1, read as the reverse complement.
TGCCAAATGTTAACTTAAATGAGTGCTGTTTTTTGGGAATCTAGAATGTCATCATGTGTAAAAGAGAGCATCAGATCTAAGCTTTTATATCTATAGAGATTTTGCTTCCAGTAGCTGGAGTGAGGAGAATGTGTTCACCACAAAATTGTTTTAACTTGCTGTCTAATTTTAAAGGTGGGGAACTCCCTATGTTAAATTTGTGAATTTCTCGTTAAAGGCATTATTGTGGATCATATAAATAACAAGGCTCTTGCTACTGATGCTATTTTTGAGTGGTGTAGTGTGGGATACATGTAGTGTAGAAAGGTAATTTAAAGTTTAGTTTTCATTTAATTCTGTTTTGTGAGTGGGGAAAAGCAGTGATTGCACAATAAGCTCTAAAAGCTGCTGTGCCTCACCCTGAAAAGTCTACGTTTCCCTTCTTTTTTAAATGTTTTCTCTCTGAAGGATCCAAGGTAGCTATTTGGGGAAGGAGGGGAGGACTTTAATCTGTTTTCTCATGCCTTCTTATGCATGTTCTGTGTTGTATAATTCTTAAATAGGGTCCTATTTTGCTTTGATGCCTGATATTCTACAGCATGAAGTAATACTTTTGGTATTCTCAGGATGATTCTATATCTGCGCTACTGTTTTGTGACGCCCATTTGTCTTGTGTCTGGAACTGATTTTCAGCATTTTGTTTACATCAGTCTGAGTTGATGCCCAGTTGAGAAACATCTTTGGCTTCATTCTTTTTTTCCATTCTTTCTTCCTTTTTTCTTTAATTTTTTTTTCTTTTGTGGGGTGGAGGTTGGGTGTAGGCGTTTCCCTAATCAGCTGTATTCCATGCTTAATTACAGGTCCTGTCCAGTCTTGTTGCTGTGATTTTAGGTATCTGAGGGGGTATGCTTTGGTGCAATTATTTTATATTCTGCTGCAACATTAGTTTACATTTTTGGAACCTACAGTATTTCTCTTCTTCGCCTTCTCTCCTGCACGCCTCTCTTTTAAAAATGTAAGTATTTAGCTCAATGATGGACGTCTAACAGGAGAGGTTTTTAAGTAAAAGGCTGTGTTGTACAGTATAGTTTAGACCTTCTTGGCTTCTAAAGATTTTCTGCTTGCTGCACCTTGATCTATTCTGTTGCTTATCTTTACTCTTTCTTTAAAAGAAAAGCAAATAAAGAATACCCTGGTTATGGGAGTGTTTTTTGTTTTAAAAAGCATTCAGGTTACAATTTAAGTACGGGTCTCTCTAAGACAAGAACACGGTGTATGTCAGGAAAGTTCTAAACTTCAGTTACACATACTGAGTATTGAGTCTGCAAAAGAAGTCTGTGGACCTCTTGTTTTAAAAAAAAAAAAAAAAAAAAAAAAAAGTCAGTTGAGGCTGCTCAAGTATACTCACATTTGTAACTAGTCTTCCAGAATCAGCTAGTGCTTGGAAGTGGTGTGGGAGTATTTTCGTGCAGAGCCTTCCAGGCTGCCTGTTCTCAGGTGTCATCCTAGAGAGCAGAACTGGTACTTTCTAGGCTCTGCATGTGTATCCTTTTGCTTCCCAAACCAAAATTGTAACTACTGCTTTTATTATTCTTTGGCATATGCTTCCAAATTCCCAAACAAGAATTGCACTCTTTCAGCCCTACCCTTCCATCGATCATCACACATTTCTTAGTGGTAAGTCAGTCTTGGTTTTGTGTATGGAGCCTGAAAGTACAAATGTGCCCGCAGATTTCCAAGTGCTGGTGGTGTGCTTCAGCAGTGGTCTTTACAGTAACACGTACCTCCGTTGTAGGAGCTCTTGGCAAAGCTAGGAAGCACTTACTGTACAGCAGAACTGTCAGCTGCTTTTGCCTGGCACATTCCTATAATTTTGAAGTGATTCATGTAGCAATGCTTAGTAACTTCTGCTTTAAAGGTGGATTGTAGTGTAAAACAAACCTTGAGAACTTTAATTACCTTCATTTCGATCAGCTTTTAAAATACGTAAAACGACCAAGTTATTGCTGGAATGAGATATAGTAAGGCTTAAATCACATTTGACGGCAGGAGAATAATTTTTAATAATGAAAATACTTAAAAGGATATCTTTTTGAAAATGTCTTAGTTTTCGTGGTTTAAAAATGTATAATTCAAGCATATTATGCCTGTATTTTTGGCCTTTTGCTGAAGATGGAAAAGGAGATGGTATTCGCTCTTTTAAAAAAATCTTCTTAGAAGCTCTGACTGTATACATAGGACAACTGTGCGTGGGGTGGTGAAATCTAATGCCCAAAGTAGCTACTTCTGTAGTTAAGAGAATTAATAAGTAGTTGTTGTCCTAGATAATGATAGATTAGTACCTCCCAAAAACTCCAGCATGGCAGGACTAGAATGTCTTCAGGGTTCCTCCCCACAGTTTCCCCCCCCGACAGCGCTGGCTCTTGGTACTTGATATTAAGACTGCTTTTGTTAAGAGACACTTTCAGGCTATTACTTTGTCGGTCTGTTTAAAATTTTACAACCACCTTCTCGGGAATTCCTTGAATTTAGAACAGTACGCTTACTGAGAGAGCATGACATTATTTTTACATTTTCTCTAAGGACACAGATGAGATGTAGTTCAGCAGAATTCCTCCATCACGCATAAAATGTGTATGTACCACAGGCGGTGGTGTACTCATCATTGTCAGAAGTACCACTGATTTAAAACAAAATTCAAATTCATTATTTTGTCCTTCTCTGAGTATGCAAGCAAGTGCAGAGGTTAGACTGGAAAAAATCAGGAGGAAATTAAGAAGCCCAAGACTTTTTTTATTTTTTCTATTTTTTTAGGAATAGACCATATTGCTCAGCTTTTGACTAACTGTTAACACTGTAAATTCATTAGTTTTCTAAGATTTTATGATAGGCAAAACTTCTTAGATAAACAGAATGTAGATAAACAAAACACTGCTGATATTTGTGCTGATATCGTGTAGTTTGCTGTTTTATTATTTAAGTGATGTTGTAAGGTCTTGTATAATGCTGAATGACTTTTTCTCATTAAGGAGAGAGTGATAGAAAAACTTAACTAGTGTGTGGTGTTCTCCCTGTCACATCTGCTGTAGTTGAGGTGGTATTTCTAGTACGAAGGGGTACGTAGCCCTTACCTCCCCAGTGCCGTATGCATTTCTCCTCATGTGAGAGACTTCAATCCAGTCCTGCAAAACTCAGGGGTAGTTTCTTCGCATACCTGGAGAGAAAGGACAAGAACAATACTTTGTATTCTGTTTTTTTCCCATTGCCTGCTCACTTTACTATTCAAAAGCAGCAATAGGTTGTCCTTTGTATCCTTGTTCTACAGATAGTGGCTCCCTGGTAGGAAGAGAAGGGGGAAAAAACCAAACCAAAACAAACCCAGTCATAAAGTCCACTTTAGGCTTATGTTCTAAAAGGAGTAATTCCCGCTTCCACGAAAATGACTGTGAAAGCTATCCATTTCGATGGTGGTGGAATAGGAGCTCTAGAGCAACAGCAGCGAGCATGCTGTCCCAGCCCTTTGTAGGGGCTTGGATCATTTGAGCAAGCCATATAGACCCAAAGAAGGTAAAAGCAACACCCAGCTCTTCTTCTAGAGTGAAGAGCATAGCAGAAATTCTTATGATTAATGTTGCTGCAATAGGAATTCCTATGATTCTTGATTTCTGTACCTGACGCTGAGAAAAGATCTCTTCATGCCACCACCTTTCACTGGGGACAGTGTGGTTTGGTTTGGTTTTTTTCCTAGTATGGAGAAATTAGTTGTGTGTGTGTGTGTGTGTGTAATAATTTCTCAATCTTCTTGCATCTTCTGTGACAAGTGAAAAGTTAACAGGCCTTTATATAGCGCACGAGAGATTAGAAATGCAAGCTTCCAAACAAAGGTGGGGCTTTTCTGGTGTTTTTTATTACTATTATTTTTTTTAAAAATTAGCATGTACATCTGGGTAAATTGTTGTGAGATGTTTGGAAAGAGGAACGGCCTGAATGCTCTTCTGAGGTTTTCTTTTTTTTTTTTTTGTTTTGTTTTGGTTGGTTGGTTTTTGGTGGGGGGAAGGCTGCTTGTTTTCTTGTTGTTCAGGCTTCTGATTGTAAGTGAGATTTACATGCTACTAGCATTTCTAGAAAAGTGACTTCCGTCTACATTTTGAATAGGAGTGTGAGCCAGTCTGAGTCGCATCCACTGTGGTTAATCGCTATTAGTGGAAAGGTGCAAGATGGCTAAAGTAGAGCTGACTCTTAGACATTCACCTTTGACACGGGAAATCCTCGTGAATTTCAGTGCATGGTTGGACAGATACTTGTTTGTTCTTGAGTAAACAATGTGTCAGTATTCAGAAAATAACTGTTAAAAAAAAATTACCTTTTGTAGTTATGGAGTGTTGCTGTGGGAACTGCTTACAGGAGAAGTTCCTTACCGTGGCATTGACGGCCTTGCTGTGGCTTACGGAGTTGCTGTCAATAAGCTTACTTTGCCCATTCCATCCACCTGCCCTGAACCATTTGCAAAATTAATGAAAGGTATCTATGTTGTTTCTTCCTATGTATTTAAATAGTTACGTTTTGGGGGTATGTATCCTTCCTGTAATAGTTATGGGGTTGCAAAATACACACCTCATTTGATAATGTGCTGTGTACAAAGTATTTTGTTTTTCTTTGCACAGCACTCTGGTGTTACAGACAATTAAATGTGTTTCTGAGGAAGTCATACAGTATTACTGTGTACTGCATAAGTTCTTCAGTAGTGACAGAGTACATTTTTTGCTCTGGTTTTACTGATTTCCTTTTACACTCAAATTGCATTAATTTTCATAAACTAAAAGATATACTACAGATCAATACAAGATCAAGATTAAAATCCCAAGGGGAAGAACTGCAAATGCCACTTTTATCTCATTATTTCTTTCTGAGTGTCAAAAATGTTCTGGAAATACTTTTTAGAGAAATAAACATTACTTGCTAATGGCTATTTCCTTGTGTTTAATTAATGTCTTTACCTTTTATATGTATCGCTTCTGTGCAGTACTGCTAGTTTTGCTATTTCAGATCCTAAAGATAGAGATGAAAAAAAAATTGACTATTAATACAAAAATAGTCCTCTGAGTACAGGTAGGTAGATGTCACTTCTGTAAATGGAAAAGGAACTAGGGAAGCCTTGCAGATAAAGGGAACACATTAGAACTTGAAGTACAGTAGCAAGTAACTTGAAATTCATGTAGTTCTTCAAAAAGTTCTGTGTATTATTAAAAACTGATGGGATTTTGATAAATTCTAGAATGCTGGGAGCAGGACCCTCATATCCGACCATCGTTTGCCTTAATTCTTGAACAGCTTACTGCCATTGAAGGGGCAGTTATGACTGAAATGCCTCAAGAGTCTTTCCATTCCATGCAAGACGACTGGAAATTGGAAATTCAGCAGATATTCAATGAATTGAGGACCAAGGAAAAAGTAAGTTGATTTTTCCAATTGCATGGCAGTGAAGGAAGGGTATGTGTGTATGTGCGTTTATCTGATACAGCAGTTTTGAACTTTTGATTTGTGGCTTACCAGTATAATATGAGAAACCTGATTTAGTAGTGGAGATACATTTGAGAGGATAAACTACTTGGAAGAGACGATTTACTTGCTCATTAAAACATTATTAAGTTGTCTGTTCTTGTTGGTGGATGTACTATTCTTTAATTCCATTCATGTGTTTCTGGACAGTATTTTAAGATAACCCTGTAACTGCCTTGCAGCAAACTTACTTTAGAAAAAAGGTTTGAATACTGGTTCTCTCAAATTTCAGACAATGTTACTTTTCCCCTTTCTTCCTTAACCAAAACAATAAACAGTTCTGTACACTGAAACTATAGCTAGAGGTATTTCAGTTGAGGTGAAATGTTAAGTTTGACAGGAAGCATAATGTTATTGTAGTAAGTGAGGGTTATCATATGAACAGCTCATTCAAGAAGTACAAGCAGCTGAAAAAGAAACATATCCACACCTGTCTCCCCAAGGAAAACAGGTTGTAAATCTGCAAATGTGGCACGTAGGTTCTTTTTAACATGTGTTATTTTTTTTTTTCTTGGATACTTGAATGCATTACTTGACACACAAGCCAGAGTTTGTTTACTCCTTAGCTAATCTTTATAACCACTGCAAATTTGCAGCTGCTGCTGAACATTCTCCTCAGCTGTGGGAATGAAAAGCTTTTCATCCTGTTGTATGACTGTAACACGTGGCTTCTTTTCCAAAAACGGAATAGTGCTTTTATCTCTCTCCTTCCTGAACAGACTGATAATATTGATCTCTTTCAGTGTTGCAGTTTTGGAAGTCTTCTTGCCAGATATTAATAAGATCAATTAGGTCAAACTTGTACTGATGAATCAGCAAATACAGTTTCTCTTGTTTATTATCCAGATTCCTGTCACTAATCTTTTTTCCGTATTCTCATATCATGATATGTTTGTGCTAAATGAGTGCTCACTGTTAATTCTTTGCCCTCTCTTGTAGTTACTTCAACTAGTTTTTAATCACCTGAGGTTTATATTTTCCTTTAGACAACTTGATAACGATAACAGTTGGAATAGGCCAGGTGTGCTCTTGGACTCCCTGTTAGAAATGCTTCTAGTAGAAACAGATTCCTTCTTTGCGGGTCTTTCTTGCAGTATGATTATTGCCCAGTGTGTATTTGTTGTTGTTTTTCATGAAGTGGTAATAGGTGAGGAAGGGGAGAGAACTGAGATGCAGTGACTGGTGAAGAAATCTGTATAAAAGACGTAGTCAGTTTGACAAAAGCAAAGACTAAACTCTCATCTTGCAAGTCACTGTCAGTAGCCTTTGTCCCTCACTACTTCTCATCAAGTGTCACATATGGCTGTTTGTGGACTATTGACTGGTGATGGGTGTGACATTACAGATGTACTGTAGTATCAGCATAAGTGGTATCAGAATTTATTGATCACCACTAAGACTGCAGTATTGTCGATGATAATCTTACATACTTCCCATCTGCCTTTTCTTCCACACTCTGCTCTTCCCTCTTCCATTTCAGTTCACGGAACTGGGTGAGTGTTGTCTGTGTAGTCTCTGCCCTGCCTGCAGTGGGCACACAGGTTGCTAGAGCTGGGCTGTGTGCCTCTGTATCTGTCAGACCTCTTCCTTTCCAGATGGGTTATAATCCTTCTACAGAGAGTAGAGACTTTCCTTTCTACTTTCTGTGGGGTCACCAGCTGCTGCATTTACTTGCCACAACCTGCCACAGGGCATAACTCTCTTTCCCCCCCCCCTCCCCCGCCCCCCCAGCAAAGGCTCAACCAGCCATTTTCCCTTTTTTGCTCTAGGAGTGATTGTAACAGGCATTCCCATTCAGGTTTTGTTTATTTTTTTATTTTCTGGAGGCATTAGTCCAGTGTGAGATTTCCTATTGAAGAAAAAGCTGACTAAATCAAGTTTAGGATTAAATAAGTCGGTACAAAGCTTTGGGAGAAGAATCCTATTTTGGTGTAGAAGTGAGTTGAGCTTAATTAGGGAGCGGAAAAGATAAAAGGAAATTTATTTCTTATATGCCAAAGTAAATGCATCTCCAAAGGCATCTGCCCTAATTAGGTAAAGCTGTTTAAGAATGAAAGCCCATAAATTTGACTTAGACAAGGTTTTCATATGTGCAGGCTTATTTAATTTGGCATATTATCAATTTTACTGAGAAGTACTAGGGAGAAAGTAATATCTATGAAGTATTTATATTATAATAATAAAACAAACAAGAAAACCCTGCATGGAGTCTCATGCCCTGTAAAAGAGGAACTTCTGTAGCTGGAGGAATTTCCTCAAGGGCTTGCTGTAAATGAGCAATGGTGTCGCCCACTCCAAGAGAAGATCACGATCTTTTGACAAGCATTCTTGAGCAACTTAAATATAGAATTCTTTCCTAGCTTCCTTACAATGGGTGTTTTAATTGTAGAGTGGTGTAAAAACATTGCATAACTAATTGCACTAAGTCTGTTTTTAATTAGTTTATTTGGAAAAGAGTAAATACTTAATCTCTCAGTGAGGAAACACTATTACTTTTTCTAGACTGTCTACCTTTTCAATATGGGCCCTCAATTTTGGCCTGGTTACTGAGCTTTATGGAACCTGGATTTGAGGACAACAAGAGACAGATAATCAAGAGTGTCTCCTAATACATCTTTATTACAGTATTAATACAGTAATAAACATATTTTCTATTTAAACTGTAAAATACCTTTATTCCAAATTTGAATACATGCAGCTTCTGCTTCCAACTCTTGTTTTAGGTTGTCCAGTCTTGACTGAATGGGAGGAGGAGGAAAGTGAGAATTTGCAGCAATCTCTAAATTAAGTGATTAAATATCTTAAAAAACAAAACCAAAAACAAAATCCAAAACCTTACTTGCTGGCATGAAGACAGGCTCCTTTGAATTTCTTTTTTGTGAAACTGTCTATGTTAAGCAAAGGTGATTGGGAAAAAAAAAAATTGTGTTGAAACAAGCTCACTCAAAATTAGCAAACCATATGAAATTCGTCAATCATTTCAACTAAATTTGAAAGCAATGATAAGCAGTGTATGTATGCTATAGTTGTGAAGAAAAAACAAGTGTCCTGCTGAGGAACCGATACTTCTCACTGAACGAGTTTGCTTCAGTGCTAACCTATCTTTTGACATCTCTAGTCTTTTTGGCAAGAACAGAGAGGGTTTTTTCCCCTCATTTGAAAACAGCAAAGTAGTATAGTTCGGCAACTAATTTATTCAAGACAAAGCAGGAGTTAATAAGAGCAGAAAGTTTATTTTTTTGCTTTCACTGTATGCGAGAAGGAATTGTGCTGGCATACAACATTGCCGGGTACTGATAAGCAGAAGTAGGCAGTCTGCTTTGGGGGGAAAAAAAACAAAACAAAACAAAAACCCACACAAAACCAAAAAAACAACCAAAACAAAACCAAAAACCAATGCCCCCCAACACCACAATTATAAGATTGTATAGTAACAACATGAATTAACTTTAAATAAGAATAAGATTCTTAAATATCCAGCACTTTTAGCATAGCTTAATTTCAAATGCTGGTTTTCTATTTTGAATTGAATTTCAATTTCTATCCAGGTAAAATTTACACAGATATGTAAAAACAAAAAAAATTATGTACTGAGAAACATACAGTATCAGTTACGTTGTAGCTTCTCCTTTTCCTGTAGTCTCTTTTATTAGCAGTACTGACTGCAACACTTCTGGCTAAGTCTGTTTCGGGTATAATATGCCCCATACTATGAAGGGAGGTGTACTTAAATTTCAGATATATTTTAACAGATTTTGGAAGCGGAAGGTTAAGATAATTTTAAGATTGTAGGTTTACAGCTGTTTAGCCTTGGAGATTCATTCACCCTGAAAAATTAACTAGCTTCCTCACTAAAGCTTCTCCAAAATAAAAAAGAATAACAACTGTTCGATGGGATTGCTGGCTGGAGAGTCTTTGTGGTGTAATTCAGTGGTTAGTAGCTGTTTGATGTTATACAGATACCTGCTAGATTTTAATTAAGAAACAGCTGTCTTCTGTCTTATGACTTGGTTTATCCTATTACACTAATCCTCATTCAGTGTAATACAGATTGCTTTTCTAGATAGAAAAGCACTACTTAATACATGGCTGAAAAACAGGAAAGGTTAGAAAATTTAAGCTAAAGGCATTCATTTGTGTATTCGTCAGGTCATTGACTTTATGTTAGTGCATAGGAGCTATCTAAGAGCAGCCCTCATGCTATGAAAGTCTCTGATGTGAAGTACTTTGAGCACATTTTCTTCTAGGCTGTAAGCTGATAATCTTTGATTGGATGTGTTGTCCCCATTGCCAGTGCTTACCTACTTTAGGTAAAGCGACTCAAGTTAAATGGTAAAAGGAAATCTGTATAATGCTTGATTGCATCCGGATACAGAATCTTGGCTTAAGCAGAATGGAGGACTGTCAGAAGGTCGTCTGTGCATGTTAAATGTATATAGTTCATCGTGAGAGTAGATAAGGAAATACAACCTACTGTGCACTTTATATATCCTTTAATACAACCTTCACATTATGACTTAGTTTCACTTGTGTGAATCTTATCTTCAGGAGCTTCGATCACGGGAAGAGGAGTTGACAAGAGCAGCTCTTCAGCAAAAATCTCAAGAAGAATTACTTAAGCGCCGTGAGCAACAGTTAGCAGAACGTGAGATCGATGTACTGGAGCGTGAGCTGAATATCATGATATTCCAGTTAAATCAAGAGAAACCCAATGTAAAGAAGAGGAAGGGCAAATTTAAAAGAAGCCGATTAAAACTTAAAGATGGACACAGAATTAGTTTGCCTTCAGGTTTGCAATTTTTTTAAAGTTCACAATATGTGTTACGATTAAATATGCAAGCTTCAGTTCCATGGTTAATGTTTTCAGTATTGGCTACTATTTTAATTCAGTGCCAGATCCTTCTACCCTAATAGGGCAAAAGGATATAGTAAGAATTGTATGGCTTCCCCCCCCGCAATGAAACAACTTTCACATATCTTAATCTTATGGAGTAGTCCTCACTTCAGCTGGAAGAGTCTTTCACCTGATTCAGCTAGAAGTCCGTTGTGTCTGGAGGGAAGGGTTAGTAGCATGGGAGACAAATTATTTAAGACTGGTTTGAAGTTTAGATTTTTGCTATCGTTCTTTTTGCGCAGATAGAAAAGTACCTTTTTATCACATCCCAGAGCTTTCTAACATGACCAAATATTAGTGCTGTTTGCCCTGAACTTGCAAATACGTAGTAGAAAAACAGCACTTCATAAAGGCTGGAGGTACAGGTGTGGTAGGTCCAAATGGCATGCTTATTGCAGACGCAAAATACAACACAGCAGTTACAATATTCGGTGCCTTACTTCTTACAAGAAAACACTGTAATAGCAACAGAAGATATTATTTCAGAATACAAATGTGGTATAATTTGAATGTTAGAGCATTTAATTTACCCATGAACACATTAAAATGCCCCCTTTGCAAAGGAGGTGTGTTTGTAGAGAGCTGGGTTTTTTTAGTGTCAGGGACTGGTTTGGTGGTGCCTTTGTAGTGTTGCCACGAGATGGCACTACGGAAACTCAAGGTTACATCAACGGTTGGAAAGCCTTCAAAAGTGGTAGCAGCATCCTGGTGTTGATGGGCTTCCTTTCAGTGGCTTCCAGGTCAAGTCTGTCAGTTCATTACTAATGTAGTAGGAACGTAATGCCACACTAACACAGGTCTGAGCAAATCATAGCTGTCTGGTAGCTGGAAAGAGACAAGGAGGGCAGTAAAATTTAGAGTACTGTTTCAGCACTAGTGAAATAAGCTTATTTTTCCTTACTTTACAAATAATAATAACAGTAAATAAAATAAATCACACTACAGCCTCCCAGACAAGCGTGTTAGATTGGATCACAAGCTTAAACTAAATATTTCATAGAATGGGCTGGGTTGGAAGGGACCTTAAAGATCACCTGGTTCCAACCCCTCTGCCATGGGCAGAAGCACCTTCCACTAGCCCAGGTTGCTCAAAGCCCCATCCAACCTGGCCTTGAACACTTCCAGGGAGGGGCATCCACAACTTCTCTGGGCAACCTGTTCCAGTGCCTCACCACCCTCACAGTGAAGAATTTCTTCCTTAGATCTAACCTACATCTACCCTCTTTCAGTTTAAAGCCATTACCCCTTGTCCTATCACTACAGGCCCTTGTAAAAAGTCTCTCTCCAGCTTTCTTGTAGGCTCCCTTCAGGACTGGAAGGCTGCTATAAGCTCTCCCCAGAGCCTTCTCTTCTCCAGGCTTATTTGGTCCTTTGTTTCCAGCTCTGCTCATATTTAACTTGAAAAAGTGATAAAATAAATAGTTTTACTCGGAATACCACTTAACTCTTTGTTGTCAAGAGTCATCCAGATGAACTTGTCCTTGAGACAGTTCAGTTGTAAGAACAGCATACAGTCTAATTGCACTGATGGTGGGGATCAGAGAGGGGCATATTGTCAAATTTTATTTCATAAAATTTTTCCTACTTGCCATTATTTGTCGTTGTTCTTTTTTTTATTACATTGCTATAAATATTTGTAATTCTGTAGTTTGGTGTCTTGTTTTTCTGACATGTTGATAGATGTGACTTCTTTGTTAATGCTGTTTTTTGTCATGTATGAATTACATGTTAAAAAAAATAAGGCAAATCTGATTGCCATGAATGAGATGAAATATTGAGATTTTTCTTTCCCTCTGTGACAACCAACAAGATTGAATAACAGCTTGTGATGTGCATGTGTCTCAGTTTTGGGTCTGCTTGGACCCACCTGCTTTTTGTTGCAAACCTATCATATAGTGTCTGTGAAGGTGTGAAATCCTGCCTCTTTGACTCAATATCTAAATTGTTACATTAAGAGTCAGAGTTTATCAGTGGTTTTAATATGAACATCTCTTACACTATCAAGTCTAATTCATTATATAGCTTTAGTTGTTTTAAGAAGTACAGCAGTATAATCTCCTGGAGATTTTTTTTTTTTGTTTAGAACATTGAAACTGATTTGTTTTGTTCTTATAGATTTCCAGCACAAAATAACAGTGCAGGCATCCCCCAATTTGGATAAGAGGAGGAGTTTAAACAGTAACAGCTCTAGTCCATCAAGTAGCCCCACAATAATTCCTCGTCTTCGAGCTATACAGTGTAAGTCTCCACCATTTCTATTTGTTCATTTGGTCAATAGAGACTGTTCCATATGTTCACTGAAACACTGGTAGTAGTATCAAATTCCAGAGAGATTTCTGTCTGGTTTCCAGGTCCCTTAACTTGTTCTAACATTTGCAACTTGTTTTTTGATGGGAGGGATAATCTTAGTAAAATGCTAACTAATTTTCAGTAATTCAAAATGATTATGAATGCTTTAAATCATATCTTTCCTTAATAACTTCAGGAACTCATTTGTAAACTGACTGGGATAAAACAATGAAGAATCAAAATTTATAATGGCAAAAGGTAAAGCATCATGTTTAGAATCCATGTAAGATGGAAAGCAAGTTTTTATTAGGTATTGGAGTTGATAAAGGAAATGAGTTATAGACTATCCAAAAAAAGGTGGGGGGGGAAGAAAGATTCAGAGAATAAGGGAGTCATGTGAGATGGAAAGGCCTAAGAATCAGCCAGCAGCCCAGCTTGCTCATGTCGGAAGAGAAGCAAGCTTTAAGCAAATACAAAAACAGAAGAAAATAAAGAAGAAAGTCTGCCTTAGGTTTTTTGAAAACAAGAGAAAGAAACAAAAATAAAATTGTGAGTATGCTTGTAGGCCTACATTATTCCATGTATAATGATGACAAGAAGGGAAGGTGTGTTCATGCTCATCTAGTGGAGGTACCATGAATATGGAAGAAAACTGATCATATTTATATCTGATCATTCCCGCATTTATGTTTGGGAATGACATGTTCAGATAGAAAAAAAATTCCTACAGGATTCATTGCTTGCATTTGTACTGTCTGATCTATCATGCAAAGTAGATTGTTTAATTGTCCATATTTAGTGTGGAATGCTATGTGAGATGAAAAAGCCTCAAGTTTCTCTCTCTATATGAAGTCAGTGGAACCTGTTCCAGCTGATTGCTTATGGATGGTGACTATCTTCTGTTGCAAGGGTAGTCACCTCTGAAGGAAATGACTTCAGAATCTGACTTTATCAGATGTAAATAAGGAGGAGGACAAATCAAAATGCATGTGGGTTTTTTTTTTTTTTTTCTGCATACTGTTCTGTAGCTAGTTTAATTTTTTTTTTTTCCCCCCTCAACCTGAAATTTGTTTAAAGTTTGGATAGAAACCAGATCTCTCATCTCCTTTGGAATACCTCTGCCTTCTGAAACACTTTTCATTATTAATGTCTAAAGGAGAAGTGGTGTCTTTTCTGGCAGTGACTTTATTATTTGTTTGAACTGTAACTGATACAGTTCCCTGGGTGAAGACCATTACTAGCCATATGTTGTGGATAAAGGAGAGAGGTGGGCAAACCCTGTCTTACTTTTTGTAATGAAAATTTGAAATGGAAGGAAAATTACATAAAGTCTTTTTCAGAAGTTAACTGACACAGTATCTGTGTTGATAATGGTTTCCCAACCTCAAACCATGTGGTGGCATTTTTTGGTTGGTTATTTTTTTTACTGCAGAAAGGTAAGAAAGGTTTTTCTTAGTAAAATGTCATAATTACACATAAACAAGACTGTCTTATTTTCTCCTTGCTCTGTATGGAAATGCTTGGAAATGAAGCAAGTGTCAGGTATTGCCATGATTCTGAAAACCTGAGGTTCGGTTTTGTTTTTTTTTTTTTTAAATACATAGCCTTGTGTAAGCTATAGCAGTGCCATTCCTTGCATGTGTGCTAAGTGCCACTGGGGATTTTTCTTTCTTTTTTTTTTTTTTTTTTTTTTTTTATTATTTGAGCAGGCATTTGTATTTGTAGGACTAGAACATACAGGACAACATAAAGGCTCTCCTTTGAAAGAAGTACTCTTCTGTTTCCGAGTTTGGATCCCTAGGCTTTACCTAAAAGCTTATCAGATCTCTCAGGAGTATCTAGCTGAAACAATTCAGCTTCCACACCCATCTGCACCTGTGCAAAATAAATTCTCTTTCCCACAATAATGTTTTATCTTGATTTAACTTCAAAGTGTCTTTGTTTCAAGAAGACTTGCTCAAATACAGGTAATTTGAACAGGCATATCTAACCATTTGGTTACTTGATTGCTTCACTTGTCATGAGCAAGACTAGCTTCTGAATCTAAAAGTTTTTTAAGTTAAAATAAAAATCTAGTTAATTTTAAATCTTGTTATTAAAACAAATTCAGCTGATTTTGAAAGATGTTTTAAAGGAAGGAGGAAGACAAGTAAGATATATATTCCGTAGGTCCTGGAATGTGGTTGAAAATGGGAGTGTAAAGAAGGCAAGTAGAGTGCCGTGCTACCGGGGAAGCTGTGCTGGCGAGAAGGTGTGCGGTGAGGCAGGAGGAGAGTGCTGTGCAGTGCAGGACTGGCAGAGGCACAGGCATGTAAATGCCGCCTCACTTATCATGCTGTTATAACTGGCTAAGTTGTTGTTCTCTTAGGTCTCTCCATCATAGCTGTAAGCATGCTAAGTTCATAGCAAGTTACTTTTCCAGTTAGTTAGTCGTATACAAAAATCTACTTGCCTGGCTCTGGTCCTAAACCCTACAATAAAAACCCTCTATCAAAAGATGCTTAGTGCCTTTATAGATCTGGGCTTTATGACCCAAAGATAAAAATATAAGGGAAACAGTTCTGTTTCTGAAATCAGCTTGACTAAGATGTCTACTACATTCTCTTAATTTTTCCTCAGTGATTCCCAAAACAGATACACACACAGCTAATGGCCGAAGAAACAGTATATATGTGTACCAGCAAGATGTAGATATCACAAGTGAATATGAACTTCCCAGTGGGGTTATGAAAAAAGGCAAGATTTCATTATGTTTCAAAGGTGCTGGTTCTGTTTAATTTAACAGTTGAGACAGTGACAGACTAAGCATTTAATGAAGGTTAGACACTTCAAAAGTATAATTTGTTTTGATGTAGTGAGAAAGAAAATGTTAATCGCTGTCACAATTGGAATATTCTGTTTCGTTTGATACCAATTGTTCCAAAGCATATGTTTTCTTCATTGGAATTTAAGTGCTCAGTCTAACTCACTTGTCTGAATTACCTAAATATAAGGTTCTCAGTTAAAGGAAGCATGGAAAATATGATTGTCTTGCTGCTTTATCTTTAATTTGGGTCTCTCATCAGCTCATAAATTATTTTTCTTGCTTGCCTATCTTTTTGGATCAGTGCAGTGGTGGTTTTTGTAAAAGAAAAAAAATCTCAGATTTTGTCTACTCCTCGTTGTGTTACTGTCAAAATGGTTTTGCAGTGGAGAAAATATTCTGTTCTGTCAAAATACTGTGGTTTTAGAAATACTATTGTTTGTGTTTTTTAAATCCAATCTCTAGTAACTTCAGATGAAAGCAATAGAACTTGGGGAAGGAGCACAACTTATCACCAAGAAGAGTTTGAAGATGTGAAGAGAAGTTTTAAAAAGAGAGGTTGTACATGGGGACCAAGTTCAGTTCAAACAAAGGATCGTGCAGATTGTAAGGACAAGTATGTCTACTACATTTTGTTTGTTTGATAATACTAAGTGTTCTTGGTAGCTGAATCACTAACATAGGTAGTGAGTGAGAGAAGTTCTGCAGTCCCTAGTTACAGCTAAAACTCAGTCATACCTTTTAATTAATTTAGGAATTACATTAATGAGTAGCTCCCCCACATAGACTTGAGGATAAAATGCTTGCTTATCTTAAGGTTTTAGTGGCTCTTATCTATTACCCTTTATCTCTGTTTTTTGAGACTTGAAACACACTGGGATGCTGAACTACTAATGCATACCAGACATTCATGGCCTGTCTATCTTTCATGCCCTTCCTCAGATTGACTTGAGGAACATGGCCCCCAGTCAGCACTTCCAGTGTGATTAAGTAAGACTGACTGACTTTGCATATATGAAGCAAAATTCACACCAGCAACATCATTTATGCTGTCAAACACAGGGTTCTGAAAATCAGTTGGACGCCTTCACTTTCAGATTGTTTTCTGATTGTTCAAAACTGGAGATTAGCAGTTTTTCTGAAGCAACAGATCCTTTCCCTTGTCTCTTCTAGTATATGTAATTATTTATAGTGCCTTTTTTTTTCTCTTGGTAGAGACATCCACTCATTTACCTGTGGCAGTAGTTGGTTCCACACTATCTATTGAAACTGGATTTATGATATTTTTGTTTGTTTTAAAGTCACTATGTTTAAAAAAATTCCAATATTCACATCATTTCTTTAACACAGTGAAACTGTTGTCCAGATTTTCACCAACTTTTGTTCTTCAATAGGTAGTCAAGGCCAATTTTTCATTGGCTTTCTTTTTAGGCCTGCAATTTTCATCTTACAAGGAATACCTGGTATAAGGCATGTATCAATTTATAATCATATGACTCTGTGCTATTATATACGTTTTTTATTACCTTTGGAAAGCTTTACTGTTTTCAAGTTATGTAGTACATTTATAGTTAAAAAAGAAAGATGTTTTAGTAATTTTCTGTCAAAGCGTATATAAGCGTGGTATCCTCTATAATATCAAAATAACTATTGTAATTTCAGAATAAGACCCCTTTCAGATGGCAGCAACCCTTGGTCAACCCTTTTAATGAAAAATCAGAAGGGTGTTCCCTTAGCTTCACTATTTGTGGACCAAGGTAAGAGCTATTTTTGAAAAAGTGGAAGTTGCCATATAACGGCATTAAGTCTACCTCCAGTGTTATAAATTGTATTGCTTGAATTCCTCAAGGATTATGCAGATTATTAGAAGAGTAGTCATGCTACATTTCATTTCCCTGTGCAAAAAACCTGCCTATAAAAAAATGCAACTGTGGACATCTTTACATATCCAGCATTAGCAGTTAAAAAAGATATATGGTGTGTGAGCAGTACCACATAGAGATTTTTTTTTTCCCCCCACATTTTTGAGTTGCAGGCTGATTTGTATATGAGGTCTGCAGTCACCACTTTTTAGCTTCTTTTAAAAGGAAATATCTAAACCAGTAATTGTCTTGCCATTTAAATGACCATTAATGACTTTTATTGTTAGTGGGCTCTGCATAGTTGTTTAAAAACCTGTAAGCCCTGATGTACTGCCAGATATTAGTTCCTTGTTTTTTAAATCAGACTTATTCTGTCTGAGAAAATTAAGTTACCAGTATCAGGGAGAAAAACTGTGATATAACTTGGTGTCCATACCAGTGGCTAGATTTATGCCAGCTGGAAGAGGAAATGGTAAGCTGCTTGGACACCGCTTCCCCCCGCTAGGAAAAAGGCATTTTCATCTTCGTGTATACTGGTAGGGGTATAAATCAAGGCTTTACAAATAGAAATTTTATAGATTTATTAGCTTATTGCTAAACCCCTACATACAGGGAAGACTATACAAGTTTACATATTTGCATTTCAAATATTTCTGTGTTTATTCTGTAGCATTCAATAGTTTGTAGTAGAATAACACATGTAAATCAAATTATACCTTCCATTTTATTTGTCATTAGGTGAGAGATGTCAAATTTACTTTTTACTCCAGACCACCATGGCCTAATGAATTAGTTGGAAAATTTTCTAGTAACTCACTGGATTTTGGAGCACAGCTTAATTGAAAGTGTTGTAAAGAATGTGTTCCAGATCTTATCTGGCAGTTTGTGTATAGTAAATTTCTTCACTGTAATCCATACACAGAAATATTTTCTGTGTTGTTTGAAAAGCACTACCAAAGTGTTGCAAATCCTCAAATATCACAGAAAATGCAAAGACAATATCTGCTCTTCAACTGTGTTGAGTGTGCAAAGGTTGGGAGACACATTATGCCTCTCTTAAAATACAGGTAGGTCTTTCAGATGTGGAAAACATAATTTGTTTACAGTTAACTTATACACTCAGGAAGATTGATCTACAAGTTGCTTCTAATAGAGTTTGCTTTTGAGTTGCTAAAAAGGTGAAATTGTAGCAAAATGGTACTTCTGCTATTTTAAAGACTATCAAGAGAGCATGAAGAGGTTTAGGCTTAGGATGTTTTTCTGAATCTTACAATACGAGTCTCTGAGCTTCTGACTGCATCTAAAGGGGGCATACAGTATACCTCAAGATTAATACTTGTGCAAGTGAAAGGAAATAATGGTGTACATATGCAGACATGCAATAGCAAAATAGCTGAATTGCAATCTTAAAAGTATACTGTCATGTTTTATAGGTGTCTGTACTGATAAGAAACTTCTCCCTGAAGGTTTGGACAGTAGAAGACCAAAGCCAATTAAGTTGCCGAATCAGGCCTATATTAATCTACCTCTTTGGAAAGATGATCAGGGAGAGAATACAGTAGAACATGAGAGCTTTGAAGAAGGAACTTCTGCTAGTTCTACAAATAGTACTCCTCAAATGACACCTACAAACAGTCTGAGCAGGACGCTGCAGAAAAAGAAGACTGATTCAGTGCTGTATGGGTGTGCTGTCCTCCTTGCCTCTGTTGCCCTGGGCTTAGATATCAGAGAGCTGAACAAATCGCAGGGTCCAGATGAACTCTTGCCTAAAGATGAGAAGAAGAAGCGTGATGGAATATTTCAGCGTGCTTCAAAGTTTCGCAGGAGTGCCAGCCCTACAAGACTGCAGTCCAAGAAAGAGGAAACAAGTATTCCATCCCTAAATCCAGCTGCAAATACTGTGAATCTTCTCTCAATGCCCTCCATTTCCACAAAATGCCTACTTCAGTCTGACAGTGAAGATGCATTTGTAAGCACTGTGCTTGGTGACTGTGGTCCGTGTAGTTCCACTGATGACTTTTCATCTGAAACTTCTGAAAGTAAGAGAGAACAGAGGATACAGCTGGCTCCTAACACAGTTTCTACACGATTAAAAAATCAGCCTTTTAATCTTCTTCTGAAGCAAGAATCTCAAAATGTGCCAAATGATTCCCCAACAAAGTTAAGTGTGTTGGGTCACAGACGAACCTTATCAGATGGGAACAATTTTCAGACCACAGGTGGGTAGTTAAGAACTTAAAATGTAGGGGATTTTTAAGTATAGAAACAGGAAATGTAGGGAAACTAACCATTCACTAATGAGTTGCTTAGATTTTTGTTACACTGTTATGTGTTAGCTGAGCCACCATAACCGTATGTGGGTAAGCCTGTGTCTGAACCCTGAATAAACTACCTGCGCTTGGAATAGTATCCTCTTAGGAGTGGGGGTATGGACATTTAAGGGGAAGAGATGGTTCATTTTAAGGCAATATCTATTTTTCCCACATACGGCAAAAATAGGTTTCCCTTGTCTTTTCATGTCTGTAAGAACCCGCTTTTTGTTCAATGTACAATATTAACATTATGGCTGAAATAAACTCAGACCGTGTCAGGTGCATGCATTATGTAGTTGTGGACTTCCTGAGACTGAGAGTGCACTTGTTTAATATAGTTTCACAGTCTGCATAGGTGAGTGATGGAGCACCATTTTAGTACTGTATGTTGTTTAACTTTGAGAAAAACAAATTTGGTAAGTTTTGATTTGCTTGCCTGACCTAGAAGTTATGTCACCTGTTCCACAAATCCTTAAGTTAAGCTGTTGGTAAAAATTTAAGCTTAAAAAAAAGGGTCTTTAAATCTGTTTTCCATGTAAATGGATAAGTTCATGATTAATGAGTTTTTGAAAAGAAGTTCTAAATTTCAATACTGGTGTTCTGTAGTGGCTTAAATGTAATATTTGTCATGGTTCTCTATGCATACATAATTACTCATAGTAACTGGATAGATTTGTGGGGCTTTATTCCAATATTAATATTAATCTAGTTACTGGGTGCTTAATTCTTTATCTCTATATCTCTCTTGTAAAATGTAAAAATAAATTGTTATGTCCTCTAGCAGAGAGTATAGATGCAAAAAATGTTATCTGAGCACTACTGGTCCCCTCTTAGGAGTTTCCCCACAAATGTACAATCCTCTTAATTTTTCTGGTGGAAAAAAAAACCCTAGTGTTTATGGCAACCCAGTTTTACAAATGGCAAAGAAATCAAGAAGTCACATGGTTTAAATTGTCTTTTTTTGTTTGGCCTTTCTTTTCTCCTAGCTAATGGATTTGCTTCAACCCATGGTGTCTCCACGTCTCCAGTTCTATCAGTTACCGGAACTCTGCACTCTCTGTCCGTTCAACAAAGAAGTAGTCACAGTGGTGTTTCAACTGAAAAGCAAAGCGCTGTCAATATTATATCAAGGCCTCGACCTTCTTCTCTAAGAAGTAGAATTGATGCATGGCAAATTATTCCACGTGTTATTAAACCAAACTCTAAAGACTCTGAATATTTAGAGGGCAGTGTGGATCCAGATGTTAACTTCTTGCCAGATACAGAGGAAAGAACTAACTGCCACATGCCCTCATTACTTGATATTGATGTGGAAGGTCAAAACAGAGACTGTACTGTGCCTTTATGTAGAATGAAGAGCAAAACTTGTCGGCCATCTATATATGAACTGGAGAGAGAGTTTCTGTCGTGAGTGCCTTTCATTTTAAAAATGTTTGCTTTTTAAAGGGGAACAAATATAAAGTTCTTGTCCATCTAATGCTTTGTGCTGCTGTTTTCTGATGTACTGTGACAAATAGTACCAAAATTATTAAAATGGGCAGCTAATTAAGAAAGTGTAGTAGGTGCCTTTTTCAAATGTTCCTTGGAATCCCAGCTAGTAACTCTAAAAGCACAATGCTGCAAAATAGCATTCTAGGTGAACTTTATAAGCATGTTTTGAATGACTGAAATAACATGCCCATCTCCCTCTTCAGCGTCACAGAAGTTTTCTTTAGGTTTGAGGGGTTTTGCTAGAAATTCAACTTTTGCACATTTAAAAAACGAATGACATACAGTAAGGTTGTGTTCCATCAAGAAGAGTTTCGCCTGAGAAGTGGTTGTCTGCAGCTTGCCTCTGTGGCCTGTAGAATTAGAGAGGGGGGCAGGGGGTTTAAGGTGCTGGTGCAGGAGGCTCTGTTCACTCCTCATTAAGTAGCTGGTTACTTTTTGGCATTTGATACTGAAATTGGTTAAGGACCAGCAGCTGAATTTGCAGTCTTCGCCCTTGGTTTTTGTGAGAACTGTGTGCATTAGTTTCTCCAGAAAGTTACACTGCTTGTATAAACACTTAGGTTTCAGCCACCATATTGATTTGAGAGGGTAAACTTTAGTATTGCGATTGGATTAAAGGTATTTGACATACTTCATAATGTGAAGCAACATTCCTTGTAGGGAAGGATACACTGGAACGTAAATATTTGTACTCTTAACCTTTTGAAGACTACAGTGTTTGCACTGAAAACAATATTCTTGGTTTGGGATTTTTTGTTTGTGGTGGAGGGGTTTGCCCCCTTTCTTGTTTTTTAAACTCTGCTGCACCTTGTATTGAGGAAAGATGATGGGGTTTAAGGATGATTGGTTTTGGTTTTAAGTGAGCCAACATTGCGTTTTACTGCACTCAAATTTTAAAACTGTAATAATTTAATATTAAATCTTTCAGTATAATCTCTGCAGCTTTTCTTCCTAACGTTACTAATGAGTGCCCAGGTATTCATATTTAGGAATTAAAAGGACAAACATATATGCTTGACTGGTTTTCAGTGATGGAAAGGTTCCAGAAAATTCCAAGTAGTTAATTGTGGGGGAGGAACATTTAACCTTGATAACACTGATAGTTTTATCACTAAGTAAGTGATTGAATAAAACCAAATGTACAGTATACCTTCCTTGATGAAAGCATTTCTAGAATTAAAGGAACATCCCTCGTATTCCAGTATTTGAAGTCCTAATTTTGCATATCATTTGACATCTGAATAGTCTTCATAAATAAAATTAGATGTTAGAATAAAACTGCTGTGTTCCCATCAGAACGCTGTTTTGTTGAGACCTTTGTTTTAAATGTTTTCTTCTCCTTTGCTCCGGGATCTGGGAGTTCAGTTGTTAAATAGAATGCACAATTGCTTAAAGCTTCAAAACCAAGGGATTAAAAAGGAAAGTTTCTGTTCTAAGACTGGTATGCAGTACAGTGGCTACCTTGAGGATGACAGATAATTATACATAGAAGATCATGAAGTCTTAATCACACAAAGCAGAACACAGAAAATGCAACTTCTCAGCTCTCAAAGTGAAAATAGAAAAGGATTTCCTTAAAGTATTAGTTTGCCAAAAGTAAAGACATAACCACTAGTTGTCTGTAAAACTAAATGCTTGCATAGCAGATTGTTATTACATTTTGTTCAAACCTGTTTCTATTTCAGTATTTTTAGTTCTTTGTCAACATGATTCAAGTTGCATACCGTTCTTTGTCTTTTCTTTAAACTTTAATTTTATCAGAACACTTTAATAGATGAAGTCTATTCCAGCTTTAATACAAAATGTTTTCCTAAAATAAAGTCAATTAGGTAATGCACATGGATCGAATTTTAAGTATAGCTTGATAGCAGATTTATCTTCCAGGCTTAATTAGTATTTTGGAGCATTATGTGTATTTCAACTCTTTCTTGATCAATTATTCCTATGTAATACTGAGAGAAAAGGAGTTGATTGTATTACATGTTTCTGAAGAAAGTACCTCTGTTTGGCTTTCTACAGGAAAATCTCAGGTGCTGAAGTATTTTGACTTGTTAAGTTCTGTTCTGTACTTTTAAGGTTCATAAAATTTTAAATGTTTAATTTTGCACCCTATGTTTTGTAATCAATAGTATCAGCATAAAAAGCCCTTTGTGAGCCATGTTGTTTTCACTTATCAGTGGCTTATCTCTCTTGTAATTAAAAAAAGATTTCTATTCCTCTTCAATGGATAATTTCCCGTAAGAGTGGGACTTTTACGATATGACCAGCCCAGTGTGTTGTAACAAATTTAGGAGTTTGTATTCCACCTCTTATTCTGAGTCAGTTTAGGTAAGCCATCTCAAATATTTCTCTTACATGATGCAGTTTTTTTGAAGCTATAGTCCATAGTGCTTTATCATTGTTTTTCTAGTTTAAAATTACAGGCCAGTCTTCACTGAAATTAAAAAGAGAAAAAGAAAAAAGTATTGCAATCATGGTTTCACAGTCTGTATTTCACTTGTCACCAGAGAAACTTTCTATAAAGGTATGGTAATCTGGTATACATTAAATGATCTGTCTTGGTTAAAAGTATATTTATTTCAATGTAGGTTAATAGCCTGACCAAATAATAAATTATGTTGATTGTTTTAGCACAAAACTGAAGGTGCTTACACTACAAAGATTAAGATAAACACTTGACATGCTGTTTTACAAAACCTGATGATTTAAATGTTTTTATTTAAAAAATAAATGTTTTGTAGCTACTGTATTGCAAAGTGACCTGAATTTTCTTGAAAAGTATATTTTAATGCTTTCTTAACATGTACAAAGGAGTTCTCTGGTGAATAACCAGGAACTATAGACTATGGCCAGCCTGTTCTTGGAACATTAGAATGTAATTGTTACTTCAAGATTAATTATCCAGTACAGTAACATGAATGTTCCATTAATTTCTTGCAATTGATGTGGGCAGAAACCTATGGTATAAGCTTGTTCTTTCTTTCATGTGACCATAATATGTCTTTTGATGCTTTTACAATGTTGGCTGATTATCTTAGAGGAGGTAGAACAGTGGACATAAATTCTGCATCTGATTCAGCATCAAGAATACAGGTAAGGAGTAACATATTTCTGTTGTGGGGTTTAAGGGGGAGAGTTTTTTGGTTTTTTGGGGTTGGGGGGGGGTGGTACTTTGGTTTTTTGTTTGGTTGGGGTTTTTTTTAGGCAAATGAAGCCAGTATTTTCCTTGTAATATTTTTTAACGCCTTCTTTTGTGAACTTCCCTCTTCTCTTCCCCTATCATGCCATGGGCACGCTACCCCATCTTTCAGTAAGGAGAGAAGGAAGCATCCGTTTGCACAGTGGGAACAGACAAGATACAGCAAAGTGTCTAGCAGTGCAGTGAAACTCAAAGCTGTAAGCCCAATCATATAAAGCATAGAGCTTTCAGTGAGGCTGGCTAGATAACAAATATTGACATGGCCTGTGAGCATCAGTATCAAGCCTGGGTTATAAACCAAGCTGCACAGGCAGTATATTTTATACACAATGTTATAATGATAATATTAAGATCTGAATACAATTGTGTGGTAATGGAAAAGATCCCATTCTCACTAGCCATCTCCCTTTTTAATACAACTAGTCAGATCACTGCAGCGTATGCATTATGAGGAGCTAATGAGACTCTGTTATCTAGTACATTTTTGATGTAAATTGAGGGTGCTTGAGATTGCAGTATTAGGTATTCTAAATTAAGGCCAGAGTCCTTGCAAGTGCATAATGGATTTCTCCTGAATGTAAGTGAAAATGAGCAAACCCAATATGAGTTAATCATCTCAATACTGTTAGGAATCCAGTATCCTTGATCATCTAGCTAGTTTGATAAAATAGCTTTTTTAACCAAAAGAAATGCTTTTAGTTCTAATAGGCTGGAGAATAGATCAACTGAGCTACACAAGTAGGATAGATTTACTTTTCTGTTTCACAGAATCACAGGATCATTTAGGTTGGAAGAGACCCCTGGAGATGAAACAGTCCAACCCCCTCTGCTAGAGCAGGTTGCCCAAGACCATGTCCAGTTGAGTTTTTGAGTATCTCCACAGACGGAGACTCCACAGCTTCTCTGGGCAATCTGTTCCAGTGTTTGATCACCCTCACCATAGAAACATTTTCTCATGTTCAGATCGAATTTCCCGTTTTTTTTTTAGTTTGTGCCCATTGCCTCTTGTCCTGTCACTGGACACTGCTGAGAAGAATCTGGCTCCCTCTTCATTCCCCCTTATTAGATATTTATAAACAACTCCAAGATCCTCCTGGAGTCTTCCCTTCTCCAGGCTAAACAGTCCCAGCTCTTTCAGCCTTTCTACATTTGAAGGATGCTCCAGTCCTTTAATTGTCTTTGTGGCCCTGCACTGGATTTATTCTAGTAAGTCCATAGTTATCTTTTACTGGGGAGCCCAGAACTGGACCCAGCACTCCAGGTGTGGCCTTGCCAGTGCTGAGCAGTGGAGAAGGATAACCTCCCTCAACCTGCTCGCAACGCTTCTAATGCAGAATACCATTGGCCACCTTTGCTGTAAGGACATATCGCTGGCTTATGTTGAGCTTGTTGTCCGCCAGGATCCTCAGGTCCTTTTCTGCAAAGCTGCTTCCCAGATGGCTGGCCCCCAGTATATACTGGTGCGTGGCGTTGTTCCTCCCCAAATGCGTTTCCACTTTGTGAGATTCCTCTAAGCCCAATTTTCCAGCCTGTCCAGGTCTCTCGGAATGGCAGCACAACTATCTGGTGCATCAGCCACTCCTCACAGTTTTGTATCATCTGCAAACTTGCTGAGGATACACCCTGTCCGAGCATCCAGGTTGTTAATGGAGATGTTAAGCAGTATCGGCCCTAGCATCAACCCCTGGGGTACTCCACTGGTGACTTGGTGGCATGTAAGCAAGTTGTAGTTAATAGCATCTCATTTTATTCATGTCATGTAAAATATTTTTCCTAAGAGATTTAGGTAATTGCTATTCGTCAGTTACTTTCAAAGGCTTTTTTAATGACCATTCTCACATCTAGGCTTTAGTGAATTGCTTCCAGTAATTGAGATCTGGCATCAGGATGGCCAGGTTCAGTGCTTCTGAATGGAACAGCTTGTATCTGTTCAAAATCTTTACAGTTTGCTTTAAAAGCAGTCATCAGTTCAGCCTGGGTGACCAAACTAGTCAAACTTCAGTCAAATGTCAAATTTGGTGTTACTTCTTTGATCATTAATATGGAGACTCATGCTCCACAACACTGCTAAAAAGACTTTTTAAAAACATTTGCATTATATCTGAGAACATTAGCCTTCCCTCCCACACCAAAGTGTGCAGTTACAGGGTCTGACAACTTGAATCTCTGGTGGCTGCTGAAGACATTCATGAATACTCTGGTCTCGAAAGGGGAGACGAGGGGGCACAACAATGAGCTCCTCGGCAGAAAGCTGTTAACACTTCTTGAAAGAGAGGTGCCCAACACAGCCATGCTTACTGTAGGTGCCGAGTTCTTCGCATGCCAGAGAATTTACATAAGCACTATGTTGTCCTTTCTCCCTTCCAAGAGTTCAGATACACCTAGCTAAATTCTTTGATGTAGTAGTAGTTACTATGAATAGTCTAGTCATCTGAGGGCTTGCCAATCGTTATGAAAGCAGGTGGGAGTCTGCATATTTGGGGCCCAGGAGAAAACAGAAAGAATAGGACTATTCATTCCCCTCACTGTTTTGCAAATCACTTGAATAATTCAGAAGTTTCTAAACTCCCTTTTATGGCAGACAGGATTAGGCAATAATATTTTACAAAGCCTTTTTACTCTCTGCTACCTTCCAGACTGAAAGGGATGTTTGTTCCTTGTGTTAGATACCACTTATTCTGCCTGATAAATGTTATCAACGGTCAGAGGGGTGCAAGATTTTTTTCCATGCCTGATGGAGAGAGGTAGTTGTGCTAGGAGACAGATGGATCAAACATCAGGTGTATCTGCCAGCAGTCAGGTAAGCCGAAGACATGTACTAGACATATATTGTCCAGTGATTTAAGCTATTTTGAGTGCATTGTTCCTGAGAGGGGAGTGCTGGATAATCTCTTACAGGCTATTTCCAGGGGCAGGGTATTCACCCAAAGGGGATCCACTTCTACTCCAGAAGTGGCCTGCATGTGGCCAGGTGTCTGCTTGACTGTTGTTAGGGAAATGAGTATGCATCTCCTTCAATGCACATGTCACCTGAAATGTTTACAGCAGAAGCGGTAATGGCGATTCTATCAGCCACTGTAGTTCTCATCAAAATACTTACTTTTCCCACTGGAGAACCCCTGAAATTATCTGCATTGGTGGCTCCACTCTTGATAGTGGAAATTTTCATCACCAAGGTCCTCATTCCTGTTTGTGATACAGCTACTTGATGGCTGGCTTTGGGGCTAGGACAGAAACACCCTAGTTTACCCACAAGAAATACTTGTTAAACAGATGTCTGTGGGCAAGGGAATAGCCTTGTCTTATTTTTTTTCATTGTACCTTAGCTAGTTTAGACCCATTGAAACCATATCTTTAAGAAGCTTTTTCAGGCTTGTGCGTTTTTTTTGGTTGGTTGGTTTTTTTTTTACCATGATTGCTTTTCTCTGGTTAAGCAAATTATGTTGGTTTATAAAACCAGACCATTAAGAACAATACCTGTACTGTCATTATCTATAGCTAGAAGATGTAAAGAACAGATATTGTCTATGGTGACATCACACTGGATAACTATGTAAGGCATATTAAGAATGTCATAGCATGGGATCATCACCTATAATCACTTTAGCAAGTTTGGGGAACTCTACAGAATAAATTCTTCTCTCAGGCCTGCAGAGCTGCCATGGAGTACTGTTTCTGCAGTTGTACTAAGCATTGCACAGTATATTTAGAAGAAAAGTGTGCCTGAGACCAATTTTTTTTTTTTTTAAACAGGTGTTCTGAATCCCTTCCAGAAAGTCAGGGGTGCTCTTTGTGTTTGCACATTATGTGCTTGTAGGTACTGAAAAGAAAGATTCTCTTGTAGCTGTAAATATATTCCTAGAGTATTTTCCCCCCTTTACCTTAAAACCTTTTAATACTTTCAGGGTTTTCAAGGAAGAGGAATGGGCAGTGCTCTTCCATTCTAGCTGTGAGCCAAATAGAGGTGTCTGCCTTCCATGTGCCCCAACAGATAGTGCTGAAGTTAGTTCTCTGATATAAAGCACTGTGTAAATGTCTACATAGTATGAAAATATATAGTGAATGCTTTTCAAAAAGAAAAAAGAGAATTACCTCAACTTTTGTGAGCAATGGTTGTAGTGCTTGTTTTGATTTTTTTTTTTTTTTTTAATTTTGATAACTGATGAATTTTTCTGAATACCTGTGGAAGTCAGGATAGGATGAGGCTGGGTTACAGTTGAAAAGAAGCCTAAGTAGGAAAGTTTTGTCTCAACTTTCTCCTTTTCTATATAGTCCAATTTAAGTTTATCTTGCTGCTAACAGTGAAAAAGCCAGGAGATCCTGTAATCTACAAAAGCCTTCATTGTAAAATAAAGCACACTAAAAATAGCAGTTCAGGACTAAGCGTGAGAAGCAATGAGATCAATGAGATACACGTAATGCATATGGAAATCTATCAATATCTGAATCTTGTAATGCAAGCCAATTAGCTTTTCTCCTTGGAAAGAAACTCAAAGGATCAAAACCGCAAAGTATTGGTTCACCATGGTGTAACAGATGACAACAGGTATACAGGAGACCACTTGTATTATAGTTTAGAGACTCATTATTTATCACCCTTTTCCATTTGCAGTTACAATATGGTTGAACCTTGATTTCATAGTGTGGACGATGTCAAAAGATGTCCTGCAGATTTCTTCTGATGTTGTTCAGGGTGTGTGCACCAGTGTCGTTGCTACAGAGAGAGGCAGGAACATGAGTGCTCTCCTTGCCCCCTGCTGTGGTAAATGTAGGCAAAGCATCACTCCTTGACTCAGATCTGTTCTTTCTCACAAGTGCAGCTGTGCTTCCTGGGTCTTTTTCTTCACCTGTTTCTCTGAAGCCTGTTTCTGTTTGTTTCTGGAACTGTGCCCAGGGACTTGGTTCAGGACGACTTAGGATGGATTGATCCCATAGATCAATCAAGTTTCATCTAACAGCTCTGTTTCTGTGGTAGGAGGCACCACCAAGATGTTTGCTCATTTTCTCTTTTTAACAGTGATCCCCTATTGTAAAAACACCTCAGTGTTCAATAGGTCTCCTGTGTTTACGGAAGTGTGGAAGCATCAAGAAGAAAAAAAATCCCTTCCGTGGTTTACTGCTCTTCACCAATTCTCATAATAGCAATTCAGCGGCTGGTGCAATGAAGTGTTGTTTTCCAATATTAGATGTGCTGGTGGGCTCAGAAAGGAGGTCTAGGGTAATTGTTCTGAGGAAAGCTGGAGTATGATTTTAACAGAGATGGCTATCCTGTTTCCCAGGGGCCTCATTTTGTCAACCTTCTAGAGTAACCAGTATCATCCCTTTACTGCAGTCCATTCACAGATGTGTTTCTTGACGTGTTGGTGCTTGTCTGTTAAGGAATAAAAAGCTGATCCTGTAGAATACACCACAGAAGAATTTTATAATTGTCCATTGCCAAACACTGCTAAGTGGGAGTTTTTCCCACTGTTTTGTAAACCCATTTTTTTATAGTGCTGGCTCGGCTGATGCTCCAAGAGCATGGCTTCTCCGTAAGTGAAGTACTTATTGCGATGACAAAGGAACAGATTGTTTCTGTCCTTATTGCCAACAGTCTCTGGGTTTATCATATTCTACCTTATTTTTTTTTTCTTTACTAGGGTAAACCATACAATTCCTTCAATCTTTCCTCCTGAACAACTTCCTAGAAATCGGATCCCTCTCTGGGCTCTCTATTGCATTCACAATTTGGGAGGAAGGCAAAGCTGTGTCCAAAAGACTGCAGCTGAGACCTTAGTTGCATCATCTGTGACAGTGTCAAAAGCCTTGTCATGGTCAAAATGTATCTGCTGCTTCTCCTGTTGCCAGAAGGCTCATTATCTTGTCTTGAAAAGAAATTAGGTTAATTTGTCAAGTCTTGTTGAACACATAGTAGCTGTTACTTGTCATATTTGAGGTGCTTTCAAAAGGGTCCTAATTGTCTTTTCAAACATTTGAAGGAAAATCGAAGGTGAGCTGGCTAGCTCATAATGTACCACCTCAATTAAAAAAACAAAAAAAAAAATCAGACCAGCAGCATCTGTTCTTTCCAGAGTCTTTTGCTTTCCTGTGGTTCTTAGAAATGACTGCTTTAATCAGAACAAAGTTCATCAAGCCCAGCTAATTAGTAATGGGTTTTTTTTCCGCTTCCTAAGCTTTCTCTAGACTGCTTTTTACATACTTAGGTTGAAGTCTTACCTCTACTTGTTGGTCTTAATTGTGCTAGCCACTGCTTAACATCTGTCAGTTCTGCAAAAGATTGATGCAAATCAGATAATACGATTTCTTGGCATGAACTACTGAGGTGATGGCTTTGCCTGCCTGCTGGGAATTGTATCACCACTTTTCTTGTGGGTTTTTGTTTATTAGTTTTTATTACTACTGTATTTATAATATGGCTTATTTTGAGGTTTTCCTTCCAATTTCACCTCATTTTGTCTCTGTGTACTCTTGCCATTTTTAAAACTTCTTTTTCTACAGACTTATGACTTGTATTTAATATCAATAAAGAATTCACAATTTACCCAAGTCAGTGGTCTTCTATAATTTCATTTCTCTCACACTGAAGTAGTTTCCTCTATTTTGAACTACTGAACAAGTGTATGAATCTTTGATAAGTAAAGCAACATTTCAATCTGTTTCCTGTTTTTTAATAAACTTTGTCATCTATGATTTGTATTGTGGTGATGATACTTCCCATAAATTATGCTAATTGACTCATCATCTTGTTCATTGTATTAAGACTTTCAGCTCTTCCTCATCCTTGCTGTGGTTTTATACAACCATCTAAGACTAGTTTCATACACTCCTCTCTCTCCTTGCTTTACTGTGACCATATTTATAAATAAATGTGTGTCTCCTCATTTTGGGGTCTATGTCCAGGTTGCCTTATTACTATTTTCCCGTGTGTCTTTGTCAACAGCCCTATTCAACCCTTATTTAAAATCTTCCTCACTAGGTTAAGAAATCAATGTGCTAGATGGAGTATTTGTCTAATAGTTTGTCTAGGTAGGCTTGTCCCCAGAGGTGTCTGATATCAAAGAGTTAAAAGCACTATATCTAAGTGTTATCAGTTCAGTGACCTCTCCCATGCCACTTCCAACAATAATTAACAGTGCTGTTTCAAGGAAGATTTGAAAAATGTGCCTGTGTAATTGCATGGGATCAATGCAGCCAATTTACTTCACATTTGGGGTTATAAAATTCAAGTACTTTGGGAGCTCTACAAATTTTTTAAAAGGTCAATTGGACTTCAGCTTCTGAAAACTTTTACTTACATTTGATTCAAGTAAATGCTGTCTTTTTACTTTGTGATGTATTTTGTCTTGAAAAGGTAGCATTGAACAGAATCTTCTGAAAGAGCTTTACTTTTCTACATTTTGTCAGTGCAACGAGTTCAGCAGGGAAGTTGTAGCTACAGGCATTACGAACTGGAGATCAGACCCTGGTTCCAGGATAAGCTTGGCATTTGATCTTGGGCGAGTCACTTAACTTCTTTGTAGCTTACTCTGTAGCTCTGGTCTGTAAGATGAGCACAATGGTTTCATCTCTTTTCTGTAAAGCACTTGGAGAGTTGTGATCAAAGGCACCATGTTTCAGTGGTAAACAACAGCTACAGCAGAGTTAAGGCATTAACTTTGCACACAAAGAGGAGCTCTAACTCTTAGCCTGGGAACGGAATACACCGCAGCTGTACATACTTTTCTTTCAAAGCACAGGTTCCTTGCAAGTTAAACTTTAACTTTGGTAAGGAATACTTCCAGTAACAACGGGCTGCAATGATTTAACCAGTAATTGCCACATTAGGGAAATAACACAAAGTTTAGTGGTTTGGGGTTTTTTTTTAAAGATTCTAATGGTTGGTCAAAGCTATTAAAAGTTGGCACTGATTTCCTGTTTCATACAACACATGCTGTTACATTGTTCTCCCCCACCCTGAATTCATCAGGATACTGGGTATTTTCTTTTGTCTGAATAAAAGGATTCTATATTTCAACAATTGCTGCTTAATACTACTCTTGTAAAGCTGCATTACCTGATTGCTCCCCATTTATGAGGGGGGCAGCAAATATGCTAAATATTCCCTAAAAAAGAATGATTTTACAGTTTATTGGCCCAAATGTCAGGATAAGTTTCTTGTGCTCTTCTTCACAGTAGCATTCTCTCTTGGAACTGCTCCACCTTTACCTTAGAGATAGGATTTAATAAATTAATGTGAAACATAAGGACGAGGGAGAAGAGTTACTCCATCAATTAGATTTAGGCATCTGACTCTATACAGAAATAAGCACCTGCTGTGAATTGGAAGAAGAGAGAGCTCTGAATGGGTCTCTGGAGGCTCAGTCAATGGTATGGAAAGCCTTGGCTCATAACTGAGCTACAGAAATTGAATGCCTAAAGCTATAGTGTAAATCTCATCTCCCTAAAGCACAGATTGTGCAGTAGTATATTGCAGAGCTAGTGGGAGAAAGTTCAATACTACTGGCATTCACCACCACAGTATCTGCATGCTTTAAGGGTATGAATATGAGCCATGAGAAGTCAATAAGGTTGAAGGAATGTGTGGTTTAAAGCCTCCAGCTTCAAATTCCAGAGAAAAGCAGTTGATGGAAGAACCGCACGGCAGCACCATGCGATGCCAGGAGTCAGTTCTGTAAACAAGCCAAAAATGCAGTTCTCTGCCTTTAAAGCTAACCACCTAGAAGAGCTGAGGAGGTGTTTTCTACAAAGTCTCTATTGATTAATAGTCGCCTTT
Organism: Platalea leucorodia; assembly: GCF_965183815.1. Classification (NCBI taxonomy): domain Eukaryota; kingdom Metazoa; phylum Chordata; class Aves; order Pelecaniformes; family Threskiornithidae; genus Platalea; species Platalea leucorodia. Next base: position 45,642,111 of record NC_138825.1, on the reverse strand, counting down.
TTGTTATCTTTACTTCTGAGCATGCAGCCTTCAGTGTTACTGTGGCTGTAACCTGCCTGCTGTGTTTGTACGCAAATGGTGGGATGTTCACAAGCAACCAGGGACCTATAGGAAATCACAGCCAGTCCCTTTTCTTCCAATGATATATTGCTTTTAGTTTTAGAAGCAGAGCTGGTTGAGACTTTTCAGTAATCCTTCTTTGACAAAAGAAAAGCAAAACAGTCAAAGCCAAAACTTTTTGTCAAAATGTGTTTTTTGATAACCATTTTTTCCTTGGTTTATCTCTGGGATCCCAAAGATTTCCCATCACTGAGAAATTATAAGCCTCTTTATTAAGCTAGAGATGTTCTAAAGGGACACCTTGCATTTCTTACATTACAAGTTATTTTCCTATTAATGGAATGTTTTGAAATAAAGTTCATCACACAAAAGCTTGAAGTGGATACACGGCAAAAGCTCCGAGTCTTTTCACACAAGACAGAATAATTCCTAAGAGGAATCTTCTACTTCAAGAGAATGTGTTTTGGATAAGACGCTAAAAACCGATTTTGTAACCTCTTTTGCTTAAGGGTGGAAACACAGCACTCAAATCCTGGCCAGACTCCAGCATACTTTTAATTCCCTACTGGTCACAAAACCAGATTCTACTTTTTTTACTCTGAACTACTGTAGACAGTTGGTAGCTGAGCCATTATATTGCAAGGTACAACTGACAGCATTTCAGCAATAACTGTTGTTCCTCTGTGCCCTCAGCCTTGTACATTTGTCTCAGGATTTTAAGCAATGTTATAAATGCCTTTTGGAAGGTGTCATGGAAGCCTAAGATTTTCTGGATTTAATGATGCTCCAGTTGCTCACTCTTCGGTATCCTAGATGTGCTCATTTTGACTGACAAGTATGCTAGTTTTTATAAGACCTCCTATAATCAGCTTTCAGATGTAGTTTGAATCATTGTGTGATGAGTGGATGAGAAATAGTAAATGAAAAGTGGTGTCTTATAAACTCATGGACTCAAAACCAGCTACCAGAGATGAAGTTTACCCTGCGGCACTTTATGCAGTAGATTTACTTGCTGGGAGACTAAAGAAGGAAATCAAGATTAATTTGTGAACCTTGGAGACTGTCCAAATTATCACAACTGCAGTTGCTGGGATGTAGAAATGCTGGGGCTTTGCTGTGAGGGGAAAAAAAAACCAAACCAAACCAAACAAAACAAACAAACAAACAAACCCCAAACAACCCACCCCCCGCCCCCGGTGTAGTTCCTATCTTGTAGACCTGTGGACAAAGCTGAATGGAAGATGCCTGTATTTCAATAGAGAACAACTACTAAGGGCAGGCAAGTCACATCTTGGAGAGAGAGTGCAAGTAACTTGCCAACAAATAAAACATTGACTGCAAAGTGCAGATGAGAAAGATTGCCAAGCTAAGTGTGCCTCCAAACTCCCTGGGTGGGGAAAACTGGAAGGTGTAACTTGCCCAGCATCACTGGAACCTCTGTCAGGACAGGGGCCAAAATCAGAGTCTCGGAAGCCTTGATCACATTCTTGCTCTGCTTATCAGCTCTGTCCTTTTGAATAAGACTAATTGAAAGCAATAGGTCTTTTGAAGAACTTAAAGCTGTAAGAACAGCATGTGCTCTGCTCCTGCAAAGTGTGTGTGTGCATCTGCTTCCCTTAACTGAGAACTGAAATACCAAAATAAATCCTTTCCTTTCAACAGCTTTTTATGATGGGTATTTAAAACGTTGTCATCTTTTGGTACCCAAGGCAGCAAACAGAGGTAAATGCTGCCTTCTCTTCCCCCTGCCCCATTCTGATAGTGGGTATAGCAACAGTGTGGAGCTGTTTTCTATTCAAATATAAATATTCAACACCTGCTTGTCCTTGCTGATTAGGGGGGAAATTGAACTTTAACCCATTCAATTAGCAAACCCAGTTAGACTCCTTATTCCTCCAGTAATCACGGGGTTGTGCACAATGCCAAATTCTTCTGTTGCTCATGGTGATGAAGTTGGGAACAGCAATACCAGCTGAGGAAAAGGGTTGTCTTTGCACTTGGAAAAGTAAGGATCATCTTGCAGATTAGCTTCGCTGTAGAACATTGAACCTTATGCTCCAGGTAATTAACCATTTGAGCATTTAACTGTAAGGTAATAATCCTGACAAGAAAGTCATCTATTAAGAATTGTGTACAATGATGTAGCAAAACCAATCAGAATTCCTTTACCCAGCATGATTAATAGGCATGATGATGTGCATGCAGCAATGCAGAAGGATTATTAATTAACCCACCTTTGCAAGTGGGATAATTAAGCAAACTAGGATTGCATTACAAACATAGCAGATCTAATTGACTCAAAAAAGTTTTTTTCATTTGCAATTCAAAGCTCACAGGGGTGCCTTCCTGCTCCTGCAGTATGGTATCATAGGATTACCTGGGGATAATTATATCTGAGCTTCCTTAATGCTTCCTTCACTGCAATCACAGCCGGCTCAACCAGTGCATTTGTGGTTTGAGGGGAGGATGACTGTGAAAGAGAAATTCGGCAGCATTAGTTCAGGGTTGAAAGCAAAATTTTGTAGATATAGTGTGAGTTAAAAATTATTTTCGCGTGCTGAGTTATTCAGAAGCTGGCTTGACTGTTGTTAAGTTTCTTGTGCCCACTAGATGTCACCAATGTATGCCGTTACAGTTAAAACAACTTCCATCGTTGCTTAAGAGACTTGGGTTAACTGGAAGATTTGTTAAAATTTGTGACGGTACAGGGATTTATTAATTAATAGGCAGGTCGTGGATGAAACCATGGCAGGCAGAGGGCAGCTGCATGGAATAAAAGGGAATATGTTATGTTTTGAGTAAAGAAGTGACCCTTCTCCTCTCCACGTGCTTTGTAAACTCTTCCATCTCTTCCCTAATTCTTCCCCGGGATATTCACCAATTAACATAATGAAAAGTGTGATTTCCTGCACGCTCCTGATCACTCAGAAGTGGCTGGGGCAGCATATGGGCAGGTTTGAAAAGTGTTCACGCCCTTCACAGTTACTGATTTTTACCATTGCTATATACAGGATTGGGTAATGATGTTAACTAGTTGCAGCAATGACAGGGAGCAAGCTTCTAAGTTTAAGTAGAGAAGCATGCAGTACAGACTGGGTCTCCTAAAGAGCAAAGCTCTAGTCTTGGGCAAGTTCCTTTAGCCTTAGCTGTATCCTCCAGAGATTAAGAATGGCTTGAGGAGATGCTGTGAAATTTAATTATCTCAGTTTTCCAGTTAGTTTCCCTTTGATTTAAAGAGAACCAGGATTACGCTTAAGGGTAGTAAAGGGCTTTTAAATATGGACAGGAATATTAAACCCTAAGTATCTTTATTTGAAGAATGAAAAAGAAAGAGGAAAATGGCAGAATTACCCTCTTTCACATAAATTTCTTTTGGTGAAGACTTTCTCTTACTTTTTCTTTAGCAAAGGAGAAAGAGGTCATCTTGCTGAAGACCCCATCTGGAACACAGGAGACATGTTTACTTCAACTTCTTTTATATGATTTTGGGAGCAAGGTTCAAGGAGGAGACTTCAAATACAGGTTATAGGAGAAAAGAACTTAGCAAATGTCTGTCTGAGGAAACAAAGTGCTTAGACCACTGCCGTTCTCTCAATGCCTTCATCTCCTGGCCTAACTGTTTCAGGTCAGGTCTGTCTCCTAACCTTTGTCTCCTCTTGAAGTAACCACACCTATTCTTTACTTTTCCATTCTACCAACAGAAAATTAATGTTTCTATTGTGTTGCAAAACTCATTCAGCTGTACAGGCTTCTTATCCGTGCTCATTACGCCTTGCAGGTATGCTGTATGCTCCTCTCAAAGAGGCATATTTTTCTCTCTCTTGGTTGTTGCTGTTTTTCAGTCCTTTGAGGGTTTCTGCAAGGCTTTCAGATTTGCTTCATTTTGTGGAGATATTCAAGACAATGTGTTCTTCTTCCATATCCTTATTTTCAGAAGGAAGAAGATGGTACTACTGTTAGACCACGGACCTCGCCTGTCTTACATTTTTTCCTATGCTGAAGTTTGACATGGGCCGACAGAGAAACCCAAGTACTGGCCAGTACAGTAGATCATATGATTTTTCTTTTGTGTTTTGCATACCACTGTGACCTTCCCGTGTCCTTAGAAGCAGGTCAGGCTGTAGTGCCTGTGGCAGCACTTTTCTCTTGCCCATAAATAGCAAGCCAGCAATTACAGAAAGCCATGGTAATTTGAACTGGTAATATAGGCTTGGTATATAATTCCACAGCCACCCAGGAGAATAAACTTTAATGACTTTCTGCAACTATCTCATCTCTTGTTATCACTTCTGTAAATACATTCTACATTGTTTCTGTGATTAGTTAATTCTTATCCATGGAAGTTGCATACCTTGTGTCGTTTTTCGTATGGTTCTCAAGAGCAGATTGACCAGGTGGTCTTAGGAACACGTCTGCCATCAGCAGCTAATGTTGCAGTTTATACAGTGCTGATGAGCCGTACAATAACAGTTGAAAAAAGCCAGTTTTCTCAAGGTGTAATTCTTCTCTATGTATGCTGTATTGTCATTGCCAACTTTTGCCAGAGCTGGTCCCCACTGCATATGCCTCTGTGCCTCTGTGCAGTAACGCTCTATTTCAGTAAGTATTCTGGGGGCATATGTCACTCACACCCAAAGTTCATCATATTCTTGCACATAACACTGTGCCTTATGTTGCCTTTTGAGGTGTGTGTAGAAAACTTGCTCTGTCTTTTAGTGTGAAAGCATAAAAGGATGATAGCTTCATTTTAAGCCTTTTAAAGCAGAGAAGTCCCTTCTGGGGCAGACGTTTCAGCTCCTTTTCTCTGTACAAGGACATGGAGATGAGCATGGGCTGCCAAGACTGATATGAACGTTCCTCCAGAGTTCACTATGCCCACATGCCTCTGCATTAGTTGTATCCTAATTTCAGTCTTTCTCCTAGCAATACTATTTATATGACCTTCAAGTTATTTCTCAAATTTCAGTTCTGCTCCTTGAGCCCTGTTGAATGCTTTCTGCAGCCTTTCATTCTGATCTGTTCTTGTCCTTTAGGGACGCTGTCAATAGATACTTTGCCCTGTAGTCCTTCAGGAAGCTGTGATACTTTTTTCGAGGGGAAAAAAAGTACCAGGAACGGATCTTAAACCACAGAGTAGTCTGTAACAGTATTTGCTCCCATATGGCATATTGAAAGTGCATGCTGAACTCTCCTTCTCTAGGGGAATGTGCCAGAATCATCAGTAAATGTTTTAAAATATTGAGCTTCAGTCATAACAATAAGAATGTCCTGCTAGTTGGATGCAATTGTATTTATCAAACATTTCAAGTCCTAAATGTTTACTTCAATGACTTACTACTTCTACCTGCTACAGCTGGTAAATTCAGTTAGTTATTAAATGCAGTTAGTAAACTTTTTAAAAATGTTTGTAGAGTTAATGACAAAGGATATTCGTGGTAGCATGAATTACTGGGCAGTGGAGTGCTAAAAATTTAATTTTTCATGCCCAGTCTGCCTGTCCCATTAAAGATATTAATTTTGTGTACATTTTTTGGTTCCTTTATTGTATTCATTCGCTAAATCAAATCCAGAACTAAGCATCCTTTAAAAAAATAAATAAATCTGATATTAACTCCTTGTTTTGCAGATGTAACACTCTTCCTTTGAGCTGTGATTTTTTTGTTTGTTTGTTTGTTTTCTCAATTCAAAATCAAATCATTCCCATAGTAGGAATTGGATCCTTCATATCCATTCTTAGTTTTTCTGTTTTTTCGTCTAAATTCTATTTTTTTTCAGACCCTGGGTTCATCTGGATGCAATCGGCATCTTGTGAAAGAGTTAATCTGGGTCTCTCAGCTCTTGCAGATAGGGTCCCCCCATAGAAGTCTGCCCTGCCACCTGTGCTGCCTCCTGCTGCACAGCATCAGTGCATTTGCTGGGTGGGCCTCACTACACACAGTTCCAAACATGTGCAAAATTATTAATTTTCTTCCAGTGTTTTCCAAATGCTGGAGATATTCACACTCCCGTGTTTTCCACACTTTTTTTTTCTTTGTCAATTCCTAGCAGCTGGCTTTGTGAGGTGTCTTCTGAAGTTGTTTGCTCTGTGGTAACTCTGTTTTTCAGTTTCCTTTCTCACAAGTGCTTCTCATTGAGTGTTTTCATTCTCTGCTGAAGGAGCCAACAGCTTGACAACCTTTCCCTTGGAAAAGCCTGTCCCTTTAGCCATCTGGTCTCACCATGAATCCCTGATACACGATTAAGGAACCTGTCACATCTGACTTAATTTAGTCACAAATACATGTCTGTGAAACATTAAAAGGGCTTTTCTGTTACTGAACTTCCAGCAGTTTCCTTTCTTTTGGAAGAAAGTATTTCTCAGACTTGTTTCTGCTGGTGCCATGGTGCCGCTGGCATTGACCCCCTAGGCCGGCTGGCGACGGAGCCTGTTGCGGGGATGAGTCACCCCCGTCTCCTCTGTGAATCCCGCTCCTCCTGCAGCTCGGCTGGCGAGCAGTTGCTGCTGCTGACAAGGCAAGTCCACCCTGTCCCCCTCCCCGCAGCCCCCCGTGCCCGCAGCCCAAGACCGTCAGCTCGCTTTGGGGCTGTAGGTACTGCTGTGGGAAGCAACGTGAGAAATTACACGGGGCCTTTTCACTCTCACAGTATGCAGATGCTGTTTCCCTGACCCGAGACTTGCAAGATTTGTGAAGTGGCTCACTGATGAGTGTAAAAATAATTCTTGTATTGTTTAGTTAAAGCCAGTGGTGTACAAAATAGTTATGATATGTGTATGCACCAGAGGAAGATGGTTTATAGGTTACAGAGCTGTACGATGGGGAGAATGAATTCAGCAGCATGCGATTAACTGCATAACACGAAGACCGTAAAAAGAATAACAGCTTGTCTACAAGGCTTCTTTGCAAGTTACAGCACTTTCTGTGTTGTAATAGAGAAGTTTTTTTAGAAAGCTAATTAAAAATTTATCTGTAATGGTATTTTTTTGGAAGGGCTTGGAAATGTTTGAGTGCTAAGATTATTGAAGATGTGCTGGAAGAAGAAAATCATGCTATTTTAAGGAAGAGATTTCTTTTGGGCATTCCTCATGGACTCCTTTTTTGCAAATGTTAAAGCCCTGCAGTCTGCTTTTCCTGAGCACCTTGTAATAGCTTCGCATGGCATCACAGCACAGTCTGAATCTGAGATATTAAAATGTACCTTTCCACAATTACTAAATGGAAAATATTTGTTGTGTAACTCTTACATGGTTATGCTGATGTAGCACTTTGGATTTTTACTTAAATTCTGTTGAAAAGTTTCCAATAAGATTTCAGAGCTGCTGCAAATAAAGTGTTTGTTTTTCCTAAACCTCTTTTGTCTTTTACTTCTCTTTGCTGTCCCATGCTACCTCCTCCCACTTCCCTTAAACTATGCAGATATTCAGCATATGATTTAACACGTGCAGCCTAAGTGTGCAGCGAATTAATGACTTCTGGACAAAATGTGCTTACAGAAGAATGGATATAGAATGTGAGAATCAGTTCATCTTTAGCTCAATATTCTCTGCGGACATCTTTCTTCCCAGTGTGCATAGGAACGAGGTGGTAACAAATGAGTGGCATCAGCTGTGCCCACGCAGGCTGCCGGCTGGGACCTGATGGAGATGCCCGGGGCTGGGGCTGCCCTGATGCCCAGGGCTGCCCTTGCCCAGCGCTAAATGAGCAGATGTTGTCTCTTACTTCCCTTGTGCCATAAAGCCCTTGGTGGTGTAATACTGATGTCTCGCAAAGGAGACGGTGGCATTTCTAAATGGCAGAATTACCATCTCCACTACAATCGCTACCGAGATCCTCTGTGAATACAGTGAGATACACAGCTGGATACACAGAGACGTGCAGAGGAACAGCGGCGTATCCTTTCCCCTGTTTGCAAAGGAATGCATAGCCGCTGATAAGAACTTGGTGCTGGAGTGAGATAATTAGCTGCAGCAAAGTTGAAGGTTTGATGGAGCACTTGCTGGGATTTGCAGAGTTGTCTGGCTCTCCCTGTCCCCGATAAAAGACAGAACATTTCTCAAGGAGAGCAGACTAAAGGAAAAGGTTAGGATGTGGAAAATATGGAGTTACACAGTTAGCCGAGAGCAGCAGGATGGGCAAGGGGGGGATTACGCTGTTTGCATCTAACACTACTTCTCGGCCACCGCGTTTAAAATCACTAATGGCCGGCCGGACTTGTATCCACCAGAAACTTGCCAGCCTCTTTTCTGAGCCCAGCTATGCTTTTGGTCTCAATGATATCCTGGGAAGAGATTTTTAAAATTGAATCTTAAGTTACATAAACATGTACCCCTTTCTAATAATTTTAAACCTGAAGTCTGATACTGTCACTAGGTTTTCCATAATTTTGTATGCTGATTATAACAAAGCAGTCCTTCCTCACTTTCCCTGGTCATTAAGAAGTTCAGGCAGCTCCACAGTCCACCTCCACCACTCGTTTTCCAAAATGAAGAGCTTTGTATCAGCTAAAGCAATGCTGCAGAAGCTAGAAGGTGCAGAGGCAAATGCAGCTGGATAACAGCAAAAGCACAATTTTTTTTGTTTTTTATTTGTCAAGCTATGTGGCTGCAGAAACAGCCACTGAAAGATGAATGAGCTGCCTCTGGCTGCCAGCACTGGGCTGCATGGCAGGGCCAGCCCTGTGGCGGGAGCCGCAGGGGGGATGCCCGTGCCATGCAGCGGCTGCACAGCTGTCTTCTCCTGCATCTGATGCAGAGGGGGAGAGAACTGGAAAGAAACACATCGTGAACCACTAGCTATGACCAGTCAGTGAGCAGTCTGAGGCTGGAGTGCCCTTAATGGGGACCTTCGGAGGGCTGCTGGCAGCTAACGTGAGAAGATGTGGAAGGATCAGCTGTCTGCACAGATGTGACAGGGGAAAGAAATGACATGAAGGAGGAATACTCATTACCCAAAGGCTGACAAAGTGCTGAAATCTGAGAAATGCCGCTTGCTTGTCAAATGAACAAAAGCAACACTGTGGGGTTTTTATTAAGTTTGTTTTTAACAAGAACCTTTGTTCAGATGAAACCGGTACTCCTACTTGCTGCTTTGCAATAGTATTCATGACTGCTTCAAAAGCCTGTATCTTCCGTCAGATGCACAGAATCTAAATAGTGGCGGTGCATTTTCACAACAGAGGATCGTCAGATATTAATGGAATTAATTTGTTTAAGGACTACTAGGGCAGACAGCTGTCACTGCGATCGACACTTGATTGTCATCTCTTTGGGAAAAATGCAGTTTATTCCTCTCAGAGGAAGGGAGAAAATTATAGAATTGGATTTTCTTCAGATGCAAATAAATAAAAAGATCAAGTTAAACTCCATGGCTGACAGGAACATTATAGAGACCTGTAGCACCTTCCTCTGCCTCCCTTTATCTCTGTGACTGTCAGCGTGATGGGAAACATCCTATTTAAATGCTCATGAGATTTGGATTCTCTTTCCAGTGATTCTGCGATATATTTATTGCTATCTTCTAAAATGCTCACCTTTTCCTGTAGAATGATTTCAGACATCGCGTTTTTGACTGACTACCTAATGGCTTAAAGAATCGCCACTTTTTACTAACAGGCTTTAAAGGCAAAGATTCCCAAGCCAGGTTAGGCCAGCTGTCCCCAACAGACCCTGTTCTGTCCCTGTGCTAAAAGACCTTACACTTAAACTGAGAAAGGTTCTTCCCAAGCCTCCTCTGCCAGAGGCCAGCCAGTGCTCTACAGGGGGAGGGTGAGTGTTATTAAATGGGCAAGGCTGACCAGCTGTTGCAAACATTGTGCTTAAAGTATTGGTGGTTTTATTTTGTTAAAATGGGAATCTTGCTGTCTAATGGTATAATGTGTGCCTTCTGCCACCCAAAGCTAATTGAAATGAGGTCAGGAGGTAACACTAGAATCCTCCCAGCTCCAAGTAAAACTCTGACCCTGAAAATGGTACTAAGAAGCAGCAAATATTTCACTGACTTTCATGGTGCATGACAAAGGCTGATGTAAGAAACCACTTGTTGGTGTTTTCCTATTGGAAAAAAACCCAACTTTGGGCACATTTTATTGTTTTCTAAACCACCTGGTAATATTATCTCAACGTGGCAAAGCAGAAGATCATTAAAGGACGCCCCTTTATTTTAAGAAAAGTGATTTTAAGGACTCAATTAGCCAGAGGTGAGAGGTATTACTAGAAATGCTGCAGTCAGGCTTGAGGAGGAGAGACTGACTCCTTCCTCTCCTTCAGCTCCTGGATAACACAAACTGTGGACTCACAGGTTTGTGTCACATTGAGTCTGCAGGAGCCCGTGCGAGTCACAGGGAAAGGCAGGCAGTGGCCTTGCTGTCAACACTGACCACTGTGCTGAGCCCACCATTGACAGACCGATGGATGGGGAAACTGAAAATGGGACTGAAAATGGGGTTGTCGTTTCAGGTAGTGAGTGGGGAGAGGGGAGCTGAGCTGCTCCCAGGGCTGCCCCCGACTTATCCCTGGCAGTTTGCAGAGAAGGGAAAAGAGATTTGGGTGCTCGGATGGCCTCCAGCCTGCCCCCGTTTCCTCCCTAGCAAACCCACCCCCGTAGTCCTGCACCACGAAACCTGCCGCGGAGCCCCGGCACGGCCGCAGCAGGCTGCTGAGGCCGGGGGCAGGCTCAGCCCTGCACTGATGGGGAGCTGTCTCACCCACTTCATGCCAAAGACAGCCCGTGGCTTGCAAAACTGCTGTCCCCACTGCCACACAGCTAATAAAAGTGAGTTTTCCAAGACTCAAATTTTATCACTAGCTGGAGCTTGAAAGGTCTTGCTGAATACAGTAGGAACTAATATGAGCATTAACTGTGGGGTAACTTTGTGGTCCCTAAAACAAGCTGGTGCTTTTCTCCTGTGCTTCCAGCTGAGTCAAACCATGGGAGAGCACCCCTGTGTAACACTGCAATTCTCCAGCTGCTGGAAAAGTAATATTTTTTTGTTTTATTATTGCTGTTCAGTGTAAATACGAATGCTTTCAAGCAGATTTCTTTGCAGCACAGATTTTCTTTCTAATCAGTGTGAAGTAATCTAGCAACAGCAGGGTCCAGCTGAGGGGAAGGTGTTGCAAAGTAGTAATTAATTAGTCTAATTGAAACAAGGTTGGGCTTAATGGCCCGTGGATCTGGTGGTGGTGGGCAGGGCTGACACAGCTGATGATTATGTTGCTCAGGGTGTGCTGCGTTCAGCTTGAGAGTCAAGGTATGCATGCCAGTCTTGCTGGGCTGCGGTTTGGGGTGCTTGTGTCCAGTACCCTATAAGTTCTTGTGTTTGTGTATATTGAGAGGTCTCTGGGTTTTCTGTGCTTCACTAAGCCAGTGGGATTTACTGAGATGCAGGAATTTCAGTCTCCCATGTGTCCCAGGGAAAGGTATGAGGGCAGCTCGGCAACTCCCCCAGTGTTCCCCTGCTGAGGTTTTTTGTGACTTTGTTCTTCTGCTGCTTCTTTTAGGCTCTCAAAGCCTGAATTCAATCTTCTGGGTACAAAAGCCTTCAAGAGGGTGTGTATGTTTATGTGTGTTTATACATGCATGTGAAGCTGTGTGTTGGTATGTGTAAACGCATGTCTTTTTTAATCACCCAAAGTTCCGAAAGGTCTTCTGCCACAACAGTGTAATGGATGAAAAATACCATATTTGCCTGTGAAGTATCAAGTAATATCTTCTGAGCTAGACACATCATCATGTAAGGTGATGGTAAGGTAACTTATTTAATTTTTTTCCCCCTTCCTAAGAGTAAGTTATTTCCTATGATAGAAATAGTTACTGTTTATGGTTTGGTGTTTTGCCTCTTTAGAAATGCTATAAACTCAAACGTTAACAAGGTGAAATTTCTAGAGAGAGAGGAAGGTAGGACAGGGGATGGAAGAGTGCAAGGAGTATTAGCAGTTTCTGGCTCGCTTGCGAGCACAGAGCGAGATGGTACACTTTAGCTGAAATGGTAGCACTTGTATCTGCTTGAGTGGGCTTCGGGCTGGTGCCTGGACTCACATGTACTCTGTATTGAACCGTGCTGGCTTCAGCTGATCGCTGCAGGGACCTAACCGCACAGTCTGCGTGTGAGCACAATAGAAAAACACATATTAAAGCTCTTGTTTCTGTTCATTTCACCTTTCCTAGTTCAGACCTTGTGCTAGTGGCAGATGTACAAGGCTTGACAAAAATGTTGCTGCAGACTAAGCCTTTAAGTCGCGTGTGTTATCTGTGAGGTGGGACTGGCAACCGTGCAGCCCTTTTGGGGGTCATGTCAATATGTTTGTAAATTGTGTAGGAGAAAGAATCTCAGTGGGATTGCTTAGGCATTATTGCAATGCAAATATTGAATTATAATTATGCTAACAAGCCCAAAAATGCAATAGATGCTCTTTCAGTTGAAGTTAGAGCTCAACAGAGCTCTTCTCCTCAGCATGCGCGTCACACAACTGCTATGGCAATACTAAACCTTCTGTGGAGAGAAGAGGGAAAATGAATATTCAAGAATTGTTTTAGTTAAGCTGATGCTACTATGGACTCTGTTCTTTCTCTCTGGCTTTTTCTTTGAAATGCAAATTTTTAAAAAGCAGAGAGATCAAGAGATGACAATCAATCTTTTTCTCCAGGGTAGGAGGAACTTTAAAAAAATAAATTTTTAAACCTCTGTTCTCTTTAAGCATTTTTTTTTTTTTTTTTAATGGAAACACTGATAATATTTGTGGGGGAAGGGTGCAGAGAAGTGTGCATGTATCTGGAAACAAATCAATGGAACTAGGATCAGAGTAAGGCTTACTAGCTACAGAACATCTAGTCTTTCCCCTATCACCTCCATGACTGCTCGAAGTTACTTTTCTTTTGAGAAACTCCAGCCAGCTGCTCAAATACTTCACGTTGTTGTCAGCCTAAATAAGTGCGCTTACAGTCTTGAGTTCAGTCTTTCCACTATTCCCTCCCTCCACATTGCTGACCCTAGTAGGGGACCAAATGTCTAGTAAAAAGCAGTGGTTTCTGCTCTGTGCCGCCTTTCCCCGTTGGGCCCATCAGCAGTGGAGGGGGAGCCCAAACCTGGGTGTGGGGAGCCCTGCTGGGGTGCGTGGTTGGGGCAGCTTCACGCAGTCAGGCTGTGTGTGGGGAAGCTGTGTTTGGGCGCTGCCACGTACTCTGCCTATCATGGGCTCGTGCTGCAAAGACGGCATGAGCAAGCGCTTGGGTGTTTGCTGGCGGAGTGACCACACACGGCCTCTGCTCTCCTGGTGCCTTCTCTGTGCCGCTTGCCTGTGGATGGTGTGGATAGCTGATGAGGACGGGCCAGCATTTCTCCAACATTTTTTTTGTCAGCCTCCTAAATGCATACTTTCTTCATCTTAAACTAGATTCGTGCACACTCTCTCTTCTGTTCCTGGCTGCGCTGTGTTCATGCAGTTCGCCTGGCCTTGCTCTTTGGTATTCCATGGCGAATAACCTTGCTCTGTCAGAGGAGACTCTCAGCTGTGAGCAGCTTCTCTCAGCTTGTTGGTTTCAAAAACGACTTATGGTCACTTCTAGGAAGGCATTTAAGGAAAATGCATGCATGCATGCATGATGTCTTTGCTTCTTTCTCTGATGAATATAAATCTTTATTGTAGCTAAAAGGGAAAGTGGCAGATGTCTGAAATGGAAAGGGACATTTGCTGAACTCTTTGTTTGACTTGTCTTTCATAATCCTGGGGCAATTTACAAAGAAGGAATACATAAGAAAACTTGGTCCTTTGTCTCTTTCTGTCTGATTAGTTTACCCTTATCAGTGAATGTTGTTTAAAACTGCATGACATCTATTCTTACCTATAAACTTGCACTAAAGAGGATGAAGTCTGTTTTCTTGTAATCTCAGAGATGCCAGGAGATATCCATAAGATTATATAAAACGTAATAATTGCACTTATCAGTACCGAGCTAATCATTATTAAACTAATCCATCCACTTTCAGTAATGTATTACACAAAGGGACTCCAATCTGTGACAATCTGACTTCCTGAAAGACAAAAAATGTGCAAGAGTTTTCTTTTTACAATATATATAGAAAATAAGGTCCAAAATGGTGGTTAAAAGGGTCCATTTTGTCATCGTCTGGGCTAGCATTGCCTAGAGTATTGTGATAGAAAGTAAAGATTAATTAGTCACTAATAATGTCTTAAGACCCTCTGTCTTGAAAATAGATTCTCTGTTTATGGAGGAAAAAATGGCCACGTTGGATGTGTGTGCAGGGAGGTTGCATTTGTAAGAGTTGCTACTGGTTCTAGGCATTGGGGAACAAGCTGCCTTCCTACCGAAGGCCAGCCTGATGTAAAGCAAAATGTTCCTTAAAAATAAATATTTCATAGTAGCTTCAGGGTGTGATAACATTGGTATTGGAAAACAAATATATAGGCTGTTGCATAGTCTGCTGTCAGTGAAAAGGAGAGAGTGGGAGTGTGAGGAGAGATGTGTAACTTCAGGTATTGTGTCTGGCACTACAGCGGTGTTCTCTGAAGTGCTGTAGACCCAAGGGAGTGTAATGAACGGTGTTAGCAACTTGGGAGAATAAGCTTCTTCAAACAAGACAGCCAAAGTTCATTGCAGGAAAATACAAACCCAATGGGCCTTAAATCTTTTCCCCAAAAATGTATTAGTGAGGGGGAAGAAAAGAAAAGCTAGGGGAATTAGATGGCTATTTTCTGGTGTGCACGTAGGCCACAAGTCTTGTTTATCTAACGTGAGCTGAACCATACTGTTTTGCTAGAATGTAAAGCAAAGTCATAAAACTGGGGTTCCAGTGTGGCCTTGTGACCTTGGTCACGTTATATGCTACTGTTCCTCTAAAGCACGACTTTATAGAAAGGAAAGGATTTGGAAAGGCAAATGGAGACTTTGCTCTTGTGAAGAAGTTTCTATTTCCAAAATGTCTTTTTCTACAGCATGCAGAAGAAACCCTAAAACAATGGCTGGTGCGTCCATCCATCTGCTGGGTGTGCAGACGCAGCAAGTGGGGGCGAAGTCCTGAGGTGACTTAGCTGCAATCATCCATCCACTCAGCCACTGAAAGGACACTTCTGCTTCTGGATTTGGCAGAGGTTCTCTTGCTCCTCAGAAGCAGGGGACTGAAGGCTCTGTCCCTGCCTGTCCTGTGGCTTCCCTCCTGCCACATCCACTGGCCAGAAGGATTTTCTGAAACTTCACAAAAGCACCGTGGAGTTTCCTTCTTCTCTCTGTGTTTCTGCTGTGTTTCTGACTTCTCCACCTTTCTTCCCCTAATGGCAAGGTCCATATAGAGGTAAGCGTGGCCCAGGTATTGCACCACAGAAATCAAACCGAGGGCATCTCCAATACTCGTAGGCAAAAGCCAGCGCAGAATTGGTAAACTGATAATGACAGAAAGAAGAATTCTTTTTCTGTCATTAAAACTGCAATTAAGGATTTCAGCCCAAATGTCTTTGGGCAATTATGCAGAGATTTGCTTCGTTTAGTCTATTGCCCAGGACCTCCAGGCACGCACCAGCAGCCAATTTGTACTCTGTGCCCATTAGCCTGTTGAAGTTTATCCTGTTAGAGATGCAGCCTGCCACCGGAGGAACTCTCCAAATCTATTTAACAGTGATACAAAAAGGAACCCGTGGTACTGGTTCATCTGCCATCCAACACTCGTCTTAAACTTGTCTGAAAATTTATTGTATGTTTTATTGTTTGTGTCGTGTTCCCCCCCCCCCCCCCGGGGGGGCCTATAATGATCTAAGCTTCTTAAAAAAAAAAAAAAAAAAAAAATATAACAGGAACTGTGGGGAAATAGGTGTGAAGACACCACATAAAAGTGAAGAGGTGTAGGACTGAAGTTTAAGCTAGGAGTGTGCGCAGTCACTTTTCCATGCGTGATAGGTTCTCGCAGCTACGGCTGCTGTGTTGCTGCTCTCCTGCCTGTGGCTGCCAGGAAGATTGTGCGTGCTAAATTTGGGGTTTGCAGCAGCGAGGGCCATCTCTTGGCCTCCAGAAATTATTATCGTAACCATCAATTTTGTATATAGGCACAGAGAAATTTAAAAGATGGCTGAACTTTTAACTAATTTACTTATCTAGGTTACTGGAGATTTGAGATGAGGTGTTTGTTTTGCATATTCTTTTGTTACACTGGAAGACTGTGCCTTGCATTATAGCCAGTATCTTTCTATCAATGTTTGGTGTGTGTGGGCTCCCTTACAAAAGAAAACTCTACCTTTCTCTGCACGGCAACAACCTAGAAGAAAGAGACTTTCCTTAAAAATGAATTTCTGCCTTGACATGCACAGAGCAAGGGGAAACATTTCTCCCCAGGGAGCTGAGAGTGTTAAGTCTCGAGCACAATGGGGCTGTGTTCTGATGAGATTTAAATGCTGTTATAGTATGGTACCACTGTGACTATACTAAAGTAGCTGCTACAAAGCCGTATTTAATGCCCAGTTATGTAAGGTATAACTAAACATTTCAAGCCAGTATGAAGTTCCTGCAGGACTTCGAAACTCTCCAAAACATACAACTGTTACTAGAGTCTTAAAAAGCTAATATTCTGGGATTTGTGGGTTTTGTGGTGTGGTGGTTTTTTGCTTGGTGTTTAAGAGGAGTTAGTCTCCTGTGAATTTCTACTTGTACTGCAGAAGAGAAGGAACCCAAAGTTTCTTGTCAGTACTTTGCAATGCCATTAGTTTCCCTTCTAGACTTCAGGAGCCATTTAAAAGCCCATGGGCATTCTAGCAGCAGTTGTACAATGCCAGTAGTAGGTCACATAAGCCTTAGTTTGAATATACAGTGAGCAGCATTTAGAAGCCAAGCATTCTTTCTACTTGGGCTGGTAAACCTGCAGTTGTATCCTGAACTATTTTGCATTTGGTACTTATCATCCATTTGCCGTGATTCTCTCCTTGGTGCAAGAGAGAGGAGCTCTTCTGAGCTCTTCAAGTTCAGCTGTGCAGAGAACCGAAGACTCGCCCAGGGTTTGACCCAGAATTCAGGTTCAGCTCAGTGCTCGCCCATGCTTTCAGGGTCTGTCTGGTGCTTTGGCCACAAAACCAGGACTCAAGAAAAAACTGCACTAGGCGGCTTGTCGTGTCGATTTGTTGAATTTTCCTGGATGTTTGGACAATGTTCTGATTTCTAAAATTCTGTATCAAAACCAAAATTATATAAGTGCTCAAGTAGATTTTTAATAACATTGGAACAAAATTGTTCCCTCTTTCTGTGAAAGTTTCCAAGATATTTGCTTTTCAGTCTGTTTTTGGAATGAAAGCACACTTTGAAGTCCAGGGTTTCCTCAGGGAGAGGGAAGCTCCTTTTTCAGTCGGCTCTACAGAGAATGATCCTCTTGGAGCCTTAGAACCAACTCCCTCTTGTCACAGATGCAGACATAAAAGCAAAATTGGTAGAGATAAATTCATCATTTCATGGCCCTCTAATTCTTAAGGGAAAATTCCTCTGTCTCCTCCAGTTTCTCCCCAAAACTTAGTAAAATTAAAGTTCTTTGTAAGTACAGCCTTAGATACTAAGTCTTCAGTTTGCTGATCTTTCCTTGCTGTGCTGTGACTGGAGCAGTAGGGCTGGGGGAGGTGAAGGCACACAATGTGCTGAACCATTTTTAGGCTGCAGCTTTGGACTCTGCTCCCTTTTTGCTCTCTGGAAAGCTTTTTGCAGGTTCATAAATGACAGATCATGAGCCAAAAGCAGAAACATACTTGGCCAACATACAGAGGGTCTTGAAAGCAGTGGTCTTGAAAAATGATTCATTGTACTTCTAAGACCCATCATATCCCAAGTAGTTGTGTGCCATTATGACTTTCCCTTCTTAGCACCTATTAAAGAGAATCCCTTGGCTAATCCTTCAGTGATAACGAGCAGAGTGATGGTAGTCATAGAAACTGCTGCTTAAATATCTGTGTTTTGCACAAACTCCAGAGTACGGCTAATTACGCAAGTGATGGAAATCTGTTTCAGCCCTGTATGAACCACTGCCATTTTACTAGCTCTAATCAAGTTTGCTGTTCAAAAATGGTATAACTACATCTGTTGTTTAGCCGGGCTTGTTGATAGTGAAATTAAGAGGACTTTCTAAACATAGTAAAGGTAATTGGTAAAGGGCCTCTTGAATAAACCTTATTCAAGGACAAAAAAGGAATTGAGGTGACCATAGAAATAGGTGTCTCGTACATGTACCTATTGTATCATAAACAGGCTCTGTTAAACAGAATTCAGTGCAACATGTTTAAGACTGCTTTTTCAAGTGCGAGTTCAGATCTGTTGCTCTGAGAACTGACCAGCAAGTTATGTGTCTTTGTAGCTTCGGGCTTGGAGGACGGACTGATTTTCATCATACCTGCTAAATTATGTGAATGTGAAAGGATGCTACTTGGGGCAAATGAATGTGGCGATTGGGCATGCCTAATGAGCCATTTGCCTACATGGACTTCAGACTTTTTGGGCTCTTGCTAAGTTTGTCTGGGTTAAATTATTGTGCATAGCCCAGTAGAGCTGATAGACAGCTAGGAGGTTAAACTACAAGATCTCCAAAGGACCAGTATTTATTTTTTATGTGAAATGAGGCAAGGAAAGCGGAAGTTACTTCAGGTCATGCAAGAAACTTGTGTCCAAGTTAGGGAAAGAGAACATGCATCCCCTAATTTTAAACCATTGTTGCATTGAGTAACCTGTATTGCTTTTCTGGCACAACGATATTTCCCTGATGAGCCTTACTTCAGAGCATTCATGATCTAATTTAACAAATAGCTTTTTGTCCCCTCTTTTAAAAATAAATTGGGGGGGGGGGGGGGGGGGGGGGGGAAGTATTTAAACTCTGCTGCTTCAAGAGTATCTTAAAGAAGAGGTGCTTTTAAGTCCCATGCTTTTCCCTATGGCTTTTGTTGTGGAACTGTGCCCATGTTGAGTAGGAGTCACCCTGTGTTCTACAAGGGTCTTCCTTTTCTCCAAAGACATTTTTCTTCAGGAATAGTAATGGTTAAGGTGCATCTGCATTCCTGGAAATTATGTTTCAAAATAGAAATAGTAAGTATATTGAAATGCTAATATTTTCTGGCATGATCCATATCTTGGTTACCTTGAATGATGCCATTGAAGTTTTTATTAGCAGATAGGACATATTTTTCCTGTGGTTCATGAGGTGGCTGATGTTATCTCAACTGTTGTTGCTGAATTTTAGTCTGAATGTGATCTTCTAGCTGTCAGTATAAATTGCAGCAGTGCTGGGTATGTCTGTAAGGTTATTTTTTGCTGTATTGAAATATTTCATGAAATACAGCCCCATGAATGTGAGTTGGTAATTATGAATATTATTAAAATTTATGAAGACATCTGGTAATAAAGCTGCAACATCTTGAAGTCTTGGGGGGGGGGCGGGGGCAGGGGGAGGAACCCAACAAAACCCTACCTGTATTGACTTTATTAATAAATTTTTATTATCAGGTTCCTGCATATGTTTCTCATAAACTACGTTTGCAGAATTCCCTCTTCACCTGTAATACAAAATGTGTGTGTTTACCACTGCCCGATCCCTTTTGGCTAGCATAATAATTCTTACCCAACCATTTGTGCTGTGCTGATCAGCCCCAGGAATAAAACGCAGGTTTGCTTTCTCCATCTTGGCAGAGCCTTTGGCTGCACTACAGTGTACCCTAAAATAAAAATAAATCATAAATTCTGCAGCTTAAAATAAACTAAAGGAAGAAATAAGTAACTTGCTTATTTGCTACGGCTTTGTGATCAGCTGCAGTCCTTACAGCATTTGCTTGTCTCTAGCAAAGGTCTCAGTCCTGGAAAGGGAGTGATACCAAGCACGGCTGTAAGCCTGTCGGCACAGGAGGTGGTGGCAAATCTGGCTCTCGCCTCTTGTGCGAGACCAGGGACAGGCCAGACCGCTCCATCTCTCAACATGCCCTCCCCACTCCAGCTCTGGGGATGCCACCTAAGGTCAGCACGCTTGCTTTGCTGCAGGGCTTTGAGCTTCCTGCAGCATTTAGAAATCAAACAACTTAGTTTAGGCTCTCTGAAGGGATCCATTGCATCTTGCACCCCATCCTCCTGCAAGCACTCTTGCACCCACTTAACTCTTCAGTTGAGAGTACCCTTTCCTTAAAATCTTGGAACAATTGCAGCTTGCAAGAATATTAAATTTCTCCTCAGGGCCACCATTCCAGCAACTGGAAGGCACTCTGAAATGCTTTCTTGTAGGAGGGGTATGTTTTACACAGAGCATAAGCTTTTGGGCTGAGACTTAGGGCAGCTAACTTGGATAACATTACCGAGTACTACAGGTTTAAAAGCTGTTCAAGTTCACTTTTTTCATTGCTTTGTCTTGATTGAAACTTTAGGATAAAGTCTTTCCTTCTATGGATCTAACCACCAAGAGATGACCTGGAGCTTACTGACCTCATGGTTTTACTGTAGGGTAAATACTAGAAAAATGGCAGGTATAAGCTGTGAAGTTAAAAAAGCTAGAAACAGCTGCATGGTGTCTTAAAGTAAGCTTTCTCTTGGTGTCAAGATGGAGGGCAAGGCTTGATTTTTAAATTGATTTTTAAATCCCCCACAGCTGATTTCAATGAAACTGAATCCTGAAGGTGAAAGTGATTTCTTTTTTTTTAAATTATTTTTGTTTTATTTCTCAGAGGATGATGTGGTTTTGTTTCCAGTTATCCCAATTTACTGGGAAGGGCTGAACTGCACCCATGGCATCTACGAAATCCTAATGTGAAGTCATTTTAACTATATGCATAATCACTTTAACATTTAGACAAATCCGAATTAGGGGGAATAGAATTAAGCCTGCTCTTTCATGGGGAATAAGCCTTCATTATGGAGCAAATGCCTTCAGGATCAACTCAGTCAAACCTAGACAAGCTATGTGGAGGCAGCCATACTAAAAAATAACTTTCTAATGGACTTTATCAGCCTCTGGAGTTCTCATTAAGCTACAGCCTATTCCTTCTGAGAGGGCAGGGAATGGGAGGTAAAAGCCCAGGGCTCCTCTGCTGAGCGTGGGGACTCTCAGCTCAGTCTGGGCACTGACTCTTGCCTCTTCTGGAGGGCTGTGGGCTAAAAGAGCTGCTAAGATTTGGGCTGGAGATGTCTGCACTATAAAATTGTTTGCTTTGTTGATGGCAGTATCCCCATTCACCACAGCCCAGCTCTGCTGATGAAAATGCTCAGGCGATCCCTCTCTAATTGCTTCAGTTTGAGACAACCAAGGAGCCAGCAGGCCTGAGCTGAGGCCGTGGAGAGGTGTCCTTCTCTGGAGCTACCTATATCTGTACCTTATTCCAAATGCTGACCACTGTGCATGTCTCTGCCTCTCCTCTACTGCTAGAGGTTACCATCCTCTTTGATCTCCTGGACTGGCTGATAATGTGAACTTCCATCAGGCAAAATCAGCTGGGTTAGGCTAAACTTAGGCTCAGCTCCTCTGAGGTGCTTTAATTGCCTTGGATGTTTAAGTGCCTCATTAGGCATTTGCTATCCATCAACCAGCTACCCAGCTGTCGCCTCAGCTGCTGCTGCTGAGCACTGATGGTGACCTGTGCTGTGGTTATCAGCAGTTTTAGCACTAGCACAATCTCTGAACACCCCAGCTGGGGTTTAAAACCACTCCACGACCACCCCAAATTATCACACTGGTGTCACCAGAGAAAATGAAAACAAAAGATGGCCAGCCAGACCCTCAGCTTCTCTTGGGAGCTGTATAGGAAGGGTTATGTCCAAACTACCATGCTGACTAGGATGAGATGTGTCTGCTCTTTCCCCCTATGCAAGTGGATGCCCTAATCCCATGTCCAGCAGTGACCTGCCTTTCCTCTGACTGCACAAAACAGCTTCTGACTAGCATTCAAATGCCTTTCTCTGATCATTAGAGGAATCAAAGCTGTGTTTAGGCTGTTGACACTGATGTCCCCAGTGAAGGAAAAAAAATCAAAATAATGTTGTTACCTTATCTGTAAAGTCTGCCTGGAAGCACAATGTGAGACCCACATTCATTGAAAGCCAAAATTTATTAGTGGTCCAGCTCCATTGATGGAAGGACAAGAGAAGAATTCAGGTACAGTACTTAATTCTCTGAACCCTCATCTTCTCTTAAATGTTTTGATAGGAAAGAAACAAAACAGAGCCAAAGTTTTTGAAGTCTTAACTCTCTGGTATCTGGTCTATTAGTTGATGCACAAATGACAAGCGAGGTAACTTTTGAACTGCACTTCATTAGTTGTAGGAAATAACCTGAAACTTAGTAATTTATACCTTGCCTCTTTAAAATGACATTTCCCAGTGCTGGAAGGAAGAGCACTTTTTTTTCCCAGGCTTTTTATTATAAGCCTTTCATCGTCCCATGTGTGACAACCTACTGATGGAATACTCCCTGACTGGAATACACAGGAGTGTTTTGTAACTAAATTCACTGGCTGGTAGGGTTTTTTTTGTTGGAGTTGTGTTTATTTTTAATGAGTTCTAAAGGTACAGCACCAAACCCTGGTTTACTCACTTTCCTTATGCAAAAAAAAAACCAGGATATTGGACTGAAGGAATCCACTTTAATAGTGGTCTCTTCCCTTCAGAAAGATAATACTGCATACTATCTGGAATATAGTATTTAGCATCTGCTGTTCCTATCAACCTGTCTGATAATGCAGCAGCAGTCTTGCAACTTCCTAGACAGTCGCAGCGTGCCCAGCGACATGTGTCAGACAGTCTCTGCTGGGGATTAACCTGAACGATAGGCATAGCTTAGAGGAAATCGGGAAGCCAAAATTATGAACCCTGAGCTAGCTTTTGCTGAGGATTGTCTCCCTGTGTACCTAGGGAGTACTTATGATTGTGATATGGTTGCAAAAAAAATTGGCTAGTTGTAAGCAGCACTGTCTATATTGTTTAAAAAAAAAAATTCCTTTTCTCACAGCTCAACAACGAGGACAGACCTTTGCAGCACGGAGTTGGAAGTGCACAAGGTCTGAGACGGTTCAAACATCTCAGTGTTGCCTTTGAGGCTTGGCTTGATTGCAGGACTTGCACAGGACTGCAGGTCTTTGCTGTGCTTAATGAGTTTTGAAAAAGCAGACTTTGTGTAAGAACAGCCGGGAAAGGTTAGGCAGCTGACATTTCAGGAGGCAGCAAATAACACAAGCTGATAATGTCAAGGAGCTGGTGCAAACAGTCTTTTGAGGGCTATAGGTGGGTCTCAGATAAATGCTGCAATAACTGGCAACTTCGATTTAAAAATTATGTTTTGGGTAGCAGTATTATTTCCTGTTTGCCCGTGAGACTCGCCAGAAATGTCAGACAGGGATGGTGATATTTTACGTATTATATTTTTTTTCTTCCTAGCTCTTTTCAGGGGTTGTAAAGTTCTTCCTCGAGGACAGCCCGCATTCCCTTCCTTCCTCTGTGTGTGAGCAGGGATGCTTGCAGAATACAGGCGGGCTCTCTAGGCTCCTAACCTACCCTCCAATATTTGTGCTGACCCCACACAGATACCTGCTCTCACTGTGAAATGAAGAAGGTGCAATGCTATCCAAAATACACCATCTCATTGAACGTTTGTGCTACAGTGTATAGCAGAGCAGCCAGCACATATGATTAAACACAGTCGACACCAGTACATAAAGCTGGCTTGAAGAGAGCCCTGATAAGGACCCAGTGCTATGAAAGTCTGACAGACACCACTTTTTTTAAGCTATACCGTAGGATTCTGTGTTCAGCATGTACTTTTGGTCTTGAAAAGCGGTAGCTGCAAACTTGCAGCCTTTGATGTAACTGAACTCAAATATTTGGGGATAATTCTGTCAGTGAGCAGTGAATTCCTATCTGCCTACCCATCGCATCTAAATGTGTTTCCTAGAAGCTGCTAGAGATGAGGTGGGGCAGTCAAACAACAGAAGTGATGGATGGAAGGTGTGCATTCATAAAAGGTGATCTCACCATAGTGGGTCAGTTACACCCCCTCAGAGCCAGATACGAGTACCTTCTGAATGTCTGCAGCAAGGAGGTGATACTGCTGCAGCTTCACGGGGCACCCATCGTGGGCTGTGTTTGGTTACAGACCTCCAAAGATCTGCAGCCACTGGGTTCTGATGGCAAATGTCCCATGAGTTTCCATCAGAAAAGGCCTCCTTACTTTCAGATTCCAGGGATGTTGATTTTTCTCAGAGCTGCAATGTTGTTCTGACTGACATTTTGCTTTTGTCCTGGGGTAAAAGTTGCTGTCAAGTTTTGAAGGTTATGACTTGGTAATTGGAGCCACCAGTTTTTGTAATTGACTTCAGGTGCAGTAGATGATAGAGATCACTTTTTATTATGTATGCCAGTACTTGTAATTGTAAAGCTTGACAGTCTGTATTCAAATCGCTATGGCCACCTGCACTTCCATGACAAAGATGAGTTGCTGTGCTTGCATTTGTAAAATACCTTGTCAGTTAAGCTCACTGTCTCACATGGATTGCATGCGTATGTGACTGCCAGAAACGTGCATCTTTTTGTCTTAAAGAAACTATATAAATTTCTTTTTAGTATTCTTATAAGCAACATTCTGCCTGATAGGTACGTACCTGTGTAGCTACCGTGTAAATGCCGTTATGTGTTACTGGGATGTCAACAGTATTAACGCATTAGAGTGCCTCCTGGCACTCTGAGGGAGCATTCTGGATTTGTGAAAAAGGCGGGCTTTTAGCATGAACTTCTAAAAGGAAGAGTTAAATTTCTGCTAGTGCCACATCATTGCCAGAAGGTTAGTTTTTATATTAGATTGCTGCAATTATTGTGTTTATCAGGCATTACAGACAAATGTGACCTTTTGAATATAAATTAAAAATAGAATGGAAAGACACAAGCTCTCCAAGTGTTGTTTACACCAGATTAATTCGTTTCCTTCTCAAGAGACTCTTATAAAGAACAGAAATTGCTTTTGCATAGCATTTGGCTCCCATGGTATTAGCTATACCTGGTGCAGGGGAAGAAGGACAAGCAGCAGAACCCAAGGTACAGGATCAAGCATCACATAACGGGTAAAATCGTCTCATGATAGCACACAGCAAGAAGTGAGGGAAAATGCAAGTTCCTCTCATGACACTTGCAGATCCTGGTATTGGTGCAAGATCTTTGTACATTTCCTCTGTTTGTCAGGTCCTTTGGAAAGCATTTCCTTGATTCTTGGTGGAGTGATGTGTGAAACCCTAACAAGATACCTTCACAGCAAGCAGGCGGGCTAAGCAGGAAGCTTCAGATCAGGAGTTCCTTGGCTTGTACAAATAAACCTAGAAGTCATTAAAGAACATGCTAAAAGGGCCTTTTTCCAGACTTGTCCTTTTCCCTGTCTTGGTATTTGGTCAATACCTTCAATCTAGGTGTAAGATGGTATAAACTCAGATCCTGCAAACAGAGCTTCATTCAAAACCTTACAGCATTGGCTCTTGGAGAGATGTTAATGTTCCTGTGACACAAACCTACAACATTTGAACCAACATTGGTGTGTTTATGCATTTTTTGGGATAACTTCTTGTTTTAACCAATGTGTGCAAGTGTCTGTTTAGGAGTATACAAAAGAAAACGGCTAAAGCAAATGTGAAGCAGCTTTCTTGGTAGGTGTTGTGCACTGCATGGACTGTGTCTCAAGCTCTGATGGCTTGCAGTTTGTCACCTGAGGCAGATCTGCCCCCCTGGCCAACCTCTGATGTTAGAGCTCCAGTCTAGTGAGCTCCTGACAACTTTTTTCCCACTTTTGCCCACTGGTGGATATCTTGTCATTTACTGTGTGTTCTGGGGGAAGTCCTCAGCCCAGATACTCTGCCCCATCTGGGCCAAGCAACTGAGGAACTGAGTTTCTCTAATTTCATGGAGTCTCCTCCTGTTCTGTGGCCTTCTTTTAGCTGAGGGTCTAGGTTAGGCAACATGAGTTTTTAATTGCAGAACTGCATTGTCGGATGACCACTTAAATCATAGATACTGGCCTAATTTAGCCTTACTGGTGATTTTGAAAACTCCTTTTTTCCTGGCATTACAAGGTTTTAGGTATGTAGGCAAGGTATATCAAGGTATATAGTGTAGGTATATACCTGCTAATTTCCATTTGCTGAAGTTCATGAACTTTTTCCCAGTGAAAGCAGAGTATGCCATGGAAGAATTATGTTACTGCTTTTGAAGGAAAAAACCTCTTGCTCCTGCACATACAATCAGATACTTTGCTGCTCTTGAAAACAACCTTTTTTGCTTATTATAGGCACTGATGGCAAGCCATGGTGGTGACTCAGCTAGCACATCAGTCGAAATATGGCATAGTAATAAGTTAAATAGATTGTCAAACAAAATAATCTAATTTCTGTGACAGGACAAAGGGGTTTTTTGTTTGCTTGTTTGGTTTTGCAATCCTAAGTGCCTAGGATACTTGGAAATAATGCCTTTGCATCATCTTTATCTGCTCTGGGGCTGAAGACAGGTTGTTGGCTAGCCCTCTCAATATGATGTTCTGCAATTCCTCAGCAAAGCCCACTGCAATAGCCTTTCTTGTTTGTCAGCTTGTTTGTTTGGCTTCTCTGGATCCAAGGCTCTCTGAGGCCCTTGGTGCTGTGTCACTTTTTGCAGGAGGCTTACAGCACTCTGATGGCTGAAGATGCGTAGCAGCCAGAGACAGCAGAACTTTGACGCAGAGAGGCGGTGAGCAAGGTGGTAACCATGTACAGTCTGGACCTATATGTACGTGTTATGGACGGCTATGGTTAAAGCTGATTAGTTAGTTGTTACTAAACAGTACTGAGCCTGTGTGAAGAAACCGCTCCTATTACCCTTGATATCTGTATTTTTATCAGCAGCTGCCTGAGTATATTGCATCCCACCACAAACTTTAATACTACTCTGGAAGCACAGGACTGTGCTCAGAAAAATAAGAATATCTCTTATGTTTCCAGTCCTTGCCTTCTGCACAGCCAGCACCTAAACATAGAAGAGCCTCTGTTACCCCTGTCCAGGCACAGCTGGCTGCACTCTGCTGCCCTGGGTTTGGCAGGGTGCACAGCTAAATATCTAGGAGTTAGAGTTCTCCTTTATAAACCACTGTGTCCGTGCTGGTATGTTTTGTTGCCTTGTTTTAGTTAGGCTGTGGGCCTAGTGCTGCACACATCCTGGCTGGCTTGAAGCCTGTGTCCATCTTGGGAAGTGCCTGACATAGCAATGAGATTGCTCTTCAGCAGGGAGGCAGGAGGAGGGTGCGGGGAAAGTGCCCGTGTCTCATCAGGCGGCAGTATCGGAGGCAGAGGGTAGTAGAGCTGGAGTGGTGCATGGCAACTTGTGCAGGACGTCTCCTGTGACCAGCGCTGGGAGAGGCTGGGTGATGTGGTGCAATGCTGACTTCTGCACAGTGGAACACTTAAGTTGTGCCAAGCGGTCAGAAATGGCATGCGTTTAATGTATGCTTGCTTACGGCACCTCAGGACATCCTGCTGAGCAATAGCTGAGCTTGTGCTCTGGCACGCTCCCTCCACGTTCTTCTGAGACCTTCTCCATTTCCTGGTGTTGGTGGAGGCTGCTGGCCTCCCTTTCTCCCAGGAGGAGGTAACCTCATGCAGAGGTTCCCTGCTGATGTGGCCATCTCCTGCTCCTGGGTCTTCCTTGTCTAGTAGTGGTGGCAGGTGTCTGAGCTTTCCATTTAATGTTCCCTCCAGTCCTCCTCATTGTAAGTGTCTGATCTGCAGTTTGATACCTTTATTCCTGTGGGGTGTGGGGGAGGTGATGTTTATTTCTTTTACTTTTTCTTTTTTTTGGTGGAGGTAATGTTTCAAGGATTAGATTGATTTCTCGGCTTATGATTCAGTTGAGGAGGCAGGAATCTAGATGTGCTTGTCGCTACCTTTTTATCCAGATAACAAATATACTTTTTTTTTTCCCCACATTTGTAGAGATTCTGCTGTTATAGCTGTGAAACTGTTTTCAATCTTAATGTCTGAATAGTTCTCCATGAATGACATGATGATAACATTGTACATGCTGCCTCCTCCTGAAATAGCGTAGTTGAATCGGAACTTAAAGTTTGCAGGAACACAACCAGATGACACTTCAGTGCTTTGCCATGTGGAATAACTTCACCATTAGAAATGACACAAGTGGAATTGACTGTCTTCTAGCAGAAGACAACTGCGCAGGCAGGACACCCTACACAACTACTCCTCTTTATATTTACTGTAACCAATTTGCATCAGCCACTTAGATTTGACTAAAAAGTTCGTCAATTTCGGAACTATTTGTGCTTCCGAGTCCTCCTTGATCATTGTGCAGGACACCTTCAAGGTCCCTTAACATGCCCCTATTCAAAGAGAGCTGTTGCTTGGTGGTAGTTTTGTTCTGGCAAATTACACTGTTTATTGCAGATGTTTCTGAAATGATGCCAAAATCCCCTGTGGCCTGGGAACTGTTGGCTGCACAGAGGACACGAGTGGTGTGGGAGCTGGCTGCCCTGGGACAGGGTGGGTCAGGGATGGGGAGCTGGCTGGGCTGCCCTGCTTTGCATGGGAAGGTTTGGCAGGATGAACCCAAGGGCCAGATACCATTTTGGTTCCACTGGACCAGCAGTTTCCAGAAGAAAACTATTCCCTTCTAGTCAGCTTTAGTGAATATTACTTCTGCTCTATCAAGTAATGTTTTCAGGATGAGGGAATATTAGATGTGCTCAAATGTCTCTTTTTACTTAATAAAATTTGATGGTAGGACTTCTTCTTTAATATGGGGAAATGAAAAATAGTTATCTCTTACAGTTTCCCTTTACACAAAGTTCATGACCTTTTTTTTCTTCCCCCCTCCTCTCCCCCACCCCTGATATTTTGGAGTCTTCTATGACTAAATAATTCCAAGAGGAAAAAAAAATATTTTAAAAGTTCTAAAATACATGCAGGAGCCAAAATTTTAAACAGTCCATTGCTGAATTTGGCATGTGTAACTTAGGACATTTGACATCCAACTTTTCAGAGCAGCTCTTGCTATTTTCCCCTGATGATGGCCAGCAAGTCCAATCCACCCTTATCTGCCTTGCAGAAGAGGAACATGACACAAACATGAAATGAAGTGTTTTGGTTCAATCAATCACTTTGTCTATTTCAGCATCAAACTGAAAAAGCAACCTACTAATTTCACAGTCTTGGGATTTAGTAACCTGCCAAATCCATGCTGTGCAACTTAAGCCACTGTTCTGCATTGTAATCACTTAGGAGAGTCCTAGGGGAAGATGTAACCTCAACTGAGAAATGACACTGCTGTTTTTCATGGTCAGAGAAGTCATGTCTGCCTCCAAAGCCAAGGGTGTTGAAATGCTCCTGGTAGCGGACAGTGTCAGCAGCCAATGCAGGGCTGTATCGGGAACTCTTTGGAGAATAGCATCACAAGATGCTTGCTAAGCAGTGATTTCTGGCCACTGACAGATGCCTCTGTCTTCTGACCTTCAGCTCACAAATAACTGTGTCTCTTGACTTTAATCATCGGGGTCAGATTTGGGATGGCAGTGGGATAGGACTAAAGGTCAGTGCTCATTTCTCTATAGCATAGTTGACAGCACAAAACTGGACTCTGTCCATGCAGGCTTCATAGTAAACCCACTGTTATTTACTCTCAATGTGAGGTGTCAGGGAGGTCAGTGACGGGCAAAGCCAGCTCTCTTTCCAACCCTGATCTCACTCTGTACATCAAGACAAATAGGATACTTGTAGGGGGATGAACTGAGACAGCCTGCTACCCATCTGTAATGCCCTCAGTATATGGTACCAGTATATACAGCAGAGAGTCACTCAGTCCTGCTGACCTACTCTGTTCTCATTTGGCTCAGCATCCTTCCCAGCAGCTCCCTTCCTCTTTCCAATGCAGCTTTCTCTCTTCAGAAACTCCTCTTAATTCAATCCTTTCAGAACCTTCTCCAAACCTTCTCCAGCTCATTTGGTGCTCAATGATATCCTGAACCTTTTATTGGTTCAATATCAAAATATCACTGAGCCTGTTCTTTCTCAGAGCTTGCTTGTTAGCTGTTCTGTTCCTGCTGCCTCTGCTCTGAAGCTTGGAACAGACCTAGGTTTGGCAATTCCCTTCTTCATTCCCAAGCACGTGAGAAATGTCACCTCTGCATTCTTCTCTGCCTGTCTTTCCTTGTGCATAAGATGCAGTATCACTAGTATGCCACTGTGGAAGATGACAAGCATTGCAAACCCAAGTCTGATTCTCTGATCATAGAAAATCAGACTCTGATCATGCAAAGTTCTTGAGTGTCAAGGAGCTTGTGCTTTATGCAAGGAAACAAACAAGCTCCAATATAGATTTCGGCTAAACTGCTTCAATCAATTAATGAGCATTGGTTTAAACACACTTGGATCACCATTGAGGTCTATTTCATTGTGGCATCCTCCCAGAAGTTGTTCCTTCCCATTTCCACACTTACATTTTAGATACAGAACATATTCTATATGGTTTGTGCTATTGGTCTTCAAGTACTGAAACAGAATAGCCTTTGGATGGAAGCATTTCCAGGGCTTATGGCCTTGGAGGAAAGGGATAGCTGGAGTGTGAAAGGCTGAAAAGGGACAGAGATGCTGAGATCGGGGGGTACGCATACCCCTTGGGAACAGGGTGTTGGAGCTGTAGGAAAGGATAGGGTTGAAGCCAACGCCGTCAACATTGTTCTCCACTCTTGAGTAATGAGTGGGCCAGGGTGAAACTTTGTGCAGGGGAAACTGAGAAGGGAATATTCTCTTGGAGAAGCAGAAAATTGTCTCGGACAGCATTTGGATCGGATGTATAACATGCAGAGCATAGAAATGGCTGGCCTACATACCTCTCTCCTGACTTTCCTTTCCTCTTGCCTTATGGGCATCGGGAAGAGATTTCACTCTGGGAAGAGAGTCTTGCCCAGCTCTGCCTTTGCTGAGCAGATAACTCTTCTCTTCCCACATCTTACCCAACTGCTCGGTGTCTGCCATGGTGAGACAGAGGGTGGGTCTGTACTGGTTTTGGTGCAGTGGTCCTGTTTTGAGGAGAAAAAAAAAAATGTTCAAACCACACTCCAGAGCTGCATACATCCCATCCGGCTAAGGCTCCTGGCACATGTCTGATGTCTGAGTCAATAAACCATTGTGAGATACCAGCCCTGATATTCATCTCAAAATAAGGGTTTCTTCTTTTCAATGGAGAAGACTGACAAATTTTCAGAGAGGAGGGAGAGATGTCATGTTTAGAGGGTATCTAGTTGCGAAGAGGGTAGAGGAAGTAAAGACAGGTTTGAGGAGTGGGACTGCAAAACATCGTACAAGATTCCTTGTGCTGTTGGAAACAATGATGGGCTCTTCTGTGTTACATTCACCTTAACTTCTTTGTCAGGTTAAATGGTTTTGAATATTTTAACGTGGGTCCATAAATACCTCGATTAATAGAGAAGGCGAATGTGAATGTGTATTTGCCCTGGTTTCAGCTGGGATAGAGTTAATTTTCTTTCTAATAGCTGGTATAGTGCTGTGTTTTGGATTTAGGAAGAAGGTAATGTTGATAACACTGTTTTAGCTACTGCTGAGCAGTGCTTACACAGAGTCAAGGCCTCTTCTGCCTCTTACCCCACCAGCGAGCGCGCTGGGGGTGCACAAGAAGCTGGGAGGGGACACAGCTGGGACAGCTGACCCCAACTGACCAAAGGGATATCCCATACCATAGGACCTCATGTTCAGTAAATAAACTAGGGGAAATCTGGCTGGGGGTCTGCTGCTCAGGAACTGGCTGGGCATTGGTCAGCGGGTGGTGAGCAATTGCATTGTGCATCACTTGTTTTGTATATTCTTTTATCATCATCATTATTATTATTTTCCCTTTCTTTCCATCCTATTAAATTGTCTTTATCTCAACCCACAAGTTTTACCTTCCCCCGTCCCACTGGGGAAGAGTGAGCAGACGGCTGCGTGGTGTTCAGCTGCCTGCCGGGTTAAACCACAACAGTATTTAATGTGAGAAAGCTAAAATAACTAACTATTAAGTCTGGATAGACAGTGTCATGAATTTCAGTGAAACAGAAATATCTTTCCTGGTGAGCCTACTGTATGTCTCTGTAGTGGTTGTCACTCTGGGTTGCTAAGGAACTTTGGTTATCCACGTTTCTGTCTTTAACATTTGCTTTTATCCTCACACTTCATATGGAGCATTTTCCTTCTGTATTGATGCTGACCTTTTTCTTCGCCCTCATTAGCAGAAGCAACAACTGTGCTACATTTATCAACTGTAAGTCTGTTGCTTCAACGCTTGGGAACTAAAATACAGAAAACCTGTAGTCCTGCTGACACTTAATGATATGGTCATTATGCACAGTAATACAGTGGAGAAAAGTGGTTTCAAATGGAAGGGAGCTCTGCTTTTGTTATTAGCAGTTGTAGTGTGGGCACTTAGAAGAAATAACATTCTGAGGACAGATAAAATAATGTAATCAAAATTACTGAAATCACAGAAATCAATCTCCAAAAGAGATGTCAAGAGGCCTGCTGTCCTGCTTTGAGATGCTATGAGCTTTACCTGTATAATCCCTGACAGATATCTATCATTTTTACAGCAATACAGAAATTCAACTAAATTCCTTCCTTTCCCAGGTGGACATGGAGTATAATTTATCAATGGCTGTCTCTCCTGATAAAATTCTTTTATGTTTGGAGACTGTTCTGTTCCCTCTTGCTTCTCCTCTGGATATTAAACAAATCCAGCTCTTTCACCCTTTCCTTACAAATCATATTTCTGAACCTTTGATCACTTTTGTTGCTCTACTCTGGGCTCTTCTATTTCTCCTCACATTTCATTAAGTGCACTTTCCCCAGGACTGGACATGTTGTTGTCTGTGCCTATCCAGTGCTGAGTAGAGGAATAATCACCTCTCTTATCTTAAAAATGATTTTTTTCATCTCCTGTACCTAAAACGAATGTACCTTTTTCTTCCAACATCATCATTTTTGTTGATGGCTTTTCAGTTGGTATATATACATATGCCTGGTATAGCTCCCATGCCAATTCACTGCAGCCCTCCCCTTCCATCTGAGCACAGTTCATTGCCTTTCCTTCCCTCTCTGGTGTGGTATTCTGCACTTCTCAAAATCAATTCGTTTGTTGACTTGAGATTGAGCTTGATAAATAGGAGAAGCACTCTGAATTTTAATCCTGCCCTTAAGCAGGATTAGGTTTTGGTCTGCACTCTTTAGAAGCTTATTTGCTAGTCCATCGCTCAAGTCAGTAGTATATAGTAGTTTTAACAGATCTGCACTTGGCCTTTCTCCTGTCACAGTTACGGTGACTAATGCATAATTTTACAGGACCTTCTTATTTTGCATTTATTTACTATAATTTGATGGGAAGAGCAAGCATCATAACCATTGCCATGGGACACTTCCCATCCTCCAGAGCTCTTCAAGACTGTTCACAGAGCATGTTAGCTGTCTTCATAGTTACTCCTGGGTGAATGCCATCCAGCAGCTCAGATAATCAGAGGAGGGAACGCAGGCCAGATGGAGAAAGAGATGTTAAACAATGCATAGGTATCTGGCCACTATTCTGCTTTCTTGCGAAGACCGAAGCAAAGAGGATATGATAAATTCATCCTCTTTTGGGCATAATTCTTCCCTTTCACAAACTTACAATGTTAGTGAATTTTATTTGAGCTCTCTTTGCTCCCTAATAGTGTCAGCTCCTCTTGTGACTTACTCTTAATGATTTGACCCCACATACCTGTGTCTGTGTGAATATTTTAGAGCTGACATTAACATATCCTGTATCTTATATTTTCTGCTTAATTCTGTTTAACTTTTAAAATCTCATTTAAAGAGTTCCTTATGCGGCTAGATGGAGTGTGTGGTTATACTTCCTTCTTTATTGGTTAAGTTGTTGTACCAGCTCTCCTGAGGGTCAATAAATAAGAGCAGAACAACCAACTTTGGTCTTTGGTTTCTGAGAAGTTTGCCAGTTTGGCACTTACTTTCTCTTAAGCTCTTTCCAATCCTGTTTGCCACAGATCTTTCCTATTAGTCACAGTCAAATCCAGAACAGTTGCCATTTGGGGAACTTGCTGACACTCGCAGCAGACAGCTTCTGATTTTTTTGGAAAGGACTCATCAGTCTGCAAACTGTCAAACGACCTTCTCTCTCTACTGCCTCCTTCCACTCACTAGCCACGGCAGTAGCCCTTTCCAGAAAACCTCACCATAGGAAGGGATGCCAAAATGTCTCCTACTTTAGCAAAAAGCAGTGATGTTGCACTCCCTAAAATCTGTTTTGTTTATACTAATTCAGAAAAGAAAAAGTAGTAAAAACTGGAAGAAGGAATATTTTGGACTAAAGCTAGCTGAAGAAAAGAACTTGTTCTGATACAACCCAAGGCAAAAAAATGATTAATTCGTGCAAGGTGCTTCTTCCTTGAACAGTTGCAGACAACTGCCCTTTGGAATGGAGAGAGCGAGCAGCACAAGCAAATGCCAGGTTCATTGAGCAGTAAGGTGTATATCTTCTGTCTCTCATCAATCACACAGGAATGCTTGTAAGACCTCAGAAGAGACGTCAGATCTTCTGTGCTTCACCAGGTTGGAGGTGGACACAGTGCCTGGAGGTCCTGTGGCAGAGCTGAGAGCTGAACCTGTTGCTGATCTTCTGACTTTCTTGGTCCCAACTCTGCCTTGAGAAGCCTGGGAGCTTTGGCATAGTATTTTTGCTCCTGAATCCTTCATAAACCTAACATTCCCATGCCAGGACCCAGACACCTGAAGCACTGGAGCCTGCAGGATCCATAGCCTTTGAGGAGCACTGAAGCACCAGCTCTACAAGCAGAGGTCAAAGTCACTTTTTAAAGCTGCTGCTTTGCCATGAAAAATAGATCAAGCCACTCAAGCTGTCAAAATGTATTTTGGAAATATGTTATTAGTGCTAACCTGCCTCCTTCTGGAATTAGTTCTTGTACTCCCTGTAGAGTATTTTCAGAAAACATGTTCCTGTGGCTTGCAATGTTTGATACTATTTAAAGGGCTCCTGGGAAACCTCTTTCCACAGAGACAGCAAGGAGAACCTGAAAGGGTATATCAAAGTGGGACAGTAGCATCCGTTTCAAGGAACGTGGCTGGAACACAGCTTGGATGTATAGCATTTTAATCCTTTTAAACTGCTACATCTTTCTTGCTCAGCAGAAATCATGATTCATTGTATGTCTTCAAGCTCAAACCATGGTTTGAGTTGAATGGGGGAGAGATGGATTTACAGATTGAAATCCAAATCCCATTGAAATCTGTGGGAATTTTCATTGACTTCAAAAGGGGCCGGGTTTGATATGCAGCTGAAAGCAGAGATCCTCCTAAACATTTGCAAGTTATGTGCTCTGAATACGCTTGTCTGAGATGCACAGCAGCAGTCAGATGCCCACTGAGAATTTCTGGAGCACGAGGCAGCCTCCAGGGTAGAGGGAAAGAGCCACGGTTCTGGTGCAGGCTCCATCTGATCCTGGGCACAGCACAGGTTTTTCTGTAACACTGGGCTTTGGGGAGAGGAAGAGCCTCTTCTTGGCATGATTTCTTGATCCAGGTCAGTCTAAGGGGGATTTGGCTCTGTTACTTCGGTGTCAATCTTCACACCCTCTTCTCCCAGCTACTTGGTTACTGCCACAGAGTTGGTCAGAGTTGCAGCTGCTGTGCATCTCTGCTACCTCTCGCACCTGTGTTGTAGCTGTACCATTGCCCTGTGCTAACTCCAGGTTACAGCTGTCTGCTTGGTCCCCTCATCCGGAAGACCCTGCCTGTAACTTGCTCCCAGCCGTAAGTTAGCTGAATTTTTAAAAAAGATAATTTCAAGATATCTTTCATTGAAGTGGTTTTTATGGTAGGTTAGAGTGTTTCCTTCAATGACATAAGAGGTCTTTTCTAAACAAGACAAGTAGTTCTGACGGATTTTAACCCTACATTGTGCTCTTCCCAGCCCTCGCCCCCAAGTCTCCTTGTCCTTTACACTTAAAACTAGCTTCTCCAAATGTATCTGTAGCTTTCTCCAAATGTATCTACAATAAATAAATAAACATCCAGACTTACTTTCTTGCCTCAGAAAGTGGAAGTTTCTGGGAAGTTGGATAAACCAATGAGAAACTGAAATCACAGCAGGATGGAAAGAGATTTAGCTTAAACTCCAGGAGCTGCTGTATCTGATGGAAGCTGAATGCTAAGTGAATCATCGTGACTCAGTAAACAGGATAATGGTCTCCCCCTCTGGGATTTCTATTCCTGCCTGGGCAAATAGAAGCCTTGCTAAGCCCACAGACAAGTGAAACCCAGCCTGCTCAAGCCTGCCCTGCAGGAGGGCTGTACCCAAACCTTTTCACCTGCTGCCGTGTACAGTAAGTCTCATCTGATCTAATACCATCCCAGTTTGATCTGGATGGGTCAAACCTATACTGCACATCTACCCCATGTACAATGTTCTTTGTCTCTTATGTAGAAGGAGTCTGAAATCCCTGCTCCTCTAGTAGCAGGAACACCACGTGAACGCAGATCCTGCGTTCTTGAGGTTCCCTTAGCACGGACAAGTTCAGTTACTCCCAGTGAAAACTGCAGAAACCAGCGACCCGCTTTTGTGCATCTTCCAGTTGTATTTTTTTAAAGCATGTAGAATCACAGATTTGGAAGAGAGGGAAGGGAGAGGAGTTGGTGAGACAGGGGGAATAGCTTAAGAGACTGAGAGAGCACTCATGCAATGGGGAGAAACCAAAAAGCACTCATGCAATGGGGAGAAACCAAAAAGCTATTTCAGACAGCCACAGCTGCAGAAAAAGCTCACAACATGCACAGCGCTGCAGGCAGAAGAGCATGGGTTTGTTCGCCTGGAGCAGTGGTGGCAAGTCTGCACGGACTGATAGCGCTGCTCCAGCTCTCTTGAGTTGCCTCACAAGGATGAGACTACTCCAGAAACAACCCAATTTGTGTAGTGCCGTGTCTTGTGTGCACTCCTGCTCTGTTTGTTGTAGGAAGATGCATCTCCATTTGCCCTATGAAAGGAGGGCTACGTTAGTCCTTTACACCTAAGGAGTGTCCCCTATCCCTTGCTTTCCCTGTGGAGTCAGATATGTAGATAAAGCAGCACCTTTGGGGGTGAGAAGCCTACTATCAAGTGGGCTTGAAACCCACCTCAAGTGGGTTTTTTGTTTCATTTTCTGGTTGCTATTTGGCAAAGTCCTGCTTGCTGGTCTCTGCCCTCTGGATGTCACTGTTGTGCTCGTTTAGATTCCTCCTCGTCACAGGCCTGACTCATCTTGCCCTAAGTATGTGATTAAAAAAGCATGTAAGAAGTTAGCTTCCCTTCTTCATTGGCCTCTCAGGGCCTCTTGGCTGGGAAGTGGGAGAAAGTATCTGTCCAGACCATATTGTGCAAATCATTTTAAAGGGCGATTGCCCTCCAAGGATCGGCTAAAACATATCAAAGGCAAGCACAGCACCATCTGCTCCAGTCAGAACATCCTTGGCTTGTCAGAGCCAGAGTCATCTTGTGAATGCTTCCCCAAGGCTTCCCACTCTGGGTCCTCTCTGTGCAGCTCCTCCTTCCTCCCAGGCAAAGAGGTGATATTATGAGATAGAACAGTGGTTGTGATGTCTCTGTGTGGCTTTAATTTTTTTTTTTTTTGGTCCCTTCAGAAGTGTCTGAGTTGTATAGGGGCAGGATCGTGTGCAGTCCAGGTTTTTGGCACTGCAGCTGTAGGCAGTGGAAATATCACCTTGATGCAAGTCTCCAAAGAGTGGGTAGGAAAAGAGGTCAAAATCCTGCTCCTCTGAGAGAGTTAAGCTCGCTACAGCAGAGCCCTTCACGTTTTGTTTTTGTGCTGAAGAAACCAAGCCACAAGGACAGGTATGATATTGCAGATGGGGAGCCCAATTAAAGGTCAGATGAAGTGGAACACAGTGCTGGTTGATGCTGCTATGGGGGCAGGGGTGCAAAACAAAGGGAGATTTACTGTCTAGAAAACTGTTAGCAGTAAGGAAGCAGAAGATACATTTTAAATCTATGATTCAAAGGCAAGACCTGTCAGGGAAGGTGCCTCATTCGATTCCTTTTCTCTTTCTGTCTTCATAATGCACTTAAACAACTGAAATACTTTCCTTGACCAGACTTTCTGCACTGAAGGAGGAGGCTGTGTTTGGAGGAGCCTTTAGTTTGATTACTTCTTTTCTACTCGTGATTTTCTGTTTTATCTACAGCCTGTAGCAGTTTCTTTAACATTTTTTTAAGACCTCCTCTTTCCCCCTCTCCCTGCTGAGCATTATGGGACTTATGCTCACAGGAAGAGGCATCCAGCCCTGCCTCTGGTCTTCATTACGTACAAATGGGCAAGCCATTTGGGGTGGTGTGGGGAAGCAGGATAGCGAAAAAAATTTGGGAAAATAGAAGATTCTCCCAGGATGTGCATGTTCTCACCACTTCTTTTTGTTGTTGCTTTTAAGTGTATGAAGTGCAGTGATGTGAAAGGAACTTAGAATCAAGTGCTCTTAAAGTTCACTTTACAGGAAAGCTGGCTCTTTGCCTAGGCAGCTGCTTTGGGTGACAGCCTGCAAGGGATGTCAGCCTGCATCTTGGAGCTTGAGGGAAGAGATGCCAAAGAGCTGTCCCAAGCTCTGTAGGGTCCTGCCAGGGCAGATATGCATGGTGTGGTGGCTCCACAGTGGTTGTAAGGGACAGTTGTCATGATGCCATAGGTAGCAGGAACAAGTAACTTTTTTTTCCAGGGTTCCTCTTTGGCCTTGTCCTGGCTCTGGGTCGTCTTTCACCATAGGATCAAGTCATGGTTTTGGTTCTGGTGGTGGGAGCAGCATGGGTGACAGGTGGGGGCAGCTGCTTATGGCAGCTGGATAACGGCTGCCTTGCAGGGAGAAGAAATGAGGAGGCTCAGCCAACCTCAGACCCAAAGGTCCTTCTAGATCTGGCGCCTGCCCATGGGCACAGTCTCAGCAGCAGCAGTGTGGAAATAGCGTCATGTCCCTCCTGCAGGTCTCTCCTGGTGCAGTCTTTCCAGCTGACTCTCAAAATATGCTACTGGAATTCAAGGTACCATACAAATATGGAAAAAACATAGCTGGGAAAGTATGACAGAGAATAAACCAAGGCGACATAAGGACCATTATAATTTAGAGTAGACACCTATAAGTAAATCTATTGTGTTCTTACATTGTCCCATGTGCAGAGACAATTACCATTGTAAGTAATCGGTGTGAGGTGGTATTTGTTTGTTCTCTCCTGATTATTTAACGTACCTGCAATTAGCTTGGAATTACAGTATTTCTGCTGCTTGTAGGAAGTAGCATTTCGATTGCTCTCTAGTGTGTCCTTGTGTTGCCTTTCTGCTTCACTGGGCTTTAAACTTCTGTATTCTTCAGAGCTTACGTCTCCAGTTTCTCCAGCTCTGCCTCATTGTCTTCAACCTGTTGCCTCATTTTTCTAAATATGTTTGGAATGTTTTCATTTTCCATTCTCCAAATCTTTGCTGTTATGCTCAAAGGAAGTACAGGCCAACTAGCTCTTCTCACCAGCTAACTACACCAATCAATAAATGTACGAGATCAACTTTGAGCCATGTTTGTTCCAGTGAGGTCCTTTTACATTAAGACCAACAGGTCTTTTTTTTTTTTTTTTTTTTATTGGCATCCTCCTCTTCTCGTGGTTTTGCTCTCTCGCTTGACTCAATGTCAGTGTGACATGTACTTATTCTTTTGTCCATTCAGGGGGATATGCAAACAGATTATTTAAAGCCTCAAAATAAGACAGGCAACAGAACAAGAACACACTGCAAATAAAGGCTACAGAGGTAATTCTCCCCGTCTGCAAATACATATTCATTGTGTGCAGTGGGTGGGATCTTACAGTTTCACTGACTGTGGTTGCACACAGAAGTAATGATGAATTACATATAATGATTCTGCAATGATTTTTCAGTTTGTACCCAAATGGGTTCTCATTAAAAGTTTTTTCCGAGCCCTGGAACTTGGCTTTTCTTTGTCCAGCTTCTAGCATAGGTAGTTTCTAAGTGGATTAGAAATTCTTTAAAGGTCAGGGAAATTATCTTTTTTTTTTCACATGACTAGCTGGTGCCGATACAATTATTAATTAAACTGTATCATATTCTGGTCATTAGCCACAATGATCAATGATTTCCTCAGAGACAGTTGTTCTATTAAAAATACATCAGTAATAAATGACCTTCTTTGAGGTTCCTGCTGTAGGATGTACCTAGCAGCTCTGAGAAGTACCATTTTAATAACAAATGTGAGTTGTTACAGTTCAAGCTTGAGACCAGGATTTTATTCTCACATGAATACCAGGGCTGGTGACGGGTTGCCGAGTTTGAGAGCGTACCCTGAGCGCTGTGCTCTCCTGCAGGACCACCACCCGTTCCCAAGCAAATCCTCCCATGACAAGGAGCAATTGCCATTTTCTATCCCTGTGGATGTCCTCTCTGGAGTCCAAGTAGGAAATGCAGATGCTACAGTCAGGTGGCCAATGTGCAGAACGGGTGAGGAAAACAATCCTTCCTGTACCCAAAAAGTTTGTACTCCTTATCTGCCTCTCCAAAAATAACAATGTGATACTGGGGTTTTGACTAGCATGAAATGCCACTGTCTGCAGCATTGTTCAGCACTTTCCTTCCCTCCTCTCTGAGTAATAACTTATTCTTGACAGACTCTGCCCACCAAGGAAAAGAAGGAAGCTATGTGGCTGGATGATACATAGGTTTTTAAAAGTGTTGACACCTTCGCCATTCTTCAGTTTTGCTCTAATAGGTGGCTGATTGTACAAATATTTCCGAAGTCCTATTAGCTTAAAAAAAAGATGGTTTGGGTGATTTTTTTTTTTTTTTTTTTACTGGAAATGTTTTCAAATATTTTGGTGGTTCCATAAAAGGCCCCAACAAGGAGGGGAGTGAAAATGTTGGGATAAGTGAACCTCCAGTGCCTCTATTTTCAAAATAACTCTTATCTTCTACTAGAGTGAATCTCTATTTTCAAAATAACTCTCTCTTCTACTGAGCAGTACAGCATTATCTTCATCCTCTCACTCCTGGGACTTCAATACAATGGAAAATTGCCTTTGAAGTATTTCTTGTATAACAGAAATCCCAAACAAAAAATTAAAAATATTTTGATCTGCTGGTATATATATGGAGAGCAGGATAGTGAAGAGGATAATTGTACTTTGAGATATTTAATGTTTTTTTTAATCCTAATTTAGCAGCAGGAGGTGTGGTTCTCTATGATTAATCAGCTCTTAGAACTAAAAATTAGTGAATAGCACATAGAAAGCTAGTGGTCAAGGGTGGTGCTTTGCCAAGCTCAGCTTCATACAAACAGCAAAGCAGGGAGAGATGCTTCATGGTTGTCCTATGATTGAAGTGCTTCCTTCAGCAGGAAAATGCCTACGTGATGAGGTTACTGGCTTAAGAGTGCAGGGGAGATCTTGTACATAACTTTCACAATATTGCAATCCTTACGTTATGTTGCTTTCCCTTGGTGCACAAAATACTTTATACCAATCCATACGTATAGAAAACACCTTGGACCTGTATTTTTTTTCCAGCAGTCTGTAGTGAGACTGTGCCATACGCTTCAGAAAAGTGACTTTTCTAGAGACATGACTGGCAGAAAGGTGCTGTCTTGATCCCTTTGTGCCAGTACCCATTTAATTCCTGTTCTAGTTTTTTGGAAAAGTGAAGCATATTCTATAAGACTCCCAATCTAATTTTCTAACTAATAGTTCTTTGGTCCCAGCTGGGTGAATATGGAAAAGAAATGCAGATATTTTGGCAGAACGCTCACCTCTTGAATTACAATGCCCATGATGTGTGGGAAAAGAGACTATTGTGCATTGAAATCCTGATTTATGTTATTTACTGGGAAAAAAGGGAAGAGTTTTAACTAAAATAATGATATTTGGGGAGCAAGGGACAAAAGCTCTCAGACAGATAGTAGGCTTTGTATTTGTATATTTACCCACTAAAATGCAATCAGCAATAAAAAGCCGCTTCTTAAAAAGGCACTCCAGTACAGTTGGTGCAACATAAAATTTTGTTCAGTTATTCCAACAGTTATTGAAGAAGCAATTGGTTATGATTAAACCTGAATTAAAGCAAATCTTCACAGATGAGAGTTTATTTATTTATTGCTAACTCTTCCATAATTAATGGAGTTTCATTTAGTTGAACCAGTGACTCAGTCACCCAGGAGAGCGAGAGCCATCATTCCTGCTGTGTTCTCAGCCTCTGAAAAGCACAAATCAGAGAGAAGAAAACTCATGCTGGCTTATGCTGAGGCCAGTTCAGCATTGTAGAGGAGAATGCTTAAATATACGAATATTTGTGAGGAGAGCAGCCTCTGTGAGGAGGAAGGAAAATCTATTTAAAATCTGAAATGGAAAAATCCAGTGGCAATCAATCAGAATAGGTAATGAGAAGCAGAGACTGTGACCAGGTCCAAATGAGGGAAAAAGAGGTGTAATTCCCTCACCCAATTAAACCTCGGGACATACTTCTTCAGAAACAAGGGCCACTGCACTAGGTTTTGTAAAGTGTCACAACTTTCTCTCAAAATGAGATGATGATTCACCTGTCTTGGGGAGAGGAGAAGGATATTACATGTAATCCACTGCTTGGTGATTAATGCGGAGCAGCTGATGCTTTTGTAAAGGCTAATCTGGACATTCATCCTAAATGGTCCAAGCTACAAATGTTAATCATGGAATAATTTAGTCTGGAAGGGACATCTGGAGATCATCTGGTCCAACTGCCTGCTCAAAGCAGGGCTTCGCCATTAGAACTGGCTGCTCAGGCTCTTGTCCAGTCAAATTCTGATTATCTCCAAGGATGGAGATCCCACCGTCCCTACAATGATTCAGTCTAGTGAACACAAAGCTCAGGAGGGTGACACTAAAAACAGACAAACAAAAGGGAGTAAGATAATTGTATGCACTAAGATAAGGACAGGACCAAATTATGATTGACATGCTAAAGAGAGGGAGAGGGGACAGAAAGCTCTTTCTCGGTCCCATAAGAGCACAGCAGTCAGGATGTGTCTTGGACCAGTAAGAGGTATGTGAGGTGCGTGGAAATATTGTCAAACACTTAGAAGACATCTGGAAAGAAGAGAGGAACAG
This sequence comes from Platalea leucorodia, assembly GCF_965183815.1. Lineage (NCBI taxonomy): Eukaryota > Metazoa > Chordata > Aves > Pelecaniformes > Threskiornithidae > Platalea > Platalea leucorodia. Next base: position 45,598,870 of record NC_138825.1, on the reverse strand, counting down.
ACTTTTCTGTGGGTTCCCTATGGATGTAGCAGATGAGCATGACAGGAGTATGTTGATCGTTGGGGGAAAGCTTTCTAATAGTAAAGACTGAAACTGGATTTCTGTCTCTGTATGGGCTCTCCATCACTGGAAACTTCAAATAAAATGCTAACCTGTCAGGGATATCTTATGCACAGCTAATCTGACCTTCCGGTAAGGTGACAGACGAAGTGATTTTTCCCTTTCAGCTCCATTTTCCCTGGGTCTGTGATGGAAGAACAAGAACACTGAATCTTTTATAAGGTCTTCTTGAGAGCCATGACTCAAGGATTAGGAAGCAGCAGGCCAGTCCAGCACTATAGATGTAAATGTGTAAGCTGAGCACTTGTAAACCAAGCCTTATAGGCCTGATCTACATTTGTCAAATTGACTATTTTAAGAGTGGAGAAAGCCCCATTTACATATTCAGCAACGGCTGATGTACCAGAAAAGAATATGTTTTGAAATGAAGTTCCCTTAAAGAAGGGTTTACTCAATGATAAAACATAATTTTTGAGGGTTAGAAAGCTCTTACCATTGCCCTATCCTTGCTTTGAAAAACTTTGCATCTTTGATCTTATTTAGAAAGCTAATATTCTTCAGTGAATGATGAAACATCCTGACTCTGCATAGTAGTGACCGAGTGAAAGGACTGGTAAAGCAATATGGAACATCATTATTGAAATCGTTGCACCAAATCTTGCCTTTCTAGCAAGTTAAGGTCATCTTTTTGGTCTCTGTGAATACAGGCAATGATGTTATCTGCACTCCTAGTGAACAAGCACACAGATCACAAAATAACCCTGGCAGTAATTAGTGCCTTTGGCAGCCCCAAGAGAGAGACCAATGACTTGAACGGGCATGTAGACTGAATTATGTGCTGCCGTTTCCATACGGATGCATCTGATGCAGCTGCAGTCTCTTGTTACCAGGGGATCCAAGTACAGTATTCTGCAGAAACGGGATTAAGAGAGTTCAGAATTGCACCATGGGTTCCCTTGAGATCTACCCAAATGCTCAGGTCCCGAACAACGCTTTTTCTTAAACTAACATTGTGATTAAAACAAATCTACTGCAATCGTAATATTATGCAAGTGTCAGCAATGACTCTGGAGAAAAGGAGAAGTGCAATTTGTAGTCCAAAGTCTTAATCCTGTAATTAATGAAGCAGGCTCTCGAAAACTGTGACGTTCACTGTAGGTACAAAAGTTCATTTGAGTATATTCACTGGCTGGAAAAAAAAGATCAAAAAGGACTTTGATATATGTGAAAGTGAATATGTGTGAAAACCAAATTTGTACCCTGCACTCAAGAAAAAAATGGCACTTTAGCAGGGATAAATCCATAGCAAAACCTGTGCATTGTTCAGCAATGTTTCTGTCCTACATCTTCACTTCTAAATCAAAAGTCATCCATAGGTCCAAGTATTCACATAGCAGCATAACTCAGACTTTTTTACATCACTATATTTCTAGGAAATAATACGTGACTTTGGGAGATCACTATTTTGAGCTGCAGTTACAAAAAAATGAACAAGACCAAGCATTTACTTTTTAATTACAAAGCAAATGTAAGGTGTGCATTCTGTTTCACCAGGGTTCAAATGTGCTTAAGTGATGTTTGTAAAGATTAAAAGGGTGTTGATGACTGTATGAATGAATGAAGTATGTTAGTCTTGAAATAAAACTTATGTATTCAGAGGTCACGAGGAGGATTGTCACGATTTTTTGTACTGGTTAGTTTTGCACTAAACCCCATGCTGTGGTGATGTATAGAACAGGGAGAAGGTATTGTGAAGGTAGATCAGAACTGTATGAACTGTTTGCTTGATAGGTTGTGTGTGGGGTTGTTTTGTTTTGTTTTTTATTGAAGTGCCGACTGAAGATGTACTAGAATATCACTAAATGTTAGGAAATTCATTGCAACTAGCCAGGCTGGATGCTGCAGGATCACACTTCTGTCTCTACCATGCTTTTGGTCCCAGGAATATAATCTCTGGAAAGTGCTATAAATATACAGGACATACTGTATTTCTTATACCTGAAAAATAAGAGGCAGGGAACTGCTAGCTGTAACAACATTTATAGTGTTTATAACTAGTAACAAGAGAGGGTGCTTTATTATTGAAGTGGACTTTGTGGTGGCACCCTGCTAGAGAGACCACACTAAACGTGTTTCTGTTGATTTGTCTGGTCTCTGCCACTTCTCTTTACCACTCAGGATAAAAAAATTCCCCATGAGCAGAGGGTTTCTTATTTTTGTTAGGTTTGACAAATTGCACTCATTTATGGAAAGAGGAGACTGGGAGAGATGAGAGAGGGGTAAATAAGTTTCTTTTGGGAGAAATCTTGAACGAAAATATTCTTTATAATAAACTGCATGCTGGAACTAAAATTACAGCCTCGCGTTGTTGCCCCATCAGCAAACAAAGCACAAAGGGGATTTGTGCTCCTGCTGAGTCTCCCATCTCAAAGGGAAAGGATGAATGGAACAAAGTTTTCCTGCTCTTCTATATTTGCCTAATTTTGGCTCCTGGAAAGGCTTTACTGTTGCTGTGGTGTTGTGGCAGCTCAGTCAGAGTTTGCACCACGCTCTATAAGCAGAAAAGGCAGAAAAAGTGATTGCTCTCTCAAAGAGCAGAAACATAAAGGCAGACAAAAGAGAGCAGATGGATGCAGTCAGATGAGGGGCTAAAATGAAACAGTAAGACAATATTGGCTGCTGTGACAGCCAGCAATCCCCAGCAGACCTGCATCTTAATTGCTGCTAAATTTCTTAGTTGTTGCTGTTAAACTAGAAAAATAGCAAAGGAAGGATTTAAAGGTGGCAATCAATTGGCTTTGCCTATGTTTTGAATTTGTTCCCTCCAAGCACAGGGGGGCACACAAAGGACTTTAGAATGTGGCTTCTTCAAAATGTTACAAGGGGATGGTGATGTTATGGGTTGACCTGGGATGGAAATCAACATTTTTTGGCACTGTGTATCAATAAGTCTGCATGTAACTGCATGAAATGCTGCTCCCTTTTAGCTTTCTCTTGCAGTCTCCTGGTTCATGCTACCCGGTACCTCTGCTCCTGTGCCTAGGAATAGTTTTGGATCCAGCTATAGGATACTTTGGCAGCTCTAAGCAGCATGTTAGCCCAGCTGTTTTTTAAAAGTAAATCATGGTGTTATGTATGTTTGGAGACTACTATAGTTTTCTTCTGAGAGTTAGAGAAGCTTGTTTTAAGTGATTAACCTCAGTCTGTCTTTGTAAATTCATGTCGATCTGCAAATCCTTTTCCACTGGCATTTCTAGAGAATGTGGAGGGTTTTTACCACACAGTTCTTCAACCATTTCTGCAACTTTACTGCTAACTTTACTGCTAACAGTTTCCTAAGGGGATTTGATTGGTTTGTTTATTTTGAATGAATCCTATTTTTCTAGCATCCCTTATACCTCCAGCAACCTTCAGAATTTCTTATCTACCTTTGCAGTTTTCCCTCTGCTGGTGACAGTAATCTTATTATAATCTATTCCAGCCTGTAGAGAATTCTAATGAAATCTCTTCAACGTGCCTCAGCACACTTGGTGGAAAGGCAGGGTGACTCACAGGCTGAATTTTTTAAGCAGTGTTTGAGGAAGGAACTGGATAATTCAGAGAATTGGCAAGGTTATAATGACAACTGTGTCAGTTTTGAATCCGTGGAGAAGGAATCGAACTGCTGTGGGTTGCTGACTCTTTTGCTGGGCAATGTGAGATACGATCCCTGCCTTTGCTGAGGATCTTTCATCCAAGAATTTCGAAATGTTGCACGGGTGTTCAGCCACAGGGAACAGAAGGAAACACGCAGAGCTAAGAGGAAAACATACAGAGAAGACCTCTATAATAGACTGAAATCAAGGACCATGATGCAGTACTGTTGAAAACTACCGTGTCAAGCCTGCAACAAATTTGCTTGCGTTTCTTGATCTTACACTGCTGACTAATTAGGCTTAATGTGCTTAATGCGCTTTGAATGAGGTATTAAATGCACTGAAGAATATGTTTCAGCACTTAAAACCAATGGAAATAATCCTGTTAAGGTGATTTGGCCAAGTCCCTGGGTGGCATGCATAATGCTGGCAGAAAGTCCAGTATGCTGAATTACGTTTCCTGCATACACAGGCATGGCAAAATTTTTTTGTAAACCTAATGTGTAACAAAAGGAGCAAGGCATCACCTAGAAAAATATCCTACTTGCTTGCTTCATAGTATTACTATTTTTTCATAATTGAAATCCCATCTACTAAACTATATTAATAAATTGAATCAAGCTTAGCAACATTCCTAAGGGGAAAAACATTTAGGTAATATTCACCAGATATTTATTTAGCTAAGTGGCTTCGTTTTATTGGCTTATATCCACATGTCTTCTAATGTTCAGAGTATTAGTAATTTCTTTTGCTGTTTAAATTTGATTAGTTCATGCTATATAAAATTTCTATAATCAAATAAAATACCTGTAGCTCAAAATTCTCAGGCTACAGAAAATGCTTATTACTTTCTCAAGGCTTTTTGATGCTGAATGAGGATCATTTGCCCTAACCAATTAAGCACTTAGGAATTTAAACATAGTGATTATATTTTCTAAGAGAGAAATAAAATTGGATCTATCTATCTTCTCTTATTTAACATAAGTCTGTATTTACAGATTTGTAGAGATCTTCTATATAGAAGGTCCTTCTAAGCAGAAGAAACCGCACTCCCCACTCCCCAACCCAGCAAGGATAGTGCAGTATACAAAGCAGAAAGGAGATCTTCAATAGATGTGACACCAAGCAGATTCTTATTAAGCTAATCAAAATTGCTCCATGAAATGTTAGAGACAAACGAGCCTATTTATCTTCAATAACACACCTAGCTTAACCTTCTTTTCCCATTTCCCGGTCCCATTACTGCTTTGACGATGTTTATTCCATCCCAACACCTTTCTGGGCATCTTCTGGTCTCAGTCACACTCCTTTCATTGGCATATGAGTAACGTTAAAATCACTGTTGCAGCTGTACTCTCAAATCACCCAATGACCTGGGATTCTCAGCGTACTCTAAGTAATTTTATATTATTTCAGAAATAACAAGGTTGCATAAATCAAGGTATGGACAATAGAAGATCATGTTTTTGCCATGCTAGTGTAAATGAGAGGCAGCATTTAATTTTTCTAAAGGGAAGATTCAACTTGGATGAGCCTGAAAGCAAGTACAGTCTCAATGTCTCAGAATGCTTGTAATGGCTAATCCACACTCAGAGAACTTTTAAAAGTATAAATAAAGTGTAAGCATTTTTTCCTCCAGCACTCCAGCACATTTCCTCTGCTTAAATCTGTGTGGCATAAGCTTTACATTTAAAAAGTCTCTTAATCCTGTTGCCCACTGGGAGTCTGTTAATAACCTCAGGAGCGACTGGGGCACGTTCTTGCCCCAAGTTGCCATCAAATATTGTTAAACCGGAGAGTTCTTCAAGCCAGTTCTTCTGTCCTCACACTGTGTCCTAATTCATCCCAGGGTGAGCGAGTTGCCAAATCAATGTTACCAGTAGAGACTTCGGGCACCTTTCTCATTTTCTCTTCATTTACTTTTGTTTCTGTCTGCCAAGGGTCATTTCTAGTTTTAGTCATTACCTATAAAAATGTCTCACCTTTTTCCTAATCTAATTTCACACTTGTGAAATGAAGACTGTATCATCACCATAAAAGGGTGGAACAGACTTAGCTGGAGGTATTAAGATCAGTCTTAGGGGACTGATTTCAAGCTTGCTTAGGTCTAGAACTATTGTAAATTGCTTCAGTGCTGCAAAACATTTTTTTCCCCTAAAATACACATTGTCTTGATGAAAGGTACCAGTCTGACAATCCTAGAGTTTATGGATGCATGAAATCCTCCACTTCAGTCTTTTGCCAGTGACATGTGAGCAGGAGTCTATCCATTTCCAGATCCAAATCTTAGTAATTTCTAGACTGAACTCAGTAATACTTTCACCTCTAGATACAGAGTTTGAGGTCTCACCCTTAAACTATAAACTATTCAGAGTATGGGGCAGCTATTCCCAGTTTAAGAAAATACTAAGAGCTGCCATGTACAAATAATTCAGGCTGATCCAGACATTTGGCATGGAAAATAGGAACAAGAAGCTAGATGGCAGGAACCAGGCAATCCTTCCTGCTGTCACCACTTGCCTCTGTAGTAAATGGCAGAATAAGACAGAGTTATAATATAGAGAGAGAACTGTAGAATCACATTTTCAGTGCAGAGAAGGGGCTCCAAAACATCGTTGGTAGCTCAGTGAGAGACCTTGGCTTGCTTGAAGTTGTGTTCTACATTCAACCATCCTCACAGATAATTGTATTTTGCCCCTTAAATCTGGATTGTGAGGTGGCTAAGATTTATTATCCTGCACAAAGCAGGGACTTGATAGAACCTGGCACTATTTTTCATTTCAGTCAACTTGCCAGAGGACCTTATGTTCTCTCAAGAAAGGTTCCTGCTGCTGGTGATCAGCATTTGAAATTCAGTAACTTTGCTGTATTTTTTCCGTGTTTTTTTACAATGGTTTAATCTCATTATAGTCGGTGGTAAAATTCCCTGGTCAGTATTGAGCACCAAACCCTGCAGTTCAGATCACGGAAGCAGTCAATGTTCCCTGTTTTTGCAAGTGGGAGGGAGAGAATTTTGATAGTCCTCACAGCTTTTTCTCTTCTGTTCTGTTCATGCTGTCATAAAACTTCTCCTTAGAAGTGTTCCACTCATTCACCATGTACTGTGGCAGTGGTGCTTTTGGAAATGGTTTCAGTCATCTTTGCAACCATTCTTCAAAGCTGACTGCAGACAAATTATTCCCCTTAGCTTTTGTTACACCTTTTCTTGTACCTTTTCAAAAAATTAGAAATGTTTTCTTGCTGCTGTTTATTTGGAGATGTCCTCGATTCCCGTCTTGTTTTTGTAATAAAACCTTTCTTGTTCTTTGCCCTATTTTTAGTTTAGTTAATCCTATTTTTAGCTGTCCTTTATAAAACAGGGATCAGCTTTTTTATTTTTGCGATTATTTTCAGACTTAAGTTGTCTGGTTATATTTAAAAATTCAATAGCTGTTCTTTTGACCATTTAAATTTTACTTCCACTGCTGTCATCATCTGTCATTTTTACTATGTTCTTTTAGATTGTGGGAGGCTTCCTTTCAGCATCCGAATCTGGTTTTGAACTATCTTTTCCCTTCAGAGTGATGAACTCTTTGAAGCTAATGGCACCGCACAGAAGTGTCTGAGGTTTAATGTAGCACAACCATTTTTCCTTCCTTTCCTTCTTCATTAATGTTTCAAATGTGGTAACTTTAATTTAACTCTATGCCAAGATTCTGAGGGGAGGAGGAAGAGAAGTACTTTCTACACTGATCTATTCCTTGAAATCTTTTAAATACAACATACCTAAGCCTTGAAAAGCTAACATGGCATCATCATGGATCAGAGTTTTAGTGACCGATCATGCAAAGTTCCTTAATGAAAAAAAGATAACAATTCTACATCATATTTTTCCCTTAAGTGATATCTCTGGCACTGTCTGCATCACGGATACTCTAATTCAGATGCATAGCATGTTTTCCCACCTGTTGTGTTAGATGTAACATTACAGCCATACAAACATACTAGCTGGTTAGTGTGAATTTCTTGGCTATATTGTTTAGATCATCTACTGTAATTTTTTTTTAATAAGTCCCTTGTGGGCAATGGTAATTGCAGCAATTTCACAGCCTTTCAAGCCTACAGTTCCTAACAAAGTTAGGTTAGAATTATACATTATTTTATGTTGACTGGTAATTGTTCTAAATTCTGTCTGATGTTCTTTGAAACAAGAAGGGGCATGAATAACACATTTTCTCTAGCTCTGTGAAATACCTAAATAGTTTTTATCTTTCAGTGGATTTCATTATTTCTGTATAAAAGAATAGAAGCAAAAGAGGTTGTTGAGGTCTCAGTTGCTGTAGGCTCTACTGTACAGAAAACATCAGATCTACTTTTGGTTTAATATCAAGGCAAAAATGGGGAAAATATTATAAAGTGCTACAAATGGTAGAAAAGATTAGATTATAATACATAGCATTAACTGAGAAAATGTCTTTGAATATCACTGGTAATCATCCTCCATTAAATGCTGTTTCTCAAAGTGTACGGTATATTTTCTACCAACTATCAAGTGTACATGAATAACATTTTGTGTTATTTCTTCCTCCATATTTGTGCTATTTAATCATTTACCCAACAACCAAACAGTATCAATCATTTCAATCATTTAGCCCTGCCAACCTTTCTGCTATAGCTTTCCAAGAATGAAGAAGTCACAGACTTCCTCAAGTACACTTTAAATAACACGTGGCAGGTACTGATGAAGCTACCCTCGTAAGTGTAAATATGATGTTCCTATACCAGCAAATGGACTTTTATTTTAGACTGTGTAAGCGCCACTGGGCTTCATGCTTTGCCCATGGGTGTCAGAAGTTTCTATATGTTTATTTAAAATTGTAAAGAAAAGGTATTGGAGAAATGGCATGTGCTCACATAAAGAAAGTCTATTCTAAAACATGAGTGCGGAGAATTAGAGTTAGAATTCGAAACACGCCCATGGTCCCAATAAAAACTTTTTGCTTATGGAAAGGCTTCTTTTTCTTTGTTTCCTTCCTTTCTTTTTATGTCTCCTTGCTTTTCGAGGTCTTGATATACTTACTGGTTAGCAATAAAAACCGGCATTAGCTGAAGTAAATTTTATTCTTTCAAAGTGTTTGGTCAGAAAGCACTAGATTGTGCTGCCCGTGAACTTTTGGTCCCCTGAGCTGCACCAACATTAGACAGATGCAGCCGGGGCTGAATTAGGGCATTGTTTGAGTTTTCAGTGTTTGCAATGAAGGCTAAGAGGAACAGGCAACCTCCCGAATATCAAATTATTACTGCCTTCAACAACGCTGTTTTGTGCCATTGAGTAAGATGGTGTTGCTCAAGACAGTTGTCTCCTAGTGCGTCTCTTACACCTGTACCATCAAGGCGCTGCTCAGCTGTGCTACAATTCTGCCTGAAACTGAAAGATGAGAGGAAAAAGCTTTAGGAGCAGAACGGTGAGAGGTTTCAGGAATACTTGGAAATAAGAAGAGTTGATGACAGTAATCTGAAGGCCTTAATTTATTTAGTTCACAAAGAAAAGTAAAAGTCCAGCAATTTTAGTTCCCTTGAAACTAGTCTGCAGTGGAGGAAATAAGTAAGAAAAGTATAAGTGTTTTATACCCACGCTTTCCACCTCCTGTTTGGTTTACAGCTCTGTAAGCACACAGCTATCCACCTGACCCCTCTGATGAATGCTGTAAGGTTTGTTTTCTACTCAGCTGAAAGATGAAGCTCTGAAATGCAGCCCTGTGCGGGGTGAGCCAGGGTGGCAGCGAGAGCACCTCGTAGGACCTTGGTTTGGGCAAGGGCAGCGTGTTAGAGAAAAGGGGGTGGGGTGGGGGGTTGCATTATTGCACCTTTTCAGAGCACCCCCAAAAAGTCAGGCTGTGCCAGGCCGCGTGGCTGTGTGAGGCTCTTTTCTGTCATCAGCGTCCAGTCTGGGATTGACTTGTTTGCCAGGGCTGGGAAAGGGTGGAAGTGACAACGTCAGACCTGCCCGTTGGGCTCTCAGAAGGAAGTGCAAGGAAAAAAATGTTCTCTCCTGTGTCACCTACTCTTGTCAAGGGACAAATCCACCGAGCTGGTCTCAAGTAGACTCACTGTTCTTCCCTTCGGCAAGGATCTGATTAAAGAAAGCTAAGTGTTTCCTTGGCTTGTAAAGGTTTAGTCTTAAATGCACTGAACCTTGTGGTACCAAATGGCACCATTTCCTTCACTAACTCGGTAGGTGTAGGGAGTCATGAACCAGCCTCTGTGACATCTGCCTGAGTGACACTGCTCTGAGGCAACACCAGCTTGCTTTCTTCAAGCTGATCCTTCCAATGTTCCAAGTTTTCCAAAGGAAAGGGGTTTCAGACCCTCCCCTAGAGGCAGACAAGTCCCATTTCTTCCATAGACCTTAAACCTCCCCCTTGACTGGATGTGAAGGAGCCAGGAGAGCCCTCTGCTGAGATTTCACTGTCAGTACTGGGGTCCATAGAGAGTGGTGTACATGTCCTCTTTTTGGAGGGAGAGACCAGTTCATCATGGCTGCTGTCCCCTTACCCTGGGCTTGCTCCCTGGCAAGCTGGTAGGCAGGAGGTAGTAGTGTATGTATACCCTGAGCTCCACCAGCAGCTGTTCACAAGAGTTGAGATGTGGTGGCATTATCCATCCCACCTGATTTCAGCACCAACAAAGAGCCAGGGCTTCTCCTCATCACAGGCAAAGGTTTGATGAGAGAGTCTGTTTTTGTGACTCCTGCTACACTCCCCTCGGCAGGAACCCCTTTGCCTCTCACAAAAAAACCTTTTTCCTGGGTGAGGCAGCAGCTCCAGGCTTCCAGTTCCTGCTCAAGTGAACCTTCAGTGCTGCTCCTCTGGAGTTCAAAATCATACTCAGAGCTGTATAAGAAAATGCCTTTTTATGAGAAAAAGCCTTTTTCCTTTGTTCAAGATCCAATCCATGTTGAAAGCATTCAACTAATTTCTTATTTCTTAGGCAATTTATTTAACTGCAACAAAAAGATTTAATATTGGATGACTCATTACAGGACTTAGAGCTATATCCAGAGCTCATTTAGCCTTCAGTCTTGAACGTCCTTCAGTGCAAGGTGCATCAATCATTTTAATCCTGGAGCTGCCTGTGCTCGTCTAAATTTATTTTTCTGTTCATCTCTGTTCTTCAAAATTATTGAGACAGGAATAAAGATGAAAACTGAGTGGATAGCAAGAGTCACCTGCTGTAATCCAGGGATTCTCTTCAATGCAACAAGTTTTCTCCCTGCAAGATCTTTTCTGGCAAAAGATATGTTGATTGTGACCTTGATGTCTGACCTGCACTAGAGGAATGAACTTCTTTCTATATCATGTTCTCTGCATCATTTGGGACATTTTTTTGTATACTGTGTACCATACTGTGCACCTTGGATTCCCTCTCAGAAGGGAGACCTTTTTGAGATCTTCAGAAGTTTCATTTCAGTTTGAAAATACACAAAATTTGCATTTTAAAATGAAAATATAAAGTATTCATGGATCTTCAAATGAAATCTCAGGGGAACTCCCTCCTTTGATGCTGAAATTCAAAAAGTGGTCACTGCCATGTGGTCCACAAGCATATCAGTTCATAAAAGATGATTACTGATTTCTAGAGGGCTTGAGTTCCCGAGTGTGTGTATGTGTATTCTAAAAACAGGATTTCAGACTAGCATATGCAATGAGACAAGCAGGAATTAGTACAGCTTCAAGATGTGAGAAAGAGAGTGCAGGGGTAAAGAAGGATAGGGACGTTTTCAATTAAAATGAATGCAAATAATCCGTGCTGATGTTCTAGCAGGAGTTGAACACGTAGTGCCAGGTGCTGCCAGGCACCCAAGAGGGGATGGGATGGAACCAGCCTGGTCTCCTCATCACTGTGTCCCTGATCCACACCTGCATCCAGACAGGAGAGAGCAGTAAGGGATGCTACCATGGGATAGCACAGGGCTGGGGAGAGGGACAGGTGTGTTACAAGAATTGTGGTATTGCTAAGTCTGTCCCTCGAGCCGCTGAGGTGCCGCCATAGGAACATCTCAATGATTGACTCCTATAGCCACTGCTAAACCTTTTGTGTGCTGAGAAACCTGATCACAGGCTTCAGAAGTCTTGTCACCAGGGACAGGACACAAGACACAGCATGTTTTCTCTCCCATTTTGCAGCAAGAAAGACAAATTAATTCCAAAAGTAGAGCTGCAGTTAGTATCTTTCCAGTCAGAGTTTATTCTTCTGACCTTATTTGCCCTAGATTTCCATTCCCCAACAGGTACATGGAAATCAGGGGAAAAATATGCCATCAATGTGCCCATTGAATTTTTTCCATTAAAGCAGTTTCATTAGAAACATATTGGTTCATTGAGCTGCCCAGCCTTTGTTCAAAACCTCTCAAGCTTGTGATGATTCATGACCAGGGATGTTTACATTTGCACTTCAAAGGCATGAAGGAGAAGCAGATCCAGTGAACAGAGCGACCTTCAACCCACGCTGTGGCGCTAGGACATCTCTTTGCTGACTTGTAACAGTTCACAAATACAAGTAGGCAAATACCAAACAACTAAGATTTTTTTTTTTTTATGGCCTAGGGGCTAGGAAGGGACAGGTGAAGGCACGTAAATCAAAAGAAAAGGGAGAGCCAAAGAGGACAAGTAATCGAGGGAGACTCTAGTTTCTCCTTCCCCCATTCGTTTTCCCTCCACATGTGGCTCAGTGAAGACAACCTGCGTTTGCATCCTGATGATGTGGGACCAATTACACACACGCTTTTGTGACTGGAAATGTATCACCAAAAATGTCTTGGCCAAGCACAAACATAAGTTTAAAACGGCAGTGTCCCACTGCCTGCTTCTAATGTAGCGGAGGTTAAACAGACCTGCTCTCTTGCTGCACGCTCTTTGCAGATGCCCTTGTGCAGGAAAACTCTTGATTTTGGTTCCCAGCTGGTTCCCAGCCAGGGCACATGCAGGCTTGTATGGCAGAGAGGCTTCAAAGGTCACCAGCTGTCTTTAATAAATGAACACATTAATTCAGTAAATCCCCATCAAAGCTACACAGGAGATGTCTCTTGACTTCACGTTATTTGATTGTATTTAATATTCTGTTAATTTGCCAGATGCTTTCTTCAGAGTTTTAACAGTGCTTCTGCTGCAGTAAAAATAATCACTGCTCCTGGATCTGATTGCGTGTTTCAGCGCTGTCCTGTGGAAAGCTCTCTCACATCGTTTAATAGTTTAATTTGCTGAAAACCTTCACACAAATTCATTTAACAAGCACTCACTGGCACTGAACATATATATTAAAAAGCTTTCAAATAAAAATGCCTGAGAGAAAGGCCAGGCAAATTGATGCACTAAGACCTAGGAGTGAATAAGCAGTAAGGGACAATATTTAGGGTTTGGAGTTGGAAAGATGGGTGAGATCTTAGTAGAGAAGAAAAGTGAGGCCAGGGAAAGAAAGGGAAGAAGGTTCTGCTAGGAAGCTGTAGCTTTCTCTCCTCTGATCCTGGACTGGTGTTATTTAAGTCCTATCTGAGTTATGTGCCTCCAGACCACATGATTTCTTTCTTACTTGCTCAGGGCCCTAGCCAAGGGCTGGTTTGACCAATATGTAATTCATAGTGCCGCCTGGATACCCTGCAGCCTTTTAATCTTATCTGCCTTTAGTTTTTCATATCCGTTTTGACATCAGCTACTCTTGTACAATTGCAACTGCACTGAAGCAGGAGCTCTTTGGACTACTGTGGAAATCCACAAAATCCATCAAAAATTGTATTCAAACATAAAAAGAACCAATTTCTGTTCAGTGAGATCTAACACTGGACTTCAATAATACTGTAATAGAGTCTGCATCCCCAGCTTCTGCCCTTCACTTACTCTTTCTATTCCTTCATTTTTACTGTCCTTCATCCATCCCTCAAGTACATTTTCTCTCTGATTGATTTCTCAGTCTCTTTATTTCTGTTCCTCCCTTTTCCACATGTAAGAACCCTTCCTTTTGCTGTTTCTCTTATGCCTTACACAGTCTTTCTCTTTCCTTTCTCCCCCTACCCTTTCTCTACATTTTATCATTTTTGCTGACATCTTTTTCTTTCCTTCCCTCCCTCGTTCCTTCCCTCACCACTCCTGGGGCTCAGCTGTGGCCATCAGTGACTCTACAGCAGATCCACAAGCGGCTTACAGCTTTGCAGGGAGGGGACCTGTTCCTGTGCCCCCCCCCCCCCCCCCCCCCCCCGGCTCAGCCTCTGGGCAGAAAACCCTCATGTTCCCATCTTTCCCTATCGCTTCTCCTTGGGGAAAGCTGAGTAGATGCTGGGCTAGGTGCCCTGGGGGCCACCTTCCAGCCTGAGCGACACTCATGTTGAAGAAACCCTCATTGCTTTGTCCTTGGATGTAGGGCACAGCAGTAACTTGCTGAATGTGAAGCTGCAACTAGGGCACATGGGCAACCAGAGCTCGTGCCCATACTCAGACCTCTAGTGAATTGATTTCAGTGCTAAAGGCCGCTGCGGGATGTTGCATCTGTTCACGGCTACTCTTGTGTCTTTGGGGAGAGGATCTGTACTGGAAGGGCTGATTTAAAACTTTTCTTCTCCTGCAGTCAAGATCAAATATCTTGTAACAGGGAACATTTCTTGCCTAAGGGGCTTGACTGTGTCCTGCTAATAACAATATTCCCTGAATAGATTTTAATATGTTTTTTTTCTTGTTCATTTAAAATTGGTATTTGAAAGTTTCCTTTAAATGCATTTAGACAGTTCCCTGGATGATCAATTATCTCAATTCATGTAACGTTCTCATGCGTAAGCATTCCCTGTGATGGCAATAAATGAAATTCAGTAATAAACTCTCATAAATTTATTAAGGTCCCACAGCCACAGATCACCATTGTCAGTTCATATAATGCTTCCCTAGTTACTTAAAAGCTGTATTACATGCCATTACATTTATAATCCCACTTAATATTAGTCCACTTAACCTCTCAAACATTTGGAACTGAATTTACAGTCTCTCATGAGTGCCTCTCTGCGGTTTATTGCAACATTTCCTCTCTAAATGTTTTTGTGGTCGGAGAAAGGATTATTCTCATTGAAGTGTCATAAGCTTCACTCAGCAACTCACTTATTTCTCCCCTCTTTATGTTCTCTCAGCTCAGACCCTCCTTGTTTCTTCTGTATTCCACTCTAAGCTAACCCCTCTCTATGCAGACAACAGCCTTAGGTCCTGGTTGTAAACCTTCAATGCAAATAGCCCTAGATCCTGCACGCTGCTTGCAGCAGCAGGAAACAACAACTTCTGGGAATGTCACTGCCTTGGTAGTATTAGCTGCTGTTATCTTGTAGAATAAACTTTACATCCCTGCTTTCCACTGACTATTGGTAAAGATACACAGCAGTCTGAATCTGTGCCATCAAGTCCCTCCTCTTTTACGAAACCATTGCCCCCTGTTTATTCTCAACATCCCTCCCTGACTAATGACCCCACGTTCAGGTGGGTCAGGCATGTTGACAGACCAGGGCATGAGTTTCCAGACTGAACTATATGACCAGTTCTCGTCCAGTGTTGCTGGCTAAGTAAAGTTCAGATAGGCTTTGCTATTAGAAAAGACTCTGGAGCGTGCAAACCACAGTGAACTAGAACTACTGGTTTGTGCTGTCACCCTTGCACTTAGATCAGAGGGCTTCTGAATTTGCCAGGTGAGGCGTGACATGAGTGTTACCCATTTGTCATGCTTTCTGCAGCCAGCTTATGCAGGAAATGTCTGACAAAATTCCCCCTGTCTGAACAGTTTCCTGGGCAAGTACATAAATTCTCACGTTTATGATGATTTTTCTCTCTGTAATGCAGTATATCGGTATTGTAACAGTAGCAATCCATTAACATTACAATATCGTGCTTTTGCAAGGACTTTTGTAGAAAATCCTAATGAACCTTGCATTTGCCAAGAGCCTGAATGCAGATCAAGGATCTGCTTGCCGGGGGCCAAGAAAGATGGATCAAGGTAACTGCTGGTCCTGTCTATGTTCTTCGCTCATCCTGCCCCCAGCTTTCCCCCCGGTGACTCCGCACTGGGCTGCAGGGGTGCAGGCTACCCACCTTTCACAGACCTCGCTGCTGGGTCAGCCCTGCGGCCGGATAGGGCTCAGCCTCTCCTGGGCTGCTGCCATCCGAGACCTGACTTTTCTTATCGTGTAGCTGACTTTGTTAGGAAATAAGCGTTTACTGACAAAACGCTCCAGCTTTCGTGGAAATGCAGGAGCACATTGTACGTGATGTACGGATTGGAAAACAACTCCTGCCCGGCAGGCTGGCAGAGGCGCGAGCACTGCTGTGTGATCAATACTGGCCTGAGCTTTCTGCAGCTCTGCTCGGAAAGGGGCAGAGAGAAAGCCTCAAAAATCACCAGGATAAAGCCTTTTCCACTAACACTATTAAGATCAAAACGTGGCTTTCTATTCCTATAGCTGCGTAGAGTTTTAATTAGGGCTTTATGGCTGGGGGGATTTTTCCTCCCTCATTTGATGCCATAGGCTCCAAGATAGTGTTTTCATATTCCTTGACAAAATGAAATAGTGCCTTGACAAGACAAAACAAAAAGGAAAGAACATCTTTTTCAGCAGAAGAAAACGAGCCTGATGATTAATCTCTGCCACCGGCACGGTTGCTCAGGTGCAGAGGCAGACAGCCACCTCCGGGCGCTGGTACGTGGCCGCCCAGCAGACGGCTGCCACGCTTCAGCTGGTGTTGCCCCTCCACCCCCCAGCTGCAGGCAACTGGCCTTCTGCAGGAGGTTACTGCCTGCTACAGGGGAATAGGCAAAGGGGAACTAAATGTATTTGCCTCTCAGTTGCTTCCATACAAAATCTGTCTGTTTAGCTAAAAATGACAATAAAGGAGTGCTCGTTTAAGACTTCAAGGAGGTTTGGGGATATGTCTTGCTCTCCCAGCCCTGCTGCATGGGCAGTTCTCTCTGGCAGAGAGGCCAAACACGCAGCTGAGGCTGGGATCACGCCAAGCCCTCTGCAACCTGCTCCAGAGAGCGGTTCTGCGGCCTTGCCTGCTGTGTTTGCTCCTGTGGAGATCCTTCTGTTCCCATCTGGCTTGGGCCATCTCCATGAGCAGCAAGCTGGGCTGGAGTTTCTCCTGGGAAGCAAATGGCAGAAGGTGGGTAGAGTCAGCACAGCCTGGATCTCTGGTCTCTTTTTTTTTTTTTTTTTTGGGGGGGGGGGGGTAATCTGGATTGCCACACAGAAGGTTGTATCACCTGTAACCTATCTATTGATAGAATTACACTGGGTAGAAAGGTAAACCTTTCCTGTATAGATAAGCTGTAGCATTAGCAGTTTTGCAATTTCCTGAAACCCCCTTGCACACTTTCCTCACAGAGATTTAAATTAGGTGAATGATGATATAATTGTGATCTCTTTGTTTCATCTTTGTGGATGTTACAGAAGGGATTATTTTCTTTTTTGCATTTTTTGTTTTGGCCTTAGTATTATTATGCTGAGGCTTTGAACAGCTGAGTTGCCTGGAAATTCATATTTCCCCAGAAGAACCATTTGGCTTGTCTGCTGATGGCAGAGAGTGCAAGTTGGCACACTTGCAAAAGAGAAAGCTTATTTTACCAGCAGCAACTGTGTCTTTCATTCAACCTGGAACAGCAGACAGGAAACCAAGGGATTGTTCAAGAAGCAATTCCAGGCAAATTACAATCTGAAATCAGCTTTGAAAGAACTGTGATGGAAAGCAACTATATTATTTCTTTGAGGTTTTCTGCTGCCGTTATTCCCCCCCCCTTTTTTTTTTTAGAGAATACTAGAATGAAACCAACCTTCATTCAGGAGGAAAGTATATTGATTCAGTTTCATGTCTTTCAGCTTTTTATCCTCTCTGATTTGTGAGCTCCTAAAAGGGTGCTTTCTGTCACTTTGGTGAGGTGATGTGTCCCATATTTGAAGTTTGCACCATTTCAGTTCCTCAGTGATTTCTGTGGCTTAGAAGAATTTTTTTATTCTTAAAGTATTATATCTGAAATAGGTTTTTGTTGTCTAGAGATATTCTTTCGTTCCTTTAATGAAACAAATTTTATTTTAATGTGAGATTATCTTCTTGATTCTCTCACAACTTTATTTCTACCGAATGGAGGACCGTGCCCTGTGGGTACACTTCTTGGGAGGGAAAAAGTCGCAGGCAGCAGAAGGTAAAAAAAGCAGTAACACTGGTTAAACAGTCCCTGTTGCCTCCCAGTTGGTGATATTTGAGAAGAAAGCAAACGTGTTACCTGTGCTGAATGCTGTGCCTTTGTGTGTGTATATGTGCCTTTTCCAGTTTCTAATATGCGTAAATTTGGAGGAGCAGAAAACCGTACAAGAGTTTGAAAAGTAAGGACTGAGACAGTAACTGCAGTGCATCCAATGTCTAGGTGGTATTATTCTCCACCAAGAGATCAATTCTATAGTTTGCCTTTGCAGTCTTTTATTATAATAAAAGTCCTGAGGAGGCTGAGCGGGGATGTGCTTCTTCACATGAGCGTGCTGGCTGAGGCTGCAGGGCCCATCCTGCTCGTGGCAGGAGGATCCTGTTGTGGTGACCCTGCTGTCGTGGTGGACGCTTGAAGGCATGTCCTAGTACAGTGCCTTTGCTGTGCAGAAGTACGCCAGGCCCCAGATGGACTGTCACAGGGCCAAGGATCGGGCACCCTGGTACCCAGCTCAGGGTAGCTGCACTGCTGGGGGAATGATGGACTCATCTAGTTGTTCCTCAGCATCTCAGGTTGGTCAGTGTCTCTCACAGCTCTTCGATTACTGTATTGCTCATGATACCGATGCCTGAAATCATCCTATGGCAGCATAGCGAAAACCACAATTAAAGTATAAAAGTATCTATACTGGGTGACCCCAAAGGTTCACCCAGCATCCTGCCTCCAGCTGTGGCCAGCAACAGGTCCTTATAAAAAGCATAAAAAGCGGGGCAAATGCAAAGTGGTACCTTCCCAGCTACTGATTTTTTTAGGTGCTTCCTGAGCCAGAGATTGCATCCAGACAGTCATGTTCCCTCACCACTGGTGGACATTCATGGTTACATGAATTTATTTGATCCCTTTTTAAATTAATTTGTACATTTGGCCTCTGCAACTTCCATGAGCAGTTAGTTTCACAGTTTAATTAGATGTTATGAGAAAAGGTATTTCTTTCTCTTTGTTTTAAACCTGCTGCCTGATAATTGGGGTGCCTTCTAATTCTCATAGTGGGTGGAAGATTGAGTAATTGTTCCCTGTTTACTTCTGTTACCATTATAAACCTCTATTATCTCCCCTCTCAGCTGTCTCTTCTTTTCAGCTGAAGAGTCCAAGTCTAATTAGTCTGTCCTCATTTCAGCAAGGCTGAAATCCAGCTCAAAATAATTGCCAAGTGCGATCCTAGCACACTTGTCCAAATCATACCTACAAACCTTTGGAGGTTATTGTGCTACTTATAAAACCAATAGACATCTTTATAAGACCTGCTATGAACACAAAAGGCATGTACCGGCTACTCAGAGCAGTAGGATAAAGCAATAAGTATGTAACACTCTTTCACATAATGTCACTTTTGATCAGCTATAATGTGAAACTGAATGTTCTGGTAAAGATCGGGTGCTTTTGTGTATCCAGGAAACTCGCATCTGGCACAGAAATGCCTGAGAAGATGCCAAATAAAATATGCTTCAATTCTGATTTCTGCAGAAGAGGAAAAATTAGGAGAGACAGACCTTTAATTGGCAAAGTTCAACAGTGGGAGTTCTGTGGTGGTCTGTTGTTTTCTGACACAGTTAAATCCAGCTGCCAAGGAATGGATTGGGTCATCGTACATCAAGAGCTAAGATGCTCTGAAAGGCATTTATAAGTACCTGACTATAATTTAAAGTTGTCAAGATTATACAAAATCATATTAGTAAATGAACCACGGATAGCAGAACGAATGCTTTAGATATGCTTCATTTGAACTAGATGAATATCAAAATCCAACCTGATTTTGGTTAAATCCCAAGGAACAGTGTTCTGTCCTTTCATTATATTCTTCTCCATGTTACAGTATGTGTTCTTTGCAAACTGATCTTTTAATGTTCACATCCATTACAGTATGTAAAAAAGAGGCAGGCATAACTTACTGTGTATATGTATATGCACTTTAAAATCAATTTATGGTTTCATAAGCGAAATTAAGAATGAGATTGTACTGGGTACAAATGGACTGCGCAGTCATGAAGCTCCAAATCTGCTGAAATATTCTGTATAGATTTCAAGTAAAGTGGACTTTTTTTCGATTTCGTATGTAACCATGGCACTGCAAGGTCCTATATATTGAAAATAATCTCAGCAGCCACAACACCTCCTTGATCAATATTATGTACAAAATTCTGTGCAAAACCTGATCAGTGTCTGAACTTCTGTTCAGAAGCCACTTTTCCATCTGACAGTAGTTGTCTCCCACCTCCCATACACACAAACTGTGTTTTCACTTCCCGGGTGGCTGTCGGGGAGCCAGGAGTTCGGGTTGCTCCAGGCACTCGCAGGGCAGCGGCTCCTTGGCCTCCTGGGCTCCTGGTCCACCTCAGCGTAGGCTGTTCCATTCCAGTTTGCAGAAACTTTGGAAATAGTAGGGGACTGTTTGGAACTGGAGGAAAACCAGATTTTGAAACATCTACATTTTCTGTGAAATAAAACTGTCTTTACTCACCTCTAATTATGAGGCAGATTTCAACTGAGCATTTTATGATGTGCAGAAATTTAATAACTTTTATAAACCAGAGATTTAAGTTCTGTGATGAGTCCCAAAGTTTCAGAAGACTTTTAGACTTAGAATACGAATGTTGTCTGGGCTGCGTAAAGGGGATGGAGAGAAGTTCCTGGGTGGACATGTGGTATCTTAACACAAGCTGACCACTCAGCTATGTAGCGAAAAACAGGCAAAGATAGCCAAAATAAGCAAAAATTGAAAGTGTGCTCTTTGTAAACCCTGACAACTCATGAACGTTCAGATCTTGCAGATTTACATGTGGCAAAATAGGATGTGAAAACGCAGACAGGCACCCAAAGAGTGATGCTCTGCTGGCTTTGTCCTTGCTCCTCATGGGCCTCCCATGCACAGGCAGAAACTGGGCAGTGAGGAGTGGCATGGCCCACGTGTGAGTGCCCTGACTTTGTTCCCAGAGGTGCTTAGTCCTGGCCAGCTGGAGCAGGTAGGCATCTTTCAGGCAGTTTCTCCACTCTGAAGACAGCACTTGGTGGACTTAACCTTGGTGCTTCTGGTTTAAAAAAATAAAACAAAAACCCAGGTCATACTGCCTTCCCTTATTTCCCCTTCATTGTCTTGCACAAATCAAGTGCAGCTTCATCCAACCGGGTGTGAATTATCTGCTAGCTAGTCAGCAGTGCTTGAAAAAATCTTGCTACACCCAGCATCTTTTAAACTGCTTAGTATTTTCCACATTATGAAGGTTATTTGTCCAGTGACTGCCACCTGCCTCCTCCTTATCCTTCTTCTAAGCTAATAAAAACTATAGCTATGAATACCTTCAAGGAACCTGGGATAGTCCTTCCTATGCTACTTGGTTATGGAAGATTGATTCTGAAACTCCTGACACGGAAAGAAAACTCCGTAGTGCAGCAAAACCAATCATCATGTTCCAAATGTTCATCTAGCAACAAACTAAAAATTAGTTTGGACTTTGGGATAGAGTCCCACATCGCTGTTCTTGCTTTTCTAAAAGCAATGTAACTTCCTCATTTATCTTAAAGTATCTGTAGTAACCTTCCTGTTCTGGAATTGGGATATATTTAAAGGCACACATTTGAGGAAATCTAAATCCTGATATATCATTGGTGGTGGGCTTTTCGGTCGTCTTTAGAATTCAGAAGGCTGGCACGGAGGCACCAGTTCTCTGTGAGGCTAATCTCTTGAGTAACCTACAGCTGAACAGAAAAGCTACCTCTTGCAGGCAGCTGACAACAAAAATCCTGAGGTTTCTGAAGTGTGGGGCTACTGATGAATGACACATGAAGGCAGATAGAAATGCATTGATCTTGAGCTTTCATCTGCTTGCTCCTTATGAGTGCAAAATGGATTTGCAGTGCAGCTCAGGACAAACGAGTTTTACAAACATTGGGCATGGGTGTAAGCAATTACCCAGGCTGGGTGTTAGCAGGAAAGATACTGATGTGGCAGAAATTTCTTAACTCTTCCTTTCCTTTCTGCTCACCTGGGTATCAAGGAACAAATTGGGATACATCAGTGGCTCACCCCAAGTCCCACGGAAATGTCTTCCATCTTGTACATGTGGTGCTGTATTATGGAGCTGCTGACCCGTTCCCTCAATCTCTATTTTGGTTTGTTTTTCATGTTTGGAGCGTTACAGGTGTGTTGCACGGTAGAAGTACTGAGTAAAGCAATAAGGGAGGAAAGAATCAAAGTAGAAGTAGGAAATGCATCTGTCAGGGACTACAGCCTTAATTGCCAGCATGTTGTGCTTGCATTGACATTTGTCAGCGCGAAGTGTATGTTCTTACATGCATCTGCGTGATTCCTGGTTGTTTTTATTTTATTCGTCTGTACAAAGACATTGTTTTCCCTGCAGCTGTGTGCCCTGGGTAGGTCTGATCCTCCGACAAGGAGCAGAATTAGAGACGGTGGGGCTGTGTCAATATAGCAGCAGACATGCTGGGGTGGCAGGATTGTTATCAGCAACTGCTCATAATGCAGCAGGGCAGCACTCAGAAACGCCTGCCGAGTGCCAGGCCTTGAGAAAGCTGCTTCTAATATAACCTGAAGCAAGCAACAGGGTTTATTTTGGTCAGTCTGTGGCTCTTGTAATTACAGATGTTTCTGTAATTTTGGAAATCAGATATTCTCTTTATTAAAAAAAAAAATACTACAAATGTTCGCCAAGTATACACAAAGGTGTAGAAATGGTGACGTGGAACACAAAGTGCAGGAACATATAGCTTTTATATAGTGACCATTTTGTGTGTTAAGTCATGAACTTCTGTGCACTGAGAGGCAGGTTTTCCTTGCTGTGCTTAGTGCAGATCTAGCACAAGGAGAAAAACAACATCTATTGATTCACTGATCTGGTAAGTAATAGATTTTTCGGGCAATATCCCCAAAGAGTAAAAGAAGAAAAGAGTATAATTTATTGCATGCTAGAGATGCAATGCGGAGACAGTAGATCCAGCAGGCATTATTCTGTGTTTCTCATTTCTAACAGCTACACACATATTAGTAGTTTAAAATTCGAGCTTTAATGAATTGCATTTGCAGTATCTCACCTTTAACTCAATTACTTGCTAATTAGATCTTCCATTAAAATATGATCAAAATCTCAGGAACTAGTATAAATTTAAGAAAGTAAAACAGATTTCACTTTCTACTTACATTATTTCAAACAAGTGTCACAGGATAACTCAGGTACTGGATAGAGTCGGTTGTATCTTAATATGAAATGCCAAAAACCCTCTGTGATTCATCCACAGATGTGACAGGGGAAAGTGGGAAATTAGCCTCACAGCCATTTTAAAGGCTCTGCGTAAAGATTCCCCCGGTCTGGTCCATGTCACAGTGCTCCTCCACAAAGCTCGTGACCCTGCTCCCACAGCAAGGGCTTTTCTGGCTTGTGCAGATCACACTAATGAGTGGGCCAGTCCCCTTACCCATCGCTTAAGTGATCCGAGGCATCACTTCCACTGCGGCTGAACTGATGCTTCCCTTCCTCATGATGTGCCGGGAGGCTAAAGATCCTCCATGAGTAGGTGGGACTCCTCTACAGTCAGAGAGCACCTGTACACAGACCTAAACCAGGCAGGGCAGAAGCTTTGAGGTCTGCAGCCTTTCTGCTGCCAGTGTTTGCGGTGGTGGCTGCTGCACCCCACGTTGCAGGGAGGCACTGTGAAACTGCTCAGCCTCTCCTCCCCTGCCTTCCCTCCCCAGTTCACCTCTCCCTTCGTCCAGCTCAGCAAAGACTCATCTTCAGAGGAGGTCACTGGGGCTGGTCCACTTAAGTAAATGAAAGCAGAATTGAATCACCAGTTCTTCAAGGGACTTCCCTATGAAAATGGCTTTGTTTACATAAAGCCGCTGCTTATGCTCAAAATGTATAAGCTGAAGAAGAGCGTTTCTCTGCAGCAAGCTCTGGCTAAGAATTTAGTTTCTTCCTTTGCAGATCCCCCTGGATCTACTCCATTTCCTCCTGCTCATTGTGCAATTAAGAACTGAAATGGGAATGTGATCATTCAAGACAATACTGAGGCCTCTGTGGACGGGCACTTCATTTCTCTCCTATCTGTTGTAATGGCAAGTCCCCACATCTCTTCCCCTGGTGCACTGCCGTACCGTGCTGCTGAGAAAGTCATTACCCTTCTCAGGGAATAGCTACGTGGCGTGGAGTTGTTGAAGGCCTGCAAAGACAAAAAGCTGTTACTTTTGAAAGAAGAAAAAAAGAAAGGGGGAAGCAATTTTTGGAAGCAGCAGCAGTTTTCTCAAGGACAGCTGTAAATGGCACTTACTGCATACAAATAGAAGCCAGCAATGATGACAACAAAGCAACAAATAAACAAGTCAACAACAATGCCAACAAAAAAGTATTCTGCTGCCAAGAAAATACTTTATTTCTCATTAGCATAATTATTGCTTAGAGTTTCAACTCCAAATGCCACAAACAATTAAAAAGTTATGCTATGCTTAAATATTTTGTCATTTTTTGGTAAGAAGGCAGGCTTAGGGAGAGCAGAGTACAAATGCCATCGCTGCCTCGTGCTATAAAGTTATCTCCCTCGTTTGAGGAATTACCCTTTTGCATTGATAGGCTGATGACAGCTCCAAAGCTGACAGAAACCAACACGGCCTCCCTGAAGTAGAGGGAGTTGTGCCGAGTTGCAGCACCAGACGCTTTTAGATTTTTAAGATGCTGAAAACAGAACCAAGGATTTTCACCAAAGTGAATTTCATACTAAACTTTTCACTCCCAGGGAAAGGTTGGGAGAGGCACAGAGCCAAGATCTGGTCAAGGAAAAATCCTTAGACTGTTTTTCATGGATATTGCTTGATCTATTTCTTTCCCCAAACCGTACAGTGTACATACACACAACCTAGACACCCCGATGGCCTGTGAGCAGAAGTTTGGTGTCAGCTCGGAAGGCGGCGAAAGAGCGAGCAGCTGGGACTCCCTCAAGCCAGAGAAAAGAGAGAGGACAGCATTCCCCAGTCTTCCCAGTCCTCCTCGAGGCACTGCTTTTAAATGTGTATAAAATTATCACATATCCCTCCAAATGTAATCTCAGATTTAGGCAGTGAAAAATCTACACGAAGACAGTAATTTTTACCTAGCCTGATCCATTCCCTTTAACTAGGAAAACAGGTACTGGTGTTTTGAGAAGCAATGGCATTCTTGAGTCTTTTTCTGAATAGCATATTTCTGCCTAAATACTGCACTTTCTGCTCTTAAGGATGGTCCACACCATTTCCAACATCAATTTAAGGGAGTTGCTGGTAGCGTCCTGGGATTAAAGTCCTGAAGTTGAGCGAGTCATGTATAATGGATCCACCTTCTGAGAAGTCCCATCAATTAAAACCAAGGTATACTGGAGGAAAGTACTCTGGCAGCGACTCACCATTTGAAGGACCTACCTTTGAAAATCAATTTTTAGGCATGATAGATGCTTTCAGCTTCAAGAGCTATGGACTATGGTAGGCACCGACTTGCTGCAATGCTGCTGTGGTTTTTGTTGAGTCTGTTGATAGCTGGTGGCTATAATTAGCAGAGCCCTTTATGCAACTATCATGTCCCTGAGAGAAATCAATGCTGCAGCATTGTTTTGCCTTCCTTCCCTTACGCAGACTTCTGTAAATTGAAATGCAAATGCAGCCACAAATGGCAGGCTTTGAACCATATTTTATAGAGCTTCACTAATGTATTACAATGTTTCAGCTGTAGTACAAGATGGTGGGGAATAAAGATGTATGCTCATATAATTGCCTGGGGAGACTTCAGGATTGGAAATCTTTAACAGGTTAGACAGATGTTTATCAGGTATGACACAGTATCATTTATCCAGTTGGTTGGTCTAGAAGCCCTCTGGAGATCCCTATTTTCTTTATTTTGCAATGATTCTGTCCATGTGGGACGATTATGTTACCTACAAATAGTTTGGTAAACCAGAGGACCAATAAAGCTTAATTGGGCTCCTGTGTGGATTGCCTTACACCTAATAAAGCGGACGGTGCTTACAATTCTTTCAGAAAAAGCACGTACAGAAAATTCTCCCTCCACACAGTTTTCTGTTGTCATAAATCTTATAGGACCAGAATACCTTTGAGACCTCCAAAGATTTGATTGAAATCGTCCGTTTAGTACAATAGTTATTAGACAAGGGCTGATACCCCTACATGAAAGCAGGCACAGAGAGTGATTGTGTGTGCCTTGTTACACCATGAAATCAGGTTGAAATGCAAAGCCGATGCAGCAACCTCATCTGGCAATTTAACACATGACCATTTTGCAGGGGAAACAGGAAGATGTACATAAGGTTGTAATTATAATGATTATGGAGTGGATTTTTTAGTGCATTGAAGCCATGATTTTGTGATATTTAGGCAACACAAAGCTATCAGAAGCTCTTCTTAACTTTTTCTTATTTATGTCACTGGATTAGGGTAAAGGAACCAGTGTATCTGATTCCTTTATAGTAGGCATCACTGGTAAAACAACTTAAGAGTGTAATATGCACCCCAAGGGGTTATTAAGTGGGATTAAAATAAGGCATGGATAAGTAACTGGAGTTTTATGTGGAATTTTATTTTCATATTCTTCAACGCCACCTACACCTGAAGGCAGGATGAGGACTGCAGGTGATAAACTGGTGCATGAGTTCAGTGCCGATGATTTCTATTTATAGATGGTGGAAGTCTTGGGGTTGTATTTGACCTTCTGTATAACAATGCAATAGTGCATCCACTCTAACATCTCCTGTCAGGAAAGCACAGGAGAATGTACCAAGGAATGTTAGTCACCTGTGGTTTTTCCTAAATCTCTCTCTCTCAGTAGTGAAAAGTAAACGGGGGAAGTTGAGTGGGGAAGTTCTCTGAATCTCAAAGCTTGTTTCAGTCATTAAAAAGTAGGTCTGATCCCTGAAAACATGGAAGAGGGATCACATCAGGGAAGGCATCCTTGTTAGGGCAGACAGTGATGCATTTCACATCCTGTGGAGGAAGAAACTACGCCTCTTTTCCCACATCTTCTGCTGACACAAGAGGGAAAGCCAGTAAAGTCACAGGAATCACACTGAGACCAGGTCAGGGAGCTAGTGGGACACTGTGATGATCTGTCTAAAGAAGTACAAGGTATTAAACCAAAACTGACCAAGAGATTCCCGTTTGTCTTTCTGCTGTGGTCCTTGCTTTTCCCAACTGGTGCACTGCTTGCTTTCTCAGTGTGCATATATACAGTGTAATGCAAATTTATCCCCAGGGTTTCTCGACAAGAAAGGTGTAGATGACCAGCCAGTGTTCATGGCAGAATTAGATGGAAATATTTTGCTCAGCTATCTTTCGTTTGCCTGTAGTAGGTCTTCCCTTCTGACTAAATGCCAAAATGCTCCCTGTAAAATAACAAGTGGGATGTACATGGGAGTTCAAGACTGCAAACAGGCTAAGGAAAAAATCTGTCACTGATGGCTGCCGCAGATTTTTCTGGAGAGGCTAAAGCTGTTAAAACCACCACTCAAGCTTCTCCTGCCATCTTCTGCATGCATGCATTAAGAAGAATCAACCAGGGGAAGCCACTGGGATTTGATGTTCCTATCCTGATTCCAGCTGATTTAATGGGCAGGGTGGAGGCCAGCGGGAGCAGACCCTGGAAGCAGAAGTTAACAAGGTTTATTTGCCCATTCAGTGGCTTGGGGTCTGCTGTTGTCCCACCTTGCCCACTGATGGCTTTTTCTGGTCTCTGAGATGGAAGGTGATGAGGCTGTATGCCTGTTTCCAGACTTAACTGGGAGCTTGAGATCTCTACCCTTACTCCAGTTCAAAATGGTGAGGGAAACATGCTCCCTGCATGCTGCCCACCCCTCTGCCCTTTTTCTGGGATGTTTCTATGGAGCTGGAAGGGTAGACAGCGTGCTGCTGGGAACAGCAGCACACAGCCAGCTCAGTCCCAGCTGGGCTGCTTAGGAGGGCCAGGGCAGCAAAGAAAACACTTTCTTCTGGTTTTTTTTTTTGTTTTTAATTAGCAGTCTATAGGAGAAAAACATATGCAAAATAGTTCTTTCCCTGCTTTCTTAAACTCCCTGGTGCCACTTGTTGATAGCACATGGTGTACTAATGCTGAATAGAAGCCCACAGTAGCTGGGGTAGGTAGCATTTTACTATTTCATACATGGTCTGCTTGCCAGAGCTGTTGTCTCTCTTTTCACACCAGTACACCAGGGCTTTCCTTACGCGATGACTGGCACGCTCCCTCCAGACTACCCTGTGTACAGTCACTCCGCGCTGCTTTCAGAGCCCAGGCAGCAGATGCAAATGATCAAGGATGCATAAATCTTCAGCAGTGAGTGAAGAAGGCAAGGCTGGTATGCAATGGAAGGATGAACCACTGGTCTCTGGATATCTTATTGTCTTGCCCTCCCACTGGCTATTTTAGCAGATTGATTCTATTTCAGGAGCTTTTTGAGGTATAGCAACTCTACAGTTCTCTGCTGGTTCCTGTTAACAGAACAGATTCTTGCCGGGGATCATTTCTGATCCCTAGATGAAGGCACAAGAATGAAATCAAGAGGGAATCACTTTTGATTTCCTAGTCTTTAGATGCATGAAAGATGTTTTCTTAGCTCTGGGGTCAGGAAAACCATATCTGTGCTGGCATGTGTTATGTTTGCTTCATCCAGCTGCTGAAGAAAAAGAGACTTCACTCCCTTTGAAGTTTACCCTTCTGAGCTTGGTGCTGGTACAAACAACTGAAGTGGCAGCTTTGCCCTTTGAAGATGCCTCATTTCTGTCTCAGAGTTTCCTTCATTTGTTCCTTTGGAAGCTGATGGAGTTAAGGGAATACAGAGCCAGTGTGAGCTCAGTATCAGTAAGGCTCTAATGTCCTGGTAATAAGAACACTGTAATAATCTGAGTGGAGCAGTAGCATCATCAGCAGCAGGTTTCGTCACATCCATCTCTGATGGAGGACACTTTATTTCCCCTGGTCTCTCCAGGGAGTGCTGTGGTGTGAAACAAAGGGGGAATTTCACATCACTTGCATTGAGGCACTAGTTCAGATGCCCAGGTGAATGGGCTGGCTCCCCTCAGAGACTCCTGGATCTTCATGTATACTTTTGTCTTCTGGAGGTGACTCCCTCACCATGGCTACAGAGGGATGAGTCTTGTAACTTAGCACTGCCATTAGGTACATAAAGACAGATGTTGCAAACACCCTACAGCTCCCTGTCAAATCCATTCAGACTCCACAATTCCTCTAGCTCCTTGGAGATATGTATTGATGGAGCCATTACATCATATATTTTACATTTTCCAATTACTCTTTCTGTGTTCTTAATCAGCAATTAATTTTACAGCATCATTCTGAGTTCCTGATTATTCAAACTTCTTTATTTAATACACTACAGACAGATGTAAAAAAAAAAATCCAGCCTCTCCCAGCCATTTTGAGTTGTCATTAATTTCATCCATTTCTCATTTTTAATTGCCCTGTTATCTTTCTAGCTCCATTCCCACTCCAATATATTAGGGGAAAAAAAAAAACCAACCCAACCTTCTGGTTTCTTCTAGCCCCTTTGGCTAATGGTAACTCATTCTGGGGTTTTAATTACATTTTTAATTAAGGCTGCTACAACCCTATTGGCTCCGAGCCTTTCATCACGCACAGTATTTTTTAGCGCTCAATGCAGCGCACACTGGTCGGCAGGGACAGCCTCTCACAGAGGCTGTAGGGACAGAGCAGAGCATGTAATGCTGTCTGCTCTAAGAATCTAGTCAGGGAATAAGGAGATGTAAGTTAATTTCTTAGCTGTCTCACATGTTTGGGTTTAATTTAGTCACCTCATCGCTGTCTCAGTTCTCTGCCTGTAAAATAGCCTCTCTCTCTCTTATCAGCTAGTTGCATGATTTACCAAAATCCTTGTGCCTCAGTTTAATCACCCCACCATAAATCAGCGGGTTCTTTGCCAGGTGCCCTCACACGGGCACCAAACAGCCCTCCCCTGCCCCAGCCCTAGCGCTTCTGGCGTTTGCAGGATGCCAGGACAGCTTCCTTCTCTTGCGTGCCTGCCACAAACCCACATCAGCTGTCTGCCTGTACCTGAAACCCTCATCTACTGCATGGAGCCTGAGAAGGCATGGAGCGATGTGGCTGCCTGTCCGTACCTAAACCTCCCCCTTCCTCTACACGTGTTTGCACATCCTTTGTGTGACCCAGGACAGGAGTACGTGCTCCCACCTGCAAACGGAGAGAAAACCCGTCCTGGCCCTGCTGAGCATTGCAGTTGTACCACCTTAAGCAGAGTAGTTGTGCATCATTAATGCCTAGCTAGTCTTGAGGACACCTATTATAGGTGGGTTCAGTGATTCAGTGTTACTTCATTCTATGTGACTCATCTCTCTGACCCTGTGTTGACATAAAGTCCAGATTTGTGTGAACAGGAGTTGTGTTCAAACAGTTGTAAGTGAACACCCTTGACACTACAGTCATTAAAAACGGCACTATTTCATTTCCAAAAGCACAGAGATTTTAGCTTTCATATCCTAGCCAAATTCTAACTCCAGTATTTACTTTTTGCATCTCAGAATGGTTTCTGTCATTTTTACTGGCAACTACAGTTTCACTTCTTACCCTACACCCTATTGGGTTGCTCATATACTATGTATAGTGCCACATAGAATGGAGCTTTTAGGTATTTGTATATTCGGAAAACATCTTGAGAAGAAAAGCCAGTGTGTAATGTTCAAATATAAGAATATTTCTTATTAGTAATTTATATATTCCTCCAACTGTTCTGAGAGGTACCGGTGTTTATAAAATGCTCCGAGTTTCTCTGATGAAATGTGAGCTGTAAGAACAGTCCCTGCTTTTAATCACAAATGAACCTGAGGTGTCATAATTACTCTGGCTCCAGATTCAACAGATTTCACAATGCAGTAGAAAAACATAACCAGCTATACAACTGCAGGGTAATTAGTTCAGTAAAAACAAGGTGGACTTCTTGTAAAACAAACTAATATACTTCATTTTTTTCAGCTTCTTCAGGAAAATCTATCCAGGAAGAAATTCATTACCTAAGTTTCTCACTGGCAGCCAGGAGCTTCTGGCAACCACTGAGGCAGGAGCTGATTCAAGCACAATATTCGGGGCGCTGGTATCAGATGAGCCTTTCCCATAGTGACCCCCCTGGCCAGGCTCTGAGGAACAACTGGTCACAAGCTGGCGCCCACAGGCTCCCTCTGCCCGACGGGAGCAATCGAACGATGAGAAATGGAGCAGCTGCACAGAACAATTCTAGGAATAATTCATAAATACCTTTCAAAAAATTATTAGCATTTCAAAGTTAGTTTCCAGAGAAAACCTACCCGCTCTGATAAGGCACCCAGCAAGGTTTATTCGTGCGAGTCTAGCTCTCAGAAAGTGTTTATTCAACAAAAGTGCCAGGAATTAGACAAGTCCCAAATATCAGCTTTTCAGTGGCTGTTGTTATCCCCTGGAGCCATTCATATTCACAGGCATTCCCATGAAGAAAGGGACATTTTTCTCCAAGCAAGAAATAATCACAGGTTAGTGTTACATAAATAGCTGTAATATCAGGTCTTTCTCTTTCCCTTAAATGCATACAAGATCAGATAGAAACAGTTTCAAAGCCCAAACAGGCTTTCTTCCAGGTAGCAGAATGCCAGGGTACAAAACGTAAGTAAGGTTTATCCATTCGTCACAGCTAGGTTTTTTCAGATTGTGTAGACAGCAGGCGTTTTATCATACCTTATACAATCGAGCTTTGTAAGAACTTACTCAAGCCACCACCAAGCTCCCTAGGTTCCTGAGTGATAATCACTATGGAAGTACAACACTTAAGCTTTCCTTACCAAAGATAAAAGGGGAAAAAAAGAAAAAAAAAAAAAGTGGATACTCTGGGAAAGGATGAGGAACATATAATTATAGACAAGCTGCCGTCTTAACAGAAGCCAAGCTTAGCTCTATGCTGAACCATGAATAAGGCTCAGTGACTATAAAGCAACAGATGTTTATAGGGTTTTGGCTCATCAGATGTGGTGCTGCAGAGCAGAAACGTATGAGTAGAGCTGGTTTCACACAGGGACTTAACATCTCCTAACAGTGTACTTGCAGGTCTCACCAGCTCAGGCACAAAACCCTCTAAAAATCACTACATTGTTTCTACCCCCAAGCTTAATACCTACATGCATGCTGTTCAGCAGCAATCACAAAATCGATCCTTGTGATGTTGTCCAAAATGGCAAATCCAGATGACACACAAAGAACTTTAGTTCTGGTTGTAAAGAATATTTCTGCCTTCTGAGCTGCTGGGACAGATAGATGACAGCAGTATTTGTAAGTAAAATTTTTGGCCTCCATAGCTTTGGGAGGTAATTGAGACAGCCAGGTTTAATGATATTTCTTAGAACTTCACCAAGCCACTTTTAGAAGCCTTTAATGTGTAATTATTTGTAGACCACTGTTAGGGATTCATCAATGTCATTAATTTCTTTATCAATCCTTGAGTTTCATAACATTCAGACTTACCGATACATGCATACTGAATTTTTTCAGATGTCTCCTTTCTACTTTTTCTTTATAGTAAAAACTTTGCATTCTAAGTGTTTTTTGCTTTTTTTTCTTTGCATTACTTTTTTCTTTGCAAGAGCGTTTTAAAAGGACTGTTCAATCCAACACTACTTATTAGAAAATGATAACCCTTGCAGGCTTTTGAAGTGCCCTGTGGAGCTTAAAGGAGAACTGCGTCTTCTGTAGAACATTACAGGAAGTCTGGGGAGCATCGCCAAAGGATCTTCATAGCAGTTCAGGGGTTTCAATAGTAATTTTCAGTAGAACCTTTTGAATCTATCTATAATTCTCTCATAACTTTAATAAGGCCTCTTGGGACAATCTTAGCTCACTCTATGTGTTGTGCTCCATTTCCTTGAAAGTTTATGGTCTGAAGGCTAGATTGTTACATGTCCAAGACCCTTCCCTTTACATTAATGGGCCTTAGCATGAGCATATAGGCAAAAAAGGAAATTCGGTACTATCTATTTGTGTTTGAGAAGACACAAACGAAGTGTCTGAGAAGACACACAGATGAGACTTTCAAAGTCAAGGGACGGAACCACGTCTTTGGTTGAGCCAGGCTGTTTCCGGAAGAAGTATCTTTGCAATTTTTCCACCTTTGAGTAATCTCTGTAAACCGCTCTTGGCTGCTTCCTGTCCTTTGCATTTTCTTTGCTCATCTGTTTTCAAATAACCAGACAGACACACTATTATAGTTCAATTTGTTCTTCTATATTGATTTTTTAGGCTGACATATAATTTGCTCCTATGGCTGTTTGCAGTGACAGGTCTTTGGAGACAGGAGCTCTGGAGAAAAGAAATTGTGTTGTTTCATTCAGCCATGTTGTCTGGAAGCTGGGAGGGCCAGGCAGGCCGGGTCACCTGAGCTGCTCGCGCTGGAAATGATGGCTCTACTTACATGACAATTTAGTGAAAGTCCACTGTATATGTCCTAATTAGATTGGAAATATCTGAAGTCACCATTGTATGATACAAAATGTGCTAAAATGGGAGATGCTGCCTTACCTACTTAATGCCAAAAATGACAATGCTCTTTTTTTCTTTTTATGCCAAAGTTTGAAGTAACAATTTAATTAGGTTAAAGTTTCAAGTACAGTCAGAATTCATTTGGGCTGAGATGTGATTTTTACAGTTCATTCCTGGCTAACAAGGGGAACTATTTCTTCGGAAAATCAGAGGTCCTGGAGGGGCAATATTTCCACTGCATTATATTTCAGTTGGTTTAAACACAAATCTAGCAGTGGCTGAACACCTGAGAATGAACAGTACATGGAGGGGGGGCGGATTGCAGCTCTGCTCCTCTCAGCGATGGAGGCACCCACATCTAAAATGCAGGTGGGATAAGCCATCTACGTTGGTCTTATTTACTCTGATCAATGCTGGCTAATGATCTGATGTAGTGCATCTCTACTCCCCATTCCCTCCACTCCCTGCCACTGCTCAGAGACCGATTTGGGGGCCATATCTGAGCTGGTCAGATGTTAGAAGTGGACCGGAAGATGAGAGGGAAAGGATCACGGAGGCTTCCCAGCGCTGTGGCTGCTGCTACGGGAGCGCACATCACCAGGACATGTGGCAGCAAGCCGAGGTGGACAGGGGACACAACAGCTCCCTCGTGTCCCTCCCCTCTCCCTGGCTATCCACCCTGTTCACACACTACGTGCTGTAAGTGTACCCAGAAGCACAGCAATGTCTTGATAACCAGATGAAATACCAACATGGTGTCAACAGTTTCTTTAGGGATCACCTTTTACTCTTCAGTGTCTTTTTCAAAGAAACAAGCCTCAATTTGGAAACAGCCATCACAAGTGGACAAATAAAAAACCTAACCTTATAAGTGATGGCATTATTGTGGTATTACAGATAATGAAAAAACCCAACAACATCTGGCCAGTTAGCATCTTTTCTTCAAAAACACAGCCATATAAATATCTTTCATTGCAATAAACTTTTTTCTTTATTTGTGTAGTAAGACCACAGAACAAAAGAAAATATTACAATTGCTGAAATTCCACTACTGTTTAAATGGAGTAAATAGCATCATATATACAAGCATCACTTGTAAAATATGAAGTACAGACATTTATAGTAAAATTCTGTACTATCCTTAGCTACAGATGAATCATTTTCCTCCCAAACTTACAGGACGCAACAATACACAGAGAAAAGCAAATGATAACAAATTATGCTACTGAAATGAGAGGTAACTAGTCAACAACTGCATCAACAATTAGACTGTCTTTTATAGCTAATACATCCTCTCCTGAAAGCATGCCACGGCGTCGTCATTTCCATAAGAGGAAGACTATACTCTGAAACTATATATTTCATAAGGACTACAGTCTGTAGAAATGCTAAAATGCACTGAAAGGAGTGACATTTAAATGTAATTATAGACAGATTTTCAAACTCAGCAGACAATGTAATTTCCTCTGCGGTTTAGTGAAGCTATATTTAAAATAGTTTTCTTGATTATTCTACTTTCATAACCAAAACCATTTCAATAGAAAATGGTGAGGTGAAAATTCAGTTTTCTGCTTTAACATCAAGCAGAAGAAATATGTCTTAGGGAGTTCATTTGGGGGGCTGGAGGGGAGATCTTTTCCTGCTGCAAAGCATCGTGCCATTTGTCAACGACTTAAGATATTAAATAAGTACCTTGGGAGCAAAGTCACAAAAGTATATTGCACAATTGTACGTAAAATGCCATGATATATATTTTTCATAAATATTTAATGCTTTAGGATAGTTACATCCAGCTTTTCTTTCAATCTGAACTTTCCAGAAGACAGGCAGGATTTATATGATCCTGTTGTAACAGCACATTTTGTTCTCCCGAAATAATGTCTGTCTATCTATCACACATCATGAATGGGAATGTCTAAGCAGACAGAAGCCTGTGCCTAAAAATTACAGAGTGCCTACCTTCAGGTTTCTGAATTTGTGTTTAGGAAACTAACCACAAGCCCCTTGGCTTCCCTAAGGTGCCATGCTGTTACAGGTCCTTCTGCGTAAGGCTCCTTCGGGTCTGTTGTCCCCTTTGCCTGGGGAAATAGTCATACATGGGCCACGTATTGCCATACGGGAGGAGGCAGCATGCCAGCAGCTGGGGTATCCCCGGGGTATGTCACACATTTCCACCACAGCCTGGACGCCACGATAAATCGCTAAGGCCAGCTCTCCCAGAAGTGTTATGCTGGAAGGTAAGAGCTGCACACAAAAGGATTTTTCATCCATTGACACTTCCACTGAAAACAATGGCTGTTTCTTAGTGGGGGGTAATGATGGGAGACACTGCGTCATTAGCGGGGGAGGGTGTCACGGAGAAAGGGCCAGTGGTGACCTGCAGTAGAGCATCTGGGGCATGGATGAGTTTTGGACATGCCTGCATGCATACAACCATCCAGAAAAGCCTGCAGGAAGTACTAACACATAAAGAGTGTGGCCCAGAAAAGGAGCAAGGTAAGACCCCACCAGGGGACAAAACTTGCTGGCAGAGGCCAGCTTGGAAATTGGACATCCCTTCCACATGCTGTAGAAAAATACACTTTGCCTGGGCTTTGTACACAGACTTATTTGCCAGCAGCAAACACCTGATTCCATCATTGTTTTCTCCTCCAAGCAGGACTAGGGCCCCAAATACCAGCTGGTGACTCCTGTCACTGGGGATGAGAGGTCCAGGGGGCAGGCAAGTACTTCATGAGATTGCAAAAAAAGCACCACAATGAACTGTACGTGTCAGCTTCCTAATGATTTCAGTAGGGCTTTGCTGGCGCTCTTGACTACGTTATTAAATGCCCGTTCGCATCTCTTGGTGATTGGGATTCAAAGTAATCTTCTGTTTCTGTGACTCCATTTTCCAGATATAAAATGAGGAAACCAGAACTTCTTCACTCAAAGGCTGTTGGGAGATTAAAAGCACTGAAACCTTCTCTCTTTTCAGTGGTAAAAATCATTAATCTGGTCAGTAATTATGGCACAATAATACCATATAATAACTTAGATAAATTTGGTGGCTGAACAGATTTCATACTAGCATGACCATATAATTATGCAATAACATACCGAGGAGAAAGTTCTTTGCAACCCTGGACCTAATTGCTATGGGTTTGTGTAGTAGGAATAACCATCATCATTTTCATCATCAACGTAATCCCTTCCAACCTCAGCCATTCTGTGATTCTTGTCATTATTACTCGCTGACAAGTAGTACTTCTCTTCTAGGTGCCTTAAAAAGTTTCAGGCAACTCCACAAGAGTCTTTCACTGGTTTTGCATAGGGGAGACTTGTCTTTACTGGTATTCTGACAAGAGAAAATGCAGCCTCTAGCTGCTGGGTGTATATGCTTCTTATCTTCTCTTGCTCGTTTCCTTTGTGCGACAGGACTGAGTACCCTTTGAGGACTGAGGGGCCGCACTAACCTAAATGCTTAGTATCAGTGAAGCTTAATGTTTAATATATATCACCATGCATCATTCTTACAGAAATCTTGCTGAAACTTTCTTTTATTACAGTCTGGATCTTCTCTGTTTTGGCTCCTTGGAACATACTGTGCCTTATGTTTCATTAGTTGTAATCAAAACTCAAATTAACTAAAGAAGAGTATACAGCCCATGAGCTACTTCTTCTATAAACAATACTTTCCCTTTCAATTCAGTAAGGGATTTTGGATGTACTGAATTTCATCAGCAGGTTCACTTTGCTCACCAACATTGGTTTGCACCGTCACAGGTAAATCGTACTCTACTGATACAGCTTTTTCAAAAAGAAACGTTTCATGTGGTCTGGTAGCTGCACAGTATATGAAAGCCTTTGTATGTTATAGTCAAGCTAGACATGGTAAGAATTTAACTGTAGTGAAATAGAAGACATCAGTACAATGTGAAAACAATTTATTTGTCCCTATTGACTGGTAATATCAAAAGTTATCTATTACCCAGTATTATTAGGGTTTTTTCTTCCTCTTTCCTTTTCTGTGCACTGCCTAGAAAAATAATTCCCTTTACCTAGTAATAAGAGTAATTGTCCTTGTGGCAATATATCTGATTACTATTAATTATAACTTTAATATTAATTATTAATATTTTGATTTTTTTGTGTGTTGTTGAGAGATATGATGTTGACCTGAAGAGAAAACAGAGGTCCATCTAAAGCATGAAGCCTGTCAGGAAGATTGTTCCTAACACTAAGTGGTATATAGACTGTCCTGGAATTAATTTCACATCAAATCAATTTAACTGGAAAACACATGCTAATGGATAATTCTGCAGCCTGGTTTAAGATTTAATTGTTAGTTATTTGTATGGAGGTAATGTTATGACTTCATTAACAAAAGGACAGCTTGAAAAATATACATGGTGTTAATTTTATTTCATTTTCCTGTTTATGAAAATATAGTCCTAAATTCACTTTATGGGGTGTGTAGAAGAGAGTTTTAGTGAGGAGTGAGAATGGGCACAGGTACCATTAGTTTAAACAGAGAAGTGGGGGAGGTAGAGAAAATCATAATGCAGCATAAAATCAGAATACATAGTTGGCAATGTTCAAAAGAGTTGCAAACATTAGTTCCCCGCCTCATCTTCTCAAAGCATTTTGTAGCTCTGTCTTAAAATGAGGTGTGAGAGATCAGAAGAGAAATGGTGGCACTGTGAGAAATGTTTGGGGGTTTTTTCCCCTGGAAACTGTTTTTTTCAGTCTTTTGTTCTTTATTCCTGGCAAGGTCAAAGACTTGTTTGAAGGATAGCAGGCTGGATTCTGGGAAAGAGATTTCAAGAGGAAGGAAGGAATGATCTTCTAGCATATGTTGCAATTGTTTCCCATATATGTCTCATGAGCTAGACAGAATAGGATCAGGTCACCGATACTTGTTTTGCTATAACAGTAAGAAAAACAGATTTCGGTGGGGTGGGGTGAGCGTGGTGTTGTTTTTTAATCACTTTATGCATTTCTGAAAGTACAGGGGGAAAAAACCTGCCAGGTTTTTAACTGAGGTTTTTCTGGATAGACTTAGATTTTAAGCCATTTCTTTAACAGACTGTAGGCCAGACAGTTTTTATCTTTCTTTCTCAGCAAACATGCCCTCATGAACATCTGGTAAATGTTACAAGACTGTACAGTGCACTCTGACAGAAGTGGATAAAATGATGATACTATTGTATTCTATTAAAAATAAATCAACCCAATAGCACTAAATCCCCTCGTATTAAAGTTTTCTTACTTCACAGAACTTTTCCTCTTGTCCTGTGATGTTCTTTCCACCCAAGTGTATCTTCTCAGGGAAAAGGGTAGAATTTGGCCGTGCTGAAATGGTAATTTTCTTAAACTTTAAAATATCTCACGACTCAAGATTTGCAAGGGTATCTTGGGCTGAGTGACAAAATTGTCCTTTTGTACTTCTGATAGGTTTGTTAGGTTGATTGAGAGTCAGTGGGTGAAAATAGGACTCAAATTCAGTTTTGATTGATGAGTCAGATGACATGGTTGAGGAAAAGTAGGACACTGCAGCTTGTGTTCCCTCTAAGTGGATAAAAATAAAGGACTAAATTTTCAAAAGATTCAGGTCACTGAAGTAGGCTTTGGTATTCATTACAGCAGGTGCATGTGGCAATAGTACCCATGGGCTGTTCCAGACGTTGGTTCAGCAAGGCAATGAATTGCACCTATTAAAATTTAACTCTGCTGAGGCAGAAGGGTTGCCTGGAAAACAAACCTGTCCAAATAGCATGGCTAGGCGGGAGTATCACAGGTTAGATGGCTTTGCTTGTACTTCCTCATGCGTGAACAGTAACTCCTGCTTACTTCATTGTAGTAATGTGGGCCTTCAGCGATGAGGAATAAACGCCATGGCTGAGGGTTTCTGGTACGGTGTCTTGTTTTGTGCTACTCTACCAGCGCAGAAGTATTAGACCTCAGAGCTATCCGGACTGACCACTGGAAGAGACAGATTTGCTCTGCAGGAATGGCAAGGGAAGAGTGCTTGCTTCAACACTCACCCCCACCATGTGCTGGATGTAAAGCGTGTGCCTAGGGAAGAGGGTTGCCTGGGTTCCCCATCCCGCTAGGACAGTTGTAGGAAAGTATTGGAGCTTGTGCCAGCCTACAGATAAACATTAAGTTCCTTCAGGTTGTAGGATCCATCCAGCGCAGGAAATATCCAAGGTCAGACACAAGGGTTGTTTTCAGGTATAGCTGAGGATCTGGGTTAGAGTGTGTTTTATGTATTAGAGACTGGCAACGATCTGTAAGATGGGTCTTTCTTTAGAATTTAAATTCTCTAGGAGTCTAGAGCCCTGAAAAGCCAAGTTTCTGTAAGTCCTAGCTATCAGCTGTGGCTGCAGCAGGAAAGAGAGATCCTTTCCCAGAGCTGCACCTGCTCCTTCCAGGGCCCCTTACTTCTTGGGCTGCATCTAAGCAGCATCTGAAAGTCATCCTAAGAACCTGCCTTGTGGCCCCTGTATGATACACACAGGCAGCCACATCCAGCACCAGACTTCCCTACTTTAGCAAAGTAACTTGGCCTGAGGCAATGTGTAGTTACCACAAGGTCTCATATGGGCCAGGATGGTTGCAGGCATCCAGAAGTTCACTGTTACAAATGATAACAGCTTCAAAAACATCTCCAGCCACCTGAGCCCAACTACCCAACGCAGAGTCAGAGAGCACTCAGTGTCAGGACCAGGCTTCAGCACGCTGACTTGAGCGCATGAAGAAATCCAAGTGCGCATACGGTTCAGTCTGAACTAATTACCCAGGTCAGGGAGACCTCGGAGAGCAGTGCTGTGCTGCGTACACACACTGGGGCCCAGGAAAACAGAGTCAAATGGAGCTGAAGCTGAACGCTATTTTGGCAAGTTAATGTGACCTTACCATGAATGGGTGAGAGGGTGTGCTACTTGTCAGTGAAAACGTCACCACTGCTGGTCCAGGCTTACTTCTACACATCCCGCTGTAATACAAGTCCAACTCAGCCTGTTGCATAAAATTGATTATACGAGTATACAAACTCTAAGGCAATCCAGATTGAATTAAAACGGGCAAAAGGACCTACCAATACTCCCCAATGGCAGCACTGAACTGAGAGACTGGGACTGGGCCTCAATTAACCAAAAACAGAAATCACGGCAATACCACCTAACTACTGAAAAAAGTCATTACAGGCAGGCCATTTAGTGTGTAACCCTTTCTGGGGCTGTGTGTTTTGAAAGTGACCCAGAGAAAGCTGGTGGGCTTTGCTGGCACCATCATTTCCTGGGTGCCCAAGAAGCAGCACCACGTGTCTGAGACAAAACCAAGATCGGTCCTGGAGGTGATAAGATCAAGAAGGAGGCTTGGACACCCACAGCTGTTCAAGTCCACCTCAGCTACTGCATTCTTTTATTTCCCTCCATAACCATCTTTAACACCAGGCTGCCAGGAAGGAGGAGGAAGTACTAACAATTCTACAGAGTAGAAGGAAGAGGAATAAAGCATTTTGTGAAGCCTTATTTTCAGTACAAAGTATTAAGTACCTTAACTGGTTTTCCTCTTTTCAGCATCTTGAACAAGAGGTTAAAAAGACTGATCCTGCTGGCTGACTGCCACAGGACTTAGGAGGGCAAGGTCACTTTATTTAAAACACTGAATTTTATTTAATGTAATGCTCTAATAAGGTCATGTTGACATCCTGAATTCTCTGAGCTATTACATTCCTTCAGCGTTAACACAATCCTACAAATCACGGGTAATTACCTTTCTACCAAGACATGGCACAACTTAGAATATAACAGTGAAAAGCTGGAGGAAGAACACACACTATATAATTCTATACAAACATACATGTATATATATGAATGCATGTATTTACGCACATATATGCAGCCCTCATCCCCATTGGACCTATACCTCTTAGAGTGACCGAGTTTCTTTTCAGATAATGCCATTGGGTAAACCTGACAGCAAGTATCCATGAAATTACTTTTTCCATGACATAAAATGCTTATCTTATTAAAAATGTTATCTATCAGTTGTTCCATCTGGACAACGAGATCATTGGCTAAATATGAATACTTATTGCAAGGCTAAGGAAAATTACATTTATGCTGAACAAGGCATGACTCACTCGAGAAAGAAATTGTGCCTGACCATGCATACAAACTTTCTTGATTCTAAATACTACTACTCCGTGACGTAAACCTTCCCCTAAATATAGCCCCCAAACCAGGTACATTCATTCTTTTGCTATCACAGATCAGTGGTCTTAACCTTTGTGGACAGTGTTGCACCATTAAGTTAACGGCATAAAATGATTTTTTTGGAGGAAGCCACTAAATCTCAAGCCTTCTCGCCTCCCTCTCAAGTAGAATGCAGCCAGGCAGGATATTGGAAATGGCACGGACACAGACTTTGCTGACTCTGTTTCTCCCATGGCAATATTTCTACTGTCACCAGCTTGCTTGGTGATAAACTTTAAAGACCTAAATATGTCTGTACTCTCTTATCACATCTCCATCCTCCTGCCACATTAAGATGGGAATGAATCCCCTCTTCAAAGATTACTTTTTCCTATAAAGTCAGGCTGTGTTGTTTCAATTTTTATAAGATTCATATTATTGACCCAAATCTAGATGATTCCCTTTAGCCAAAATAGAACACCTCACCCATCCGAAACAGAACACATGGCAACCCATCTGACTGCTTCTCAACTTAACTGTGTTTGTGTTGCTGCCTCTGAGGATGTGATTCTTATAACTCCACATTCTGCCTGCCCATGGGGGCACGACATTCAATCAGAGCCACGAGACGACCTTATATTAACTTTTGCAAAAGCCCCCAAATTGTGTGTTCAGAAACAATTGTTGGGATACATTTTCTTCTACATCAGGAAATGTATTATGTTCCAGCCTTCATTTAACAGATACAGCAAATTATGAAGGATTCTACTTCTTCTCAGTTTCATTAAAAAAAATATTCATGGGAACAGTTAAATGTGGCAGAATCCTTAATGCAAGTGAATTCAGAGAATCTTACATTTATGGCTATCTTTCTTCACGTAC
The DNA here is from genome assembly GCF_965183815.1 of Platalea leucorodia. NCBI lineage: Eukaryota > Metazoa > Chordata > Aves > Pelecaniformes > Threskiornithidae > Platalea > Platalea leucorodia. The sequence goes on along the minus strand of NC_138825.1, from coordinate 45,556,324 downwards.
TGATAATTTAGGACAGATCAGTCAGACTTAGACTTGCTATAACCACTGACTTTCCACTCATGCCAAACCCAAAGAAAAACCCTGAAGGACAAATTGGTTTCCTATCGCTATTCAATATTCAGCTGTCAGGGTGACACAGCTTTGATATTATTCCATGTTCTCCGCACAGAACTGTTTACTGGCTCCCACAGTGTCCTGGTTCATCCCACTCTTCCCCACCATCACCACCTCCTCTGTTCACCATACTGTGAGCTTATGCTGTAGGTATGCCAGAGCAGAACAGGTTCGGCAGGATGAGTATTGCCTAGTAACTGATTTTATTTACCCTGCTTCTCAGAACTTAAGGTTCTTCAGTGTAATTATTTATACTTCTTTGGAGAGGAAGGACATTTTCTTCTAAGACTGATGTCAAAATGGAGGATTTTGTTTGTGATTTTGCCACAAGGCTAGCTCTTTTGAAAAAAAATACCTTTCAGTCAACTTGAAACGCTGTGTATTTGAGTCACTTCCAGTTATTTTTTTTCAGTGATGAAAGTATTTTATAGTCTTGAAAGTATTTTATAGTCTTGATATTAGTAACAGTGCCAAACGTGGGTATTTCCCTTTCCCCAGACTCATCCCCCTCAGGGCCTAGAGCTCAGTGATGAAAGCAGCAAAGCCCCAGCATCAAATCTCCTCTTTGCCATATGCCGTTCAGCATAGGCCAGTCTCTGGGCACTGGAGCATTCTTGGGAACTATTCTTGCTTTTCACCAAAGCTAGTATTTTTGTCTAATATCATTTACATTCACTGGACGTAAGACTAGAGTAGAGTGGTCATCCTGTCTGGTCACTGCCTGCCACCAGGCTGTCATCTCCCTCCAGCCTACCACCATCTCCTTGTCTTCCAGTGTTTGAAGCACTTCAGCATTTCACTGGAAACGTGTCAGTAATAAAAGATTTTTTTTAGTTAACCAAAAAGCTCAGATAAAAATAGGCTGCCGTTAACACAAAACCTCTTTATTTCAGTTTCATCTCTCCTAACAGAAAATGTGATTCACACACCAATGAGAGTGCCTTACATTTCTTATGTACAAGAGCGGATTTTCTCAGCCTCTGGACAATGCTAAAGCTGCTAACCCAGTGATGTGACAGGGGAGTTGTCCTATCTCCCCAAGCAGCAGAGGCAGAGAGACTACTAACTTTCTCTATGGTTTTCTAGCACCCCAGGACACAAACATGATTTCTGTCTCAGTTCTGTGGGTAAATTAGAGTGTCTGTCTTCTCTTCTACCCTTGTAGACAGGCAGCTTGTACTTGAATTTTCTGTACCTCAGAGAAGTTTGGTGTGATAGAGAGCATCGGTATCTACCAATAGTGGGTTTCTTCTCCCAGCTAGCAGATGGACTTCTCTAGCAGTAAGGAGCCCAGTCATCACTGAGCGTAGCTAGTGGATGAGTGATGTGATGGTGTGGTATGCTTTATTAACTGGATTCATGTTTTATTAAGAGGGATGATCACAGTAGAATGAAACTTCTGCTGGAAAAAGACTGTTCTGTAACAGCCTGCACACTGAACCTGTGACTAGCTTGATCCTTGACTAGCAAGACAATGTGAAAATGGACGTAGCATGCTCTGGAATGAAACTGGAATGACATAATTGCATTCACATATAATATTATCATGGTAAATACGATCACTTGAAGTCAGAAAACTGAACATTATGACACCTTTCTGCACATCTATCCCAATGAAATCTGTAGTTAAATTATCAGGTATGTTAAGGGCTTTGAGTTAAAACATGAACATAAACAACGGTGGCTGAAACTCAGACTGTCCAGACATTTGCTTTGGAAGCAAGAACGTGAACGCTTTGGTGACACAGCTGTGCTCCTCTGCCGTTGTACCCTCAGCCCACGCCTCTGAAAACCTGTGGGGGAAAAATCAAGTTGTAAGAGCAGCGCAGGTTCTGTTCAGCAGAAAGTCCTCCTTTTCTCTCTAGCCCAGCAAGCCTCCAAGTGTGAGAGACTTCTAAAAATGGAGAACAAGTGATTCATAAAAATGGAAAACTAAAGGAGGCCAGTAAATCAAACTGTTCAGCTACCCAGCCACCGTTTCCTATCACCACTGAAGAGAGGTGTGTTCTTAGGCAAATATTTTCTAACAAATATTTGGCTTGAAGGTTGGGAAATATTGTTTTATAGAGAAGACAGGCCCATTCCCTATTACGAATGCAACTGTACCTACCAGATGTTGCCATAAATTAGATCGTATTAGGAAACCTCTTGTATCTGGCAAACAGAGTACACTTGATCAAATGGAGCCCAGTATGTCACATATATTGTTTTAAATGGCTTTTCTATTATAGATGGAGATACTCAGTCATTTGGAATTTGAGGGGACAAGTGATTAAGTAATTGGATGGAGTTAGCCAAGCATACCAAATTGGTATCCTTGACTTCTTTTTCTGTAACGATGCTTAAATCCACGATGTCTTAGTGCGATGCAATAAAACATGTTTGGAACACTCCCTTCAAAAGCATGTCTGCACTACATTCTTTCAGGCAGTATCCATTATTAATTGTCATTGCTATTGATTTAGATTGCCTTTTTCCTACACATTGCTGGTTTACAGCAGAAAAAAAAACATTTTAAAGATACACTGATGCTGATGAAAGGTGCTGAAGTGGTGGTGTAGGGACACGACATCTCTGCCTTTGTCTGTCCTTCTGCCAATTAACTTCTGGATATACAGCATAGATTTTCTTCAGTTGCTCATTTCAAACCTCTCCCCTAATAATTATGTTGTACCTCTGACCGGTGCTACAATTTATATACATGAAAAAGGCACTTTGGAACCATTTACCTTGCAACAGTTCAGGAGTTCAGCTGTGGGGGAAAAGTTTACCTTCCTACCAAAACACCCAAGTGCCCACGGTGCCCCCTCCCCAGCTGTATGATCAAATGTGCATGCAAAAGGTGCACATGCACGCACATGATAGACGCACATCGGTAGGCCACAACACATGTGCACTCCTAGCACGGCATCAAGAGTCTGCTGGCTGGACCTGTCAGGTATGCACCTACCACATCCCCCAAGTGTGCTATTTCACCATGCATTCAAGCAGCTGCTTTTTGCATGCATGAACACATTTTCATTTTGATCATCCAACGAGGGGCGGGGGGGGTTTAAGCCCCTGGAACAACTCAGCTGTAGCTGGCAGGGGGGAATGGGCCAGGAACTGGATAAGCCGTTCTGCCAGGCCAGATTCATCCCACAGCCCAGTGTATCTTTTGTATAAAAGGAAATGTTGACACATCATTTTAAGTTTCTAGCACAAAAAATTGTTTCATGCCTTTCATTTTTGTATTCTTTTCCCATTTTAGTTCTTACAGCTTAGAGGGGCACCTCACAGCTTAAGATAAGATGCTGGATTTTAGATACTCTGTCCAAACTCACTGGCTCAGCCCCAGTAAGTGTCTAATTTACAAGCTACTACTTTGTTTCTGTGACTGTACAAGTTGCCATCAGCTGAGCCGTGAGAGGGAAGCGGCAGAGCCCTGCAGGATGCGACCCGGGAATCTCCTCCAGAAGCTGCCTTTAGTCACCTGAAGGGACACTTTGGGAAGCTACAATTTTTACTGCTCCTTTTCATGTGGTGGGGAACTTCTTTGCGGATTAAGTGTATGAATGCGGGCCAGAGTTTGAGATGGATGAAGAAAGAAGCATTTGAAGTGAAACTTGAGAAGACCACTGGTTTGGACCACGCTGCGAGCTGGCTGGACAGTGCATTTGTATTCGTCGTGGATGCGGCTCTGAGCACGAGCCGGGTGCTTCACACCATTAAACAGTAAGTATCTCCAGGAGCGCAGCACAGAAGTGAAGACTCATTCAGCTCGGATGGGGCTTCTGGAGGTTACCTGGTTCAAACTGCACCCCCACTGGCCCCATTTTGAACTTCGGTCCCAGTGGACCTGAGGGAGGACATTAACACCTGCCATCAGGGTTTCTCCTTGAACGCATCGCATCCCCGAGCTGAAATTCAGCCTCCCGCTTCACACTGCTCCGTCTCTGGCGTTACCGTCTACTGCTTCGCCCAGCGCCTTTCGAAATATGAAAGAAAGCAAAAAAAAACCCCAACAGTGGAAGGAATTGCTGTTTTGGGGGTTTCTCTTTCACAGGGGGGGCGGGGAGGGGGGCTGCAACGAGGCGAGGAAACCTGCAGACACTTTTGTATGACAAGGGGAAGAAGTCCCCGCCAGGCGCCCGGCCGCAGGCCGCCCCGCCGCAGAGACGGGGGGCCCTGGGCCGGCCTCCCCGGCCGTTCGCTGGGGCCCCTGCCGCCGCCCCGCGCTACTCGGTGCCAAGAGAGGGGAGGAGAGCGAGCGCCGGTGCCGGCGGAGGGCGGGCGAGGCGGCGGGGCCGGGCGGCGGGGCCGGGCGGCCGGCGGCGGCAGCAGGCCGCCCCTCAGCCGCGGTACCTGCGCCGCGCGGCCACGTGAGCGCCACATCACCGCCGCTCCGCGCCTTCAAAGTCAGCGGCCGCAGGGAGGGCAGGCGGCGGCCGCACCGGCCGCGCTCCCCCCCGCAAGCCCCGCTCCCCCTCGGCGGCCCGGCCCGGGGCGCAGCCGGCCCCGGTTCGGGAAGATGCTGCAGTCGCTGGCGGGCAGTTCCTGTGTGCGGCTGGTGGAGCAGCACCGCTCCGCTTGGTGCTTCGCCCTCTTGGTGCTGGGTTACCTGCTCTACCTGGTGTTCGGCGCCGTGGTCTTCTCCTCGGTGGAGCTGCCCTACGAGGACCTGCTGCGCCAGGAGCTGAGCAAGCTGAAGCAGCGCTTCCTGGAGGAGCACGCCTGCCTCTCGGAGCAGCAGCTGGAGCAGTTCCTGATGCGGGTGCTGGAGGCCAGCAACTACGGCGTCTCGGTGCTCAGCAACGCCTCGGGCAACTGGAACTGGGACTTCACCTCTTCCCTCTTCTTCGCCAGCACCGTCCTCTCCACCACGGGTAAGGGAACGGCGGCCCACCCGCCGCCGGAGGCCTTCCGGGGAGGCCCGGACCCCTCCTCAGGGCCGCCGCGGAGGTGGAGGGGTTGGCGTGGGGCCGCTTTCCCCCGCAGCCCGGGGGCAGCCGGGCCTGGGGCCTGCCCCCCCCCCCCCCCCCTCACGTCCAGGGCCGCGGGGCCGGTGCGGGGCCGGCCGGCCCCGCACCGGCCCCGCGGCCCTGGACGTGAGGGGGGGGGGGGGGGCGGCGGCGGTTGGGCTGCGGGAGGAATCGTTACTTGCCAAACTCTCTTGTGTGAGAGGAATATTTTATGTGAGGCGCATCACCCGTATTTTCAACCCACCCTGTTAAGAGCCAGATGGCCAACTCTTCCCTCCCCCCCCCCCCCCCCCCTTGAAAATTTTGGGTGCTTTTGAAAATCCACCCAGGTGCCCATCGCTTTCTTTGAACTTTTAGACGCTTTCAGGGGCGTCTCCTTTGCATTTCTTTCAGTCTGAATGGGGGGGGGAAACTGCGAAGCTGGGTATAATAACGAAGTTAAATTTCAGTTTCATATTTTACCATCAGTTTGGGTTTAATATTTGCATGTGAAAGACTAAAAGATAATGCTTACTTCCTTCCAAATAGAAATTTTCATTGGCATTTTGGCCGTAGTTTTTACGAGCGCTTATTTTTACAGCAGTCGTGTTTCACACAAGATTGTAGTGGGCAGCCTTCTTGTAAAGGATGAGTGCAGGCATTTGTGCTGGGAAGCTGGGCTGTGGTGATTTGAATGTGGCTCACTGAAATGAATAACAAAAGCTTATCGAATAAGAAAAGCTTTAAAAAAAAATCGCCCCAAAATTAGTCCAGCCAGAGGGCTTTGAGGCTTGGCAGTACACTGATACCACTATAAAAGATGCAATGCTTTTCCATTTTTTTTTTTTTCTTCCCCTCCTCTCCCCCAAGTGAGCACTCTTTCTATTATGGGAAATATAATCAGCTGATATCAATAACGACACTTAATAATTTACTTACCTGATCTTATTTTGGTGCTTCCTGACTGATTTCAAAGAGGGAATGCTTGTCCTAAAAATAGTTGTCATTGAGTATACAGATCGGGTTGTCTGCTTGTTATAAGGAGTTGTTTTGGTTTGGTTGGTTGGTTGTTGTTTTTTTTTTTTTTTGAAAGTAAAATAGGGTTATGGGTATCCCCATAACATCTCCCCACTCATCTAAATAACTAGAGTTAGAGCTTGTAAGAAGAGAGAAGGTGACATGCTTGTGACAATTAAATGCTTGCAGTGAATAAATATCTAAGCTTTAATCAACATATAGTAAAAACATTGGAGAAAAAACGATGAATTGTGATAGTACTTCAGCACTTAAATTTTTTTTTTCCAGTAAAACTGTAAAGCACTTAATTGACCTTATGATGTGTGTTTCCATTACACTTTCTGGTACTATAAAATGTAAATTATTTTGTCCGAGAGCTATTTTTATATTCAAGTTATTTTTTCTATACAATAGTAACTTACATTTTCAGAAAAAAGGATATTAAAAAAGGTTCTGCTTTTCTATTTGTTCTTATACAGTGTAGTGTGTGTAACTTTTCATTTTTTTTGATCAGACAAAAATCTAATCCACAGTCCCTGCAGTTTATTATTTTTAAATCTGGCAGCATTGATTTCGGAGATGAATCAATCAAAAAATGTTCACAATCAGGACAGTGGGGATGGGACTGAGTTGGTAACACTTTAGTACTGCCTGCTAAGACATAGCTACAGGATGTTTGGATTTGGTGGTACAGTTCAGGCACAGATACCTCTTTCCCGCTGCACATCTGCTTAAGGGCAAGGCATGAAAACCTTTTAGAAAACTCCACTTAAATGACATATGCTTAGAAGATGCAGAGGTCCAAAATGCATGCGTTATCATTATTTCTGTGAATTTCAGAAACTGAAGTTCATCTAGTCATCATTGACATAGTAGACCAGGCATCAAATGCTGCTACTTCCTTCTGTGTCCAGTAGTCCTGTGGGTTGGGCCCCTTTTAAGAAAATCAGTTTCTTGTCTTATGCAGTGGCCTTCAGCTTTACTTGCTTCCTATTTAACATAAATAAGAATTTGTACAAGTAGACAAGTATAAATCCAGACCACTATAGTATGTCCAACACTTGTCCAAATTCTTCCGAAGGCACACAGATTTCTGGTGAGGGGCGTTTTTCGCCCCCCCCCCAATTTACTTTGTACCTGTACAAGGAATCTTTCAAGTCTTTTGAAATGATCATTAAAATGAAAGACAAGCAAGAAGCAAAACCTGCCTGGTCGTCTCAAACAGCTGTTTGGAAGTGTCTGAACATTCAAAAAATGCTGTATTATTACAAACTGTACACCTGAAACGCGCTCTCTTTGCCGAGTACAGTAAGGACAAATGGAGAAAAGAGAACCCTGGTACTGATGCTACCAGCTGAGGGTTGCTTCTGTGCTGGGATAAGTGAAATGAACCTGCGGGGAGCACTGGGATGTTCCTTATATTCAGCTGACTGAATTTGCCATTCATCGTGTAAATAAATGCACACCTACCCCTCGTACAGAGGACAAGGCTTATTTCACAGCCTTTTAGTTTTCTATATAAGGAAAGTGTTTAATTTTAGCATCCCCAGCTCCACTTCTTGTTCCCTCCCATCCTTATTATATTCTTTGGCTTCTTACTAACTAGAGAAAAATCCTTGAAGAATATGATAAAGCTAGTTAAGAATTTGGAAAAATTCTTAAATGGAGGGAGTTTGCAGAATAAACACAGTAGGGCAAATTGTTACTTGAAGGCAATTTATATTGCTGCACACATGGACTGTCACAGGACTGTCACAAGCTGCCTGAAGGACGGGCAAACAAAGGGCAATGAAGTGGACTGGGGGTGAGGTTTCAGCAGATTATACCAGTGAGTGGCAGCAGGTTTCTCTCCTAACAACTTTATTCCTCCCTATGCAACTTAAGCAGCCATGCAGAATGCCATATGAGCAGTGTGCAAGAGGAAGCAATTTAGTCATTAATCATTGACAACATAAACACTAAGAATATACAATTGCATGCATTTAAATAGCATCTGCCTTGGAAACTCTGTAATTATGACCTTATGCACATCTACGGTCATCGCTTGTCTCGGTGCTGGATGTCATGAATGATCTTGCTGAAGCAGTTGTTTCTGGTTGGCTTTGTCGTGGGACCATCTGTGCAAATACGTGTTTTATTTCTAACAATAAAAATGAAGTAATTTTTTGTGCTCACTCTCCCAGGTAGTGTGTTTTCACTGTTCTTGGCATTCTGTTAGGCTCTAAGATCTTATCCCATACTGGGGTAATAAGGGAATACTGTACTACACGAATTGTAAGCACAATGGAGTAAAAAAAGAAATTGATATTGGTTGTATTGCAAGATATGAAGAGTAAAGTGGCTTCTGTTTGTTGAGGGAAAACAGGTAGGGAAGGAAAGGATATGCCAATTTAGGAACATAGGGCCTGTATTTTTGTGTTTGCTTTTAGAAAGGGTCTTCTCAGTGTAAGGATATCCCACAGCATTTTATGCAAAAGGACCATAAGTCTTATTCTGACTGTCCAGCTTTGAGTATGTTTGCTTTCATCACAAACATGACTGTCAGTTTCACTTAACAGTTGGATACCAGAGGGATGCTGAAAAAGAGCTTCTTTGGATCCTTCTCTGTTGTGATAGAGTTGGCAAGGTATACATCACAAGAACGCTAGGATAGCCTTGTCCTGATCTAGGGATTTGCAGAGGAAGGGTGAGGAGAAGTTGCATCTTCTATGATGGCAATATACATTTTTCTTTTTTTTTTTTTTTTTTTTTTTTTTTTTTTTGTTACGATCAGGCTGGACTCTTGTCTGAGACATAGGAGTCAAGACAGTAAGAGAAGCGAGGAGAGGGCTGTTAGTATTCAACTGCTTCTAAAGCCTGTAATGTGGTTGTCTGCAAGGTGGTTAGTGCATATCAGCATCTTCTCCAGAATTTGCAAAATGGGGATGTTGGTTGACAGCTGGCTGAGCATGAGCCAGCAGTGTGCCCAGGTGGCCAAGAAGGCCAACAGCATCCTGGTTTGTATCAGGAATAGCATGGCCAGCAGGACCAGGGAGGTGATAGTGCCCCTGTACTCGGCACTGGTGAGGCCGCACCTCGAGTACTGGGTTCAGTTTTGGGCCCCTCACTACAAGAAGGACGTTGAGGTGCTGGAGCACGTCCAAAGAAGGGCAACAAAGCTGGTGAAGGGTCTAGAGCACAAGTTTTATGAGGAGCAGCTGAGAGAACTGGGGTGGTTTAGCCTGGAGAAAAGGAGGCTGAGGGGAGACCTTATCACTCTGCAATTACCTGAAAGGAGGCTGTAGCGAGGTGGGGGTCGGTCTCTTCTGCCAAGTAGCAAGTGATGGAACAAAAGGAAACTGCCTCAAGTTGCACCAGGGAAGGTTTAGATTGGATATTAGGAAACATTTCTTCACCAAAAGGGTAGTCAGGCATTGGAACAGGCTGCCCGGGGAAGTGGTTGAGTCCCCATCCCTGGAGGTATTTAAAAGACATGTAGATGTGGCACTTAGGGACATGGTTTAGTGGTGGACTTGGCAGTGCTAGGTTAATTGTTGGACTTGATGATCTTAAGGGTCTTTTCCAACCTAAACGATTCTATGATTTAGCCTGTACTGGTTTCAGTGTTGGCACTGAGGATGGGTGTATTATGCTACATTGCAAGGAATAATACCCAAAATCCATGATGTACTGGATTCAGTACAGCTTGCTGTATCCTGAAGAGAGTAAGGAACATCTATGCAGTAGTTGTAGCTAAATGCTGACAGTGGCTGTTACCTTGAAACTGTCTGGTTGAAGGACTAGTAAAGAAACAACATGGCTTTCAGGGAAAGTTTTGCATTCCAGTTAAATAGCTTATATGAGTCTTACTGGAAAGCAGCGTGAGGAGTTAATATTAATGCATATACAGTTTGATTTGTAAGGGCATTCTCTGTTAGGTCTGATTCTCGTAAGCCTTGCTACTGATGATTTGCAAGAGAAACTAAACTATACCTTTACTTATGAAAGATAACAGACTGGGAGATTGTGCTGGAGTCAGTGGATGTATTGCAAAAGAAGGTGCAGTCCATATGAAGAGACCAGGAGAGAGAAACCTGTCAGTCTCCATCATTTTCTCCATGTTCTTCTGTCAAGAAGTGGTCTTTCTCGCTTTTCTGCTCCATCAGAGGAACAGACCCAACGTCCCTTGCATATTTAGTGTGCAGTACAGATCTTAAGCAATCCATGGAAGATTAGGGAGTGCCACAAAAGCATCATGATGTCTTTGTAACGCTTCACTGTAAGATTCGTAGGCTCTTACAATAGAGCCCTCGGGTGGAAGAGGCTACTTGGGTCTTTCATACCTTATGGAAGAATGTGAATTTAACTTAATTAGAAAGAGGATAGTTCACAGAGGCTTTAGGGAAAGCAGATTTTTTTGTCCCATACTTGAATTTAATGTAAAATGCATGTTTTATTTTGCTGGCATCAGAATATGTGGTCTGTGTCCCTGAGGATGCCTGTATTAGCTCATTAACACACACTGAATAAATACATTTCATAATTCTTACCAGGTGTGTGTCTGGAGACCTGTCATAAGGTTCATCTTGTATGAAAACATACAGACCTTGTGATGGTTTAAACTCAGATCAGTCTTGCTAGTAGTCACCTCTGACTCCAGCAAAAAACTGAAGTTTCATTGTACTACTGCTCCGACTGTAGCACTCATGGATCATTTACATACGTGTGGTAAACTGCAGCTGTTCACCAGGGTGGCTATGTCAAACTTCGGGAAGGAACTTTGTTTCTCTTTTAAGAGTTGTTTGTTACTTAGCAACCAGATCTACAGGAAAAGGTAATTTGCTGGGGATGATGTGGGAGACAAAGTGAGATTGTGCTGCGCTCTGCAACAGAGTGGTTTTTATACTGGAGTGCTTCTAAGAAAAGCAAAGGAAATTAAGAGGTAGGTTGAGAAAGATGCCAGAGGAGAAGGATTACATTCAATAGGCCAACTGTTTGGGCACTGACTTAGGATGTGAGAAACCACATTATTTTCCCTGCTTTACTTGGAGAGAGAGAGAGTGGTTGAATGCTACAGGGTGCTGTGGGACAGGGTAGTCACAGCTACTCTCCTGGAGGCTCTCCCCTTCCAGATAGATCAGTAGACTGTCCTGGAACCAGGCGTCCCACCTCTCAGATTAAGTACTATAAACACAAAGTGAAAGAGTCATTCTGTCTGCCTGTGTGTCTGCTTTCCTCTCGGGGAAAATTCCTGTATTTTATACACCGTAGAACAGCTCCAGACTTGCTGCTGCCATATTCTAGTCTGGCCCCAGGGTTAAGAGGCTGGGACGTGGGAGGTTTCAATTGAATTCTGCTTAATGCCATTCTCAGGACAAGGATGTGAACTAAGGTTTTCTAGCTGTCTTTAGGAAGAGGAGACAAAAAGGCTACCAACTAGGGAAGCTGTAAGAGGAGGTAAGATGAATATGTATAGACTAGTACTGAGAAAGTAGATTGGATACTTCTGGTCTCCTTGTCTTACAACACAAAGACATGGGAACATTTAACAAAATAAAATTAAAAAAAAATCAAATTTAAAACCAGAAAAAAGCGACTTTAACAAATTTAAAAGAAAAAAAAAAAATAAACCAGAAACCCACCAAAAGTCTCTTGTATGAACATCTCCAAAATACCTGTATTTGTCAAAATTAATGATAATAAACTTTTTGGGAAGGATATGAGGCTCCATGCTTCAGGACGCAATCCACTCTTTAGTTCCCAGAGATGACAGTTACAGCCAACAGAGCAGTGGCATTATCTCTTGTGTGTCCAGGACAAAGGGACAAAGTTCTTGTTTTCTCTACTGAAGTAGGCAGTAGCAGAGAGGAAATCTGGGTCTGTCCTGTCTTGTGTTCCAGGCAGGGTGGCAGTTCCTTGTTTTTTGTGTGAGTACGGTAATCAGCTGTGCCAAACTCCTGCTTCTGCTTGCTGAAACGAAGGGTGGCAAGAGTAACTCTAATCCAATGTTTATGCTTTACGGGCCAATGACTAGTAAAAACCATCTTCTGGCAGAAATCGGAGAAGCCATGGAGTAGCATGACTGTATTATTGTTTGGAGCAGTGCTGGCCGCTGATGGATGGAGTGTCTCTCTTGCAAGCTCTGTCCTCGCTTGTGTGTCCCACTGTTCCACCTGCCTTGCTAAATTCCCAGTGATGTGGAGCCAGCCCAGCAGCTCTCCACAGGTGAAGGACTGCAACTGCTGCCTCTGTAGTCCTTCCATGTCAGGTCTAGGGTCATTCTTCCTCTGCTGAAATAAAAAAATCACAAAACCAGTCCATTGAACTTAGTATGATACACAGAGTGTAACTGCATCAGGACTGAGTTAATGGTGTTCTGCCCTGGGCTTATTAATTGACTCATTTTTTGTAAATGTTAACTTTGCTATTTCTCTGGGTTTTCCTGATTTAACTATGTTAAAATTATTTGCTGTTTGTCATAGACAGATTACATGGCATCCTGTTACTCTATTGTTATTTCTAATTATTACTCTGTTTGGCTTTATTTTGTTCTGTGATATTTACATCTTAATTGAAAGGAAAAGTAATCTCTCAGAAAAATTGCCTTTCATTAAAAGTTTCTATTTGTAATCCTTTTGCAAAACTGGAGTTTTTATTACCATTCTACTGACATGTCCAAATCAAATCCTAAGCTAAAAGTTATGTATGCTTTCAGAGCGAGAATAAAATCTTGCAGTTCCTGACCGTTGCTGAGTAGGATTTTCACTTTTATGTGAATATAATTTAAAATAAGTCTTCTTTCAAAACTGTAGTTTCTCCTGTTTTCATTTATGGCTGTTTTTTTGTTCTTTCTTTGTTTCACTTTGGCCCACTGCACCGTGATTTTAATAACCTATGGGTTTTTTGGATAGAAGAACATCATCATCTATGGAGAAATGTCTACTTTAGCTGCTGCTCCAGGTTAATTATAAAGTAGGCCACAAGCTGCTAAACCATAGGAAGACCAGGATATTTCTTGGCACATGCAGAAGTGGAATTCTAGCAATGTGAGAAAAATTACAATACCTACGAGAGTTTTGATGCCTTCAGCATTAAAGAATAGCAATAAAAAGTTTCTCGGGAGTTAGCTACCTAAATTCCTACTGTCTCTCTGGATCTGACCTCAGCTGCTTGAAGGTTATTGTATATTTGTACAAAATTCAACCCAAGTCCTGGAGTAGTTACTGATGGTGACCCAGAGACCCTAGGAGAAATGTGTCAGTTCACTTTCTCACTTGAGAACCTAGCTGAAACCTTAAACAGATTGTGTTTCTTATGAGGGCAAAACAGTGGTGTGTTAAGGAATGAATGGAGCAAAGCTTTTCAGGTGGCTGTGCTTCAGAAAAGTATTGGAGTGGCTTTTGCAAGAACATATGGATTTTTTCTCCCCTGGAAAGAAAAAGATACATATTCATCTCTGAAAATGAGTATGTAAACTTCCTTGCAGGAAAAGCAGATATGAATCGAAGTGGTACACCAGCTGTCACCAGACCCCAAATGTTTACTAACGGGTGCTTCCTAGGTATTTCCGTAGTACTCGAAACGGATTCTGTGCCAGTAGCTTAAGCAGCTTCAGAAGGTATCACAGCATCTTTAAGGAACTGGGGGGATGCAGATGCGGAAGCAGGGAGATGTTAGGCAGTATTCCCTGGCAGCAGCTGAGGGAGGAGGTTTGGCGGGGAAACAGGTTTTGCCAGCGGAACAAGCCAACCCAGTAGTCTTCTGAGTACCACTGCTTGTGTGTGAGAAAGTGAGGCTGTGCCCTCTGACAAAGTTGCATACTATTTACCAGTAGAAACTTTAACAGCAGTTTTCCGTCTTTCTCCTGAAAATTGTGAGACCAAACTGTTGTTATGCTAACAGGGAGTAGAGGCTTTCTGTATCTTTTTGCTGTCCTCTACTACAAAGTGAAAATTTCTGGAGTAACCAGAACTTCTATACAGAATGTTTTCAAGCATAATTTAATAGCATTGCAAACGCAGCTTTTGAGAGAACTGGTACCACGAGAATGGTGTTTTGTAATCTCTCTTGCTCCTTGTGCACTTCATGTTCCACACACTGAATGTGTTTTCTGAAGAAGTTTAAGAATAACTCCAGAAGCTAAAACAAAAAGGTTAAAATGTACTTCTGAATTTCATCCTACATGTAGTATCTGAGTACCTCTTTCTGTGTCTTTCATTTAAAGACTGTTTAAATTGAATCAGCTAAATAACCTTAAATTCTTCAACAGTAGCTACTTCACAAATGGCTTCTATGAGTAGAAGTATGAGTTGGTTTAAGGCGGGGGAGCACGACCAACCAGAATTAGATATTGAAATGATAGGGTTAAGACATACATTGTACCATTCTTTACTTTTTTTTTTTTTTTTTTTTAATAAGCAGAAGCTTAATTCTAATGATAGATGAATCTAGCTTCAAAATTAACTTCAGGCAGCACTTAGATTTTGGAAATTAGTTTCTGTGTTGTACTGGCTGTATGATAATGCTAGTTGTAGTATGCTGAAATGACTGTAAAAGGAATTCTTTTCCCAACTTCACTGAAAATATTTTATTTAGAGGTTAAATATTCTTCATTCAATGTTTACAGTAAAGGCACTGCCTTTAGTTGATATGACTATATGCCATTAAAATAGTAAGTAAGTTACACATTTGCTTCAGTGCGTTTCCTGCAATGTTGGTAAAAGCTGTATACCAGGCTTTTCGTATAGAAACATGCAGTGAGACTAGAAGTATGAACACATGATGTGTTGGGGAAAGAAAAATAGTCTGCCCTACAGAAAATTATAGAACTACTAAGCCTGCTGGGAATTCTGTCACAAGTGCACGTCTGCTTTTGCATCTTCCTTTATGTAGTAATGTGCCTAAAAGTGACACATGAGTATCCTGAAGCTAAGCTAAATACAGAATTGCAGGGAAAGGGTCTCCTGCATCAAGGAAAAAGGAGGCAGCCAGCTCACAAGGACTGTAAAATTGACTGTTGTTTCAGAAAGTTATTATCCCTTTTTGTTACGCACAAGGGTTAAATACATAGTAAAACTATAATTATTTATATTTATATATATTTATTTATTATTATTATGTGAGAAGATTTCTCAGTGTTAAGAGGCAAAAGCGACCCTTCAGAAGACCTCAAATGGTGGCAGCACTGGCTGGAATGGGGCTTACGCATGTTTTTATTTTAAAGCCTGTACTGAGTTGTCTCTTACGTGACACTTGGTCTTTTATTTACTTTGTTATTTTAAACCTACATGGCACACTACGAACACATTTTGCTCAGTCGAGCTTTTAAAATGTGATTGGCAGGCTGAGACATTGCAACATGCAGTAGCAGTGCCAAAGTCCAGAGGCAAGCTGGAGTAGGTATACTCCTTTGTTTACAAGAACTTCAGAGTCAACAAATGCAAAGGCAAAGCAAAGATTGTGATTTCATCTCCTCCTCAATAGGCTGGGATCATACTATACGTGGCTTTAAAGAAAGCTGTAGTGAAAAAAAAACCCGTGTGTTCAGAAAGTAGCAACGTGTTCAGAGATCTGCTAAAAAATTAAATAGCTTGGATGTTTAACTCTTGGGGACTTCATTGTACAATCCTATACATCTCACTTCATAAAAGGGGAAAAAGAGCCCTAAAAATTGCTTGTTGTAATTAAAATTAATGTGAGAAGCCACGAACTCTCTTCTCTGTATATTATTTAAGTAGCTATTTACCCAACTACATGCTGTACAAGAATGGCATAGACCTTTCCCTTTGAAGAATACAGCCTAAAGGAAATGAGAAAGCCCTAAAGCAAACTGGAGAACTTCCATCTCTTTTAGAGTTTTGGATGCTCTAGGCTGTATGATTTACTAATGGGCAATTAAATTTTAAACACTTCAGAGCATGTCTTGTTACTTATTGTCATGGCTATATTTTTTTATTTAGTATTGGAATGCTGACTCAGCAGTATAGCAAAAATGACAAAGGCTCAAAGACATATCATTGTGTTACTATTTGAAAGTCCTAGCTACTGTAAACTGCAAGAGGGATGCAAAGAAATGAATGCAAAATGCTGTAAATCATTTGAATGGTTAATAGTTGGCAATGAAGCTCTCTTACGTGAGCGTAAGAGGTTATTTAATTTACCTATGTGCATTTGCATGTCTGTCGAGAAATCCAGGACCCCAACCTGGCTTCTTGTCCACTGCTGCAACTCCAGTTGGGCAAGCAAAGAACCTTGAACACCACATGATGTTGCATTGCATGAATCAGCAATTCATGTTGATAAGAAAAGAGTAAATCTAAGGACAAACTCCTGCCTTAGTTCATTATTGGAGTTATTATGCATTTACATTCTGCCTATCTACAGTGCAAAGATAAATCTTTATCTTTCAGTCATATCTTTTAGTGCAGCTATTTATACTAAGTGAAGCCAGCTGAATGTTCAGGTCATGCTCTCCCGGGGGTAATTGTCACCTGACAGAATTTTGTATGTGCCTTCGAGGAAAATGTCATTTACACTAGAAGTTATTATTAACCATGAATCTCAACCAAAGCAAAAGATAGAAACTCTCTCAACGTCTCAAACAGAAGTTTGAGTTCCAGGTTTCAGCTTTGCATTATTCCATGTCTTTAGATGCCATGAGGAAGATAGCAATAATCTTTCACATTTCTGAACCACCTTTTATCAGTAGATCCTGAAGCATGCACATACCAGGAACTGCTTTACTGGTTAGAGCACTTCTATTATGTTCTGCATCTTGTGAGATCAGAGTGATATTTCTGTATGTATTTTGCAAAAGGATGAACTAAGACAAAGAGGAAAAAAACAGTCGTGAAAGATCATCTAAGAGCCATTAGAATGGTTGAGAATAGGAGCCTGTGATTCTTGTCTTGCAGTTCTCCGCTGCAGCTGCTAGGCTGCATTCCCATACAGCGAGCTGATTTCCCATCCTGTGGATGCACTTCAGCATGCTTTCATCTTCTTGCATTGGATATTCTTTTTTCACTTCCTTTAAGTAATAGTTTTTCTGCTCAGTAATATTAGAGGAAATGGCAGCTACTTGAATAGGGACTTAGAGAAGCCATATCAAAGTGTGCAATACACATTTGTGTATCTTTCTTTCAGTGGAGACTCCAGAAATATTGCCACTCCCTTCTAAGAAGTTGTTTGGTTGTATGCTCTGCGTAGAAAACAAACTAAGCATCAGTTAATACAGCCCACATAACTTACAAAGGTGGGAGTGGCCTTTGTGGGAAGAAGGCAGCATTTGCTCTGCTTTGGCACGCTGGTTGCCTCTCCGTATACCTAGTAAAATGTTTGCTCAGGGTGATGTAAACCAAAATGGGCTGAGCCTACCTATCAGCTCTGCCATGTCTTGGACTCCTGATTCCCACGCGATGGTCCAACCTTATTCCCTGTGCTAGGACTGTTGCCTACTGGCCCACAACAGTAAGCCAAGTCAGTTTATCAGACTAGAAGGAAAGTGTTCACTTTCTGCTGGATTAGTTTGCTCTGAGTTATTGCAATCGGGCAAACTACAACCAATGCAAGATGGGGTAGACCCACATAGAGAAAAGGATCTCCTTTCTCAGCAGTAACTCTGGGACTAGATTAGACATTTCATATAACAACTTGGTGAAAGCATGGAAAGAATCAAAAATGCACGGTCAAATAAACAACAGATGTAAGAAAGGAGCTGGCAACCCGTAATGATAATGTAATGTATCTGATAATGTAATGTAATGATAATGTATCTGACAATTGCTGTCTGCCCCTTGTAAAGGAGCGTTATTTCAAGCAGGATTAAAATGACAGCTAGCAAAGCTGAAAGAACTTAATAGGACTCCTCTTTGTTAATAGAGATGCCACCACTAAAATATTTCTATCTGGTATACCTCAGGTACACGCATCTCAAGGGGAACTTTATTTTTTCCCACTGGGTAACTAGTGTTATGTGATAAATTGCATCATCTTTGAAACTAGTAAGGAAGTAATGCAGTCATACTGTTGTGTTTAGTTACTGTAACTAGTTTACAAATTCTGATCATTGACAGTTACAAGAAACTGGATGTGTTCATAGGGCCAGACACTTGCAAAGAAATTCCTCCCTTGAGAAGATGCGTTAACTATCAATTTACACGTTGCTGCCCAGGCTCTTCTATGCTAGGCCTTTATTTTGGAATTGTTAACCATTTTACGTTCCCCCTCTCTTTATATTGAGCTCTGAGAGATGCCACTTAGAGCATCCCGCTTTCCTTAGAGAGTCACAGGTTGCATCAATCCAGCCTTTTTCATGTTGGCCACAGTTCGCAAAGGCAAGCACTGGCAGGAGGGTGCTGAACATGAGAAACCTTACTATGATTTAGCCTGAGTGATTGCTAAGTGTTTCTGATACGTGTGCTACCTTAACATAATGGGATTTAAGGAAATGGGACTCAAAATCATTGGTCAGCGTTGACGGTCTTTGACTGACCTGGTGAGCCCAGAACTGTGATAGGGCAGTTGGAGTATTTTTGGTGAATTGTCCTATTGATTTAATGTTGCCTGCTTTCATTATATTCAGGGCTATCTTATTTTGTCCCCGAGAGGTTAGAATGATCTGTTTTCACTAGGGAAATCATCCTGTAGTTGTAAGAATTTCTGGAAACATCAAATATCCCACCAAGAGACGTTTCTCTAACAAAGTGAAGAGAGGTTCACAATTTTAAAATGAATTGTCATTAATCTAAACAGACAATACAGTGTTTGAAAACCAGACAGCATCTTAGTTGTTCTGTCTGTATCTTTGCAGGGCTGGCTAAATGTCTTGTATCTGTAGTTTGCCTTTCTAAATGCTACATCACTATTTATTTCTAAATAACTTCTTCTAGAAAAGCAAAACCATCTACATTTCATCCTCTCGTGGACAGAAATAGTATGTGCAACTACAATGCTGTTCTTTTCCTTTCCCTTTATTTATTGGTAGAACATAAAGCTGTGATTATCGTGGGTATCCTGATTCCAGTGTAACTCATCAAATTTATGGTTCCCACAATTAGTGTTTGCTATGCGGGATGTCCTAAACATGTGAATGATTCAATAGGACTAGTGTATCTATAAAATTGCTTATGGTTCAGTGAGCTAGTTCTCACAAGAGTTGAAGTATTTCCCCATTGGGCCTTGCAAATTAATGTTCTATTTTGAGCGTGAAACTGTGAGTATATTCAGCTAGGCTATATTCAGAGTACCATCAAGCACCATATTTAGGCTTGTGATTTAGAGTTTAGAATAAGCCATCTCATCTGAAAAAGTATCTCACTTTGGCCCCTGTGTAAATATTGTCTCTTAATTTCTCTTAATTTCTCTTAATTATTATTTTTAAGTTAGAGATTAATATTCCAGATGGAATATGCCGCATGTAAAAGTGGAGACTGATGCACTTGAGTTCTGTGTGATTTTGTTAGCTGCTTTAGTGATTTTTGCTATTTGTGTTAAATTGATTTGCTTCTGTTTTGCTTTATGTGCTGTTGAAGTCTTCATGTTTCTGAGAAACGGCTAATTAAAACAGAAGACAGAAATAGTATTTATTTATATGCAAATGCATTATGATGTCTGATTGATTTATGTATGAAATATTGAAGTACCTTACAAAGATAGGTAAGAACTATGTGTCTTCCTCTGCTGAACAAGGGAGCTGATGCTAGTAACTTCCCTGAGTTCCACATGTTAAATCAATAACAAGATTAGAAGTATAAATTCCTATTCCCCTGCTGTATCTAGTAGATAACACTTTCTTCCATGTGAGGTTGCATTTTAATGCGAAGATGCTGCTTACAGATTTGATTTTAACTCCACAGCATGAACTGGCCTAATGTTTTAATGTTGTGTGATAATTCCTTACTGCCCACAATACCAGTTTCATTCGCTGTTTTCATGCTCTGTTCTTTCCGATGGTGCAATAAAGCAATTTTTGTTTCAGAAGTGGAGGTGGGAAGCATACTAATTCTCAGCTGGTTGTTTCTTTTTATTCCGAGATGGTAGGAAGAACAACTGTGTCTCATTTCAGTGCAAGAAATGGTAACTTAGCAAGACTAGATAGGTATTCTTCACTAACTGGGTACGTGACAAAAGCACTGCAGTAAGTGCCACTGCAACGCATTCAAAGCTTTTGACACATCCCAAGGTGCATTTGAGATGGTAACAGGTGCAAATTGTCCATTTTTAGAAACCTCTTCCCAGTAAACTGCACCAGGCTTCAAGCGGAGTACCATACTGCACAGGTGCTGGGCTCAGCAGTGGCAGCTGGCACATCCCCATGGTACACCGTGCATAAACAAGGTCCTTCAAGTGGTGGAAGGCTGAAGGAATTCATAGAACTTTAAAACCTGTTACAGGAAGATTAGAGGAGGTGGGGAAAGAGAAAGTTGCAGCATGAAATAAAACCATGGTTCCAGACCTTTTCTGGAAAGAAAAAGCTCCATCTTCTGCCAGTCTCTTCAGAAAGCATGTATCCCTTCAGCTTCACTGCCAGTTAGATGCTAAATGTGTCTTGGCTGCTAAAGTAAGTTTTTCCATAGGTGCAGACTGCTGCATCTACTGACAAAATCTGGAAGTATTACTGTTGCGTAAGACGTATGACCTTTATGCTGCAGTCAAGGTGGAAGTCTTACTGTGTTTTTTACCAAATTAACATGAGAAATGTTAATCATGGAGATCATCATCACTATCATGGAGAAGCTACTGGCTAAATCAAGTCGATAACATAATTTTCTCTTTCCTGGTCTCTCTGCCAAACATATTCCATGTTAAGATTTTTTTTCCTACTTTGAATATTTAAGGATATGAATCCCAGGAAGAGCTGCAGAAAGGCTTGTACCCCTTTCAATACCTTGAAGTTGATGTTGTAGTTCTTAAAAAGGTTTTTAATGAACCTGTTTCTTTGATTGCATGTTAATCTTTGTGATTTTCGCTTTAAAAAAATCCATTATTGTGGGAATGCTGCTGCACACGTCTTGCTAAACATAACAGTGCAGAAACCTTAACAGAAGACCAGTACAAAACCTCATCTTGTTTTCTAATGTTTCTGAGGACTACAGGTAAAACTCTCCTAATAAAGCTCATTCTTATTTCTCTTTTATCAGATGTAAGTTTCTGAGTCTTAGAGAGTTTGCTCTATCAGGAAACACCCATAATAAAGTAGTCTGTTGGTGGGGGCCCCTATTTTGGTACAGATTTTTGACCATCTGTTGCCTAGCAGGCAGGTAAACCAATAAAAGAATAATTGGAAATTTCCTGGCTGAATTCTCAGAGGAGCCCTCAGGAAGTCTCACCTTGCTCTTGACCTGTTGCTTGGGTTTTATTCAGCAGACTTCTGTCATTTTCCTTTTTTTTTTTTTTTTTTTTCCATTGAAAAATGAATCTGAGATAACAGGGAAAATAACTGTTGAAACAAGATACAGGTTTCTTTACTTATGCTAAATGTTTGCTAGAGGCAGATCTAAAGATGTGATGTTCATGTTTTGGATAGGTATTTCTAGAAATGTGCTGTTATTGAGAGGTCTGTGGGGGGAAAAAAATCCCAACACCAGATGGATCTTGGTTTGATTGCAGTTTAACCCTTATAGGGTCTCAAATCCAGGATAGCACTAAGAGGAACCAATTTCTAGTATAAAGACTTCAGGTTTACAAAAAAAGTGCTGTTAATTTTAAAAACCAAGGACAACAAAAACCCCAAACAGCAAACCCAGAAATGCACACATATCTCTTGACTATCATCTTGGATAGAAGTAAAGCCTGAATGCTTTGCCACAGAGGTTTAGCAGACCTCTGTCTGCTGAATGCACTCACATATTTAGTTGTTACTCCTGCCTTGAGCACCGTGTGGAGCACACGGAGGGCATGAAGTCTTTAATGACATGTTGCTTCAAAAAACATGACTGAAGTTGTCAGGGCTCTGTGGGAGCACAGGTCCAGCCCACGTGAACTTGATGTCAGGCTGAAGGTTTAGCATGTCACCACAAAAAAGAGTTTCTCAATGGACAGGAGCTATGTAGCTTACAGCTAGGTTTTGAAAAATTTGCTCTTGGAGGGTAAGTGGGAAAGCTTTGCCAGGTGAGTGCCTGGAGAACCCAAGCTCTTCCTGCAGAGAGCATGTCCTTTCTAAAGGCATGTTTACTAGCCCTGGAACGGAGTATGTGCCTCACCTGGAGTCCTGCCACCCTTGTCTCACACGCAGTAGGTCCCTTTTTGGTGGTGAGCAACACGTGCTTTCATGTAGACTGTGCTGGAAGGGTCTGACGGTTCCCTTGGGTTGATAATGTCTGCTTTACTCATACATAATGTATCCAGGCAGAGTTAGCAAGATCCGGTGTCAGGCGGTGGCATGAAAGAATGCTGTCATTTTCCACTTAAAGTTATTATCTTTTGAGTTGTATTTCTCTCTGATACTTTTGTTGAGAAGAGTAGTACTGCACCAAACACTGTTGTGGTTTAACTCGGCAGGCAGCTGAACACCACACAGCCGTCTGCTCACTCCTCCCCAGTGGGATGGGGGAGAGACTCGGGGGGGGGGTGTGAAGTTATAACTTGTGGGTTGAAATAAAGACAATTTAATAGGACAGAAAAGAAAGGGAAAATAATAATAATGATGATGATAAAAGAATATACAAAACAAGTGATGCACAATGCAATTGCTCACCACCTGCTGACCAATGCCCAGCCAGTTCCTGAGCAGCGGTGCCCCAGCCAGCTTTTCCCCTAGTTTATATGCTGAGCATGACATCATATGGTATGGGATATCCCTTTGGTCAGTTGGGGTCAGCTGTCCCAGCCGTGTCCCCTCCCAGCTTCTTGTGCACCCCCAGCCTACTCACTGGTGGGGTGGGGTGAGAGGCAGAAAAGGCCTTGACTCTGTGTAAGCACTGCTGAGCAGGAACTAAAACATCCCTGTGTTATCAATGCTATTCTCCTCCTAAATCCAAAACACAGCACTATACCAGCTATTAGAAAGAAAATTAACTCTATCCTGGCTGAAACCAGGATGTACTCACTAATAATCATCTCGGATGTGGGAGGGACATACTAATTTCTGTACTTACTCTTTTGTCTGCATTTGGTTCCTGTGCAGTGGATTCCATCTGCTGTTGTGCTGCTCTAGTGCAACACATCCTTCTACTCTGCAGTATCTGTACTGAGCGCTTCCTTGTAACCCCCCCCGATATGGATCTTAACTGCTGGTATGGGAATGACTTCATCATTAGCATCACTGCTATATGGTTGTAATGTTTTTCACTTAAATAGTAACTATGCGTAAATACTGTCTAAAACAGCAGTTACTGTAAATGGTCAAAACGTTACTGCTTGCTAGCCATTCAGTATACCCATCAGGCTGTAGTCTTTGCATCTGGCATGCATTGCCTTGCATGGTGTTGTAAGCAGATGAACTTTCTGATGAAAGGAAACATAGAATATCTGGGTCAGAATGAGAAAATACTAGCATTTGTTTGGTTTGGCCCAGAGGTATATCTAGTTTCCCTTCACTTCATGGTCCATCCTGGTATGTTCTCAAGTGACCTGTGGTTCAGGTAGCCTCACAGACTGTAAATACTGTCGTCGTTCATCTTACTGAGTCAGGATGGCAATTCAGAAACTATAAGTGAAAGTCTTTCCTACAAAAAATCTGGAGCCTGTCAGAGAAGTGGAAACACTTCACATGTGGGAACTGTGCTTTTAAGGCACTCTGGCATAGCCCTGCTGAACATGAGTGCAGGAGCTGGTGCTAGAGAAGTGCTGTTAACTTCCGTTTCAAACTCTGAAGGCAACTAAGTCTGCCAGATTTCTTGGCCCTGCAGTAGTGTTTTGGTTCAGATCAAGAGTGCACTGCCGAAACAAATCTCCAGATAGTTCCCACTTCCCACTTTGGCTCCACGCTTGTGGAGCGGTTTTGGAGTATGCAGACTGGACTTCTTTTCAATTGAACAACCTGAAACTGGCACTCTTGGAGAACAGTGAAGCACATCTTAGCTCTCACTGGGCATCCAGTCTTTGCGAACAGAGTAGAGCAAATCTGAAGTAAACACTGGCTTCCCTAAATATGATGATGAATTTAGGTCCACACTACCAAGTATTCCGCTCTACGGATCCACATTTACTGTGCTGTAATACTAATGTAAACAAGGTGACTATGCAATTCTTTTTTTTTTTTCCCTATTTATTTTTTCTGTTGCTATACTTTACATTCCAATAGTCAAAAGTAATTGGTTCTGGGCAGGGATTGGCAGATACTTGATCCTTTAAGTAATATGATCATGTGTTGTTTTTTTCATTACATTCAGATGAGAGTTTTAGAACAAGATCTCAGCTCTTGTTGTAACCAAACTATTTTCATGTTTTAGAGGACTTGTTTTGCTGACAAGCCCAACAACACAAAAACATTTTCTTCATCATGACATCATGTAATTTCTCCTACTGCCTCTGTGGGATGTGAACAGCATCAAAAATTATCACATTTTTTAAATGGAAAATTACCGTCTATACATATATAATTTCCAGGGGTCCTCCTGTGCTGACTGCAGCTTTTCTCTTGCTGATTGAAATGACAACAGGGTACTTGTACTGCTTTGTGTTTTGTTACTCAAATTTTATTGAAAAAATGTTTTTAACGTGCATTTTTATACTAGTGTTTGTGGGTCACAAGAGCAGCTAACTCACAGGTGGAGCAAAGCTATTTTCATCAGTCTTCAAGAATGTGGGTTTTTTCCTACTTTGAAAAGACATGTCTATGTTTTAATCTCTACATGAGAGAAAGTATTTATAATAATTCATATGAAAGTATGTCAGAATGTGAAGAAATAAAGAAAGAAAAGGTTATTTGTGCGTTATTGTCATTTGCCCTGAATATTTAAGGTGATGACATTTCCTCCTGCTGCATAATTGGTACAGGAAAAAAACGGAATTGGAAAGACATGCCCAGGCCACATTGGCAATATTCCTGCCTCCTATATCTCGTGTTTATATAAAGGTGCACAGCAACCTTAATATAGTACAGGGTATAGAAATTTCTCCTCAAACAGACAATTCTCCAGCATCGGCAGCTAGGTTGGAACAAAGGCAAAATTCATCTTAACACGTTTCCTAGCTGGAAAGAAAAAGAATATTCCTTGGAGATCACAGAAATGGGTTAATGGTTAACATGAATGATATCAGGATTTCTGTGCCATAATTTTAGAATTATAAAATGGTTTTGGAACTTGAGAGTTCCCAGGGCTGCTAAGCTGTAGAAGGGGACAGCATGTGTTGCTCTAGAAAATTGTAAATGGGCTTATAATAGCAAAAAAGATACAGGAGTTCTTTTTGTAAACAAATAGTACTATAATTTTTCTATAGTTAAGAAAATTAATAGATACACAATGTATGATTTTATTCTGGTCCTGATTGTTAAACTCATCTGAACGGGCCTAATGCACTTTCAATTTTCCTTGCATAATTAATGGCCAAAGAGAGCCAGCAGCATGCCCCGGTGGCAAAGAGGGCTAATGGTATTCTGGGCTGCATTAGGAGTGTTGCCAGCAGGTCGAGGGAAGTGATACTTCCCCTCTATTCAGTACTGGTGAGGCCACACCTGGAGTGCTGGGTCCAGTTCTGGGCTCCCCAGTACGAAAAAGGTACGGAGCTATTGGAGAGAGTCCAGTGAAGGGCCACTAAGATGATGAAGGGACTGGAGCGTCTCTCATATGAGGGGTGGGAGAGGCTGGGACTGTTCAGCCTGGAGAAGAGAAGGCTCAGGGGGAAGCTCATCAAGGTATATAAATACCTGAAAGGGTAGGTTAAGTAGTGATGGTGCAGGTGGCACATGGATGCTGTTGTGTCACACGCTGCTCAGTATCATCTAATTCTTTTCCACCTTTCCACTCGTGTTCACTGGCTGCCTTATATTTTATACTGAAGTTGTACGTTTTGAGGGCAAGGAAATATTTTTATTCTGTTTTGGTAGCACAATAAGTATACAATAACTGAAGAGAATATAAACAGTAGTGATATTTATTGTGGGATATATGAAACGTTTCCTTCGGCTGGGGCTGCACGGCTAGAAGGCGCGTCCCCTGGGTGGTGGATAGGGGATCCCTCTCTGGAGGGTGCACCGGATAAAATTGAAGAAGGTGCCGCGAACCAACGCAGCCTAAGGGAAGGCCACCCTGACAGAAAAACCACTGGCCCTCCAAGTCATGGGGGTTGGGCAGGAGGCCAACTACCTCCTCCCAGAAAAAAAATAAAAAGTTGCAGAAACGACGAGCATCAACTTTAAAAAAAACCCGAAATGGCAGAGATGGAGAAAATCAGTAATGAAGTGAGGAGGAGGAGGTGGAACTGGATCGGTCATGTCTTGAGGAAGAAACCAACAGAAGACTGCGCTGTGGCCCTTGGGACTCCAGAGCACGCAGCCGCAGACCGATCGAAGTGGAAGAACCATGTTCGCGCCTTGCGTGCCTCCTGGCACTGAGACAACTCAGATCAGATATGAAACGTTTTCATACATGTTTTAGTTTAGTTTTAAATATTTATGTAAGTTCTAAATGCTTATTACATTTATTTAAAAATAATATTATATACACAAATTATTTGTTAAATACTGAATTTTGAATGTATTTTTATATGGGTATTTATTTCTATAGAAGTGTTTTTCCACCAGAAGTGCCACCCTGTGCATAGGTCCAGGTCAGTAAGAGCTTTTGCTGTCTCTTCATGTGGGACTCCCAGGGAAGGTATGGAGTTGGGATTGGGCTTATTGCAGGAAAGGGGTTAACTTTTCAGAGGGTTAAGAACATCCTCAGTAGAAAATTGGAATCATTACTCCTTCTGCTCCCAGCATGAAATGTTGGGTTTATTTATTTATTTATTTATTATTAACAGTCACCATGCTTTGTGAATGTGGATGTGTTACTGTCAGTATGTAGCTATATCCACTGTCAGACTGGTTATTTAGGCTTACCCGGATCATATTAGTCAGAACAGGAACTGAACATCAGTGTTTTGCCAGCACTGATACAAATCCTTGGGCAGTTTAAACAGTACCAAATACGAGACCATAAAGCCAGCTGTTTATCTCAAGGTATTCACGTAAATAGTGTGGAAGTATCCCTTGTCTTCATACAAACATTTTCCCCAGTTTCATTCATCAACGTCCCCTTTTCCCAGCATCTGTGGATGCAGTTTCTAGCTTGGTTTCTTTGGGCAGGTGAAATATTGCTTCCTGTGCAGGAATGGATGTGGCAGACTTTATATGCTTTGCAAGATGTAAATGTTCTGACGTACAGCTGTTCCGGTAGGAATTGGTTTTGAAACTGGCTTTGAGCATAGAAGCCAATATATCCATGCCATTGGCTTGTTACTTGGGTTCAGATGTTGCTGACAGCCAGCAAATTACTCATACAACCTTATTACTAAACTGACTATGTTCAAAGCCATTTCAGCCTTTTTTGCTGCAGCAGGTGATGTTTGTGAACTGATTATATGAACCTGGTCCTTTCCAAGGCAACTCCAAACCTGGCTAGCAGGACATGGATTCAGAGGAATTAGTAGTCTTTGGCTTCAATAACTAATGGCAGCAAAGGACAGTCTCAGAAGGAATTGAAACCATGTACCATTAGTAGATACATGCAAATCAGTGTGTTGGAATTTTTTTTTTTTTTTGGAAGTTGTCCCTTGACACTAGAAATTGGCAAAGCAAAAAAATCACTTCTCTATTCTGAGAAGTGATTAGGTGAGAAATCGTTATGGAGAAGATCTAATCCTCATGGTTGATTTAATTGTTTAAATGTGTTTTTACTACTTTTATTCTAGTGAGGTTTGAGGTTTATATTATTATTGAAGGGAGCTGGAGTAGCACCATACTAAATCACCTCAGCTGGAAGTTTAAATCACCCTTACTGGTGCAGTGTGAGGATGAACCTAATGAGTGTTTTCTTTAGTGGCAAAACTGGTTTAAGAGGTTTCTGCCACACCCTTCATCACTTCCCTAATTATGCCAATGCAACTCTGAGGGCTGTGCTGTTAAGTTTTTATTAGTGAAATGATCTAGGTTTCAGACAAATCTCCTCCTCCTCACTTTCCCTTTCCCTCTTTTTTTTTTTTTTTCCTCTTTTAAACCCAGATAATTTCATCAATTCAGTTTACAGCACCTCTTCCTCCCTCCTTCAGTGCACACAAAACCAGTTCCATTAGCTCAACTGAGGAGGCAGCAAAATGTAACATCCAAATGGGTTTCCTCTGCTTAAAAATGCCTGTCATAGTGCAATTTTTCCTCCTCCTTTCTGCCATATAGGGTAGCTTATCTCAGCCTGGCTGGAAATCAAAGTTCTCAGGTTTGTTTAACAAAACTGTGTTGGTGAACTTGTAATTTTTACCTTTTTTTAACATATAACTCTGTTTTAATGTCTTGTTTTAATGGTATTGCTCGGTCTCAAATCTCTGAATAAGAGTTCTGTAAAGTCTTTTCTAGCAGCACAATGCTACTGTTTTGCACGCTTTTCACTGTGGACCAGTTTTCATGTCTGTTTACAGTCCTTTATATTCTTTTTTCTGTCTGTATTACAGGGAAGAAAGGCTTATGTGCAATGGTGTGCTAAAAGGCTGATTAACTACCTGTCTATCAGCCATCTTTAAAGCTGGTCCTTCCCAGTGCACACCCTATAGAAGCAGAAAAAGTAAAATACCTTTTCTGAAAGTATTTAATTCTGAGCAGATGCTTTGGCATGTGTAGATATGCTGCATAATACCATATCTTTTTTTATGATTTCTTTCATTCTGTATGAATGACCTTTTGCCTGCAAATGGCCCAGTCAGCTGCTGTACTTTACATCAACTTCCTAATCAGCTACTTCAATCATAATGTTGTTGGTTTGAACTCTGTAGGACAAGTTTCTGATCACTTTGGTTGCTGCTATGCTCTTCCTTGCAATAGAAAAAATACTTGAGACTTACTTGTGCTCTCTCTTACCACAGGGATCTACCATCGCCTGACATTTCCTTTTTATCTTAGAAGATAATAGACCAGTTATGAAGAAGGATGTATTTCACTGTTAAACATAGTGGAAAATGTCAAAGGTTTATAAAAATCACAGTGTAGAAATTATGTAAATATTATCATTGACCTTCATCATCATCATCATATTCCAGTGAGTCATGTTACGCTTGGGATGAATGAAAGATTTTTGCGTAACTTTAATACCTAGCACATGATTCACTTCACCTATTGGGGCATTTTGAGATTACGAGCAGACTTAAAGGGCTGACTTCTCTTCAGGGACACTGACTCAAACCAGCAAAGGGATAAGCACGCTTGTTTTGTTGTGCTACCACATTGGGGCTGGGCGTTATGACTCTGCCGTCTGAATGGGTGTGTTGGGGAGGACACTGGATGTGCTGAAGATAACCCCCTCCCCACCCTGGGAAGCTCAGTGGTGCCATATAGGGCTGGTGGTCTTGCAGCAGGTCACCTGGGGCCAGGGAGACCCACAGGAGCAGTGGCTTGACAAAACCTGTGGTAGGAAAGAGGGAGAAGAGCACCTGGAAGAAGACAACAGACAACACAAACCCATTGACCGTTTCATTCATGAGCGGAGAGAAGTGAGCTTTAATGCTGTGGATGGTGGTCCCCATTCATGTACCAGCCCATGACAGCAGTCGTGGACAGCCGATGCCCTGGGAGTGTAACACAGGGGCAAGAGAAAGAGCCAGTGCTGCAGCCTGCATGCAGACCTTCCAGGCTTCATCACCATTGCTTGGGAGAGGCTGTCTGGGGGAAACTTTCCGAGGGCTGTAGCACCTCTGTTTGCCTGTTGCTTGCCTCAGCTGATGTCAGATCCATTTACAACACTCAAACATCCGTCCTTCAGGGCAGACTCTGGGGACTTCTGTGTGGAAGTCCAGGCTGGGTTATCGCAACACAGAATTGCAGTACCTCTGCACTCTGGCACTGAATGCTCAATTCAGGGTCCTGAAAGACCTGTAAGAAGACCGCTGTTTCTTAGAAGACCAATTAATGAGCTACAGGAGGGACTGAACTCTGAAGAGACAAAGCAGCGATGATACAGAACTGCTTAGATTGGTCAAACCAGTATCTGAGAGGGATGAAAGGAGAAAACACCTGGTGCCAACAAGTGCCAGACTAACACAGGATGGAAGAGTAGTGTGCAATGCTCGTATGCAATGCTGGGTTTGACATGGGCTGTTACGAGTTGGACATTGTTGTAAGCTACCCAGAGACTCTGGAAAACAAAGTGTGATGCTATATAAAAATGGAGGGAGAAAATATATCTTAACTGGAATATAATGATCAATTCTGCGTATTTCTCTACAAAGGAATCTAACAGGAACAATTAGACACAGGTAAGACAGAAGAGAAAATAACTAAAAGAGGAGCATGCACAGGAGGGTTACAAACCATTGAAAAGTATAGAAAAGTCGTGACCAAACCTTTCTAAAAAGATACAAGAGCAACAGACCGACTTGAAAGACAGTAAATGGAAGAGTAAATATTTTATTGAACACATAATTGACCTGTATAACTCAAAGCACCAAGATCAATGTAAAAAGATTTAAGCATTTTAAATGATTTTTAAAAATAACCACTTTTGTAGACTATGATGACATTCAAAATTACATCAGAATAGATCAAGACATTTTTCTATATTTATGTAAACTTATAACAGTAGAAGTCCTCCAAGTCATAAGAGAGTAACTGACTTTTAAGAAAAAAATCCCCATATGTGAACAGAACTGAAGCTCAACTGTCTACATCTTGTGGGGTTTTGCTCTTTGTGTGATCTACCAAATATGGTCTATCTCAAGACACTGAGCGAGATGGAGCGTTGATCTCGCTTAATTTGGCAAATCCTGCTGGCCTTGCGTGCGTTTTATTCTGTGAGCTTTTTTGAAGGAATGGTGCCTCTAAGCTATGAATAGACAATAGAAGGGATTCTATGTGAGTAATATCCTTTTATCTCTGGTGTTACTTTGCTTCTGAGTTCGGGCATGTTAACAGAGGGTTTGGTTTTTCAAAGGCCAATGCTTTTAAACAGGTGGTTGTTATCTGATATTTGCATTATACATGTGAAAACACAGCATTCAGTAAATCTTGTCTGTCTTCATAACCAGTAATACAGTTATCAGATATGCTACATGGGCAATTTAATTCTAGTCACCCATAGCAAATCTCCTTGATAGAATAAAGAAATGTCTTCATAAGTAGCCCCCTTTTTGTGAGCGTCCTTTTCTGATAACAAAAAGAATATCTTAGGATTGCAGTTGTAATGCTTCTGAACATGGTAGTTTCCACTGAAAAACGCAAATCAGCATACATTTTATTATCTATTTTTTATATAGAACTAGCATGGGCTAGGCACTTTATGGAGGGATTATAGAAGGGAATTTCCCTGAAGAGGTTACAGTACAAAGAAGCTACAAACAGGTGGAGGGGCAGAGATGGGAGGCAATAGAGCGCAGGTGTCTGAAATCAGACATGGAGTATCTACTGCCTCGGATCTGTAATTTCCTCTCTTTTAATGTATGGTTGTGTTGGGTTTTTTTTAATGACTTTTGTACAGGGATGACTAAGATTATAGGCATTGTTAGGAAAAGTCACATAGAAGCAATTTCATACTGGGAAAAAATGTGGATCTTTTTCCTCCCCCCTTGCCATAGCCTCATAAATTGTGACTGTTCTAGCTCAAGCTTTTCAATATAATCATTCCCAAGCAGTGAGTCTGTATCCTGAGTAGCAAGCAAACATTGATCACTCATCCATTGCTTTTGGAAGATGTCATCCTCTTACTGCTGCTGGTTGAGCAGAACATATATTCTCTCCTCAGTCTGAAACTGTAAACACTCTGTAGTATTATAGTTCCTGTCATCGTTAGCAGCTGAGGAGCAGATACACAACCCCTCAGCTGTCCCTTAAGTGATATGACAACCTTACCAGGATGGCAGAGCAGACCTTAGAAGGTAGCATCTGCTTCAGGCACCTCAACTAATTCTGTGAATTGGAAAAAATTCTGTAAGGGTTAACAGGCAGGCTACTCTGAGCACCCAGTTTAATATAACCTTGTTGCAAACTTTCCAGTAATAGTCTTTCTCATTCTACACTTTCCTCGGAGTCTGGGTGCATACTGTGTAGCACCTGGAAGGATAATTTCTGTCCTTCAGGAGGGATTATGAGTGAAGTATTGGAGAGGTAACAGAACCTCTGCTCACCAAGAAATGAGCTGATTGCTGCCTGGGTCAGCACAGAGGCTGGAATTAAATCACCATCAACCTGCTGTGTGCATAATGAACCGACAAATGTGTCAGAGATTTTTTTTTTTTTTTTTTTTGTATGCATGATACAGATGTTTGGGTTCAAATTAATGAAAGCTTGGATTAGTTGTACAGTGCAAACATGTTAAATTTAGGAACCTGGAGCTTGCAAGGGACTTTCCAGGTCTGCAAGCTCAACTTCTGCTTGTCATGTATAGCCTCATGATATTGCACTGTCCATAAAGTTACCGAGCTTCCTCAGGCTCCATTTTAAACATAGCTGGGTTCTTTCCCCAGTACTGAAAGTGGATGGCTGCTCAAAAAACTCTTCTCTGAAGCTTAAAAACCTTTTTCTGATTTCTAGACTAAATTTATTCACGCTACATCAAAGCTGTTTGTTTGTGTGGCAATCTTATTCTTCATCTAAAGCATTTCTTTTCCCTTGGTAGCACTTGTATGCTGATGCATTAACAGGGAGATACTATGTCGGTTTTCAGCCTCCATTCAGCTGTGCTGAGGAAGCCAACCACTTTTATCTTCCTCTCATAAAATAGTCTCTCTTCTCCTGATGGTTTCAGTAACCTTTCTCTGCTCTTCTTCCAGTGTGAATTCATTCTTTAAGTGTGGATATACAGAATGAGGTAGATTAGTCCAGATGAGGTCTCATCTGCATCTTACTCTAATGACACACCTCTAGTTTTGCTTTACTGAAGACACCTTGATGTGATAGAGCATTGCATTTGCCTTTTTTGTGTTTGTGTCACATGGGTCAGTTTTAGATACCCTGTGATCTACTCAGAACACACATCTTTCTTCTCTTCCAAACTTGGAGTTGATTGTCTGTCACAAAATGCTTTCAGGAAAACTAAGCAACTGGGGCTGGTCCTCATATGGATGTGAGATAGGGAAAGATAGAAAACAGAGTAGGAGAAAGTGGTTACTTCTTGAAGTAGGGGAATGTCACAAGGGTTGTTCCTTGGAGGCCTGTGTTGTGAACAGCTTGTGCTGTTCAACGTATTCACAAATGACCTGGAAGAGGGAGGTAACAAAGTTTGCTAAAGACACAAAATTATTTAAGGCAGTAAGGATGATGGAAGAGCCACAGGGCAACTGGGCAGTAAAATGGCACGTGAAAATGAGTGCAGATAAAATGTTAGGTCATGCACACAGCAAAACCAGTCATAGTTTCACATATGAAGTGATGGGATCTGTACTTGTGGATCCCCGGATCTTGCTGGAGGGGCAAGATCCTGGAGTTCCGATAGACAGGGCCAAGAAAGGGTCAGCTCAGTGGTAGTCAGAAACACCAGTCAGACGTCCAGCGTTATTAGGGACGGAGTAGAACACAGGGTGAAAAACCTTCTCTGCAACTTCATAAATCTGATTCAGCTGTGTCTGGCGTGCTCTGTGCAGTTCCGGTTCTCTTATCTCAAAGCGGATAAAGCAAACAGAAGGTGAGCAAGAAAAAAAGCCATTAATTAATACGATTTTCTGGGATTCAAAAGATTGAGCTTGGGTAAATTATTCATAATGTCATTAAAATTCAGATACAACTGAAGTTTCCTGTCAGGTTAGCTAACATGGAGAAACTACACCTCATGCGTTTCTTCTCTAAGACTTTGTAGGTTGTAACGATAAGACGTTTTGCCCGTCTTTCATTGTCTGGAAGTGTCTCTATGCATCTGAAATAAAAAGAACATTTCCTTTTCTTACTCTGCTGGAAAACTTAAAAGAGCAATGCTTCTATTATTAAATTCATTAACGTAGAGGGGAAATCTCTTGTGTTCATATAAAACCTTAAGGGGCTTGCAGAGCAGCCAGTGTCACAGGGGAGCAGGCAGGGGGTTCCCAGGAGCCCTCAGGGAATGTCTGCCCAGTCCAGTGCTGCACTGGGCAGACTGGGTGAGTGCAGAGTGAGCCCAGTTCAGAGATCAGAAGCAGCATAACCCTGTACGCACTCAGCTCTGCCTGGGCTCCTCAAGATAGCTAGTTGCAGTAGCTCTGGAAAATGCCTCGTTGTGCAGCAGTAACGTAACCCAAATGAACTGGCAGATTTGGGGCTGCAGAATTACTAGGGCCTGTCTGCACTTGCTTGGTTTGATATCAGCGTAAAGACTGCCCAAACTAGATTTCAAGAGATTTCCTCTTCCTTGCTGCAATGAAAACAAAATACTCATTTTTTAGTTGGCAAACAGAAGAAAGCATTCCTGGTTTACGCTGGATTTACTGTTCTTTTCTGTGCCTGTGATTTACATTTAGAACCAGGCTGTCTGGCAGAGTGTGCTTTGGCAGCATAGCTGCTTGCGCTAGGTACAAGTGTAATTGCACACATTTGTGGAATTGAGATCGCTGGCCATGATCAGCCTGTACACCAGTGGATACATTCCTGCACTCTGAACAGATCGCTATTGATGCTTCTAGTGTGTAAATGACTAGGTAAAAATCCAGCGACAGTGGTTAGATCCCAGGAGTTCTGCTGTGAAAATGGTTGTTCTGTTTTTAGATATCTTTGTTGGATTATCATCTAAACACCTTGAGGAAGTATGGAAGTATATAGCATGGAATGCTGATTATAATACTTCTATGTAATTTAAATGATTCCCACAAAAGGTCTTAGAGTGTTTTACTATAAAGTAGATGTAGGAACATTTTTCTGCAGTATGGATTATTCTGCTTGACAAGGTAGGTAAAAGAAGTTACATCACTTTTTAAAACTAAACAAAAAGGTCAGTAGGAAAACCCAGAATAAAACACAGGTTTCCTGGCATAGGTTCCAACTCCTGACTAGGCATCATTTCCTTCTGCAAAATAAACATTTATAGAATTATGTTCACAATTTTGAAATATACAATTTTTTTTTTTATTTTTACTTGCTTATTGCTAGTACTTAGGCTTTGTTTGCCTGCTTAAGACAGACCTTTGTCAAGAATAGCAGAATTCAGAATTAGCAATAGTGAAGTGGTCTTTTTTTCCCCTCACACAATATAGCCAATATCAAATTGGTATGTGAGCTCCCAGCTTTAGCTCAACCTGTGCCTCCTGTGCTTTGTTCCAGGTTATGGACACACAGTGCCTTTATCTGATGGAGGAAAGGCCTTCTGCATCATCTACTCAGCCATCGGGATCCCATTTACACTGCTTTTCCTGACAGCAGTGGTACAGCGCGTCATTATATATGTCACCAGGCGGCCTGTACTGTATTTCCACATTCGCTGGGGCTTCTCCAAGCAGGTTGTTGCAATCATCCACGCTATAGTCCTTGGGTTCATCACTGTCTCGTGCTTCTTCTTAATCCCAGCAGCAATATTTTCTGTTCTGGAAGACAACTGGAATTTTTTGGAATCTTTTTACTTTTGTTTCATTTCGCTGAGCACCATTGGCCTCGGAGACTATGTGCCAGGAGAAGGCTACAATCAAAAATTCCGAGAGCTGTATAAAATTGGAATTACATGTAAGTATCAAAGTAACCAGTTAAATAAAAGGCGTTTGATTTAAAAAAAAAAAAAAAAAAAAAAGTCAGACTTTTCCTCTCCATTCTGTGGATGGTGATTGTTTTGTGAACTGTCAGCTAGCAAACTGGGCATTGTAGGTAGCTGTGCAAAGAGGAGACCTTTAAATAAGGTCAATTTTCTTAGTTAAGAAAGAAGAAGCTAAAACCAGAATTCCATTGTGCTAAACTATAGCTACTTAGTCTACTATTAATAGCAGAAAAAAATGCTCACATTACTGTTATGAAAATGGTTATGAGCATCTTGGGCTAAGATTTCCGTGCACCACAGAGATGGGAGGATGATCCTTGTAACCTAAGGTCATCTCATCAGGTGAGATGACAGGTGGACAGAGAGGAGTCGAGGAGCAAGGGGAAATGAGGCAGAATAGCAAAGTTTCTGACTCCAGTTGTAATAGAAGGTAGCTGAAGCTGGCACTGGTACGTACCAGACAAGTAGACTGAGATGATAGCAAAGCAAGACCACAAATGTTAAATTTGAATTGTTTAATTATATTTGACACAGAAGAGAGGCACAGTGATCAGTGATTTGATCAAAGTAGAGCTAAGAAGATTGTCTTTGTGTTGGCATACTGAATGAATGTATGCTCAGGGCAATACTCTCCAGTGAGAGTGTTTTGAAGCATCCCAGTTTCTGATATGGCTTCAGTCTGCACAGTCCTGGGTCATCAGATGCACCAGTTAAAAGATATGAACAGCCAAAACAAACTTTTCCTGTCAGGTCCATTTCTTAGGCAGGTACGCATTTGTCTGTGCTCCTGTGCATGATCCAGCAATCCTAATGTAGGCAAAGCATCCATTAACTTGACTTTGCGTTTTACCTAAAGAAAGATTGGGCCTTGAATTTTCATTCCTTGAAGCAGAGCCTTGAACTAGCCAACAGAACACTTTATTTTATTCTCCTGCCAGGCCTGTTGTCATTGCAGGAGATTTCCCCCTCTATGCATCATGTTTATTTTACCAGCAGTAGCTTTTAATTATTACCCTGCTGATCTGCAGAGTTGATTTGGGGATGCTACATGAAGTGAATGGAGAAAGTCACCTATAGTAAAGGCCTTGTAAAAACTAGCTGTTTTGAAAACTCAAAATCAGAAGAAAACATTATGTCTGAGATTATCCTTTTTCAATCTTTAGAACACTTAAGAAATAAATTGCAGGAAATACTAAAATGAAAAAGTAGCTTTTAGGCAAAGTTATGGCCTTAGAATATTTAATTTCAACAGTTTTTAAGGTCATAACTTTTAAATTATTATCTTTCCTTTCATGTGAACAATTCAAGGAACCAAACAGGATGTATAAAATGTTTTCTTGGTGAAAGCTAAATTTTCTTCAAGAAAGCTTTTGGAGTTCTGTATCAGAAAATGCTTAATGAGTGCTACAGGCTTTTCAAGAAATTTAGGAGAAGACAAGTCTTCTTCTAAATCAAGTGGTGATCAGCTGGACTGAGTTTCAGAGGCAATTACGAAATTCTCAGTGCAGATTTATAGATGCCTTTTAATTGGCGTGGCTTTGTCACTTCATCCTTGTGTTAATGCAGGTCTCCTATTTGATGTCATGAGATAAAGCTTAAAAACAATTCCTAAATTTTAGCTGTAGTGCTGATTTAGATCAGTACCTGGTATTGCAATATTGATTTAATGGTGCTCCTGGAAGGGAAAGGAGAGTGTTGTTGCCAGTGAATAATCTGTAACTACAGGTGAAATATTTATGCCTTTAGGTAACGGAACAGTGACCATATGTAGATTATAATAATTAATCTGTGTTGCTCTTTCAGCACATTTAATGTTCAGCCTTTGGATGAGCATGTTGTACTAATAATTATAAACCTAGCTCCTGCTTGATTTACTCCTTCAAATGATAAAATATTCAAGTAGTCATGCTGCTCATTAAATTATAATGATCAGTAGCAGGGATCTAATGAAACATTGAGATTAAGAAGTGCTCATTTTAACACCTTCCCTCAAATTCTAGATGCATATGTTTGGGGGGGGGGGGGGGAAGAGCACAGTGGGCTGCTAACCATACAAAGCTCCATTTCCAAAAGCCTCAGTCTATGAGAGCTGACTATTACCTTTAAAAATCAGAATTAGTACACCACCAAAGGCATCAGCAATATCATTTAAGTAATACCTCCAAGTTTGGATGGTTTATGTATGTTAGTAAAACATTGCAAATAATCTTCAAGGCGTCATCAGATATAGAAATTTTGTCAGATTTTTAAAATATCAGCAGTAATTTTACAGTAATTTTTCATTTTTATTTTATTGGTTTTTTACATGTTTCTAGTTGCTTTGTTTTTCCACTTATTTCAGGGTGTTGGATATCTTCTTAAAACTTTAAAGGAAAATATTTCAAAACTTGTCATGAAATATAAGTGATTTGTCCTGCTAAACTGGTGCAAACAACAAATAACCATAGTTAGCTGCCATATTTTTACTTGTGTTTGTAACATGTAGGAATATTAAGGGAAAAAAATCTTTTGAAGAGCACATAATCATGAAGGTCATAAGTAAGTGGGGGAGTGTGCATGGGGTAAATTTTAGTATTCTGTTCCATTTAATGCCTTTACATATTTTTCTCTTGTACGGTTGTAACAATTAAAGCTACTAGCGTTACTTTTTTTGATTATCTGGGGTCTTGTTGATTGTAGAATGAAAGAGGAGAAAAAAAGGATTTGACAGTCCAAAGTGGGTTACAGAGCTCTGAAACTGGGTCATAAAGAAAATTAACATACTATTCAGAGATGATGGGGTGGGAAAAGTTACAGGGATAAAACTGTTCCAGGCCCACTTAATTTGCTAATAATTAAAACACTTTTTTTTTTTTTTTTTTTTTTTTTTTTTTTTACCCAGGTTATCTGTTGCTGGGCCTTATCGCAATGTTGGTGGTTCTTGAGACTTTCTGTGAACTCCATGAGCTCAAAAAATTTAGGAAGTTGTTTTATGTGAAGAAGGACAAGGAAGAGGACCAAGTGCATATAAT
Source organism: Platalea leucorodia (assembly GCF_965183815.1). Classification (NCBI taxonomy): domain Eukaryota; kingdom Metazoa; phylum Chordata; class Aves; order Pelecaniformes; family Threskiornithidae; genus Platalea; species Platalea leucorodia. The sequence continues at coordinate 45,517,498 of NC_138825.1, read as the reverse complement.
GGAACATGACCAGCTCTCCTTCTCTTCCATCTCAGACCAAGCAGCCTCCATGAAGGACGATCAGAAGGCAAATGAGCCTTTTGTGACTTCCCAGTCCCCAACTTCCAACGACAGCTCTCTAAACAATTAATACGGGGGTATCCATACCGTTGTTTTGGTGCATTTATGCTACTTACCATAAGAAATAGAATGCCTCATATTTTTTTTTTGAAAATATAAGAGCTGGAAGACTGTGCTACTTTAACAAGGATTCATCACTTCTGACATAGAAAAGACTTCTGGGAAAAATGTGGGAGCCACCCTGGGAATAGGGAATAAATGTAGGATGTGGCTGGGAACATTAGGCCATTTTGCTTGAGGGATAAGGAGTTGTGTGTACCACTTTCAGAGGTGTAAGAGAGAAAGGCTTGCACAAGCAACTTCATCCAACATCTTCAGGAGAGTAGGCCTTCACTGACATCCAACTCATTTAGTCGCACGCCCCATTTTGCAACTGGGTGACATAGCAAATTTTGGGATGTGCACTTCCGATTGTCAGAAGCGTCATCACAGACTAATCCAAACACACCAAATATCTTAATCTGGAAAACATTTCCAGAGCAATATCTGGAGGATCTGCTGGAGGCGGGGAGTATCTAGATCATCCCTCTATTACCCAGTAACTTGCAGGTGCAAATAATAATTCTAGGAATGAGAAAACAAAGGCTCTGGTCCCTCCTTTGCCCATGCCACTTACATTCAAATTTCCTACTTCCTTAAAAGGTCCCCTAAATCACATGAAAAATGTTGTTCTGAAGAGAGTGTGCCTTGAGTCTTCCACGCTGTTTGTCTTTGTATGAAATACTTTTGTAACTCTGAGAGGTAGCAAGACCAGTTCAAAGTGCTGGGTGAGATAGGGTAGTAAGGAAGGGAGACAGCTGCATTTCAGTCCCCTGTCCTCTGAAATGGGCAGGAGTGCATTTTTAGTTTTTAGCTATGTGGAATGCAATGAAAAAGAGCCAGCGTGTGCCACGATTGGCGGAGTCATGTGCTTATGGCACTCTCCAAGTAGATGGTTGAAATCTGTTCAGCAGAAGAAGGACTCAGTGCTCTTTCTTCCACAGTCCAACCCAGTGTGTGCTCTCTGCTGAGCTGATAGGTAAGTGGAGGAGAGAATTAGTGTCACCTTTGAACGTAGCCCCTTTTTCTTCTTTTGCTTTTCTAACTAGTACTCGGAGCACCTTAGAGGATAAGGGAATGTTTCGGGGCAAAACAATTTTTCAGTTTTTCATGTGGCAAGAAAAAAGGAAAAATGTCACATTTGGTTCGGATGGAACCGCAATTTTTTCCCCCTGGGAAAAGTCACTAAAAAGTCAAGATCTCGCTCAACTTCCGAAGCTGGAACCTCTTTGGCTGTAACCGGAGAGATGTTTTAGTCCAGCTACCAGTCACTGTGCTGAATGCAGGGACCTCGGAGTGAATTTCAGCAAGCAGGAGATGAGACTTAAGTGGTTGTAGTACTCTCTCTTCTGGCCTTAAGAATCTACGATATGGGAATCTTGATAATGCTTTGCAGTGAACAAAAGATCTGGAGCACAAATAGCCATATTAGGACAGCCTCCCACATAGGAATAGTGTAGAGGAGAGCCTTTTCCCTGCAGTGCAAGCATGCCAGATCGCCTGTAATTTGGCTTTTAGTGTTTAGAGCTGAATAATATTTTACTGTAAAAGAAAAAAAATGCAGTGTGTCTAGATTTAGCGCACATGGGAAAAATACTTGAAAGTAAATAACCCAAAATATACTGTGTTTGAGCTTAATTATAGCTAGCATCAAACAGATTTTATATCTTTACTGGAAAAACTTACTTTATGGTTGAATCAGCTGAAAGTCTTCAATTAAAATTTATATTTATAGAAATCCAGAGCTAAAGGTTTTGGTTGTTTTGGGTTTTATAGATTAGGTGAGAGCACACTGTGTTTGCATGTTCCCAGGAAAGTGGCTATTTTTATACTGCTTAAGTTAACACAGTTCTATTTATAATGAATGTTAACCAATATATATGTACATATATACATAAATGTATTTATATACTGTACATATATCATAAATCACCAGAGTTTAACAGACTTAGGAATGGCATTTTAGGTATTTTTTTTTTTCCCTAGGGTTCTCTTTATACAGTGAATAATTGAAAACTATGGCATTAAAATGACGCTGACATAAAATTAAGAGTACTGTACTATAAGAAACATTTATACTGTTTTTTTCAGTGGAATTTTATTGATTGTTTTCAGTACCTTAAAATTCAAGATTTCTTTTAATTTCAGTGTAACATTAAGCTCTAACGGATATGCACAGATGCTAAATGATACACAAGGTTAATTTTGTAGCGTGTACACAATTGCAAAATGTAGACACATGAAATGAAAGCACAGAATTCAAAGCAGAAGCGATAAACTAAGCAGTATACTGTGATATAGGTGAGTATTTGTTATTTTAAACTTAAATAAAAAGTCTGGCTTTTGCCTGCCTGCACTATGAAGTGAGGAGTATTTTCTTTAGTAGCGTGTGTGCGTGCACATACTGTGCAAAAATCCTGTCTGCGTTTGTCAAGATTGTGCATCCTTCAGTTAGCCTTCCTCAGCTCAAGGAGGGACTGTTAATGCCAGAGTGTGTTACCTAGCCTTGATATTAATAGTAGCCTAGTAGTGTGTTGATTATTCTTATAGGAAAAAAAGCATTCCAAAGTGTGTTTGTTTTTGTTTCAGATGCTGACTGATTACAGCAAATAAAAAATAGTGGCATAACATTTATCTTGTCTTTATAACCTAACTACTCCAATATTTGAAGGAAAACTGAAAAACTGTCATTGCAGGTTATCAGTACTACCAATGAAAATAATGGCCTTCATTTCCTCCAGCTTTTACATCTTCATGTGAAGGTAACGCACAAGATCAGAATAGTTAAAACTGGAATCCAGATTACAAGGAGAAAGATTATTGTGCAAGAACCTTAGCATGAAGTGCTTATATTTCCCAGAGGCGAATGGTGAAATGGGTGCATGTAAACCCGAATGGAGAGCATTGGTCATAAAACAATGGTGCTGAAACAAGAGTTGCAAGAGGGAGTTAGAAATGTGAGCAAATGACTTGGACGCAGAAGAGGAGTGCCTGGGTCCAATCCTCACACTCCTGTCTTCAATTGGTCCCTGCATATACCCCATTAATAGCTTTATTCCCATGCTACAGCTGACATTTGCCGTCTTCTCTTTGTCTTTCAGTCATTAAATATAAATGTGGTTTATTATTATTTCAAGGGAAAGAACAGGCAGGCCATTCAGTTGTGTTGGGGGAAAGAAAATGGAAAAACCCACTTGAGTTTTGATCTTGGAGCTGAGCGACAGCCACATTTGTCCCTCTGAGAACATGTCCTCTTCCCTAAGAGTTTCTTCCCAAGGCTCGGCAGTAGCAACTAGTGCAGGTGAACACGAGACTTGCTGAAGGTTGAAATGAGTAATTTTCTAAGTAGGTAGCTTCAGAGACTTGGGTGGTTTGCAGCTTTAATGCCAGCACTACAAAAGTTACCCAGCTGGGTGTTTACGTCAAAGTAATTGCACAAGAGCAGCAGTTCTGGATTACATTAAATGTTTGTCTAGCCCAGTAGTTTCTCTCTGGCAATGGCCAGGAGCAGACCTGTGTGAACTTGTGTAAGGAGAGGGAAAGCATGTAGCAACAGTTCCCCAGAATATTCTCCTAGCTCCCATCAATGTGCAGCTCTGGATCTATGATAGTATCTAGGAGGTACGGAAAGTCAGTGTAGGTATGCTGTGTAGAAAATGTGCTACGCTGATGTGCGTCCTCTCTGTTTTGGTCAGTAAGAGACTGTCCCGCACAGGATCAAATGAAGATTACCTCTTACTTTCCTACAAAGCAGTTCCAAGTTAAGTGCTTTGCAGCGACTAGGTGGGGTAGCACTAACACTGTGACTGCATGGGACGGTCTCTTGAAAAAGGGAAGAAAAGCAGGGTAAGGCCTTTTACGCGCTGGTACTCGGACGTTGCTGTCCTCTGGATGGGTAGGAACACACACACAACCTGTTTGCTGATGCTACATCTTGCAACTCCTTGTTACCGTTTGCTTTGTAAATAGTAGTCAGAAATGTACTGAGATGAACCATAAGTTGCTAAAAATATTACTGCCCTCATGCTGTTCCATTATTATTCATTCTTCTAGATTCTGCTTTCCACTGAAGCAAAAGAAAGTTGCTATAGCTGGAAGCTGCGCTATATCAGGTGTGCACCAGTACAAAAGAACAGGGTTTCTGTTCTCTGCGGAGAGTTCCACTAGTAACCGTCATTATCATAATAGGTATCAAGAAGCTCCTAGACAGCCAAAAAAGTGTGTATCATCTTCATGGTGCTTGTTTCAAACAGAAACAGTAATTTTTGAAATCGCTGTGACTAGCTCTGCAAATTCACATGCTTGCTAATGCATATTAGGCACTTGATGTGTGTCCTTTTTAACGCCTACAGTGTTAGTCTCATCACTTCCTAAGTTACCATTCTACTTGCTTTTTACCATGGATTTCCTGTCCCGGTTATCTTCAAAGGTCATTGCGTTGCCACTGATGATGAGTGCTGTGATGATGCAGAGTTATTTTGCTGGTGATGATGCCGGTTTGTCAGAGCCTTTGCCTTAGCTGACAACGAGACCACCTCACGTGTGGCCGTGGGGGCCAAATGACAGATTTAGGTAATGAGGAGGGACAGTGTGGCTGGGAGCAGGTGCACGGGCTGACAGCCAACGTCAGGACAAAATCATCCTGGCAGACTGCTAAGTGACCACATAGTTTTCACCAGGCTTCGTTGCCTGTCACTAGGAGTAAGAGGAAAATGCTTCCAGAGGAAGGAAGGAGGAAGGACATTGCCAAAAGTCAACTGAAATGAAGTTCAATGGAATTATGCGTTTTCACAATTTGTCTATAGTCTGTGGCTCTCTGCTGCTTCAGTTGCGCTGTACGTACCATCAATCAGGAAAACAGTTTGGCATTGCCCCAGTCTATGGTTCCTGTGCTCCCTGAAGCAAGTTATACTTGTTATCGTAACAAGTTTTTCTGTATTACGGTCACTAAGCGCTCAGACCCATGAGCAGGAGCGTAAGTCAGCATCACTGCTGAAACTTTGCAGGGGCAAATGTGGCTCAGGGCACTGCCTGGCCCTGGGGCTGCCTCCCTTTTTAAATTCCAGGCTGTCTGGGAAGAGAAAAGTGAAAACTCTACCTTAAAAAGTGAGAAACCTACTCTCCTGGGAGGCTCAAAGCTCCCCAAACCCGTTTTGTGTTAGTCCCAGAGGTCTTGTAGTCTTGAGCATACAGTATATATGTGCAAGTATCTAGACTAGCGCTCAGTTTCTGTATGCCTAGTTTTTTGAGACTGGTCAACCCACTGAACCTTCTGAATTTATCTTCCCCCTTTAAGAATGTGCCTCTCAATATTCACTGGCCGCCCCTGAGCGCTCACCGGCACCTTGCTGGGCCACTTCAGCAGGCAGCGAGGTGAGATTAAGAGAACAGAAGGGACTCGTATCCCATCTGCCCTGAGGAGGAGCGGCGGTGGGAATAGGTGAGGGGACAGCTAGTCACTGGGAAAGCCCCGTCCCTGCCCACGAGTACACGTTAACTTCAGCTGCAGCCACCACTAGGTGCACCAGTTTATATCTAAAACTTGTTCCAACGTCGGGCATATAAGGGCTGTATGATTCACCTGGCTGCACTCTCTGTATGTCAGCCAAAGTTCATGCTGCTAGTAACCTAATGACTATAAAAACTAATAGCTCATCTAGAAGAATTAAATTATTTTATTTTTCTTTTTAAGTAAGTAAGTGCATCATTGCTGTGCTTCTGGGCGTTATTTAGACTCTAATTTTATTCTGGCCTGCAATGCCACGTTATCCTACAACTGTATAGCTTCTGTCTCAGCTATGCATGGGCAAAAATTAATTAGCATGCTTGCATAAACAGAAGGCAGCAAACTGTAATATCAGTTTAAAAGGGAAGTAGCAAATCCTAATTCTCCATTCCTGGGCTGGTTTCCTGATTATGGGCAAAGATCTGTTAAATTTGTTTAGCGATTGGCAGCTGTGATTTGAGGCATGCTTTCTGAGCAGACATGCAAAAAATATTGATGTCCAGTAATAAAATACGATATCACCTTTGGGATTAAGTCCTCCAAATGTTTAGTTAGCTGGTTTTGCAGATTAATCCTATTTGCATGGAGTAATAAGTCCTTGTGTGAAATTTATTATGCAAAAATTAAAATCCATGCTCCATTTATTCCTACTGCATGTTCAGAGAAAAGAAAAAATCAATAGGAAAGAAGATGGTGACCTTATTTCATACCCCACCTCCCAGGGAGCTTGACCTGGTACTGCTGAACCATGCTCAGAGCTGAGAACATCCCCTGGCTGTCCAGGCCTGCGCGGAGCATAGAGGCAGGCAGTCTTTGCCCCGGGAAGGCTTGCAAGCAACATCCCCATCCTCGAGAAGACAGGGCTGCCCGGGGGAGCGGCGAGGCGAGAGCAGCTTCCCCGGGGTGCAAGAGGAGAGACCACGGCTGCTCTGAGGCTGAAGGTAAATAGCAAAGATGACCAGTAAAGGAGAGGACGCGGTGGGACATGGAGGGGGTAGGGGCAGACGGCTCCAGCCCCTGGGGAAGGACCTGCGTCTGCTGCAGCGTGCAGAAAGGAGTAAAATAATTTGATATCAGGATTATCAAGTAGGGGGGGCTGTTGCTTTTTGAAGTTACTTTACTTTTAATCTTCCAGACTGAGTTGTGGGGGGCTTTGACATGTAGTGCAAAGAAACACAGAGAAGGAGGAACTAGTGAATCTGTAAAAATTAGGAGGTGTTGAGAGACAAGATGCATTTCTGTCTTTTAAAGGCAGAAATGACCCTTGTGATGCTCTTCCCCGACCCAAGACACGTCAGCAGTAGATGTATTTCCAAGCATGACAGAGACTCTACCCCAGCTCTCATCCCCTGTCCCAGACACTAATTACCTTCTCTGTCAAAAATTTCCTGCTTCCCTTGTCTGGCTGCACATTTTCTAATGAATTGTTCCAAAAGCAGTATTTCTATAGGGTTTTGTTATGTTTTTGTCTGCTAGGTGACAGACCACATTACATTAGCTATCGGCTTGCGCTGAGAAGATAAGCATCCCTTAATGTCCTCTTTAATAGGCGAAGCAGGCTGAGCTCCTCTGGGCGCTGAACGCAAGTATCTTGTCAAGAGCTCAGCTCATTCCTAGTTCAGTTTTTCAACATGAATTTTTCAGCGCAGGCACTGAAACCAGGGTGCCGCGCTCCTGCCAGTACCCAGGGTGGTACCTCTGCAGAGGAGCTGGGCTGTGGCCATGGAGCAGAAAGGGGAGATGGCATTAGCCACCATGCCCCTACCACCCTGCTTTCTGTCTCCCTGGGGACCTCCAGGTTTCTCTTTATCCCCCTCCTCACCGGCCCCACGGGGCACGGCTGGTGCCACAGCTGGGGCTGCGGCGCAGGAGGTACTGGTCCCTGCCCCTGCTAACCCCTGGGGGAGATGCATGGGGACAGGGGAGAGGCTGTGGCAGCACCAAGTCCTCTCTGCCCAGAGGGTCCTAAGTGTCTGAGACAGAGACATTGATTTTAAACACGATCTGCTGCGCCCTACAAGAGCCAGGAGCTTTGTAACCCCCTTCCAGCCCATCTGCCCAGCCTGCTGGGCGGGAGCCGTTTGTGTCTTGTGTTGACCCTCAGGATGCGAGAGGTTGCCAGGGCTCAGAGAAACACAGGCTGACCCGCTGGAAGGGAGAATTGCACATTTACTTCAGGCAATCTCAGAGCACTAATTTTAGGCAATAGGGGTAATGCATCAATCCTCCCGCCCTCCTGGCAGCGCCTTGGGAATCAACAAGGTGCTGAGCACACGTCTGAGAATATAAGTGCACCCTTGGTAGGGAGTGAAGCATCTTGCAGGGAGGGCATTGCAGAGAGAGGGGAGATGTATTTTTATTAACTTCAGGGTATAGCTCAAAAAAATGACCTGTTGCACTCACTGGAGCTGCTGTAGGGCTGTACCGGCCCCCTGTGATAGACAGTGCCCCTGTGATGCCCACTGGGGACACTTGTGCTGCGACCCCCCCTTAGTGAGGTCTGGCTTTGATTAAAATGCAGCTGAGGCTGCAATTTCCTTTTAGAGATGAGGCAAGGGCCCTAACTCCGGGGTACCGAGGTGGGTAAGGCAACATCCTCAGTCAGGCAGGAGGACCCACATCTAAACTATCCAAAAACCTGTGAGGAGCTGCCAAGTTACTGATTATTTTGATGGTGCAAGTATTGCTATCTCATCTTCTCACAAAGGAGGCTAATAAGTTTTACATTTTTTTTTCTTTGCATGTTATGCATTGAAACAACTAATCTCAAAATGTCAATAGTTCTTCCAATGGTTTTAGTCCTGAATGCCCTCAAATGTGAGTTTGGTGACTAAACAGAATTATGTATTGATCTGTACACAGACAGGAGGCTGACACTGAATGCTTGAACAAAAATAGATCCACTGGGCAAACAGTTAACCCAGGACTTTCTTCCCCAGCCGCAAAATCTAAGCCTGGGGGAAACTCCCAGAGATGATAGCCGGTAGAAGCAGAGAAGCAGGAATACATGGAAAGCACACCACCCCATTTCAGCAAGACGCCAGGAATGTTGTTTCGCTGCATCCCAAGAAAGAAGAGGATGTGTATGCACCAAACTGACTGAGCAGGGCACCTAACTGTCAGCCACAACCATTTGCTTCTGCTGTTTTTCTACCTTTTTATCGCTGTTACACTTTGCAGTCATCCTGTAGCCCAGGGGCTACCACCCTTCTTGAATGCAATCCAAGCTTGTTTTTAAATGATTTTTAGAGGCGTTGCATCAGCAACATAATGGTGTCCTAACGCCGTCACGTTGGCAGGTCCGTGAGGCATTCCCTGAGGCCGCGTGGTCAATCTGGCATTTTAATAACCCCTCGCATCTCGTGAGCTGTGAGATACAAAATCAGCAGAAAACACGTGTTGAATAACACAAGGAATTACCTCTCCAATTTCATCCAGTAGTTTTGCACCTCTCTCAAAAGGAATCAAGTTTATCATCTTGTTTATTGATTTTATAAATGCTGCTGCCGATAGATCATGGCTCTATCATGCTCTAGAAAATGCAGCCAGATTCTGTCCCTTTCATATTTTTGCTATTATTTTACCAGAGAGGAAAGTATTGACACACGCAGTTTATCCAAGAATCAGAAGCATGTACGAGACCTGGGACTTCTCCCTCAATCCCAAGAGGCCAAATTAAGCTCCTTAATGGCAAACTGGTCTCTGAAGGACTGTGAGGAAGCAAGAACAGGCATAGAACTGGGATGTGTTTCTGTTCCTCTCTTGCTTACATTCAGTTCATATTCGCACCCCCACGCAGCAGCCACGGTAGACGCTCCCATGGGAGCTTAGCAATTTTAATGTAAATTTGGCCTATTTCACATCCAAACTTTAATGCTGGGCACAAGTCATAGCATTAACAGCTCTTCTTCTATATGATGCTGTTTCTGGAAGCCCAGCTAAATGGATTACGGGAAAATATTTGTGACAGGGTGGGAGGTGCTGGATAAATACTTATCATCTAGAGGGACAAACTGGAAACAAATAGAGACTTAGGCTTCATAGCTGCTTTAGGTATGTATTCAAGCCATGGCAGAGTCGTATATGTTTTTAACAGGCTTAAGTCTTACTCAGTTATCAGTCCTCTGAGAGACGTTGCTGTCAAATGGTTTAGTCTAAATACATCCAGTGTCTTTAATGGCTGGGCAAGCCTGGTTCTGAAGGAGGTTTTGGGTAAACAGCACTCCTGCTTAGAAAAAAAGGCTTCATGCCCATTTACACTGCAGATTAGCGGCTGGGAAATATTCCTGGGTAAAAAATATGCACTTTAAATAGCAGATCCTTTGGTTATATTTAAATGGGTTGTTACCTCTTCGGGTATTTATATGCAATGTTTTCTATTTGTTGTCACTGCACAGGATTTGGTTCTCCTGTCCTAATAAAACAAGAAAGCCTGGATGAGCATTCAGCTTGGGAAGGGTACAGGCTGAAAGCCCCACTTTACAAATACTTTACAAATACAATTTCCCCCGAAATCAGAGAGTCTCTCCCAGACCACATGTACTGACGCCTGGAAATGTTTGCAGGACTGGACTCAGTCCAGGTCGGCGGAAGAAGTCCATCAGTTGCGAGGATTTCTCAGTTGCAGATAGCAATGCTTTTCTTCATTGTGCTCTTTTCTTCAGCTTCATGCTGTCAGCTGCCAAACATGAGTCACCCCCCATCACATCTAATGCAACTTAAAATTTCAAGACAAAGAGCAAGCAAAATGGTTATGTAGTTTCAGCTGACCTGGGCCACTCTGGGGTCGAGGGGACACACAAACTGGTCAGGTGCCTAAAAGTGGTCTCTGGGCCACTGAGGCATACATACACCTGGACCAACACCCTGTTGCTGCCAGCAACGGCTCTGGTGCCCTAGAGAAGAGTGAAAACCAAAATCAAAATGAACAGCATCAATCAAGAAAAAGAAAATCTGTCTTGGAGCCTGGGGATAACCAGGAAACCGGCCAAGCATGGGATTGAATAGCTAAATCTAGTGTCACAAATGCATGTGACTAAATCTCCTTTCAACTGGAACGCTGAATAATGCTAAAGGAATTGAAACCCCATATCTTACACCATCATTTCCAAAACCAAGAACCATCCCCATGTTCACACAAGCTCTTCTGTAACCTAATGCAATGCTGTCTTGTAACAGTCAGATACCTTCTCCCAGCATCCCTGTTCAAAGGCTGCTCTGGCACTTTATTTCTTAAAATTAAATATCTTCTTCTTCTTTCCAACCCGAATTCTTTCAGGGTCAGTGTACACCTGGTCAGTCTTGTACCAGCTTTTATCTGAACGGAAATAATTCCTCTCTCTTCCTGTATTTATTCCTCAAATGTAATCCATCACTCTCTCAGTCTTCTGATAACACAGCTACACAAGACAGGCTATTTAATCTACCCTCAAGAAACAGGGAGAATCATCTCTTGTTTCCGAGTAGCCCTTTTCCCTCTTGTCTGCTTAAAATCATCTTCTTGAAAGGCAGGTGAGAAGTGCACGCTGACAGCTCAATGAGGCTGTTGCGGCGCCTTAACCCGCGCCAGGGCCTTCCCTGCCGCTGTGGAAAACATTTCACCCGACACCTCCTGGACCTGCTGTCACGTCTTCCCTGGCTGCCGAGGTCGGGAGGCCAAGCAGCAGCGGATCGTTTGGCAGTGCCCCCAGATCACCCTCCTTCCCAGCATCCCTTGATAACGTCTCAGCACGTGGCAACAGACCTTCTCCTTCGACCCCAGGTGAATTATGCCACACTTTTTTTCCATCACAGTTCATGCTTTTACTAGCCCCAGGGCTACCTAATTCTTCCTACAAAATAACCCAGTCATCCATTATAAACACAGGCCTTGTCTTGCACTGTAGGCATGAAGGGAAATGGGCTAATTTGTGATTTGAGATACCTTTGTGTGCTGGTAACACCCTTACCAATTAGTGTTCTTATACTGTCCTTCTCACCCAAGTCCTTACGCTGTTTATAATTCCTGCAGTACGTCCCATCTTTACAAACAAATCCTTGTGAGTCACTGTACTAAGTTCTTCTGTAGAGATGAGGCCAACCAATCTATGCTATTGACTGGAATAACCTTTTTTGATTTTTCACAGCACTCTCCATCTGTATGCATTTGTACATAATAACCAGCTATTTCTATGATCACATTTTCTAATTCTTTTCAGTGAACGTGATGCTTTTTGTTATATGCCTAACTTGCCCCTGCTCATTGATAAAATGTAACAAAGGAGATGAAAAATACTTGCCGTGTGTGCTTGAAAAAAATAGGAAATGGCTTGATGGTTACAGAAACACTGGCTTTATGTATCATGAAATACAAGATCTGACATGGTTTAACCTATTGGGTGTTTCTTCTTGTTATCCTCCCCTTTCTCGCGGTAAGAGGTGGCCACCCAGAGCCTGGACATGCTGCTCCCCAGGCGAACAGTGCCTTTTGATCACACGACAGCTTCCAGCAGATCCCCAAATCCAAATGCTCGTGCTCAAGGGTTAAATGAGGCAGCCTGCAGAAGAGAAGTGCGGATGAGCGAGTCTCACCTTCCCTTGCCCGTGAGAGGGGACGCTGTCCTGGGGCAGGGCTGGCCGGTGGCCACCTGCCCTACCATCGCTTGGCAGGCAGGATCGCAGATGGTCCGGAACTCAAACCTCCTTCCACACCGGCCCATCTCCCTGCCATGGTCATTAATAAAAGCGTTTATGCCAGTTTTCTCACAAAGGTCAAACATATGCTGGCTAATGGCTAACACCGATTCATTTTCCCCCAGTAATTTAAAGTTGCCATTTTGCTGGCTTTCCAGGTCTACCAGCTCCCCGCAGAATTTGCTTCCCACAGAAGGCGGCTGCAGCTCCGTGCTCGTGCCACTTTAATCATCTCCTCCTCGGGGTGGGGGGTTGTTTGTTTGTTTGTTTGCTTAATCATCTCCTGCTCTGTTGTGCCCAGCTCTTTCTCAGTGCCTCGCACTCCCCCACTCTGCTCCAGTCCCTGCTGTTATTCTTGGCACCCGAATCAATGCTAACTGGTATATAATCAGCCTGTGTTTTACCGACCAACATTTGTTCCACTGTCAGCTTTCATTTCAGCTTCTGCTCTGATGCCGGTTACTGTTCTGCTCTCTGGTGTGGAGCTCTGATTGCTTTGCTGGGTGCTGTACACCACCCTTTGGGCCTCTTCTAATTATTTCCACGTCCCTATCAGTGCAGCTTGTTGCCCAGTGTCACATCCTCGCTTCTTACTAATCCGTATACTTGGTGCACTTCTACTCTGTATCTGCGTGTCCTGGCTTTTACCTTGCAGGTTCATGTGATTGTAATTCTGTACAGAATATTTCTTAATTTTAAGCCTAATATGATTAAATATTAAATAAATGGCTCCTGACAGGCACACTCATACATTATAAGATGCCAGCTGGAGTGTTTTGGCATAGAGCTACTTCATTACATTCTGCCTGTGATAATCCAAATGCTAAAAACCTATTATTTCACTCAATCCCCGCTTTTCCAAATTTGTATTTTATTGATCACTAGAAGCACGTGTTGTGCTGAACAAATAGAAATGTAGCTACCTAGGTATTTATCTACATGTTGTCCATACTATGGGGGGACTAGATTATGTAGATCAGGCTTTGATTTTTGTGACTAAGAGGCCACAATTAAATCATCTTGAGGAAAAGCTGGTTTCTATGTATCACAATTCCTCCTCTGCCACTCAGAGCCCTGTCAGTCACCTTTTTAGACCACCTGCCTGTTTTCTAAAGAAGCACCTATAGACAAAAGCCACCTTTGAAAATGGCCCTTAAACCCCACAGACATCTCCACAAGCTGCAGGATCTTTCTCCTCTCCCAGGCTGCAATTGCGACGAGCAAGTGGCTGCTGACGCTGGGTGGCCATAACGCAGCGACCGCATGGGACCCACCCTGTCACAGATGGCGACAGCAGGTGAAAGCCCTGGAGATGTAAGAATATTCAGATGCTAAGGGGCTAGGAAGGCTTCTATGGACATCTCACGCCTATTAAACATCTAGAAAACATCCTCAGTCCCTTCACGCGACTCACAGCAGGAGTTCTTAAAATTTTCTCCTAAATGCCACTCCCTTTGGTGTTTGTTCCAACTCCCCAGACCATGTCCCAGCCCTGTGCCAGTGATGTACGCTGATGGGTATACACATGTACCCTGCTAGGCATGTTCACTCCTTGCAGAGCAGAGCACACCTGAGCAAATACTGTATTTCTTTGGGATAAAGTATAGCCTGGAGACTGCAAACCCCATGCACAAATTGATTGCACCTAGATAGACAGCAGTTATTAACAAAACCAACGGTGGCAAGCAGGGTGGAAAGGGCCACGGTGTCTGGGCTGGCAGGGAGGGGTACACTGGTCACGACGTTAGACCTGTGCTTAATGTGGCAGGAGAAGTGGAGTAAAGCAGCCAGAGCAGGTGGGTTCTTGTATCATCTATTCTAGTCTCTAGGAGTCCTTCTTCTCCAACGTCACACAGCCAATACGTTCCAGGCAAACTGGAAGATGTGGGGCTCCATCATACAAGAAAAGTCTGCTGGAAAGAGCTGAGTAGCCAGGAAGGACACTCAGACTGGAGAACCAGAATAGGAAACCCGAATATAATTTTTTTTTAAAAGTTTCCCCAATTTAAGAACCAATGAGCTAAACCACTAATAAAGAATCACAATTCGTTTCTTTTAATGTTGTGAATAAGGAAGAGATACAAGACTGAACAGAGGATAAAATATTCTAAAACAGATAAGATGCAGCAGTTCATTTAAAAATAATTAAAGATGACAGCCTGGATCCCAAGATAAGGAAAAAGAGGATACAAAAGGAATCATCAGCTCAGTAAGAATCTGGCAGCTCCTTTGTGTGGCCTGATGTGTTTTCAAAACTAGACAATATTGTCTGTTGGGCAAATACCAATGGAGAGTAAACATAGCTGTATTTTTTTGCAACAGATAAAGTAGATATTACCTTGAAGCGGGAGTTATTATTCCTCAATGGAGCAAATCCTGCCCCCAAATCACACTCAATGCTATCTTTAAGATGTTGTCATTTTCTTTTAGCTAAACAGGTTTGCTGACTTCAGTGGCTTAAATGCGAGTGAACAGGCACAGAGTGATCTGCTGAGCTCTTTAAAGAAAACAAGTGTATCCTCTGGGGTTCAGGCAGCTCTCCCTTTAACCGAGGCCAGGCAGCTGGGGTAGGTAACAGCAATCAGTGGCTGGGCTGGCCAAGGTCTGTGGTTTGAAGGGCAAGAGTTTGTCCTCTGCAGAGGGTCGGGCTAGCTAAAAAGGGATAGGGCAAAAATCTAGGCAACATGCACAGGAAAAACATCTGGCAAAACAAGTCCTGGCAGTTTTAGCTATGGAGTGAGGACTTGCAGCAGAGAGTGATGGTGGCTTTTATCGGTGCTGGCGGGTGCGGGAGGTGTTAGCAGCCTTGCAGGCAGCCTATCTAGGTCAGTGCATCCACGTATGTGCAACGGCTCTGGCCTCACTCCCAGAGAAAGGTAAGACCCAAGCACGCGTCTTCTGCTCACCGCACCTTTCCCGAGCCCAGGGCCAGAGCTGCGGAGCGTCCTGGAATGATCTGGGGGTGCAGGGGCCGGGGAGGGGGTGTAACTGCTGTAACTGCTGCTCGGGGTGGGTGCGTCTGTAAGGACCGAGGGTCATGCTGGGGAGCAAGAAGCTGAGACTGGAGAGAAATCAGAGGGCTGTGCTGGGGGACAAGTGTAACTCAGGAGATCAGGTTTCTTTTTAGACTCTCACAAGTGCTGTTTGGAGACCTAGAGAAAAAGGCTGAACTGCCCTGGGACTAAAGGATGAGTTTCCTATCTGAGGGGAAATAGCAAGGCAAGGATAAACCCCTTGTTACAAGAATAGCCAAATATATTCCTTTGATCTAGCTGGGTTTAAACCTCATCCATATGTTTATTAGCCTCCTCTTATCTGAGCTCTATGCCTCCTTGCAGCTGCATTTCCCTTATCACACAGCAGCGGAAAAGGCTCAAAATGCCTAAAAACCGTGTCACTCTTTCATATGCTTCATAAAATCCCAGCTGTCACCCATATCACTGCTGTAAGTCCATAACTGCCATAAGTCCTCCTTACTTTTCTCTTGATTGCCCTCTCCTTTCTCCTCTCAGTCTTTCCTTCACACTTGCCCGCCCTCTCCCCTGACCACCTCCTGCTGCACCATCCCCTTCTGGGGACCCCTGGGCTCTTGTTTCCTCTCTCCCTGCTCAGTTCATCAAGGGAATGGCTGCTTTCAAACCCATTGGCATGCGAAAGAGTCTTCTGGGGAGTCTCTGGCACCTTTAGAAACCCAGCTGCTTGGGACACTTCTCAGGGGAAATAATCACCCCACTGCGATGCCAAGCAAATGCCAAACAGCTGACTGCTGCAAGGTGTCAGAGGCTAGGGATGAATGCTGATGAAGTTCCAAAAAATGAAGCAAGGTTCAGTAAAACATAGGCTGTTAGAGACTGGAAGTCTGATATGACCCTACTATGCTTATTTGGAAGAGATTTTTACATGAGGACATCCCCTCAAGCCTGCAGGGAGGTGGAGGGTATATGTTGCTGCCCTAAAACACACCTGTAATGATATGACCTCCATTTGATCTCTTCATAAGGCCCGTGCTTCACTCGATTTGGGTCATGTTAAAGCTCACATAGCAAACGTATTTCCTGCATGCAACAATTGAAACGCATTTCCTGCTTGGTGCTAACCCGTGGAAGTAGGACACGACAAACCATGCTACGTGTGCAGAGCCTGTGAGAAGAAGGTGGTTGTTCACGGATGAGGCGTAGGAGAGTACAAAAGAGCAGACACCCCAGCCAAGTTGAATCTGAGCTGGTATGAAAACCTCACCAACACAGTGGCTTGTGGAGTG
This sequence comes from Platalea leucorodia, assembly GCF_965183815.1. Classification (NCBI taxonomy): domain Eukaryota; kingdom Metazoa; phylum Chordata; class Aves; order Pelecaniformes; family Threskiornithidae; genus Platalea; species Platalea leucorodia. The sequence goes on along the minus strand of NC_138825.1, from coordinate 45,500,900 downwards.
TGGGGACATGTGCTGAGGCTCTGCTTAAGCCCACAGCCAGGCAGGAGCTAGAGCTATGGAGGGGGGTACAGGACCTGAGCACACCAGATAAGCATGAGCTGTGGACAGGACCATTCTCTTGTTTCCTGGAAAAAGCGTATGTCTCTTGGCCCAAGGTGCTTGGTCTGTCACAGCATCCTGGCTGAGGACGTCCTCTCAAGGGAAATCGCCAAGCCCAGCCTCTGGTGCTGCTCCTGGGACCCCAACACAGGGCACAATGGAAAAGTCCACTTGGAATAGGGGTTTGAGCCTTTTTGGAGGTGTCCTGTACAGGAGTAGGGTTTGGGGACCAGTAGTTGCAATTACAGGCCTCCACCTGCCTGTAGCCCTTCTCTTTGGTATGTTTTCCTTAAGGGGGGCTCATGCCCTGCCTACATCTCACGCAGCCTCAGCTGAGGGCAGCTAAGGCTTGAAGGAAGCCATGGCGTTGGCTAGGCTTTCCTCTCTGCTCACAAGGCCAGGATGCCGCAGGTGGCACCTCACACCAAACACGCCTGGCAGAGGAGTTGGGGGGGTATTTTCCTTTTTTACTATTAACGCCAGACTTCACTGAGGGAATTGCCCAAGATGTGCAGAATTGCAGCTTTTGTATGTTTGATTTGTCAAACCATCCCTCACGTGACTGGATTGGGAAAAGATCGCATTGCGTGGCTGCAGCCTGCCAGAGCTTTTGCTTCTGGGTTTATCCTTAGCTGGCTGTCAGCTACAAATGCATCAATATTTTTTTTTTTCCATCTTCTATATTTTTTTCCTCTCCCAAACTTTCTTCATGGGTGAATTAACAGAGTGATCCACTGGCCTAAGTGGAGACTGATCATTGCCTGCACCTCAGGAGTTCTCTGTACTGCTGAAGTTTCATTTCTGGTCTGCTAACTAGGGAAAGTATTTGACAGGGAATAACATGGAGAGGAGCACACAAATGTGGAAAGAGGATAAGGGCGCAGACACAAGACAGACTGACATAAGCTTCTGTGTACAGCTTCACTGAGGGGAAACAACTCGAAAGAACCCAGTTTTGGCAAGTCCCTCAACCTTCCCTGAGCGGTATAGTAATGAAGAAAAACAAGTGGGACAGGGTACGGCCAGACCACCAAGGTGTCGCTGGAGCATGGACATCACCCTCATGGCTATGCTCAGCAAAGGGTTGCTACAAAGGACAATGTGTCACAAGAGTGTAAACAGGCCTAGACCAATAGTCTGCAATAACATGAACTACTTCTAAACGCTTCTTCTTGCACTAAATCTTTATTTTATTGATTTATTTTATTTTCATAAGCTGGGTGTATGTTAGGAAGGTTGATTAGGACCACTGATGTGGTGTTCAGTCCATCTTCCATCCCCTTCCACCCTGACACCCTCTGGACCCCTCCGACAAGGGAAGCAGGCCCAGATGTACATGGTATGGTTATAAAAACAGGCTTATTGTCCTGCTCCAGGCTGTGTTGATCAGCTGCATGGTTGTTTGACAGCTAACCCACAGAGCCCCAGTCATACGAGTTGTTTTACCTAGCAACCCCTTTTCACAACTTTTCCTTTCCCAAATAAATGACCTGCCTTTGTTTAATCTTTCCCCATGGGCCCCAGCTTTGCTGATTTGGCCTCAGTGACAGCCAATAAACCAGCATCTCCCTATCTCTTGAGGTGTCACCTAAAGGGAGTTTCCAACGCTCCTATTTCACTCTCTGAAATGCCTGGCAGTTTTTTTCCAGTTCCTGTTTGATTAGTGCAGTCCCAGGTGCGGCGGACCAGCTGCTTTCCCCCTTCCATCCTCTGCAATGCTTTGCTCTCTTCCTTGTTGTTTTCCTGTTAGTTTAGCCTTAGGGCTGGCCACCTGTATGCAGACCTTAACAGCTGATGCTTCCTTCTCAAGACTGCGGAGTATAAACCCTTTAAGGCTGTATTCAGGTTTGTTGCTTTCAAAAATGGTGCTTTCCATTCTCTGTCTACCAAAAAGTAAGGCTGAATGAAAGAATGCGTCCCGAGGAGGGCAACAAAGCTGGTGAAAGGGCTGGAAGGCATGGCCTGTGAGGAGCGGCTGAGGACTCTGGGCTCGTCTAGTTTGGAGAGGAGGAGGCTGAGGGGCCACCTCATGGCTCTCTACGGCTTCCTGAGGAGGGGAGGTGGAGAGGGAGGTGCTGAGCTCTTCTCCCTGGTACCCAGTGATGGGACGCATGGGAACGGTTCAAAGCTGCGCCAGGGGAGGTTTAGACTGGACCTGAGGAAGCATTTGTTTACCGAGAGGGTGGTCAAACACTGGCACAGGCTTCCTGGGGAGGTGGTCGGTGCCCCAAGCCTGTCAGTGTTTAAGAGGCATTTGGACAATGCCCTTAATAACGTGCGTTAACTTGGTCAGCCCTGAATTGGCCAGGCAGTTGGACTAGGTGATCTTTGGAGGTCCCTTCCAACTGAAATAGCCTGTTCTATTGCAAAGGAAAAAAGGAAAAGAAATACTGATCTGAATCCTCTGAATTTCACATGTGTAATGTCAGTCTCTCCCAAGCTGTTCAGCTGGCATGAACAGTAACACCCAGCATCAAGGTTTCACACATGCGTAATTTTTTTGGCTGAAAAATACTTGCCTTCAAACCCAGATCAGACTTCATAATAAATATTTGGTGTTATTGGAAGAAGTAAGGCCTTTTCAGGTACTATCATTTGTAAGTTTTCATCACGTCAGCAGTAGGGCTATTTGGTTTTTGTGCCCTGTGTGGCCTTGCTCTCTGTGCCCTGTGTTTGCTGTGGGACTAACTGTACCCCTCCTTATCAGAGAGACCACTGTGACTCTCAGGCGCTGTTCGCAGCAGAATCAAGTGCTTTGATTTTTGATTTTGGAGACAGTAAGAAAGAAACCACTCTCTCCTGACTTTCTGCCCAAGTCTGTAGCAACGTAGATTTACTTTCTAACGTGGTTGGGCACAAGTGTTGCACGAAGTGTTGGCAGAGCCGGGGTGAGGTCCTGCAGGAGCACCCAGCAGAGCAAGAGCCTTCAAAGGCCGAATATACCACCAAGGGAAGGAGGAGAGATGAAGGATGGGACAGGATGAGGCACCAAGGGAAGAAAGACTAGAGGCAGGGACCATGCCAAAAGGGGCCACAAAGGAGAAGTAAGACATGTAGAGAAGGGGCATTGATTTGACCTTTTGTAACTGATAGGGAAAGAAAGACTTTCATCCTCTACAATTTACTCTTGCCATTGACAAGTTCTGGAAGAAAAGTCCATAAATTATGTTGCTTTTCTTAGTAGGAAGATGCAGTTTTGAGGGGGAAATCTTGCAAAACCCATGCTCTAAGCCTCTGTGAGAGGGAGCTCTCTGGCAATGAAACACTGACACCAGGGCAGCAGCTGCTTCCATGCACTGAGCTCCCACCTGAATCACTGCTTTGAGACTGTGCCTGCTTTTAGGAACTGACAGAGAGGGGCCTCATTTTAGAATTACCATGCATAACCACTTAGTAAATGCGGTGTATTTGCTCCTGCAAGCCGTAAACAGAACCATAAATAAAAAGCTTTGCCTGTGTGTATGGGCTGCAACTAGTAAGCATCCACAGTCACCTGGGTCCTTCCCCAGGGGAGATATTGCAAAGCCTTCTTGAGTCTCCTTCACCCATGGCATTAGCCGTACTAGCTTGTTTGTGCAAAAGCTGACACACGTCATTTTGCCGTGCAGACAAATCCTTTAATTTATACCCACTATTTTCTGATGTAAGACTTACAAAAGCACTTAACACTCAAACACACTGCTTTTAAATAGCTAGGAGCTGGGCTTCAAAGCTAGAGGTCGTGCCTAGATGATGTGGCATTGGGCTATGAGAGGGATGGTGCTCATTTGCGTAATGCAAATACTGCAGTCCTTTGTGGCTCTCGTAGCACTACTAGTTTGCCTAGAATATCTGAATTAGTTCAAGTGTCACCATGTCCCCAGCACATCTGTTGTTATAGAACTATATAATTATTACATGTGACAAGTTTGTATATTACAAGTGCTCTAAAAGGAGAAATGCTACCTGTCTGAAGCTGACCATGAAATGAATGGATGGTCTGACATTTTGATTTCTTGTGATCCTCTACCTGTAAAAAGAGAGAAAAAGTGAAAGTCGTCGAACACCAGATTGCTGTGAGAGTAAATGTACACCTATTTATTATGTATTCAGACGCTATAGTGTGAGTGTGCAGAAAAGTGCAGGAGAAGTGACAATTGTCCTGTCATGAAAGACGAGAAACACCGTGTGGTTGGACAAGACAATGAAGGTGAGATAAAACACTGAATAGCTGTATTAAGCGAGCTCCTACTTTGTTCAGTGTACAAATGGGTCCTGCAGAGAAAAGCAAACCAAAAAGCAAGAAGGATCCTGTAATCCAATACATTGTTTGAACATATGACCTCAGTTGCAGCGTCTCCTAGCATCCAAATAGTTCAACCAATATCACAAGACCATTAGCGTCATCGGGTGTGTTTTATTATACTCATAATCCAAGAAAAGGGAAGGGGAAAAGAGATTTGTCACAGGCGTGTTTGGCAGAAATTCTCTGCAAAGGTAAATGGCTGACATGCCAGGACATGGCCTGTCTTAAATTTATGGCACTCCTCCCAGGACTGTAGGACCAAATAGTGGCTGCACTGACAATGCTGTGCAGTATGCTACGTATTCGGCATGACGTTTAAAAGAAAGGCTGTAAACAAAAGTGATACACCTGAAGCAACAGCTAAACAGTGTTTTGGAAACTGCATTCGGTGTGGGGAAGCATATCATTTGAATGACAGGACCTGATTGACCGAAGGGGTAGGAGAAGAGGCAAGGAAGAGTTGGTTGTGGGTCTGGTTTGTTCATCACTCGTCTCCTCTGTACGATCAGCATCACACAAGGCAGACTCTCTCGTACAACGGGTCACCATCTGCTGCCTCCCATCTGGGTGGAATTGCTGATGGATTGTGGTTCTTCCTCCTGGTTTGATGACTGAACAAAAAAAAAAAAAAAAAAAAAGAAAAAAAGAAAAAAGTACTTGAATCTGAAAGGAAAAGTTCAGGTTTGTGGGTTCTTGACAAGGCTGTTTGGTATGAAAAGTGATCCTGCTGTGAGGCGGAGCTCTTAATCACCTTTTTCTTTATTGAGTGTTATCACATATTAGGAAAGTAATAAATTTGATCTTCTAAAATTAATTGAAGTTTTTTTTAAAAAATACACATTAAAAAAGTAACCATTTCTGAAACAAAATCATGTTCTTAATCCCATTTATGTTTTTATTAATGTGTTCAAAACTAGCCACTTAATTTGACCAAAATTCATAGATTAAGTTCTCCTGGAGCTTCTTTGAACACTCAGAGGGATATCAAATAGCAGCTGCAACCTCCATTCCTACAGTATTAGCCCATCTGACTCAAAAAATGGGTATGAGTGCCTCTTCCCTGGATACAGAGAGTTCTTTTTTCATCTTTGCAATTGTCCTGGTTTCAGCTGGGATAGAGTTAATTTTCGTCTTGGTAGCCGGTATGGGGCTGTGTTTTGGGTTTAGGATGAGAACAATGTCGACGATACACTGATGCTTTGGTTCTTGCTCAGTAGTGCTAAGCTGTCTCTAAATAGGTGCTAAGTGGCGCTCAAGCTGGTCAAGGACTTTTCAGCTTCCCCTGCTCTGCCGGGGGCACAAGAAGCTGGGAGGGGGCACAGCCAGGGGGGCTGGCCCAGACTGGCCCAAGGGCTATTCCATACCGTATGGCGTCATGCTCAGTATATATAAGCTGGGGGAAGAAGGAGGAAGGGGGGGGGACATTGGGCATGATGGCGTTTGTCTTCCCAAGTAACCATTACGCGTGATGGAGCCCTGCTTTCCTGGGGATGGCTGAACACCTGCCTGATGATGGGAAGTAGTGAATGAATTCCTTGGTTTGTTTTGTTTGCGTGCACAGTTTTTGCTTTGCCTGTTTAACTGTTCTAATTTATTTTACTTTAATTATTAAACTGTTCTGATCTCAACCCACAAGTTTTCTCCCTTTTGCCCTTCTGATTCTCTCCCCCATCCCACTGGGGGGGAGTGAGCGAGCGGCTGCGTGGTGCTTAGTTGCTGGCTGGGGTTAAACCATGACAGCAATGGAAGCAAGGAAGCACATTAATTGGGCAGGGCCACGCTCCTGAGGGAGGGTGGTGTCACCATTCTCATTTGTTCTTCCAGCTTTCCACTGCACCAATGTTAGCAGATATTGCCCATGGCTCACCTGATCCCTTTGTTCCCTGTCCTTGTCCTCAAAAGGTGACATGTGCAGTGGGTAGAGTTCGTTTCTGCATCTTACCTGCCTGCTTTCATTCTCCAGCAGGTCCTCAGTACTAGTCCGGGACCAGTGCCTTCACACCTTGACTTTTCTCAATTAATTGAGCATATATGATGCCATAAGTTGCTTCCCAGGCAGACATTTTTACTTACTTACGAAAAAAAAATAGTTATGCTGTCCTCATCACTTTGGAAGGAAGATGAGTGTCCACCTTCACTTAGCCCAAATGTTGTACACATTTTCTTACATAAATGTGTTTTTCTCTTCAAGTAATTGATAGGCTGAAGTTTTCAGATGTGCTTATCCTGTTGCTCTTCACTAGCCAAGCATGTTCCCTTTTAGTTTAAACTTCAGAAGGATGATTCTTGCCAAAATGATGGTTGTCTGCTTACGGATTGCCCTAAAAATCACTGGAAGATCATCCCCCAGCCAGGTCTCTCCTGGTTTCACCGTCACAGGTCCCCTGTCCTTCTGCTGCTCAGGTCATGTATCTTAGTGCTCCTTTTCAGTTTTAACAGGATTTTGCATTCATTTTGACCTGCTAGCAGATATTTCCATCCTTTTGTCACAGCTAAGAGACTCTCCTTCTTAAGTTGAGGCTTTCTGGCACACACACAAAGCCACCACCACCGCCTGTTGCTTATAGACAGGCTGAGCAGCCACCTTAATTTTATTTTTCCAGAAGATCATGGCTCAAAGTCTGTGGAACATAGAAGTACTGTAAGGCACTAGATTTGATGGAGACCAGTGGAAGTCATATATTATCTCTATATGTCTTCTGCCTTACTTTGTACTCATAGATGAGGTGCATCTACTTAATAAGCATGGAGAAGTTCTCTTACTGGGGGAAAAAAATGGAGGTGAAAACATACAGCTGATGGAAAAAGCTGGAAATAAACAGCCAGAAACTGTGCTCATGCATATATCTAGTGTATAAAAGTGGCATGTGAAAACAGGATTTATAAATCCCATTAGCTCTTGAAGATCTTCTGGGATTGCAGTTTCCATTGCAAACTTCATTATATATATCACATATAAAAGTTTGCAAGCGCCTCAAGTGAGAAAGTAGCCTGAGGTTCAAAAGCTGCAGACCACTTGTGGTTTTCAGAAGTCTAAATTAGCTGTTGAGTGCTTGATGAAGATTTTGAATAATAAACTCTGATGAACAAGTTGATCTGTATAATAATATGTGGGAACTCTTTCACAAGTCTCCTTTCCACTGATATAGAAAAAGAAATCCAGTAAAAATTGGATGCAAATAGTTTCCATAAAGTCATAACATGCTGGGATACCATCTTCAGTTTGACCTAAATCTGGATCTATTAATGTGTTGGAATTTCTTTTTTTCAAATATACACTCTCCAAGCTAAAATGGAAAAAAATGGGCCTCCAGTGAACGACTGACTGGTGAAAGGCAGAAGGGACTGGCACTTTGCACGGAGTGTGATGTTATCTGCTGTAATTATTAACAAATTGAAAGGGGAGGCATAGAACACCCCTAGTTCAGTGACGGGCCTTGCTGCCTGGGAGTCTTCAAGGGTTCCCAAATCAGGGGAAGGACCTAGATAAGCAGCTCCTTCATATGCAGAAAGGATCTGCATTATAATGGGTATTTTAAAGTCCAAAGACACATACCATAGGGCTATCCCTGCCAATGGCAAAATACCTGTCAAGTCTCTAAATATGATTTTTCCAAAGAAGGTATTGCCACTGGCTCGGGATTATTCTGTGTCTGCTAGATAGAATTATCTCTAAAAAATGTTTCTAGTGTAACGATTCATTCCTACAGCTACCTATGAGCAAGACGTGATCACAGTCCAGATTCATGGGGGGAAAGAATGTGGTTCTGGAACAAATAAGAAAAGCTCAGGGATAGTGGTCAAAAGGCAAATGTGCTTCAGGGAAACTGAGTGGGGGAGGATTATGTCACAAAATATCTATGTTGATGAAGATTTTTAAAATCATTCTTTTGATTTCTAAAAAGTGGAATTATTTCAGATTGATGTTATGCCTACAAGAACATATTTAACATATATTAATATACCTATTAATATATCTATTAACATACATATTTTTATATCTGTGTATGTCATTCCTATTTTTTACTTCCATTTTAAAGACATGCATAATGGAAGCATGAACAGAAGGAGTATTTAGTCAAGATATTGAACTGCCAGGTACAGGTATGTACCTGTCTCATATTCTGTAAACAATATTTAATTTGAAAAAAAAAAAACAGCAACAACAGTCTATGGTCTATCAATATTAAAGACAAAGAGAGAGATTGAAATCTGATTAATTAATGGATTTGTATTTTGCCTCCTGAGCGAAAGGGAATCATGCAGTACGCTGCTCTGATGTGCACTGTAGCACTATTCAAATACCTACCTGTGACAACAAAGAATCTGCCTGGCAGTGTGTCAAAGGATATATAAGCAGGGGAATATCACATGAGCAGAAAGAGTATGTTGTTTCTGTACAGGATAATAATACCACCACTGCAGGAATACAACGACCTGCTCTAGGGCTAATACTCTTACCATGCTTTGTGCAAAAGGATTGAAGAAAGATTTTTAAAAGGGAGGAAAAGAATATGAAATTGAATCTATTCATTTACTGCAGTTGAAGGCTAAAAGGTGACTTGATTACGGTCCGCATGTATGTGAGTAAGAGAGGGATTTGAATGTTTTGGGATAAAAGCACAAAAAAAGACATCTTTGGTGCTTTAATGATAAACTGTCACATCTCTCTATTCCCTGATCAGTTTGAATTCAGAGAACTTCTGCAACTTAGCCTGTAATCTACTAATACAGATGTGAAGCAATGCTGAAATCCTCTTCTTATCTCATGATTGTTCAAAGAAATATTAAGCTGTTAAACTAAAGACATCATGAATTAGGTAAACAGAAGCATCCAAGTATAAAAATGATTTATCTGTCAAGTTTAGAGCAGAGTCTCCAAAGACCGTGCTTTAATTCTCAGTCTTGTTCAAACATCATAAATCAAGTTCAGTTCTGGCCAAAGCTAAGCTGTCATCCCCCTGGCTGAAGTGTTTCCCTGTACTCTTAAAAGCTCTGTTTCAGGGATTTATGGGAAATATCCGAGGCAGGGGAAAATGCTGGTATAGAAAAGGTGCAAGTAAATTTGTAAGCTCCATCAACAAGAAGGATTTTCAGAAATCTCTTTGAGTCACTAAGAGCTCTTGTTTAAAGTCTGTTTTGGAGTTGTGTAGGAAAATGAACAACACACAGATAAACATCTGAATTTTTTTATTGTCCTCTTCTGTGGTGAACTATTGAGTCTTGCTGCCTGTAGAATCAATGTTTGCAGTGTGGAAAAGAAGAAAGAAATTAGGGTAAAGAAAGAAAAGCATAATAATAGGAAATATTCTTTTTAAACACTCCGGTACTATTTTCTGTCTAATTCTTTAAATAAGCTCTTACAAGACCATGGAAGGAAAAAGTAGTCTTCAGAGCTACATTCTGCTGTGCTGTGTGAAGAAGCATACTGGTCAATGAAGGATTATTTCCCTTGATGCTGGTGAAAAAATAGCAGATTGATCTGTGAGCAAACTGGATGATCAGTGATAGATTTGGCTGAGCCCTGGTTGTCCTGGCCATGCAGCAGGAACCACAACAACATGGGGAAAGCAAGGAAGGGGAAGGCATTGTAGGAAATACTCTTCTGGCAAATACTCAAACCATGACAGAGCAAGACAGGTAGCTCAGCAGTACTCTGAAAGAAGAGCAAGAGCCTGTGAGTTAAGGAGGCCTCAATTTTTTATTTACTGTAAACATATACTTGCCCAGGACTGGGCTCACTCTGCAGAACGGGTCTGCAGAGACAGCTTGGAGGAGCAGGGGACAGCTGGGTCTTCATAAAGTATTATCACCAGAGCCTTTTCTGAGGAAAAGGGGGAGAAACTTGAAAGCAGTAATTAACTTGAGAGGGAATGGTTATTAAAGATTGGTCTGTGTGGCCAGGCCTGCAGGCTGGAGGCTGAAGACAAGTCCCTAGAGACATGCTGGTAAATTCTGTAACATCTGGATGATGAAGTAATGCCAATGTGTTCCCCGACTGGTGTCTCATTTGTCTGGAAATGGGATTCTTTATGTACATTTAACTCTTCCTGACACCACCAGCTTCCTATAATCCACTCTCTCGTCAGTGATCTTGGTGAAAAAATTCAAGTAACTTTAAAGCCTATAGCAGTTAATACAGGTCTGCAACATTGCCCCCAAAATGTACCAGTATAGATCCTAAACATGACACATACTACATCTTAGTCAGATGCAAGGAAAATAAATCCAAGCAACTCAAAAGATTGCTGTAGGTTGTTTTCATTGAAGGTAAAGTGTACATTTCTTTTTTGACTGACTGGCAGAAAGTTCTCTTTTCTGCCATATACAAACTACAGCCTCATTGAATATACATTTTAAGGCTCATTTTTAGGTGTTTTAGGCTCAAATTTATCCTTTTCGCAGGTCTACAGCAGTCAGCACAATTATTCGTGGCCAGGATCATTTCTCTACATACATAAATGTTTTCTGAAAGAATAGAGAAGATTATCAGCCTTGTCACTCGTGAAAGTGCTAGCTATTCATTACACATTTTCAGCTGGATGCATATGATCCGATGTTAATTAAGCCCCTGCTATCTGTGCTTCTGTGAAAAGTGACTCCCTGATGTTTCTTGCTGTCTTTCATTTGCAATTATGTGAACTCAAAAGCAATTGGCTTTTTCTCTTTCTTTCTTTTATATCATATAATTTCTATTCTTAACTTGCACAATGGTGATCTGCAGAATTGACATGATCGCTCTGAAAATTGCACCTAGCTCATAAAAGCTACGCTTGATTTAAAAATGGGGACTATTCTCACTTCCTGTGATCTCGGAGCAGGCTTGAATACAGTAGACTTTGTCTAAATTTGCTGGGCATCGCTGTAGAATTATTTCTTTCATGGGAAGATACGGTTTTCATTTGCAGATTTTAATGGATGTGTGACCTCCCGTGATATCAGCTTGGATCTCCTATTGAAACTAATGGGAGTTGCTTTGAGAGAGTAATGGCTTCCTAAGAGTACCTGTGTGCAAAGACTTTCATGCAGCTTGTGAAGATGGCTCTGAGTTGTATTAACACCCACAGTGCACAAATAAATACTGTTCAGATAGAGTGTTTCTGTACAAATTGGTTCTAATCCCCACCAGAGGCAGTCGGGGTTGCCTACCATATTTCAGATCTTCAGTCTCTTTTGTCCTATTCCCACCTCCAGCCTCAGTAGCTATAAACAGCTGTGAGAAAGTAAAATGTATTAATCTAACCAGAAAGTAAAATGTATTAATCTAAGCCCACCTGCATATGTGAGTCTTGAACAGTTTTGCAGAAGAGCTCAGGCCACACACAAAGTAATTCAACATGGCTCTGTGGTGCCTTGTAGAAAAACCTTACCAGCTGAGTGAAATCCGCCTGCCAGGAAGCCCTGGGAAGCCTCCTCATCGTGTTAGATCTTACACTTCATGTTAGATCTTACACTTCAGGACCCCAAACAGGGGGGCAGGGAGTAATTAAACACCTAGTAACCGGACGCATTACTCAGTCAACGCATCCACTGATACACTTGATCAAAACCTCCTGGTAAGCCCAACTTTGCTGTATTTTTCCCCCTATCAATGCATGGCAAAATGACATCTCTATACTTTAGCTTTGCCTCAGGCTTAGTGTGTCTCTGGTAAATGGTATGCTGCAGTTGTTGCCTGAGCTGCAAACACAGCGCTGTTCTGCTACAGCTGAGGTATTTCTCCTCTAGTGAGTTGCACTGATATTTCAATGCGCTGTTCAAACATGCAGTGTTATGCTGGTTGCTGTCTTCTTGCTGGTTGTATATCTTCTGGGATGTTTTGGGGTTTTTTTGGCCAGCGCCTTCATGAAGGTCAAAATTGCTTTTCTCATACTCCCTGCAGAGCTTGCCATGGCACTGTTGCAATAGCCACCTACATGATCGCTCTCTTTGCAGTGATTATGATGCTTTGCTGGCCAGCTCAGATCAGCTACAAACTGTTAGCGATGGGTATTTTGTGTTTGGTAGATCAAATTCCAGGTGTGCTTGTAATGTAATGGATGTATCTGGAAAGATCTGTCCCCTTTAGTCATAATTACAGCTACACTGTACAGTCTTATATGTAAATTTGCTGCAGTAGGGGCCAAACATATTGATGGGACCAGATGACAACAGATATCTCCCTCCCTGCAATGTAGGTAACATGAAAGGTCGCTCCATAGAAACGTGGGGTGGTCCAGACAGGCAGGTGGTACCAGGACATCCAGAGAAGCAAAACTATTGTTGCAGTGAGAACTTTTGCACTGGTAGCCACTATGGGACATGGTGACAGCATTTGGTTGAGGAAATCTGGCTTAATCTCTACTTGCCTCTCAGAACCTTGACTAGGGAAAGGGACCAGCTTCAACGTGGAAGGACTCTTCTGACTTCTGGGTGTAAAGAGCTTCGTATTCCCCACAGGCTGTCTTATCTCCTGTTGCCAGATAGAGTGCTCTGAGCACACCAGGCTCCGGACTCAGCTCTGTGTGCCAGACAGCACTCTGACCAGCGTTTTCAATCCCATTTGCTACTTTAAAAATGCCAAAGAGACAGCATTGGGCATAGTCTTGAGTGGTTGGTAGGTTCAAGGAAAACGCTAAAATAGTTGCTGTGGTTTATCATCTTAGCATCTAAACAAGAAGGGGAAAATATTTTGGAATAAAATGCCCATTAGAGTATGCTTTGTACTGCTGTATATATTTTAAGAGTCTGAAAGAGCTTTACCATTGCTCTTTGTCTGGTTCTACTGCAGCTCTTTTCTCTCAGGATTATCAAACGCACACTGAACAAACAACCGAGGTACTGCATGAGCTTGCAGAAGTAACAAGTGACTTACATAGCGCATGAGTTACAGGGAACATTAATTCTTTGCAACACACGGGACCTGGTTGCCTGGTGACTCCATACCTTCCAAAACAAAAGCTTACTGAAAGTTAGCCAAATGTCTGTAAAGATTTCTATTAGTATTATACATATAATATTCTGCAAGGATTCTTGTTATTGTAGCTATAAAATAAATAATATTAAAAAAAAGTTTATTAAATGAAAGTGCAATTGAGAATAACTTTAAAATCATAGTAGAGTTTCTAGCTTTTTTGAACATACTGAAGTGAAAACAATGATGTAGATTAGATTTCTGCTCTTCCCATGAACGAACATTACTGATACATACATAAGTCATAGGCTGCAATGTATGTGGGTTTTAAAGACAGCCAACTTAGTTTCCACAGCAGTAAATTAGTAAAGTTAGTCTGGCCTGAAACTGTTTGGTGATTTGAAACAGACAGGATTGTCCTGCTACAACACAAATACTTTATTTCATAAATTTATTGTGATTATTGCAAAAAGAATATTGCCAGTATTGTCATCCTGAACTCAATATTTTTTGTTGCTTGTATTTAACAGTTCATTTTTTTATTTATATGAATTCCATTCTCTGAATTAAAGCAGAATGACGATGTTCACATTAAGTACTTAGGTCCAAAGAAATAAGTAAGCAACTATGAGCTCTAATCTGTTTGCTTAACCAGGTTTGTAGTCAACTTTCATATCTTCCTCTGTTCAAAATAAGAGCATTACCTCCCATTTGCTTAAAAGACTCACTGGTCTTGGAAATGTGAAGAACCGCACTTGGGAAAGCTGCAGAACACACAGACTCGAAAAGGCTTATGAGAAAGCAACACTAGGAAAAGCTACATATGAAGTCATAATTTTTCTTTCTGATCCAGGTTAAGGCTAATCAAGAAGATTTAAGTATGATTGTCTTTATCTAGATACCAGTTTGACTTACAGTTTATACAAACCCACCTTACCCACCCTGTGCAATATGAGTTAAAGCCCACCGAAGTCAGTGGGTTGGAGCAGAGCTTGTATGGATCAAGGGATCATGGAAGAAAGAGTAGTGTCTGGCATGAGTTTGCCAGGTGAGCAGTACAGGTCTTGTAGCTTGAAAATCTGGGTGTAATTTGTTATTGCACAGCCCCCGTATCTTCCCCCAAAGTATCATTTAAATAAAGACTGTATTAAGGCATCCATAGGCAACATGACAGTTTCACGGTCTGTCACAAGGCCAAGGCTTCCTATACGTTGGTGTTTGGCTTGCAAAAGTGACGCTATTTGAATGCAATTTTCTAGCAGCACAGAGGCTATTGGTTCTGGAAAACAGCTGAAAAAAAATGAAGGGGCTACCCTTAAGGGTAGTTCTCATTCTACTGCTGGTCCCAGGCTAGATTAGAAAGACACAAAGTGTTGTTTGGGCAAAACAAAATAGCTGGCAGCTAGAGCAGCTCCTCCATACCGCTCACATCAGAGCCTTCAAAGTGGAAATTCATATTTTTGTGGCATTAGAGAGCTCTAATCCATAAGCTCTGTGGTCGTCATGTTTGTAATATTTGCCTGATGAAACATGCAGAAGGGCAATCCTGAATACAGAGGGACCTCTGCACATTATTGCACACAGGTTTTTTCCAGTTTTAAGGAGTACCTAGGTCAGTATGACCAGCCTGGCTTTTTGAGAGCGCTCGGCACCATGGGTGCTGACAGCATTTGCAGCTCAGCGCTTGGACAAATCAACCCCTAGATGACATCAAGCGCAGATTATTAGCACATACAAAGAGTTACACTGGGTGACTTGTGGCACTCCACAGAGTCGTCTGTGGCTGAGGCAGTGACAGAAAAATTGTATCCTGGGCAGCATTAATCTACCTTAACCATGAGCTCATCCTTTCTGACTCATCCACTGTGTGCTTTCCAGTTCCTTCAACAGGCATCAGAGTTTTTTTAGTCCTTTTCCTTGCACAGCCTTGATCCACTCCGTGAGCGGCTCCAACCTGTGATCTGAGGGAGGAAGGTCCTGTGCAGAGCGCTGCCTATGAACACAGGCCACAGCCCAAAATACAGCACATATATAAGCACACCGCAGTAAGGCTGCAAGGGCAATATTAATCCCCCCACCTCTTAATTTCCAAACACTTTCCTTTGCAACCCTCTGTTCTTATACACTCTCTGGTGTATAATCATTTTAGGTGCAATGTCTCACCTTCCCATACTGAACAGTCAATGACACATATGTAGTCCAAAACTGAATTAAATTGTGCTTAATCAAAAAATGAAACCTGTACTGTCTGGGATATGCAAGTCAACTGTTTCATCTATTCTATTTCTTGCTTGGAGGATTTACTGTGTCTCCAAATTCCCGCTGCTGCTTCAGAGAGTACCATGAAGAAAAGCAATAAAATGCATCCAGGTATAATATTCTGTGCTATAGGCAGATGATTACAATTATCCTTTTAAATATCTTTCTGTCTTTATACAGAACACATTACACTCAAAATTAAGTATTATTTTTATGTGATGAAAATCAATGAAAACGTGGTACAAGTATAGGCTTATACAGGCATGAAATAACTGAATGAGTCACACAAGACTCCTTTTGATAATATGACATTTATTTTTTTTTTACTTCAGTCTGTCACAGCTCTTTAACTTCATCCTCCCTCAGATAATGCTATTTGAATAAAGGATTGTTTTCATAAAAAGTCTTGTGACGAGGAAGAGTTATATTAAAATGACACAGCTAACAGAAAGGCAGCATAGTCCTTTATTTTGCATGTGATATTGGCAGTTTGAAACGCTTGAGCTGGTCATATACTTTGGAACTGGTTTGCTTCATGGCTTAAAAATGCCAGCATTTCGCTTTCTAATGCCTTAAAATAGGCAGGATGGCTTAGCTTACTGCTCCCTCAGAGGCTGGTGAGAATTCAGCTAGATCGAGCCAGACTCACAGCCAGATCCCAACAGATTTCAGGAGAAAGTGGATTCACTATTTGGAGAGCAGCTGGGGTGCCTTTCCAAAGTGTTTGCTTGACCCAACACTCAGCTAGGACAGTCTTGAGGGAAAAAACATAACTTTTCACAAAGTCGCAAATGGACCTGTAGAAGAGAAGTGCTAAAAAACAGGCCTTGGCTGAAGCAGCCAGCGTTTGGTCTAAGCAGAAGTGGGGACACTGCATAAAAAGATGTTTACTGCCCACATGAATTCTGATGATTCTCTACACAGAAATGTGTAGAGATATTTTAACAGGTACTATTAGCACTTTGTTTTGGCTTGCACACCTAATCACAACCCACCCATTTGGAGAGCACTGGTTTTATTTCAGGCAGTAAGGAGAACTTGACAGATAAGATAGACAACATGTATATTGAACAGCAAATGCTTAAATACTCTTATGAACACTAGTAAAAGCAAGTAACAGTCTTCAAATAAAAACAGACTATTTTCTCAGGAAGAATTTTGATCGCTGCCTATTTCCCAGGATTTCACTGATACTTAAGCTTTCTATCCATATCGGTATGAATACCATATTATGCACAGCCATTGCAAAGTTATCCCTCCACTTCTCCAACTTACTTTTATTATCCAAAGTAAAATATAGCTATAGTGAGGTTTCTTACATGCAGAAAAATAACACACACCTTCTATAGTGCCTTTCTTTTAGGAGATGAGAAAATTTCACCTGTATTCCAATTCAGTGAAAATGCTGAGAAGACATTTAATTCTTCAGCCTATTTTATGGACAGAAAAGACGCTGAAGCAGGAAAATTCAAAGCCTTGGGACATACTGCCCAAACTCTATGAAGAAACAGATGGACACTGTAGGCTTCAGTCTTCGTACCAGTTTTAAACTGGTCTTCAGTATTCCTAACAGTTTTCAGTTGTTATGTACCTGGGTTCAAATACCCGGAGTGTGGATCTGAAAGGAAGAAAGTAGTTTATTAGACTGAAATCTTGCACGTTGCCAGCTTAGAAACGAGCAGTACATAGATGATTGGGCATATTTGGAAGTAATAATCGAAACCACAACAGAAATTCTGTTTTCTGTGAGGTGAAGCAAGCATGATTGGCAGTCTCTGAATGTTATCCTGAAAACTCTATAGAGAAAAATACTTAAACCCAGGACAATTTAGTACAAAGAAATAGTTCCAAGTTCTCTTACACAGAGTTATTTCCAAGTTTGTATGGCTCCAAAATCACCATGCAAAGATATTTGGCTCCATGTGTATGAGCCATGGCACTGACATCTGTTGTATCCACAGGTGCTCCCATGCGGAGAACTACGTTTTTTTTTCACTTCCCCAGGTTACTAGTTTCTTAACACTCATTGTGACAGCTTTTGCTTGCCCAGATTGACACTATTGTCAGAGCATAAGTGAAAGTATTTAGAGTACAAAATGCAGATAATCATGGAGTATATTGCACTTGTAGTGGCTCCTTTGACATAGTTCAGGATCTCTCTGTGTGCAGGTATTACTGCTTGTTATTTGTGTTCAGAAACTGCACCTTTCTGACTGCTTTATGTTTCTTTGCAAGTTTAATGCACTTGATTAGTAATAATGAAAAGGAGGTGTGTGTTAATATTCCATTAGGTCATTTAGTAATGCTTATTCCTAGATTTTATGCAACAGTTTGACCATATTATTTTTAAGTTGGTAAAACGTGTATGTTTACCTGTGTATGTATCTGTTTAGGTGTATCAACCAACAGCTATGTGATACTGAAAACTGAAGATGGAGAAGAGCTCAATAGTGTTTTAGAGGGATCTAGGATATCAGAGGATTCTGCATCTTACTGGCAGACCTCCTAAACCCACCCGGTGAGCCACCTCAGCCTTCCCTCTATCTGTTTTATCTGTTTCAGATCCCTGCAGGAGCAGAAGATGGCACGACAGCCCCAGGGCCACCTGGAGAGCGGGCATGAGGTCCCACAGCAGCGCTCAGCACATCTGCCAGAGCTCTGCTGCTCACCTTGCAGCCTGCTGGGTGTTACCTCCTCCCAGGTAATGAGAAGAATTGCGTTTTCCCTGGCGACTTCTGCACATCCTCTGTAATGTCTTTATGTGTCTCTCCTTGCTTCCCGCTAGCTGACAAGCTCCTGTCCCCTGTGGCCAGCATTGCACAAAATGAGCATGTGTAACAAGAAGTCTTGGCCTGGTCTCTTACAGCTTTGAGATGCGTGGGAACACTGCTGCAGAAAGCAGCTGGCAAGGCAGAAAATAAAACCCTCTGATCACAGAATAGTTGAGGCTGGAAGGCACTCCCGAGATCATCTAGTTCAGCCTCCCTGTTCAACCTAGGTCTGCTAGGTCATGCCCAGGACCATGTCCAGATTCGGTAAAGTCTTTAAGATAAAGGTCAGAATAGTCTCCAACATCTTTTAGAATAGCTTTTTTTTTTTTTTTAAATTTTATTTTCATGGCTAAAACACTTCAAAATGCTGCAGGTTTGAGGGAGCCTGTCCTACTAGTATTCTCAGGGCCAGTCCAGAGGCCCCAGACATGTACCAGAACTTGCCCCGCAAGGGCACAGGGTGTCGCATGGATCGAACTCATGTAACTTGCACTGACCCTTGATATTCATAGTCAAAGTACTGGAGGGACAAGCCACCTAAAAGTAGGACAGTTCAGAGCATCTTTGGCCCTAAAGATCTCTTAAGACAGGGAGAAAAGTCATGGAGCTCATATTTAGAAAAATAAATCTTTATTCTTTTAAAATATAATAAAAGAAATAATGGAAAAAATTAACCCTCCGCTCCACAAAGTAATTTCAGCACAATGCAGAGACTGACTCTGAAATACACTGGTCCTTTCTGAAAGCATGGAGGACCCCCTGAAAACCGCCAGTGTGACGGAACTGCATTGTGTGGTTTTCTGTTGTCAGGGCGATGCAAAAGAATGTCAAAGTGTTTCTGGAAATTCAAGCAGTTTGTATATCACCTTGACATAAAACCACATGTTCCTAAATGTCTGTACGAATGCACCTGCAAAGAAAAAAAGTGACTGTCAAAACCTGCATCCTATGAAAGAGATACTCTATGGTATTCTGGAATGTATGGAATGGTTTAATTATGAACTAAAGTGATTGCTTTTTAAAAAAAACTCCTTTTCTTTTTTTCTTGTCATGAGACATTGCCATACTCTCCCAAATTAAAAAGACCAATCCCTCCCCCCATTCTTATAGGCATATTTCAGAGATATTCCTCTCATGCTTAGTTATTTTGGGGTGGGGAGGGCTGGTTTGGGGTGTTTATTGGCATTACAGAATTGTAAAAATGTCCTATTTTAGTAATATTAAAAAACAGACAAAATGTTCTTTAAATTTGGTTGTTTTTTATGAGGGAAACAACAATCTGCTTTCCGTGGCGCAGAAAGATGCTTTAAATTCCAAATATTCTAAAACTCCATAGAATTTAATCCAGGAGATAAACCAACAAATTCTTCTGAAGACATTATTGTTACTATAGAAACATGCCTAAACCCAGACCTTCATCGTGAGGCAAAAAGGGACAATTTGCTTCATTAATCATTTTGACTCTCCTCTCGCTACTTGGTCGATGGGAGCCCTGGTAACCACAGCGCAGAGTTACAGAGGTAGGAAAGCATCTCCTGCCCTCTCCAGAAAAAACAGACCAACAGAGATGGAAGTTGTTCTTCAGAGCTGGGGTTGAGGGGGCCTTTCCTTCAGCCACCAGGCTGCGTGTTACAGAAACTGACACCAAAACCAGTCTTACTCACCTTCCGCCAAAAGACAGCTACAACTTTGTAGTTATCGCTTCAAGATTAAAAATGTCAGCCTGAACCTCCTGTGAACCTGCAGTGCTGTCACAGCCCTGTCTTCTTGCATCCTCAAGTCCAAAAGGGGCAATTTTTGTATTCGATGCTCCTTTATGCAGTTTTTTGTTAATTGGTGGATTGTGCTGCTGCAGGAGGTCACTGGGGCAAGTACTGCAGTATGAATATTAAAAGTGGATGGACAATATTATTACTGAAGTTTTATCTAATATAGGAGCACAGGCAAGGCTGTAACTAAATCCCAGGCTTCAACGAGTATGGCTGCTTTCCTCTGCCACTCCACCACTGCTCTCTTTTAGCTTTTAATAGCATCGAGCATATGCTTCCACCTTGTCCGTTGTCATTTTCCCAAGAGATGTCAAAGGCAGTCCTCTACAAAGGCAAAACACCTCCAAGAGCCAGGGCTGGTCCATTATTTCCCTTAGGTATCATTTTAGTGATTTTGTTTGAAAACAACAGGGTACGAATCAGGTTGCTGGCCAAACAGAGCACAGAAAGGCAGATCAAGGATGTGCCCAGGGCAACACAGAGACCTACAGCATTTTTGATTCTGTCTCTCCACGGCAGCTTCCAGAAGGAGGGTCATGCCAAGATGAACATCAACAGGTTGGCACCCATGGCATCCCTTGCTGGGAGCAAAGGCTGGCTTGCTGAGGTGGCAGCTGTGCTCTCTGGCAAGTGCATTCACCTGGCCAGAGTTTGTTGGATTTAGAAGTCAGGGAAGAGCTAGGAGCACCCAAAAACGTGCCTGTTGAACTCCCCATTAAACTGTGTTACATGCTCCCTGCAAAGTAAGACAGAAAATCTTGTGGGAAGGCAGGAAAGGACCTTTAGGTACAGCTCCTTGGGGCTGAGTTAGAAAGAAGAGGGCACTTGCAATGGCCATTTCTAACCTGGGGATCTCCTAGCTTTTCCAAGCACCCGGGCCTATCGCCCAGCCACCTCCCCACACTTGTGACTTCATTTCAAAAACAGAAACACACCGGCGTGTGTCCTGGAAGATATCTGCACCGTGCTCCATCCAGCCGTGTCCTCAGCCAGGCTGTGCAGGAGGCCAGGGCTCACCACGGACCTGCTCAGTCGAGGCACATCACCACCCCTGATGTCACCTGCGGATCGACGGACAGTGCACCATTCCAGAGGGAGGCAAACTGAGCTGCCGACTCCTCTCGGCACATCACGAAGAAGGTAAAATTATGTAAAATCATGCAAAAGCTGACATGATTTCAACGATAGTTAAGTTCCCTTGGAAAAATCTTTACAGGGTTTAATAAAGATTAAACCAGTAGACTGCTTGAGGAACTATTGTCATAACTACAGAAGTTAATACAGAATACCTTCTCTACTGAGCTATTTCAAGAACACCAATTTAAAAATACAGTTGGAAGGATGATTTAAGTTCCCCATGGATATTCAGTAGACTTTCTAAGGAGATCTGCCAGGGAGAAAACCCATTAACTTTTTTTATCAGACTCTCTAAGAATCTCCCATAAATTGATTAGCACCCAAACCGGAAAGTACGTAACTTTGCCTCTATTTCCTCTGAGAAGGAGCTTATTTCTAGCCCTCCCCGGCTTCTTAGTCCTAAAATCCTCTTTAGAAACTTATGATCCTTTCTAGAAAAGATATTCAAAATTAGGTTTCTGCTAAAGTCTTAATTAATAGACAAGTAACCAGGCTCACATACTTGCCTCATTTTTCTGTTTAATAAAATTTTACCATATAGATATACTAATATTTATAATTTTAAGATAATTATTTTTATTGATGGCACAGAGGTATATTGATTTTTATATGAATAAAAAAGAAAGTGCTACCAAGTTATAACATCTGAAATAATGAAGATGAAAATTGAAAAAGCGAATACATTAATTTTCTTCATGGGTGGTTTCTTGAAAATTACATTTCATGCAAAGTTAAAACATGAGCATTCTCATTTGAATTTTTTTATACTTCTTGATTACAGAGATCATTAATACTGATTTTTTTTTTTTTCCATGCAGACAGCTACGTACTGTAGTCAATGTTCCTCTCAGGCTCTTTGTTGACAAAATAAGTAAACTACCTCTTAAACTCTTTCACTGTGAGGAATTTCATCCAGCTCTTGAACCACTTCACAACAGTTCTTTGCACTCATTTGATTTTGCAACATTCTTTAAAAAAATGGGAGTAGTGGAGCTGAATACAGTATTGCCATATCAGCCTCACCAGCCCACCGAGTTCTCTTGCCTTCTGTGGGCTTTACCTCAGCAGTCACATCAGCCCACTTAGCAATACAACTACAATAACTGCTCAAGTTTAGCATGTAGTAACCCATGTGGAGGTACAAGCACCCTTTTTTTTCCCTCTGTAGGAGTCTGGAAAGGGCTAAAAGGAATCTGCTTCCTTCTCTTGCCCAAATTGCCAATTAGGCACAACTGCTCTAAAAGGGAGCTCTCAAGGCACCTGAGCAGTAGGTGGACGTGCTGGAGGTTACTCTGGAGAGCCCCCAATGAGAGAGAGGTAGAGATGCTGCTTGGAGAGCACTGAAGGAAGGCTGTTGCATATGGAAGGTAGGAAAGTAGTCCTGGAGAAGGGTGAAAAAGGAGAAGGGTTCATATGAGATCTGCATGTTGGAAATGAATGTAATGGAACCTGTTGCAGGATCTTATGGAAGGGGCAAGAAATCTTATTTTAAGCAAAACTGATCTTGTTTACCCATGTTCTCTCATATGTGTATGTACTGCTTATGTTTTCACACCCATGTACTGTAAGCAGAGAGGGGGTTGTGCAAGTAATGGGTGGCCAGGAGTAATAGTGTGTGACATGGAGGACAAGGGATACAGGCCATCCAGTCTTTTGTTTTTCTTGTCTCCTACTTATGCTTGGGAGATCAATGGTCCTGGGCCACAGCAAAGTACTTTTTTTCAGTGGTATAAGGATACTGATGTGCATATCTGATATGGTGAGTTGAAGCCTCAAGGCTGAGACTTATCAAATCAGCTCTCCATCTGCCTCATACCAACAAAAAGGAGGTCCAGAGCTTCAGGCAGGTGGCATAGAGGTGGTGGAGTGAACTGATTGCAGCTCTCGAGACTGTTGCTCTCTGGCAGCAGTTTGCCTGCCTAAACTCGCCTTTAGGCTCTTTGAGGTGTACTGAGGAAGTTCTTCATCGAAGTAAACATTTTAGGATGGAGTTGTGGGGCTCGCAGGACCTGTGGGGCTACCAAACCCAACAGAGCTAAGGGCTGCAGCAACCAGAGGTCCAGCCACTGGTATGAAATTCCCATGCACTCTTGCTCTGGCATCTGCCAGTGTCTTGTGGTCCTAACTTGTGGCCTCTTATTTAGGGTTAGGTGGTGGGATGATGAGTTTCTGTGCCCCAGACAACCTAGGGGAGACTGAGCCCCAAAGAGCCCTTGTTCGGGGTTTCTGCAAGTGGCTATGGGAAAAGTGAGATGCCCGTGCTTGTGCTAGGGAGCACAGCAGGTGGAGGCTCCTAGAGGAGGTGCAATGTGACCACAGGTGGGAGGCTTCAGCTCCGAGTCCCTCCTCAGAAGCAGTATAATCAGCAGAATCATGTTTTGGGAAGCTGCCAGTTGCTAACCTACTGACAACTGGAGGGTAGAGATTAATTAATTACTTCAGTGGTGTCTTCAGCCTGCTCTTGCATATGATCTCTCACCTGGTTTGGTCTAGTAGTCCAGAGCAGCTCCCCACCCTGTCTGATCCCGAAACTTGCTGGCTGGCATGTGGTGGTTCGGGGGGCGGGGAAACGACGGACGACGACACACGGATGGAGGGAGAGACGGACAAACGAACGACACACATGGACGATGGCACGATGGACTGTGGTTTCCTTGCCCTAGTTTGCCTATTTAAAATGTATAAAACAAACTTTGCTTCTTGGGTTTTTGGATGTTAGGAACACAATGGTGAAAGGTTGGACGTGAAAAGAAACAACTCACAGCAATTATCGGTTGAAACTAATGCTTTGTTATGAATCCTTCTTTCCTACACAATCTTATTATTGCAAGGTTCCTGCACTAATTGTAATTGCAACTTAAAGATATTCAATTTTAAAATACCAGAATAAACAATTTCTCAAACTGCATTTTAAAGAAATATTACATTATTTGTTTTATAGATTTTTTTTTTTTAATAAGAAGATTTAAAAAAAAAAAAAAAAAATCGAGTGAAGTCTTGTTTCCACCCAGGAGACTGTTTTTTGTCAGAAAGACAATTGTGCTTCTGGCAGTGTTAGGCTGTGAAATTTGTAAAGTGTTTGCATGGATCCCAGAGAGATCTAAACTCATCTGTTGGGTCATGGCTTATGTTGCATAAAGCATTGTGGTTTCCTTTTTTTCTTTTGTCTTTCGTAAAGCTCTAATAATCGTCCAGGTTACAAAGAATCGCACAGATCTAGGAACAAAGACATAACTGATTCTCACATGATGGAGAGGCAAACTGTATTAAGATAACTGACATCTTTCTTACTTTCCTACCCTCTCCGCCGAATATTTTCCGAGTATTGCACAAATTGATTTAAGCGAAGTATCTTCCCATTGGCTAGCTTGGAGAATGCCAACCACTCCTGCTAAGTTTGTTAGTACTCTATCATTTTATGTTTGTCATAACAGAGATAAAAAAGGAGATGTGTCTGCCAGTTAAGAATGTGTCTACAGACTCACTTAGATCAAGAGAAGACAATAAGCCAAAAACTGTGAGGGAACTGGCGAGGGAAGAACTAAGTCGTACCTGACTGGGCTGTGTGAGACCCAGAGGTTCAGGCTCTTCTTCTAGTGGTTATACCTCCCATGCATAGCAGGAAGCAATGGAGTGGACTTTTGAAATAGTGTGAATAAAAGAATTAGTCTGACGAGGTTCAAGGGAGACAACTGTGTGTACTGGGCCAGCAAGGAATAAATATTCTTGCCTGAGTGTATGTTTCAGGGGAAACAAAGATCACATCTGAGACAGGTGCTGCTGGTGGAGGGATGTGGGTGGGATACATGGTTCAGTATATGTTGAAGCTGAGTGTGTATTCAAGGCTTTGCCTTCATTCTGTACATACAATTTCCACATTCCTTCACTTCTGTTAAGCTGTTTTGCTAGTCAGGCATTCTTTTGAACAGTCTGCCAGACCACAGGCAGCATGTTCTTTTGAAAGTTAGACTAGAGGTGACTAGAACTTCATGGCCTTCCATTGTGCAGTCTGTAGAGCCAGAAAACCAGTGGATGAGGATTCTGGATGTGCAGAGTACCTTGGTCAGTCCTTGCTGTTTTGGGCAAAATGAAGACAAAGCCATCCTTGGAATTGCACCCAACTGATTCCCAGGAGAACAGGTTTTTATCATATCTCCCCCCCCCTCCCCGCCATTTACTAAGGTGCATGCAAAACATTATTTATCAGGGGTGCACAACTCTATTAGAAGCTGTTGTCGGTGTAAGTAAATTGGCACGCACTGCGTCTCCTACCCAAAGAGGTAATAAGGAACCATAGAACAGGGTACGTGATAGAGATTTGTTTTGAGATTTGCCTTTGAGATTTGTGTCAAATGCTTCAGCAATGGTTTTAAGCTTGATTTAATTCCCTAAATGTGTTAACAACTAACAACCATCGAGTTTGTTTTCTACTGCAACTCATTTAGTACACAGTACAAAATACAGTAAGGATTGAATTACATGGGTATGTGATTATGCTTGCAAAAATGTATTGCAATGAGCTTCTCAATTTACAGGCAGGAAATGAAGCTCTGCAATTATGGGACAACATAAAATCAGAGCAGTGAAATTGGAATTTAGTCCTTTCTTTTTCTAGGTCTACTGTCAGCAAACGTGACCTTGGCCCATCCTCACTTCCACGTAGCTCTAAAAAGATTTCTGGTGAGAAACTGGTAATTTAGAGACTTCTGAAGCGCACATCATAGCGCAGAGCGTGCAGGGGTATCCAGCTCCAATGCTGGTGAGCAACAGGGCGATGCCCCACGGTACCTCGGCTCTCCATTCAAACATAACGTCTTTTAGGACACAGGCACATATTTTAATCACAGTAAAGCACCCCTCAACACAGATGTACCATTTTAAGCTAGTTTTGGAACCTGCCCTGTTCTGAGGTGCAATCATGCTGTAAGATATACTTGTGAGAGGGGAAAGGACAAATTCTACAACTTTCCCTGTCCCACAACAGCCATCATCTCAAGACTTCAAATTATAAGCCACAGAGGCTGAATGTGTTGAACCTTTCATGCTGCTCGATAATTTTGAAAGTGTGGCTTACAAAATACAGTACTGATACCAAGAGGACATGATGATACCAGTTTCATATAACCCTTTTTAATGAAATAATTTATAGAAAGAATAAGGCTAAAAGAAAACCAAATTGATACTTAATGAATAAGGCATTATTGTTTTATTTTGGAGAAAACACATTTAATAAGAATTGTACCTACAGTACATTGTGCTCTTCCTAACAGTGATACTCTCTGACATATAGTTTCCTTTAAGGAATAACAGTTAGCTTTATGTTTCCGCAGAATATACTCTGGATTTATTGCATCTGTATGAACACTTACTACCAAAGGGTATGATCTTCAGAGTAGAAAGAGCTGTATCTGAATACTCTCACTAGGAATTTTGCTTCAGCTGGAGTAATCTGTGGTTACCTTTGTCATCATCTAACTGTGAACAGAGATCAGAAGATGGAGGAAACAAATGGAACAAGGTCTTTGCTGGTGAGGGTTGAGAGAGGCTGAGCTCCAGCCTGCCCGGGGCTGGAAAGGGGCTGCTGAAGGAAAGGCTGGGCTGCCAGAGGAACTATTGCCTGAAAATGCCTGCATCTGGCCTATGGCAGGGAGTCTTGTGCCCAAGCTCTGTTAGGGATACGCTGAGAAATATTACTAATGAATCTAGGGCAGGGCTTTCTCATAGAAAGTACAGAAATGCAGTTAACTGCTAGCAAAACCACAACCCCCAAGTCTTCATTTTAAAGCAGCGCTTATGAAGAGATACTTTTACTGACCTTTTCCCTCGGAAGCTGATGCACTTTGGGCACACTTCTAGCTCTCTGGAAGATGTTTTACACAACCACTGAATGCTAACTGGTTTCTACTACAGAACTGCAGTATTTAATGATTAAGTGGACCATGCTGATTCCTATTTTCAGTTACATAATTTTCATATGAAATTTCTTTGTACTTGTGTAATTGTTTTCAGTAATATGAGAATAGAGGGTACTTGTGGTCGAAACACTTAATCTTGATTAAACTGGAAGGGGAAGTCACTTATCACATACATAATGCATAAATGAGCTATAAAAGCTTTTGAATCAGTGATCTCTAACAGGTACATTCTGTGTTACACTGCTGCTAGCGTTATGGTCTACCTGGTTTAATAGGAGGAATATATTAACAATTTTTAAATGTCTTAGCAAGAAACATAAACATCCTATTTTTTCTCTTCATGTTCATAGAACCTATAACTTGTTTCTACTGGAAGACAAATATTAATTGTGTTAACAAGAAGTAGGATACGCCTTTGTTCTAACACAGAATACTGAATATTGAAGTATACATGTTTAATGTGGGGCAATAGAAATTGCATAATCTGTGTTAGTAATGAGGAATTTTCCAGATGTCTCAAACTGTATTGCAAATGAAAACAGACTGCAGGTCTCCTCTTCAGATGGAGAAAAGCTCTTGCTTACTCCAAAGTCCTTCTTGTTTCCTCTTTGCAGAAGAGAACTTGATATTCATAGAGGAAAAGTGGGACTGAGAGCGTGATGTATCTCTCACTAACACTGGCAGGTTACTGTTGGAGCCTTTACTCCTATCTAGAGTGAGAAGGAGTAACATAAGGCTGTTAATAAGGCTTGCTTTGGCATGAGATCTGTGTGCTCAACATTGACCGCAGATGCTCTAGGTTTCTGTTATCGCTGTTGAGGGAACCACTTGAGCTCTAACCCATCCTATTTCAAACTGTTTGTTTGGGTAAACTATGTTTGATCTTTAGTTTGGTTGGAAACTAAGCGTTGTTGCTGTGTCTTACAAGCTGCAGTATAAAGTCAGCGAGATGCCTGTACTAGCGAACGCTGATCTGATGGAACTGTAAAATTAAGAGATCTGTCTTTGTGGAGCTATGAAAGCTTTCAAAAAAGCTCAATAAAGGGAACCTCTCTAAGCAGTCTGCTTTTATTTTCCTGTGTGTACTGGTTTCTCAGATTGCCCTCTCTTCCTGTGCTTCAAGAAAAGCAGGAGGTAAAATTGCCAGACCTCCTTGATGTCGCTTTACTATTTTTTTTTTTTCTTGCTCCTGAAGACAGATAATCTATAGAAAAGTATTCTGAAAGCCCTGTGAAGCCTGTTGAATGAGTCAGAGCTGAATTATATTCTCAACTATCTCGGAGGATGTGCCTGACTTCAAATCTGAGCAATACTGTCTATCTGTCACTGGGGGCTTTCTGGGGACTGCAACCCCCTCAGCCAGCTCGGGACTCCAGAGAGCATCCAAAGCATGATGGAGTGCTGAGCTCTTCCCTATGTCCCTTGCTGAATGATGGACTGCACTAGGTGACTAATGCTGAATAAAGCTGTTCATCTTCTAAAGTAGTCCTAAACAGGCAGCAGTAGATGTACACACACAAAAAAGCAGCTGACTTTATATTTTCTCAACTTCCTATCTTGGGAAAAGATATATTAGAGATCTTTAAATACATTATTTCCAAAAGATTCAGGCAAACACCTGTTGTTGTAACTGAGCTTTTCCAAAAACTACTGAAGACCTAAACAAGCTCAAATATTAACTCTTACATAACTGCAGTACCTGCCTAAATTTTCCTCCATATTTGTGTATCTTCTGCTTAATATAAAAGAGTAGACAAACACTTTAATACAAGAATACAGTTTGATTCTACTGTGCTCTCACAGGGCTTTTTTAATTAAAATTAACAATTGAGCAGTAAAGTTACAGGGTTTTTTTATTTATTTTTAAGCTAAAGTGCTTCAAAAATCAAAACTTGAAAGCAATCTTTCTAGTTTCAGAGTGATGATATTTGAGCTTCCAGTTCAGGCCAGGATAGCAAAAAGCTACGTGGTCCTGTCAGGAGAAACAATTCTCTGTAGGTTGCATTTTAGACATTGGAACAATTTTTCTACTTAATGTCTCTGACATTTATTGATATTTACAAATGCCAACTCTAAAAAAAACTTACTTTGAGAAAGACGATATTCTGGACTGTATGAATGATCAAGCAAATGCTTGCAGAAGTGTTAATTGCACCATTCATCTCAACAGGATTTTAGTGTTAAAGTCAAACAACAACAGCCTTTTTAATTTCCTCACAGCTGATCAAAGCATGCAAGAAAAGAGAGAAATTCTGTTAATTTTTTAAGATCCTGATAAAACCTCATTTAGCTTAGGCAAGTGGATGGTATTTAGGAAAGTATTGCAAAGTCAGATCTGCTTTCCCTGCTGTTTAAGTGCATTTTCTCCCTATTACTGAAACGCATATGCATGTGCCAATGTCAGCCTTGACATTATATCAAACAAAAAAATTCTTAGCTTTCAGGTTGCTCAATACTCTTCAATACTGGAGTTCTTTTGTGTTGATGGCTGAGTAGACAAGCATATGCTTGCATTTATCTCAAAGGTAAAGTTTGGGTAAATTGTAAGTAGCTTTGAAATTAGATGTCTGGCTTCTTCAGCTTGGCTTCTAACAGGACACGTAAGATCAGATGAGTTGCCAAATTTCTTTCTTTCCTTTTTTTTTTTAGTGGAAGCAGCATGCCTAGCTCTGTAAGTACAGAGCACACAGATACCAGCAGGAGATGACAAGAGTGCACCATGCGAATGAACTGAGAGCTCAGAGGAACCTCTGTGCTTGCACCTTCTGTATACTGGGGGGGAGCAGGTCACATCAGTGATGTGTTTTTCGTACTCTGTGCTCTGCATGAAGGCTCATCCTTAAGACTTAGTTCTGGCTTTACTGAGCCAGTCAACAAGGAGAAATGGAAGTAAAAGCTGAGAGGGAGAGAGATCAGACTTGGGTCCTCCAAAAGTCACTGAAGGATTGGAAGTGTTTGTGCAAGCACTTCTCACAAGACTGTTTTGTGCTTTGAGTGAGGGTACACGAACTTCAGAGAGAAAGCAATCATGACAGAACAAGACTTTCACCTCTAATTTCTTCACTACTAAGCATGGTGCTGCTTTTATTTCTTAAGCCAATTGTAAAATCTTCTAAATGTGATGCTACAAATGCATGAACTTGGAATCATACAGTTAAGTATGCAAAGATAAGAGCATCTTCTTAATGTTCACTTTCATGTAAAATCCTTTGGTACTTGTTTACTACAGGTTCAGGGACTCTATCCTTTAATGTATTTAAAGACATCTGGACTTTATTTTTAAAACAGCATTATTGAACCAAGTGATCCTTAAACATTGCTTCATAGCGTTGGAGACTTAAGATCAGATGTTGATTAAAGTGCTGAAAGCAGGATTGCAAGTGCTGGGGAAAATAATGCTACAGTGTTTTCAAATGCCTGCCCATAGTAGGCCCTGAGATAAACGAGTGCAAGTTCACTTGCCACAGAAAACGGATTACTGCTCCTATTGACTTTAGCCCTAGAATCTGACCAAGGATCAGTTCTGAAGCTCTTACTGAATTTCTGTGATGGATAAAAATGATGATTAAAGTCTTGAATATGCAAGAAAAACAGACACTGAACTGCAATATTCCAGAAACTACCTTTATTGAGCTGGTGCATGTTCCTTTGGTCAGAAAGGAATCATCTAGCTCACATTTGAAGCCTCCCTGGAAGCCAGAAGAAATATTGGTCTTCCAAGGCAGGGGAGTAGTTACATTTTCAGAACCTGGGTAGCAGACTCTAGTCCCTCCAGAAAATGCAGGTCTGGCCACTGATTTTAAAATGTCAGGACTGTGGTGATGTTGTAATAAAAGCAGTGCAAGTAGGAGATCTGTTTTCACATCCAGTGTCCGCTGGAGGATGTTCAATCTCTCTTTTTTTTTATTTTTTTTTCTTTTTTCTCCCCTTAGGACAGTGTTATATCCATGTCTGAGATGCTTAGGAAGAGCAAAGCTCATCCAAGCATGCCTATTAGGTTATTTTATGCAGGAATAGTCAGTGAGCCATTGGGGGAGAGAAGTGAAAGGAGGAGCACTGATTAAAGGCATATTCAGTACATGTTTTAAAAGCACTGTCTTCATGTCAGAATGGAGGCGTGAGGTATTCTGCTCTATTACGGGTTTTTCATTGCCTTGGGTATGGAGTGCTAATATAAAACTGCCTCTTCCACAAGCACTCAAGAAACAGAAGATCTAATTGTTTACACCATCATGTCCATAAGAAAGCCCTGGTGGGCTTTTTCCTAGCAGTGCTGGAGGTACTAGATGAACACCACTGCCAGCATGATGAAAGACACATGACAGTCCCAGCCAGCCTGGGAATCCCAGGGTTTTGTCTGTCTTCTGTGATCTTTGCCTTCCTTTCTTAGCGTTTTTATCTGTCATCTTTGTTCCGGTTCTTTGTTTAGAATTTACCTTTATCTGTCCTCTCTGAACTGTTTTGCACTCAGATAATAATGTTTGTAATAAGCCCTCTGCAATTAATAATCAAAAGGTCCCAAAGTACAGAGTTCAGTACAGGGTTTGTACTCCATGAAGTACAAAAGTGTGTGGACATAGGCACACTTTAGTACTTGCAAGGATAAGAGCAGTCTAAATTTCTGTTTCTGTATTTCTCCTTCCTTTTGCTATAACAGATTAAGAGCGGTATAGATGTTACCCTCTATAATATGAGCTAAGTCATCTAATGAACCTGGCAAATAGCCTCCGCCTCTATTCCACTGCCTTTCTTCTGCACTATGTCTTCTCTCCTTGCTATGGCACTGCATTTAACTTTCACGTTCACCAAATCAAAGGTCAGCAAGCATCCTTATCTCTCCTCTCAAGAGTTTCCAAGTCATGTGTGGTAGGATGTAGGCTAAGAAAACTCTAACGAAAGCAGACGATGTCCGTGTGATTAAAGTTACAAACAACTGTTATACTTAGGGGCACTGGTGGTTACACTACTGCGCTATGTAGGCCATTGGGCCAAAGGATTTTGCTGTTTCAGGAGATTATTCTGATCAAAGATTGTGTACTGGGCTGCACAAGTACACTGTTTTGTCGTTCTACTCCGAAGTTCTTGCTCTGAGGCTCATGATTCCTACAAGTTTTCATAGTACTAGAGATAGAAATTGCTCAGTTAGTGAGCTCAGAGTTTGCTTTGGTGCAAGCATGGACTGATGGCTTTTACAGTTGATGGAGTTATTTGATCTAAATCTTTGTATTTGGTCTAGTAGCCTCTGTCATGTTTCTAATTTACCCTAAAATGAAGGCTCAGTTTCTTTTAGCTCTAAGTACGGATTAGTGCCCACAAGCAGCCCCTTGACATACTGGCTAGGATATTAGCTGCAGGTTTTTTCACTGCAGAGCTCTTTTGCAGAGTTTTGTAGGTGCGCACATGAGAAAAATCAATACACTCATTATAATCTGCAAGGCAGTGGAAAACTATAGATGCATGAACAATGGAAAACAACGTTAGTATTCTTCTAACCAACGTGTACCTGATTAAGAGGTCTGTTTTAGTGTGGTATTGCTCGTTTTCATTCTAACACTAAAATTTGTAGATACGTTTCACTAAGCTAATATTATAACATTATAAACAAATGAATAGACTTCATTATACAGGCAAGAAGAAATATATTTGCACGAAAACATAGTAATTGATTGCATCTTGAGGCTTGTATAAACAACAAGAAATTGTTATGGGGAGGGAAAAAGAGGATGAACAGTAGAGCCACCAGGGGAAACAGCTAAAAGTGCTAGTAATTTAGTGGGGCAAAGTGTGGCAGCAGTGGAACCTTCTGCGTGGAGCTCTGTGCTAAATTCACCTCTTCAAAGCCTTGCTTTTGCTCCACCTGGAGGCTGTAGGCTTCTCTGAAATGAACCTCTCCAAACTGAGAGAAACGTGGTTTTTCACTTATGTCTACTGAGACAGCCTAGTGACTTGCTGCTATTGAGCACCAAACTCATTCCACTGGGATTCTTTTTTGCTGCCTGTGCCCATTGTCACTAGAAATGATGTTACTCAGCATAACGTTGCCAATGCTACTACGGCAAACAAGTCCTAAATTAAGGTCCTCTTCTATTTTCCCTCTGTTCTTCCTGACAGCAAACTCCTGTGCTATTGTTTGAATGTCAAACTATTCTTAAAGTTGTCGACATTAGGTGAGCTCACCTGAGGAGACTGTTACTTATGGCTTTTTAGGTGTGGGTTTTGTTTGTTTGGGTGTGTTTTTTTTTTTTTGGTTTGGACGAGTTACACAAGGTGATCCTATAGCAAAGTGGACAGGATTAGTGTCAGCACCAGTGAAAAGTGCATGTTTGAAGCTTCACTACCGTTCACTGGGTGTCATGGGTTAGGTGCCAGAACTAAGAATTGTGCTTTCATTTCTGCGTCCACCACAAAATTTTGGTGATATTAATTGAATCTCTCTCTTACGCTGTACTGTCACCATCTAAAAGTTAGAGTTGAAGCTACCTACAGCACAGAGAGATGCTGTTTTCATAGAAGTGATATGTGTATAAAAGAAATACTGACAGAAAAAAGATAACAAGCCAGAGAAGGGCAAAGAGTTCTTCATATCCGTTCACCAAAGGTACTAAATGAGTTGGGGCAACCTTTGCATAAACGTTAATGTAAAATTATTCAATATACAAAACCTATACCTACAAAACCTATGCATGTTATCACTTACATTTTTGTGACCTCTCTTTTATCCTTAAAACACTTTTACACATTTGAAATGTAGACAGAAAGTATCATAGAAGTACCAGTGACACGTAGGTTGCTGCCAATTCCCACCACCTTCTGACATGAAGCATCCAGTGTCATACCTCAGGGTTGTCTTATTGTTTGTCTTCATATGGGACAGAAATTTAGGAATTGCTTTAGCTCACCTTAAAACACGTATTCCAAACAACCCTCTCTTGCAGTTTTAACCAGGTCCTTACTTACCCGTGTATATCGCCTGCCAGTCTAGAACTAAGCAACCAATATGAACGGAGATTATTGTACTTCACCGTGAAGGAGCTGCCCCTGGGATGGATTTATGACTTTAATGAGCCCCACGAGGTGTGATCTTGTTGCAGATAAGCTAGAACTGTTAATTCATGTGGGTAATGCTTGTAATTGCCTAAGATTATTTAAACACAGTATAAACATCTGGTTTCTGGAGAAAAAGGAAACTTTTCTTGTATTACTTTTCAACCACCACTTTCCACCAATACTATGTTTAGAAAAAGGAAATCTAACACAAGTGTTTATGCATAAATGACTCTCAGACTTTGACCTGAACTTATTACACTTGCATTTAACGATGGTCCATAGAGTTGGAGTGGCAGAGGGGGGAGAAGGCGACCATTTCCAGAAGCTTCTCTATAGCCTGACAATCAGAGCAGGAGCTGCAAACTAGCCAGAACTAGAAGCTGCACAATGAATTACCAAAGCCTGCAAAGCTTCGTCTCTTCTCATGAGTTAAGCAGAGCTGAAAGTTTCCAATTGTTCTATGAAGCACAGAGATTCCCTGGCCTCTTGTCCGGAAGGAACAGGTTCTTTTCCAGATTCTCAGCTCGCTGCTGGAGAGAACGGCCTCAAAATGAAAGCCATGTCACCCGCCCACAACTCTGCAGCACTTGTCGGTCTCGTCTCAAATGATGGTAGCTCAGCATCCCTACTAAATGTTGTTATGGTGACAGTGGAAGTCTAACACTGAGCACTACATCTGTCTGCTTATCTACCACTAACCACTACTACTGAGAGTGCTGTGTACAACTTCAAAAGGAAGGGAACCAATGGCTTGTTTTTTAAAACCTCCTCAATGATCAAAGGGGAGAGAGACTACAAAACTGTCCTTCTATTAAAAATTTAATGCTTGAGTTTGATCCCAGGTAGAGGAAGGGAGGGAAGATAAGTCTCTATACACCTCTACAGCTAGATCCTTTGCTTATTTAGGGCCTAGTTGTGTTCCTGCAGAAGATGATAAAAATATCCTAGTCCCACATGAGCAGCCTCCAGTGGGGCCCACAGCTGGGCCCAGCAGCTCAGAGAATGAGCTGATTGATGGCGTGGTCTGGAGCTGTGTGTGTATGTGTGTGCAGACACACGCACCTTGTTGGGAAGGCCCTAACAAACAGAGGGTAAGAACAGGTATATGCTGGCACTAGGCAGTTTCACACCCCAGAATTGCACAGTTTGCTCTCAGGGATATTTTCCTATCCCTCCATTCAGCTCTTACTGCCCTTTGCTTAACGCTGGCAGCAGTTGTGTGTGTGTAGGTAAATACCTTAAAAATAAGTAAAATCAACTGGTGCTTAGGAAAGGTATAGAAATGAAGTGTGTGTGTGGGTGAACCTTTTTAAACTCAAGTTAAAAATGTAATTGATATGTTCAGTGTAGGTGAACACCATAATTGCACATTACCTTTTTATCGTCAGTAAAAAATGGTCACAGCCATGTGAGAGGACTCGCTTCCCTCCTGGACCTTTATATCACATGTACTTTCTGCAAATCAGTTTAGTTGGTCTCTCGCACACTTCTCTGCAGTATATGTGCTTGTCTTGTTGGTCTGTGTCATGCAATACCACAACACAGGCGGCCCTAGATGAAAACCCCTGCAGTCAGCTGGACCTCAAGGTGATGACTTGGTGCTCTGCAGTCACCCTGTCTATTCCAAAACAAAGTAACAGAGGGCAGGCTGAATTTTGGAAGAAAATGGTGTGCCGATAACAGTTACCACTGGTAGAGAACTATAGCCCTTCTTGTCTGATGCTCAGCCATTTAGATTCCATGGTAATCTGAGTTCTTAAGGATGTTCAGGGTTTTTCTCCTCCCAAAGCTTCCTTTCCCACTTCTGAGTAGTGGGAGGAGGTTCTGTGTTTTTCTTGGTACTTTCTACTTACATTAGGGGCTGATGAAGAAATCATGGCCACCCTCCATCTAGATCCTGTTCCTTTGTGATTTGGCTGCTTCTGTTCTGATGACTGCCTCTTGCATGTGGTGAAATCGGAGCCAAGGAAGCAGGCAAGCAGCGCTCCCCCTCGCACACCCCCCATGTTGCAGGCTGCAGGAAAAATCTCTTTTGTCCTTCATTTGTATCTTTACAAAATGTCACCAAAGAATCTCTTCAAAAGTTAGTGCTACAAGCTGCATTTCTGAAAGGCATGACACGGGTAATACTCTCTGAAGCTCTGAGCTGGGTCATATGCAACAGAGCTGATGGGCGTCCATGGGTAAGGGATGACAATTGGGAGTAACTTAATTTTATCAGATTAAATGATAGCTTAACTCTGGAGGGGAGGGAAAAAGGTTCATTCTTAACCAGAGAATGAGCATTCAGAAAAGGGGAAAACAAGTCATTACTCAAGCTCCAGGATTTATTTCTTTTCAATCTTGTTTGACAACTAAAATGTAATAAAATGGAAAAATCCAGGAGGCTGCAAATAATGAGGTACCATTGACTAATGCAACACAAAACTTTAAATGGAGTAATAGGAGCAACTGCAGCAACACTTCTCTAGAAATGTAATATTGAGTTTGTGTGTTTTCCGGCATGGTTTTGCCCTGGCACGTGAAATGGCTGCTGCCAGTGAGCAATGGAGATCGAGGCCTCCACTGTGGGGAGCAGAGCTGGACGCATCAGGACTCACCCCTTGACAGATGTGTGTCTGGCTGCTTAAATACCAGCGATAGAGGCTCCAGTAAACTTCCTAAGCAAGGCACTTCTCTGCTGGTAACTATCCTTACCAAAACAAAGTTTTGCTCATATCTAAACTGTAAGCTTTTGTCTGAGATGTAAGCCCCTTACTTCTCCTGTCCCAGGCAAACAGGAAAAATAACATATTGTCTCCCTCATAACAAATGGCTTTAAGGGATTTGTATTAGCATCTATCTTCCCCCCCCCCCCCCCCGCCCAGTCTCTCAACTACAGCACAAAAAGACTCAGTAAAGATGGCATCTTCTTGCAGAGTGTTGTCTGTTTATAATCTTATCTGCTAACTTAAGTAAAGGACATGTTACCCTCTGCAGTCCTATTGCCCCTGGGGGAATAAAACAGGTGAGAAAGTGAAAACAATTCCCCTCTTTCCTCCTTTCTTGAAGTGGTAAGTATCTCCTAAATGGTGAACCTTTGTTCATGCTGCTGATGCACAAGTCTGAAAAACAGCTTTCATCCCTAGTCTACCTCATGGGGAGCGTGTGTGGGTTTTTTCCATACACCTTTGCGTATGATCCAGGGGTGTGCTGTCATGACAGATTCCCTTAGTGCCATGGAGATTTTCTCTTTGGAGTATAAGTGCGCTCTGGAAGAACTTGGAGGCAGCTAGGATTTTTGCATATTTTCTCCTACTGCAGATGTTCTTGTTTCTGTCGTTTTGCTGTTTTGCAAGGTCTAGTCACTAATTATAGAATGGTCTAATAAAGTCACCACAGGGATTTACTAACTGGTAAAATTGTTAAATAAGCACAAACATTGTTCATCAGCTTAATTTAAAGATCCTGTTTCAGTCAATGGAAACTTTTCATCAGTTATTTTAAAGAATTTGTTTTACTTGTCCTACTATCAGAAAATACCTCAATACTAAAATAAGCACATGCTACAAAAACTACTGATCACAGAAGAAAGACTAATATTTAATCTTTAGTGGGAGAGGTACCAGAGCCTAGAATTAGCCTGCTAGCCCATGGATTATTACAATGTCAGAAAAATTGCTGTTAATAACTTGCATGTTTATTGTGTATCTCCTCACCTTCATGAGCAGAGTTGGAATATTTCTGTTGAGGCTTTTTAATTTGACTGTTAAGATTAGGCTTAAAAAAGAAATGGCTTCTATACACTACAATATCTCTGCTTGTGTGTAACATTAAGGAGTGTTATACCTGACAAAGCAGAGAACGCCCACAACTACTGGGGGAGAGAGAGAGGGGAGCTCTCCTTCTGCAAGGAGAAGGTAGTGTTTTATGGACTAATGCAGCATGAATTGAACTTGAGGGGTGGGGAACGACATGACCACCTCAGTAACTGCATGGTCTGAGCGGGCTTTTGTCTGGAATGGGATCGCAGTAACTGACGATAGAGCAGGTGAGTGGAGAAGCCACAAAAAAGGCCCATTTATTTATGACAACAAAAGGAATAAATACATTTTCGGTCCATAATTGGTGGCAAAAGGCAGGCTAAAATCTGTTGTGACGAGGATTTATTTTGTTTTAGTAGAGAATCACCATATTTAAGGTTATGAGCCATTAATTTTAGTAGCAGCTGAGAGCTAGAACTGTTGGTGTATATGTGTGTGAGTACTGGAGGAGGGCAAAACACTATCTGCAGCTCAGTGTTCAGGCAGTAATAAAGACTTTGTTTTATAGGGGCTATTTTAATTCCTTTCCAATGTTTACAAAAAATACATTGAAGGCAATATAAAAATCCCATGTGAGATACAAAGGGCGCAAATTACCTCTTCACTGCACAGTAAAGCATAAAATGTTGCCATTTTTCAACTTTTTAATGTGTGAAATCACAACTGCTCCATCCGTACGTTGTGTAGCAGGAGAAAAAACAAAATAGAAATGAATTATTCTAATTATTCTTTCTTTAGCTGTTTGATACAACTAAAATTGGTATTTCTGACAGGCATTAAAAAAATCCTATTAGGGAAGTTTGCAATGTCCGTGTTTGTTCTATTTATTATGGATTCTAACAAAGGAATATCAAAGCTAGCATTTTTGCTTATCTTTATAGCCAAATACTCGATTAAAAAAAAAAAAACAAAAAAACAAACAAAAAAAAAAACAACCAACAAACCAAAAAACCAACAAAAACCAGCAGCCTGAAGAATGTTTCCTCCAGTCTCTCTCGCAGCTCCTCAGTCTCACACAGCACTGTCATTTCCTGAAGTGCCATGGAGTCCTATAGCCTTGGAAACCTTTTTGTAATTTTTGTCTGTGGATTACTTTGCCAAGGACGATTTCAAGATAGTCAAGCTGAGTGTCCCTTTCCTAATGAAGATATCTAAGCATAATGTGATCTGCTCCTTACCTTCCCATACGGTTTTAGTTTGCCTTCCACATACTGCCTCATGTTTATCACGTTGCTGATACGGCTTAATTTGTCTTTGGGGAAATTCCTCACATTCCCTTATTTTTACTTGAACAGGAATTTTGCATAGGCCAACAAGGGAAAGCTTGTATATAAAGGAAAACCTTTAGCTCAAAACCAACAAAGCTAGCCTAGAAAAAGGAATATAAAAATGCACTTTAGAAGAAATATTACCAATAAAGGATCACAAGGACCCACTGATTTTTTTAAGAAGTTTTTATGTGCTTAGCTTAAGCAAAATTAGAAGAAGTTAAGATACTTGCAATAAAATTTTCTTGCAGTCACATTTCTTTTGAAAATATGATGAAGTGATTGATCATAAAAATCACGCCACTCTTCAAAATGAGTGCCTACTGGTGAATTCAGAAGCTGTATGTTTGAGGTAACTCCATTAAGCTGGTGAAGTTTCACTAGCTGAAATAAATTAGATTAATTGAGCTTGGAGGATAACTTTGCCTTAAATTTTAATGACTTGAAACTAGTTCGCTTGAGCACTTCTCACTTCTGTTGAGAAATGCAGCTGCTTTTGTCTACATACAAAAAACTATTATTTCCATCTGGACAACCAGTTGTAAAGAATATTTTCATTATCTGGGATGTTCACAAACAGCAATGACGACATTAATCTTGATCTTTGTGATGTTTTGATTGGCATGATTATGCACAACTACTGGTGCTTTTCATCCACTTTCTCCATGTCTTTCTGAGCTGTAATTGCTTATATAGAGTGTGAGGCACTGGTGAAAGTGGTGTGGTGGGTCTGCATCAGTTATTGTAAATGAAAGTTCACCATTAGACCATCAGGTGTTGTGAGCATACTTTCAGCTACTAAAAAAA
Organism: Platalea leucorodia; assembly: GCF_965183815.1. Taxonomy (NCBI): domain Eukaryota; kingdom Metazoa; phylum Chordata; class Aves; order Pelecaniformes; family Threskiornithidae; genus Platalea; species Platalea leucorodia. The sequence goes on along the minus strand of NC_138825.1, from coordinate 45,460,847 downwards.
TGCTAGAGGATGCTAGCACATGTGACTTTTTCCAAACTAAGCTTTTGCACCTAGCTTCCCAATCAGCATGCACAGCAAAATCAAGCTCGATGCATTGAATAACCTAAGGAGAAGCCATATTATTTAACATATTGTTCTGTGCAGTAAGCAGCTCTAGCATGAATGGGCTGGGGGGAAGTCTGGACAGTTCAGCACTACAGCTTTTGCAAGGTCATCTTCTCCTGACTCAACCTTTAAGAATATGATTTAAAAGCTTCCTGACTTTCCTCAGCAAATGCCCTTTGGCAGGATTAAACTGCACCGCTGCCAATCCAGCTCAATACCAAGCATGTTAATGAGGTGTCTTGGCCTTTTTATTAATTCTACAAGCAGGGTAGTCCATTCAGCAGTGACTGAGAAAGTTTAATCAAATAATCTCATTGTTCCAAATTTATCACCACAATAAAAGAATCTACTAAAGAAATAGAAGATGAAATAACTCATTCTTTTAATGCTATGTCATTTTATATTAAGAAGCAGTGCAGCCTTGAGGCTCACAGCAGTGCTAACATCTGCCCCTATGTGGGTATACAGTACATAGGGATGTTCCTGTCTACAGGAGGGACCTGCATAGTACCTCTGCAAATTGCCTGCCCAAAGTTCTTACTGCTTCTCTCACTACAAATTTATACTGTTAACAGATTTTTTTTTTTTCAATTAAGTCTTTTAATTTCAAAAATCAGCTGGAAAAAAGTGCAGTGAGATACTGTCTTTATGCTATGATGAAATATATCCATTGTAGGTGATAAAAGGTGAAGAGAGGACACCCTTCTGTACATTGTGGGGAGAAGTGGGGTTGGGGCTGGTGTAGCAGAATATTTGCGGTAGCTTCCAAAATTATTTCCAGAAGATCTGGAAAAATAAGTGTGGCTAACTTATGAATAGGACTGAAAAGGCATACCTGGAAGTAAGTTGCTACGCCCCACACTATAGAACCATATGGCAAAAGTGTAATGCTCCTTGATCTTCTATGCTCCCAGATCAAAAATTCACCTGCAGGATTTTTAATGTTTCAGACACACGAGCAGCTTCAAACAGCTGCCATTAATTTTATACAGTAAAAATTGCCTGTCAAATCAGTCTCCAAGTGTTCCTTTCTTTTCAGAAATTTCTCCTGCCGAGAAAGCTGCACAGTCCAAGGCTACTAATACGTTTTCTTCATCAAAATAAAGTCAACTTTAAAAGCCACCTCCACAACTACAAAAAGAAAAGTTTATCTGAAGGGTGAGAATTATCAGATTTTTCTAGGGGCTAGCACACCTTCCAGATAAGTGACTTTAAACATAATATGAATGTTGTGCTCTGATTCACTAAAGCAGCTGCCTTCCCTGAGCACAAATCCATTAAAAGTTTTCTTTCAAGTTCTCTCCAGAGTCGTTCATTCTCTCCACTTATCTTTGTGGCTGTTGCTTTTTTTTTTTTTTTTTTTATCCTTGGGGGTTTTCATGGACTAGCCAGGGCAGATAGCTGTTGCTATGATTCCCCCTTTTTCTTATTTCCTGATTGTTTTGCTCGCTTCTCAGCCGAACTCATGTGAAAAGGACAAACTAGGAATGACACACAGATAAATACAGAAAACTTGCAAGATCCATATTTAGTCTTTCCTTAACGTCTGTTTTGTAGCCCATTATTTCTGGTACAAATTACTTGAAACAGCAGAACATGAAGGGATACCAAGGCTATGTAGAACACAGATTGACTTTGAGATTCAAGCCTCTGGCATTTTTCAAAATATGGGATATTGAAGAGGTCTGCTCTTCTGTATTTTCCGTCATTGACACCTCCTACAGTCCCTTTGGGGCCTCTTGCTGGAGGAAAGAAATGCTACTAATTTTTTTTGCTTTTTGCATTTCAGTTTTTCAGTTGAACTGGGAAGAGAGGCAACGGCAGGGCTCACACACCACCAAGATATGATGAGATGCCCTAAATTATTTTTTTCCTGTACCTCTTATCCAACAGTGGATAGCAAAACAACCAATAGGCCTATTTTCAATTCCAAATGTAAAGGACTTCTATTTTCCACTGCATCTGGCAAAAAAGAAACTGAACAGTTTATACTCAACAGCTTCAAGGTAGGAGATTAAAACCAGCTTTCTATAAAGCAGAATACCTCCCAGGAACCGGGACACTGACTCTCTATGTCCCTTCCTGACTACACCAGGCAGCTACATGATAATTTTAGAGGTTTCCAGTTGCTTTCAGCAAGGAGTCATGTCGGAAATTCTGATGCTTGTTGGGTTTTGCCTGTGCATTGCAGGGGTTTCAGAACAATGTGGGAGATTACATGAAAAATGCGCTGCAACTTGTCTTAAATTCATCTGACCGCGCTCTCAAGCACAGTCTCGCTCTATGTGAGAGAGCAAGTGTGAGTCTGTTGAAGGTGGTTGGAGTGATTTTTTTTGTTGTTGTTGTTTTTGCTTATTATTCGGTCTTGCATTTGGCCATTCTCTGTCAGCTCTATCAGTTTTTCTTGGTTCTCTTGCAAGCAAAATTATCCAGACTAGAAAGCTATGTATTATTATCCAAGCAAAATTATCCAGACTAGAAAGCTATGTATTTTTTTTTGTTGCTGATTCAAAATATTTTGTGTGTGAAATAGAGTATGTTCAAAGTTGCACTCCTATCCAGTCTGAATAGCATACTAAAATTAGTCCCACTGATTCAGCTGGAGCCACTTTGGATATACAGTAGCATTATATTCCTGTGGATGTCAAATTTGACCCCAGCTAGAGAAAATTAATAGTTCTGCCCTACAAGCATTTCCATATATTATGTAGGACTTCTATCATGTATATTGTATTTCTGTCTAACACCCAAAAACCCTTGGGGCGGGAACATCTGATTAATGGCTTGGGTATATACCTTCGGTGCTAAGCATAAAAATACTAAGAAGCAGGAACATACAACAGCTACAGAAGATTCAGTTAGAAAAGTACTTACTTAAGGAGGGAGCTGGGTTGTCTTCTAAAGACTCTGAGTTACTAGGTGTGATTTTTATGAATGGGAGAAGAGGGAACATGTTAACTTCATGCTGTAATTTCTGCGGCTGGGATTATTTTGCTGCCCAATGAAATATCTTTGCTGTCTTATCCTACTATTGTCACTGTATGCTTTAAATGTAAAACTCTTATCTTGGGAGGGTGGGAGAAATAAAAAAAATTACTTACCTTTCTCATAAAATGAGTAATATTTTGATAAGTGTAAACTTCCATCCCAGAGAAACTTTTGGCAAGTTAGTATCGATGGGAGGAGAAAATAAATACAATTTAAATTATATTTTCCTCTGACATGGCATCACATTGTACACGACATAATGCTAATATATCTTCATGGCTGTGCCTTTTAAGAGCTGAGTATCAGTCAAGCATATAATTTCATGTTGTCTGGAAAAAAAAAATAAAAGGGTGCATCTAACAGGACAGAATAAGTCACCACATTCTGGAATAAGTACTAATTGTTCCCTTGCTATAGGGCTCTGCCATTTTTAAAAAAAATATACCGTTTCCCAACTATTCTGTGCTTGGATGATCTGCAGGTGTTTCATTAAAGTAATGCACTAGTAAGATGTTCAGAAAAGCCATTTATAGTGGTTCCAGCTTGGTGTTGCCTACCATACTAGGTGGCTCCAACCTGAACTGAGTCAAATCCTACTCCATTTTGCCCACTATTCCTTAAATAGGTATGTACTGTTTAGCAAATGTTTTCTTTTTAACTTGTTCCGTACTCTTGGTAGCACTGCTAGTATACTACAATACTTTTTCTCTCCTCATATTAAAAATATTAAGTAGCTCCATAAATCTACAAATTCTAAATCATGTGGGATTCTAGACTTTATCTTTTAATGTCCAAGGCCATATTGTCATGTTTCAGTTTTAGCTACAATGCTTAAACATAATTAAAATTACATACACAAGAATTTTTGCTTGCATGTCTCCAGCAGCTGCTATTTTCTAAGAAGAAACGTCACTTACAGCAAGGTTTGATAAGATTCTAAGAGCTAGCTATGTTGATGTTGCCTGTTACTACAATTTTGAAATGTCATCTTTGTTAAACATTTCAGTGAACTTTAAAATTTCACTCCCATGCATTTTTTCCTCTCACAAGATGCATGCTCACTTCAAGTTTGTCAGCACTGCCACCCAATCTGTCCAAAGTCACTTGTGTGCATGACAGGAGAAAGTATTAACACCCATCCGTCATTTAATTTACACCTTGAAATGACAGAAGCTGGGAAAGAATAAAACAGCAGAAAAACAATCTTTATTGGACAGAAGAATGAGATGGTTCTGGCATATTAAAGTGGAGATTTGTGTAACAGGGCCTCTGGCTTCCCTGGCTCCTCTCTGGGGCTACAGAAAATGGGCAGCTAAATACTTCAGTGACGGAGGCAAAATTTCTAGCAGGGCTGACCAAGCTACTCTGCACCAGCCCATGCCGAGGAGTAGGTGAGTGCTCAGCAGGTGCCACAACTTGGCTGGTCAACAATGTCGCTTGCTTGGTTGTTGGAACCTTTGCTTGCTCTGAGACTTAGAACTTTGTACTGTTTTCACATGCCAACGTGAACTGCTCCTGTACCGAGCACAGCCAGCCCAGACTTACATTTCTGGACCTGCATTGTTATTTTTAGTACACTTTGAGAATCTTGTACCTACAACAATGGAGGAATTTGACACTAGATACATGCAGTATTACAGGCAATTTTCAGATGAAATCCTATCCCTGTCCATCACTTAAAGCTGGAACAATGCTGGACTTCGGAGTAAATAATCAAGCCGGTAATCAGTATGTGTAGATGTAGTGAGCATTGTGTTTTCATCCTCTCGTCTTAACCTAAATCACCCTTCTGCATTGGTTTGTATACCTTGCAAGGAGCTCTGTCACTTCACAGGTAGGCAGTGTCAAATGCCTGCAGAGTTACACTCTGCTTGCTCTGCTGGACCACTGCTGTTCACCTGTATTGGATCTGGGAACTGACCTCCACAGCAGCAAACATTTTCACTTTCACAGGCTCAAAATAAGGGTTGCATAGGAAATAAAACAAATTTAGTGCATTATTTAGTACATGTGTATTTAAGAAGATAATTAGTTTAGCTTTTATCTGCTGGAGACTTTTTACTTTCTTTCTGATAATGGTGCAGTGATCCTGTAAATGTTACCTTCAGTGATAGCGAAAGTTTGCGTTTAACTGATACTAGCTTACTTCTGCATTCAGTACCTTGGTGTTTTAATATTCCAGGTAACCTGAGCATGTGCAGTGGTGAAAGGGAACAATCTTTTCTCCTCGGCCTTCATTTTCTTTTTCCTATGAGACATAAACATATACACAAAAAATTTTTTAACTTCAACTATCTCTACTTGTAGGTGATCAAATTTTGTCTAAGTATCTATTATCGGATTTTAATTTTTTTTGTTTGTGAACAAAGTGTTTCTATGAGGTACACATCTCTGCTCACACATCCATTTAAGTTTAACTGTATGTTTCCCACTTAAGTTTAAAAAGGAGGGAAAAAAAAAAAAAAAAAGTCGCTTGATCTCAGGCCGGGTGCGTACGGTGCTGGTTCAGCAGCGTTTTGGGGAAAGGGGGAGGGTGCTCCTGTCAGAGCGGGCCCACGGTCCCTTCAGGACCGCCACTTTTGGGGTTGCCACACGCACCCCCACCTTCCCCCCCCCCACCCCCCGCGTTAGCCCCAGTCCGGTCTCAGCGAGGAGGGGCCCCCTCCGCCCCGGGGCTGCGCCCGACCACCCCCCCCGCCGCCCGCCCCGGCGACCCCGCAGCGCGGCCCCTTCCTTCACCCCTTCCTGACGGGCGCCGGACGAGGAGACGCGCGCGAACGGCGCGGCCCCAGCCCGAGCCGCGCTCCCCCCGGGCGGCGGCCGCCCCCGCCTCGCACCCCGCCGCCCCACGGCTCGGCTCCCTCAGCGCCGGGGCCGCACCCTGCCCCCCCGGGCCCGCACCGGCGGTGCGACAGGAGCGCGGGAGCGAGCACCGGGCGCGCCCCGGCCGCCCCTCGCCTCGCTCCTCGCCGGAGAGGGCGCGGGTGGGCCTGCCCCGGCCAGGCGCGGCGCGGCCGGCCCCGCCCCGCCTCAGGCTGCCGCCAGGGGGCGAGCGGCACGGGCGGTTGGCGGCGGCGGGGCCGCGGGGCTCCCCCTGCTGGCGGCCGGCGGCAACGCGCGGGGTGGGGGGCGCGGAGCGCGCCCTGCCCTGCCCGGCCCCCGCCGCCGGCGCTCCGCAGGCGGCAGCGCCGCTCCGCCCGTCTGCCTGCGTGCCTCCCCCGCCGGGGCCCAGCGCCAGCCCGGGGACCCTCTGCCGCCGGGGCCGCCGCCTCCCCGCTCCCTCCCCTCCTTCCTTCCCGCCTCTCACCCGGCCGGTGAGCGCCGCCGGCTCGCCCCGCCGTGAAGTCTGGGCGCCCCCCAGCCATCGCTGCTGCTCCCCATGGGGATCCGCGAGTTCCCCAACGGCTCCGCTCGGGGCAAAGCCGCCACCCTGTGAGTACCGCTGCGGGGCCGGGCCGGGCGGGAGGGCTGCGAGGGACGGGGACACCCCCCCACCCCACCCCACCCCACCCCACCTCACCTCAGCCGGCGGCGCCGCCCGCCCCGGGGGTCGGTCCGGCGGAGGGCGGCGAGGAAAGTTTGCGGGGCCGCTGCCGCGGGCGCCGGGGCCGCTCACCTGCCGGCGGCGGTCCCGCCGCCCGCCGCCAACTTCGCCCGGGGCCGGGGGAGGGCGGCGGCCCCCGCGGCGGCGCTGGCAGCCGCGGCCCCCGCCGCTGACGCCCGTCTCCCGGCCCCCAGCGGCATGCGGCGCTCCCCCGATGTCAGCCCCCGGCGGCTGTCCGACATCAGCCCGCAGCTGCGGCAGCTGAAGTACCTGGTGGTGGACGAGGCCATCAAAGAGGACTTGAAGTGGTCCCGCTCCGTGGAGGACCTCACCAGCGCTTCCGTGGGGCTCACCTCCATCGAGGAGCGGATCCTCCGCATCACCGGCTACTACGGCTACCAGCCCTGGGCCGCCAGCTACAAACGTGAGTCCCCGGCGCGGCCGGGCGGGGGGCTGCGAGGAGGGGGGCGGGCACCGGGGCTTCGCCTGGGGGCCACCACGGCCCAGGGCCGGCTGACGAGCGTGGGTTCGAGGGGCAGACACACTTACTGATGCTGATCGCCATGTTTGTGACAGCTGTGTAAAAGCCCCAGCGCGTTCATGCGCGTACTGGTTTCACAAGTAATACGTTATCAGTGCGTCTTTCCGTTGTTTCGGGGGTCTGTCGGGTTTTCGCAGCACTTGATCTGAATGTTATGCCTTTTCCTATGTCAAGTGGAACTGCTCCTTCCATATGCCTGCACTTAAGAAAGAAACGTCCTATGATATCCATATGAAGAGAAACATAGCTGTATTTCTCCACATATGTGATTTACAAAGGAAGCGATACCTTGAGTGGTTGTAATACATCAACTAGTATTTTTGCGTGTAACACCTTATTCCTTGTCCATCTTTCATCACTACGATGGCAATTGCATGAATTAACAAGTTCTAAGAATAATTTATCAAGTAACTGAAGTCAAAAATATTTTGGTTGTCTTAATGTCGTTTGTAACATCACAGGGGTTTTTGTTGTAAAAAGGATTCTGCTGTAACAGAAATCATTGCTTTGCTGGGAAGAATGGCTCTGATAAAGTGATTGTTTTCATGTTGTACTTTCCTAAGTATTAAGTGTAAACGTTCTGAAATGTTTACTCGTGGATTATCTGTTTGGCAGTGTGCTTAATAATGGAAGAGAATGACACAAGAAAGCATGGTACACAGTACTAGTTCAGTTTTTCTGTGAGGAAGAGCTACTCACGGTTGCCTGATAATAGGACTTCGCTAATAAATATTCTAAGACTTCTTCTGTGAGAGCCTTTTATTGTTCTTGATTGCAATTATGACAGAAATATCTGATATTCGCTACTTTACTCACAGGGAGTATGGGATATCTCTAAGAGCAATTCCATTGCCTGGATTGGGACCATTCTTGAGAGTAAAGCTTGTTCAGGTCAGTTTTCAGGACCAGACCGTATGCTGATGCCAGACTGAGTTGGATGTTAATGCTTCTGTCTGACAGAGTGACTAATAGTCCAGCTGAAGTCGCACTGAGCTGCTATGGCTGAACCTTCTGAAATAATAAAGGGCATGCTGGCTCCTCAATTATAACCTATTTGTTGAAATTTATAACTGTGTCTGAAAAAGTTAATTGCAAGCCTAAGCCTGCTATTCTAGTTATATTTTCTCTCATAACTCGTTCTGAATAACAAAATTACATACTTGAGTTGTACTGGTGGGGGATAAATATGCAAGGTGTCTAAGTTTCATAAAAGTATGTCTAAAAATAATAGGTTATGTGAAGTCATTGCCAATTTAAAACCCGAGTTGCTAGGAATGTAGAAGAACATGCAGAAGAGAGACCCGTCTCTCTAGCTGGTATAATATGGCATGGCTGAAGCAGAGCTGTGTTGATCTGCATCAGCTGAATAGCTGACTGAATGCATGTAAATGGAGTAGAGCATCACAGTGGGAAGTCAACTTTGTAATGGCTACTTTGAAACCTCTTTGAATACCTTCAAGCTGGGCATATGCCCAGTTTTGGGATATCAACTTTTCCTTGTGACTTTCCAGTTAGAAGGTTTAATTGACCCAAGAACTGTGAACAAACAATTTTTATTACGTTCAAATTGCACCCTGGGTACTTTCTGTCATCTTATTTTGCATGCTTGTAGACATTTAGGTGCTGTTGGCACTACAACTATAATTATGGAGTGCATTAATAATGGACCTGCTTTCTAGAAAATAAAGTCTGTAATCTAGTTTGACCTAGATTTGGTCCATCTCTCTCAGTGATGTTCTTTTTATTGCAACTAAATCACCTGTAGGGCCAGATCTGTGTTTTTCACACTGGGATGTATTCCTCTCATACTTCATTTAGACTGGGGGGGGAGAGAGAGAGAGAGGTGTATCTATGTATAAAATTGTTTGAGACATTCAGAAAGCTTTTGCTAGTTAGGTTTTTTTGTGTGGTTCTGTTTGTTTGTTTGTTTGTTTGTTTGTTTGTTTTTTAACAACATTCCATGAGGGAAACTACCAGAGATAATCAGAGATAGTGTTGCCATGACCCCAAAACTTGCTTGGAGGCTAGTTTTGTTGTGGTAAAAACCTAACCATTTAAAACATACTGGGATACCTCAAGGTTATATACCAGTTCCAGTATTTAATATACTTATAAATTAGATGGAAAGAGGGGAGGAAGAAGTGAAAATCTGCTGAAGACACAAACTGATATGGATTTGTCATTACTCTAGGGAGACCTGACCTAGCCAGGCGAATAGCCCAAATGTCAACAAATGACATTCAGTTATCACAAATAGAAGCCTCGTGTTTCCTGAAAATGCTAAAATTACCTGCAAAATTTTACATCATTTCATCAGCTGGTGAGAGGGAATAGTTTGGGACTGTACACAGCTCAGGGAAGACCTCTGCTGTTGGACTGCACTTGCAAACCAGATTGTAGGAACGGGAATAATGTAACGTACTTCTATGTTATGATGTCTTCAGAGAACTTAGTGGTACAGCCTAGTGAAATACTGTGCAATATTGGTTATCTCCTCTCAAAAAAGATTACAGAAGACTCTGAGATGAGTAGAGAAAGAGCATCGATAATCTATAGAGTCTCAAGAGTTTTGGCTGTTTACCTTAAAGAGGTTGAAACAAAAGCATGGAAAATACTGGCACATATTGCTCAGGCAGATAGAGTGTTTTTCTTCTTTTTGTGCCATAAGAGAAAAACAGGTGAACAGTCAGTGAAGCTGAAAAGCCATCAATTAAAAACTGATAGAAAAAGAAATAATTTTTAAGAAAACATGTAATTTGTTCTTGAGATCGAGAATTCAAGGGCTTGTAATTGATAGCTTGACAAGATCTAGAATTGTAATAAGTTGGGAAAAATATTAGAGAGAATACTAAACTTCACTATTCAGAATTCAAATTAGCCTCTCTTAGGCTGGGAGGGGGCTGCTTCTTGAGGGTTTATTGCACTTTCCTCCGTAGTGTCTGCCCACCTTCAGAAAGAGGATAGGAGTGTGTCCTGATCCAACCTGGCAGTTCTTATTCTTCTGTAATACTGATTTTTAGGGTACACTACTGATTTTTAGGGTAACTAATTATGTGAATAACTGCTCTCCAGTCTAAATAAAATACTCATATTTGTCCCATGGGGACTATTTTGCAGCATCTGATTTGATTTCTCAAATGCAAAGGCAGAGGGGAAGAAACACGTAGGATGCAGTCAGATTGTAGAAGTGTACTCTGATGCAGCTACGTCAATAACAGAGCTCAATATTTGTGAAATCCTAGTTATCAACAAGAGGTATTTTAATTGACTTATGATTTTTTTTAAAGTAACGTGTAGGGATCAAAGAATTTAATTTAAAAAAACAAAACACCACAAAATTTGTAGATTCCAGTGACAGCCTTTTTGTTGTATGGAGATCAAACCATTGTTAGGGCTGTATTAGCAGTGCTGTTCTCTTCCATGATGGTTAAGTAAATTAGCATGATTTCTGCCTCTAAAAGCCTGTGACTTCAGTTTAATAGCAGAGACAAGTTTGGAGGTGAACAGCCATATTTTAAGTTTTCATTTCGCGCCATTGTCAGTAGGAATTAGTAGGAATGTTTCTAAATATTTTTACAGGTATAGTGCGTAGGAGCTTTTCTGTACTTGAGAAGTACAGGTGTCACTAAACTCTTGAACTGTCTTGCTGTTCTGTATGGAAGACTCGTCTATTTTAATTATTGTAGCAAATGGCAGGGTGCTTGTTTCCACCTGAAATGTGTACAGCTAGCACCTTTGCCAAACATTCAGTTTTCTCTACATTAACTAGGTGTATTTTGTGGTGATTCAATATCACAGTTTGTCATTATGTGATTAGTATTTTAAATACGTTCATGTGGGCTTGAGCCAGCTATCCCGATTTTGCAATCTTTGCCTCTTCCTACAGATCGCCTGCTTTTACTCCTTGTTTAAGATTGGGATCTTTCTTCTAAAGCAGGGACTTTCAAATATCCTTAGCATGTGTTCCTAAATACAGACTTCTTGTGGACAAATCAGGGTTATATGGGTCCCTCCCTCCTTTTAGATGCCCAAGAGACCACCTGGCCTCCCACTTTTATTCACTTACCTTCTTTGTGTGCTTACAGATGTTACTCTACCTGCAGAAAGAATATTAAGAGAACAGTACGCACTTTAAACTCCTCTCAGTTCTATTTAGTCGGAATTGACAGGAGTCTGTGGTTCATGGCTTGTGAACATACATTTCTATGAGACTTTGACCTTGTGAATAATTCGAGGTTGTTCCAGTGATGACTTGTAAGTGGCATGCTGTTGTTCAGGTGAAAGGGAAAGATTGTGTCCAGTAACTGAAGTTCTCTGACTCTACTCCTCCCTGCTACTTTAGATATTAGTTTCCTATTTTTAACCATAGAATCATAGAATGGTTTGGATGTTTCTTCGTAGTTATTTCAACAATAACAAAAGAAACCATACAGTTTTAATGTCTAGAATTTCAATGTAGTACTCATCCAGCATGTAGTACAGTAGGTCTTGACCTGGACGTGGAATTTAAGTGGTATCACCAATATAAGTAACTTATTGGAACACATTGGCTTACAAATATCCTGAACGCTGCTCAGAAAGCATAATTGCCTGGCTATGAAAATGCCCCAGTTAGTGAACTTTGGTAGCCTTTCAAGGTAGCAGTTTAGTGTCGGTTTTAGCTAATTAAAAGTATGAGCATTGTACCCTTATAAATACTGGAGTATCAGTTACACAGGTAAAGACCAGTGTTTGCAGCTGATCTCCAGTGTTCCTCCTTGTGATCTGCTTTTCATGTGCCACTGAATGCTGTAACTTTCACACTTGCTAAAAGCAAATCCAGTGGGGATATGAATCAGGATAAAAATATTAATGCTTGAAATTTGTTCAAATACTTTTTTCACGTATTTGCATCCGAGCGAGAATTTAACTTGTATTTTGAGGTGATATACAGGAATCTCCAGAAGTTCAAAGACAAAAGCTGAAGAGTATTGTTTTCTCTGGGGAAAGCCATTTTCAGGCCAGCTGTAAGTGATTCATTTAAAACTGATTACTTGCTTTCCAGTACATAAATACCGAATGTAATGATCCTGTAACTAATTCAAGACTTGGTGGTATTGTTCATGTTGCTGTTCCTGAGGTCAGATGATTATATGAGAATCTCACTTTTCAGGTGACAACATGGAGTAACCTCTAGATGTCTGGCTCTGGGAGAGAAACTCAGCCAGCTGCCCCAGGGTCCTTCTACAGGTTAACCCTGCTCTCCCCACCCCCACCCCCCCCAAAGCCTAGAAGACAAGTAAAGTATGTGCTTTATCTCTTTTTTTTTTTTTAGCCAGGCTTATGGTGTCTGAGGCCTGATTAATTTTTTTCTAATGCTCTTCATTGGCAATACTAACATAACTAATTGTTATGCTAGCAAGAAAAGCTAAGAAAACATGGTAACTCCTACAGGTGAAAGAAAGCAATGGTAATGAATTGCATTGCAGATTTAAAAGTACTGTAGCGTTGTTGTTTCAAATGTCAGCTATAGTTGTCTGCTGCAAGCTAAACCTACATGTGGTTATACACAAACCAGGGATATTACTGATTTATATCCACATGACAGCTCACACAAAAACTCCTAAAACCATTTCCCCATACGTATAGTACTCACTGTAACTGAGAATAAGTGACCCCAGAGACAGTCTCTTAAAATATTTCAGAGACCTACCTAATCATAAGCCTGCAGTGGATGTCCCAGATTATTACAGGAGATGTTTCTCCTTGGGAAGGGAAGCCATTGGCCCCCGTGGGCTTTAACTGTTTGGGTAGTCTCGCAACTGCGAATGAGTATGGAATAGCACAGTCTGGCCACATGAGACAGGGCAGAGGAGTGCAGGTGATGAACACTGAGCAGCTGCAAAGTTACCACATGAATATTTAAAGACAGAGGGAGATTGAAATATAGCCAGCCTTTCAGAAGCTTCTTTTTCAAGACAATTCCAAAGGAGGAGAGACATGGGCGTCCTTTGGCTTTTTTCAGGTGGTAAGAAAAGTATTTTTTGGCCAATGCTAAGCAGAAAACTAGTTCCCATTACAATATGGAGCTTCATTAATGACAAAATTTAAGTTTTAAATTGCTTGCTGGCAAGCCAAGCAAATTGTAATTTAAACTGGTTTACTAAACACTTTGAATTGTTTAGTAAATATTTGGTAAATGTTTAGTGAACATTTAGTAACTTGTTTAATAAACAATTTTAATTGTGTAGTGTTAAGTAACCACCACTTTTAACTAGGCAGCTGGAGAAATATTTTATATTTTGTATCTAGTTTTCACAGTGAAGAAACTAAAAATTGCCACCTACAAAATGGCCCCTCTTTGTTTGGTTGGTTGTTGTTTAAACACATTAATTGGTTGCTTTCAACTTTTTTTTCAGTGCAGCTTTAATTACATGTCATCTGCAGTATGGCGTTTATGCAAAGCAGTCCGTGGGACAGCAATTAGGGGCCTGTTGGCTTCCAGCATTCATTTTATACCCTTAACAAATGTTATCATTGAATGTTGTTTTTCGGTAGACTGTACCACTGAAGTCTCCATCGTGAAAACCTGCTACTAAAGCTAGCTGTACGTCTTTGGAAAGTTAGGGCCCATGTTAGCAGTTTTGAAGAAGAGTGTTATCTGGCATTTGAGACACCTTTCACTGGTGAACTCTATTTTTTTTTTTTTTTTAAATAGAAATGTGAACATGTTCACCAATCAATGTGTTGAATCCATAATAATGGATTGTTGCTAAAAACACAAACTACTCTGTATTGATATGGAATAATGAGGGAGCAAGCTAATTGGTTAAAAAAGAATTTGGAGACTGTCAAGAATTATGAACAAATGTTTACTTTTGGAACTATCTTTATTGGAGGCCCTTCCTTCATCAGCAGAAATTTCTGTAAGAGTTCTGGAGCGTACTCTGTGGTGTATATTTGCAACTTAAATCAATGATTTGTTTAATGAAAACCATTAATTGCATAAGGTAACGGCATTGGAATCTGGCTGCAAAGTCTGTGCTGGTCTACCGTAATATCAGATACTGTTGCGTAACTGGAGTGTTACTGGAACACAAAGCCACAAAAGGACAAAGACTCTTGGTCCCAGATGTTTGTCCCTCTTGGAAGTGCTTAGTGCATCACCAGCGATGCTTATTAGCCTTATAGCTAATTTTACCAGATTCTGGCTCACATCAGGGCTGTCTCCAAGGGGAGTTTTTGTGCCTTAATCTCTCTTTAATGTAATGAGGTGTTTGTGCTTCTTATTCCTGGTGTAAATCAGAAGCTGCTGCTAATTGTTGTCATTTACTTGAGGTCAAATAAGCCTCAGGATAAAGAGAAGGATGGAAAAGTTACATAAAGGCAACTTTACCCCTTTGGCAAAGTGCCCTTCTCTGGAGCATCTGAGGGTGTAGTTCTGTCCCTCTCTTTATTTTGGAAGCTGAAGCCATAGACTTTCCACTGTTGCTAGTGAATGATGACCACTCTGAGAACAGTAATACAATGAGCATTTATGCCTGGAGAAATTTATCTGCAGATCATGGTTCCTACCTAGGGAGTAGCTAGCTTTCATGTAATATATCTCATAGAACATGCTTCCCTGAGCATTTTTGATTCTCTGATTATCTTCACTCAGCACATGTTATTTCATTCTTCAGCACATTGGTGTAAGAAAAAAGATGCTGTGATTGCATGTAAGGCCATAGAGAATATTTCCTTTATGAACCACTCCATGAAACATGTCATAGACAGGAGGGATGCAGGGGTGGTGTTCCCCGATTTCATTTTTCTTTTAACTTTGGCAAGCTTGTACTGCACTTGGCCAGCTCCCCTTATAAAAAAGGTCATTTAAGTGGTTTCAGACACCTCTCTTGAACTTGAGGGTCTCATAAAGTTCATTTTTGTACCAAAGCTGCCTTATTTTGCTTCCTGTCATTTTGTTTCCATAAGTATATCTGGCTAATGTAAGAATCAGGCTTTTTCTGAGAGCTTTCCAGCTCTCAGAATAGCTGGAAAACTATGCCAGTAGTGTCGGAATTTAGGTGGCCTAACATTGAGAGAAATAAGGATGACCTCCCATAGCCGACAGGAAATATTAACTCAGCAAGCCAGTTGTATGAGGCAATGGAATTTAGATCTTTCAGCGCCTCCAGGACAAGAGAATGTAACTGGCTGCTAGTGAAACAGTTGCACGGTTCCTAATAAGGCCTTGGTCTTGCATTTAAATATCGTTTTTGCTTTGCCATAACTGGTCCCTGTGCAATAGTTTGTGAAAAGGGGCCTTAATGTCTAAAGGGAGCAACCAGATTTTCAGTTTTGAACTGTGGTGCTAAGTCCTACCAGTCCCACTGCAGTATAAATAATAACTAGTAGAGCTGATCCAATAGTGATAACCCAAAGGGTTATCTTTTCTTTCTTGACTTTTACATTGGAAATAGCACAGATTTGATGTTTTTCCTCACTATCTCTTCTTCACACCAGCTAAGGTACCAAAGTAGCATTAAAGTTGAACTTGTCCACTGTCCATGTATGCTAGAGCAGGCCAAGCCCTTTGACTCTTACACTTATTGGCAGTTTTGCTGTTTGTGAGTCCTGTGGCAGTCTGGGGGCTCTACCTCATCTGAGGTATCTTGCTTTGGCTTTGCCAGAACCATGCAGTTGCGTGAACAGAGCACAGCCTTGTCCTCAGGTAGGTAGTGAACTGAGGACCTGCCCCTTCATAGATGTCGGGCTTGTGTGAGGATGATGATGGTGTCTTCATGGTCATGTCCTGAAAGCCTGGAGCTGGCTTTCCTTTTTCAAACAGTAACTTGTATCCAGACA
The DNA here is from genome assembly GCF_965183815.1 of Platalea leucorodia. Lineage (NCBI taxonomy): Eukaryota > Metazoa > Chordata > Aves > Pelecaniformes > Threskiornithidae > Platalea > Platalea leucorodia. The sequence continues at coordinate 45,444,843 of NC_138825.1, read as the reverse complement.
GTGTGGTTTATCGAGTGTTCAGTAGGGATTATCTGCTTGCAAGTTTTTGCCCTAGCTGAAGTACTCAGTGCCAGGATAAAGATCAACCATCCAGTGTTTGCACCATGAAACAGGATATACATCTACATGGCTTTATAATTCTGGTGGCTCTCCTGCTCACTTTATGCAATGTCTTTCGAAAGCTTTGAGATTGATTTAATAAAATATGCAGCCATTTATACTTGTGTGTGTTTGGGCAAACTAACATGGTAATAGTCTTATGGTAATCATGTTTAAGTTTTCAGCTTAGACACTAGCTACTGCTTATGTTTTCAGGTAGCACTTTCCATGGAACAGTAATTAATAACAGAAAACATATTGTTCCTTGTACTTGTGATGAAATTATTTTTTGCTGTATAGCATTTAGTTTTACAGTGTCCCACTGGCCTGGTAATTTCTCAGTTGTTTGATCTTTCTTCATTTAAGAAACAAGACATTTATAACGTAAAGAAATATGTTTAGGTTTGATTTTCAGAGGCTAGTTAAAGAGAACAAATTACAAAATAATGTAAAAGTAGAAAAAGGCAGGCAAGAAAAAAAACCTAAAAATCAGTAGAACCATGGAAAATGTCTGTAATCAAAGTTAAGAGTTTGAATCACTTTCAAATGGAGTAAGAGGAGCGAAAAAAGGGCAGAAAAGGCTTTTTTTTTACTACAGGCTTGACTTCCTGATACTTCTACGTCATGTGTTGTGACTAACGGGGAGCCTCTGTTGTTCAGGACTTACGTTTCGTCTAATTCTTACATACATTACAAGTGTATTCTGTGGGCCTGGATTTGGGAGCTCAGGTTTCATGCAAGCCAGACATTACGCCCAGGCAAGGTGAATTACGGTGCATCAGGAGTTAAAAAACAATTGATGCTGTCTCTGTAGTCATGGGAATGGCAGGTAGGTCTTGACATGAAAATGAATATAAGCCCACATTTAATTAGTATAGTAGGTATATTGTGGGACTCCTGCATCCAGCCACATGAACTTTCTCCCAATATATATGGAGAAAAGCCCTTTTTCAAACTATTCTCTTTTTCAGTCTAGGAAAATATGTGAGTTGGAATGAAAACTAGATTAACATGGAGGAACAGAGCTACTCTGTGCACAACTTCAGGAATTTCAGGAGGCTATCTGACTCCTGGAGGGTTTCTCCAGCTTGCCAGTTTATCCTGAGAGAGATGTATGAGGAGTGCACAAAGACACCTTAAGTCACTGCATACCCACAGTTGGCTTGTAAGACTTATGAAGGTCCTCTTAGAGGGTGCAGCATAGAATTTAACCTCCGGTTCCTGCTCATAAAATTACTTTCTAGTCTTTGGGAAGTAGTATTTAATAAACAACTTCTTTATTTGCCTTTTTTATTTTTTGTATCAAAGACAGAAAGAAAATACAGTATCCTTTGCTACTTCAAACTTTACACTTTAGTGATATGTAGTTCAGTATCTGTAGGAAATTCTTTGTCTTTTGCAAAGTGTGAAGTGAACAGGTAGAGAGCTCTATGTGCTTTCTGACTTCATACAGGATGAGAACTAGTTTTGTGTTTCATAATATTTCTCCAAATGGAAACAAAAATGGGCAGTAAATCATAGAAACATGAGTGAGTATTTTCTTTGTAGGGAAATGTGTGGACAAGAAACAGGTCTTCAATCTTGTACTGGGAGCAATACTTTGGACCTCCTCTTTCTGGTACGTGCATAGTAGAAGTCGAATCTCACTGGAAATCGTTCTGGCAAACAGTATTAGGCATTCTGTATTTATTCCTAAAAAACTCAGAAAATGAAAAGACTTTTGCATGGCATCTTTATAGGAATCTTTGCTATTAATATTACTTTAAAATTACACTCATATACCAGACGGGGTTTTCTTTCTGCGTGTCAAATTCTTTTATATCCTACAATAACGCTTTTTTAAAGGCACAATATCTCTTGTCTACATAATAAAAATACATTGGAAGTGAGAATGATATCAGAACCTCCAGAGTGTAAACCTAGAGTCTCTTATGACTCCCTAGGTACTTTTAATTTCTTGGTGAAATTGTTGCACAAAGAAAACTGGAAAAAGCGCCTCCAGTAGAGCACTTCTGGCTCAAAGTGATATATTATTCAGCGCCGCACTCGTACTAATATTGTAAATATGAGAGAATTAGAAAAGCTGTTGGGATGAATCCCTGACTCCAACCAAGTCCCTGGCACTTTTGTCAGTACCTTCAGTCAGGCCAGGTTTCACCCACCAGGCTTAAGTCTTTGAGTTTGCCTTTTAAGCAGGCTTCCTGCTTTATATGCTGAACATCTGTTCCTAAGGCAACTGCATCCAATTACACCTACCCATACATGGTCTTTATTATATGTTCCTGAGCACTATTGAGGAGCTCTGTTTAAATTATAGAATAATTATTTCTTTTAATAGATGTGCAGTTTTAATTTTCTTTCATCTTGAACTTGGTATTTAATTAGTACTTAATAGCTTGTCCCAACGTGGGTAAAAAACATCTACAGCAGTTGAGAAGAGAACACTCTGTCTTCCCATTGCCTAGAAAGCTTCGATAGCCCTAACTCAGTCAGCTGAGGAGTAAGAGCATATAAAATCAGGCCTCTTTGCAAACATAGAAGAAGGACAGGGTGCAGTGGGATAGAATTAGCGTTCCTGGAGAAATCTGAAATGCTAAAGATAACAAAATGTTGCATGTGCAGCTTAGTTTTTTTGGTTATTGTTAAACTATTCCATCACAAAATCAGATGAGTAATATACAGGAGGCAGCCTGGAGAAACTCCTAGGTAAAGTTTAAAATCCATCTAATGAAGCTGGTTGATTGGGTTAGTGCATTACCCTCTTACGTCTTTATTTTCAAAGACCGAAGTCATTCACTCTTCATGTTGGTAAAACTCCGATAGAAGCTAAGAGGAATTTTGCCTGACTAAAACCAGCAACTAATGGTGTGAAGGAATACTGTGGTCCTGAAGGGAAGGGACGGTTCTGGTCTAACTGTGGTTGCAATAGGTCTGTGAAAGCTGTACAGTTTGGCAGGCTTGGACACTCGTAAACCTCCAGAGGGTCCCAGGAGTAAGCTAGCCAAAGTATTTTTACAAACACAACATGCTATCACAAGGCCAGAGTCCCTTTTCCTATTCTCATGCCTTCTGCACTTTTCAAATGGAAGGGCAGAGTGACTGGATCTGCTCCCAGCTTCCAGCTGAGAGCATTCCTGTTGTAGCTATCTGTTGATGTAAGCATGTATAGTAAATTCACTTCCAGCTAAGAGCATTCCCCTTGTAAACGTCTAGTGAATTCCTTTGTTTTCTTCACTGTGTTTCCATGCAGAGGGCAATTAGTGGGTATTTGTGATTCTCCAGTTATTTATAAGAAAATGATCCTTCTTATTTATGCTAGGTGAGGACAGCATCAGAGCAAGAAAACTGCCTTTCTATCTGGAGCAGTCCAAAACAGGAAGAGGTAAAAAAATCTCAAATGTTGAGACAATTTGAATCTTGAAACCCTTTTTTGGAGGGAGAATTGTAGAACATTAGCCAAAGTTACATGCCCAGCTGTAGGAGTTATATCAGGGGAATAAGAGGGATCTAGATCAAGAGATTTAATATTAGTTAATACCTTGGATATTAACTGCTCTAGCTGAATTACTGTGCATTGAAGAATAATCGGAAGATACAAAACATCAACACATTGCAGAAAGGCTTCTTTCACTTGAGATGTGTAGCTCTCAGCTAGTACAGGGCTAAACCAGTTGTACTGTAATCTGCTTTGTGCAACAGCAGCTAATTTTACTAAAAGAAAATTGATTATATAAATCTGAGCTCAGCGTTGAAGCTGGAGAATTTCTCTGACAATAACCAACCTTGCAAGTCCTGATCTTGCTTTTTTGTTGCTGTTGATTTATTTCTAATAGGCTGAATTATTCTGTCATCTCTAAGGATGGTTTCATTAGATTTTATTTTTTTTAGAGTTAAAATTAGAGCAATTCTCAACCGTTGCCTACTTTAAGTAGTATTTCTCAAGTAATTTTGCATTTATAAGCTTTTGGGACTAACTAATGAATGAAGTTTAAACCTTATAGTAGTTACTATAAGGTAAGGCCCCATGCCTGTCAGTGTTGAAGAGGCATTTGGACAGTGCCCTTAATAATATGTTTTAAATTTTGGTCAGCCCTGAAGTGGTCAGGCAGCTGGACTACATGATCATTGTAAGTCCCTTACAACTGAAACTATTCTATTCTACTCTTCATCTCTCTAATAATTTTTATTATGTTAATGTTACACCATTAAAATATTAAGGACTTTATCCAGTAACCAAAATAATAACTGAAAATATCCACGGATGTAAGTACAGGGCCATGCATCTGCTTTATATTTGCAAGATAGGTCTTCAATGTTTTTGATTCAGTTAAATAACGAGGGAGCTATATTTCCTTGGAACTACTGAGTTTCAAGGAAATGCGTCTGCAACTATTTGATACACAAGTTTCAAGCGTGCAAAATTATATATGAGTAACTTAAGCTGTGCAGCAGCTGTGCAACTGAAATTATTCATTTGTGTATATTAACTTTTAGGATGTTAATTATCTGTATTGCCCCAAATAGCTGGTTTCCACTGACTGTGAATGTAATTTTTTTAAAAAAATACTAATTTAATATTCTTCACAACATAAAATATAATTTTTGCTTGTCTATGCTAATTATAGCTATCTAGATTTCATCATTGCTATTATATATACATTGGAAGTCAATTTATGTGTGAATAAACCAAATAGTTTTTCTGTGCAAACAGAAATAATTCCATTCGGTGTCAAAATGCTTCAGTTCCCTTAATCATTTTTTCCTCTCCAACATAATCATTGATCTGTGTTTTAATTTTTTTCATCAATCTGATCTTGTCATTTTTCCAGAATGTAATATAATCCAAAGTAATTTACTTGTGCTGGGCAATTAAGTTTGACACAACCGTCTGTCTATAAGGAAAAATCCTTGTGATGGGGTTTCTTTGCAGTTTATTTAATGCAAATTAAAAACTGTATAAATTAGTATTTTGATGGATGTTTTATTTATTTGAGAAAAATATATTTCTTCTGGTAATATTTCTGAGTGAGCAATTAAACGTTATAGCACCATGTTGTGAAATTAAGTCTTTGATATCTTGTTTGCAAGAAGCACCATTTACTTAAGCATAAAACCCTCTTCAAACCAAGTACATCATTCATTTTATTTAAATTCATTCTCTGTTGATTTCAGTGGAGTGAAGTACTACTTACAGCACAAGCTTGTAGAATCCAGCTTAAAATAAGTAGCCTGAAAAAGACGAATAAAGACAATTATCAGGTGTAGAGTTTGGGGGAGACAGCATTAAATTTTCAAATGTCTAGCTGAAAAAAAATAATAATTCAGATGTCCTGGATCCCAAATGTGGCATGTGACAACAAACTGTATTTACCAATTTTTTTGTGATCAAATTTAACTCTGGGTCAGGTTTTTGGAAATAGGAAAAATTTTGGCACACACAAGTCTTGTATAGACTTGTAGACTGTAAGAGACTTATAGTCTCTTATATAGAACATAAGTCTCCTTGTTCTATATAATCTTCACCTAAGGGACTGTCATCTTTAAGGAGCCACTGTTAACCACACTTTATTTGCAAGTGATTATCTGTGATTTGAACAAGTGGAATGGGGGGAGAGGAGAGAAATTCACCTTAGCTACTGGGAGGTGAGTCATGTGGGAAGTTGTACTGTTGCTTTCCTGTTCTCCAAGCACTGCTCGTTTTGCTCGGGTGCTAGATTTATCCACTCCTCATGGGAACTGAAGAGCAAGGGAGGGTTCTCTGATGAAAATGATGCAAAAGTTTGGACAAAGACTGCCATGAACATCAGGACAAAATACTCTATACAACTTTCTTTTTTCTTTTTCCTTCTTAAAAGACAAGTCACTTCATTGATGTTACATGGATGTTACATTATTGATTACAGTTGCAAGTCCTCTGTGGATATGTTAACCAATTGTCATATAAAACTGCAGGCAAATAAAAATCAGTCTTCCTAATTGAATTGCACTGCAGCGTGGCTTGGGTAGCCATCGAATGGCCTTCCTGGTGTAGACTTTGGCAAGGAGAGGAAATTGGCAAAAGCAAGAAAAGGAAGAGTACCAGTTTTTATTCTTAGATCAAACACACCAGTTTATCAGTGTTTCAGATAGTAAGTGCCAGCCAGCAGCAGCCTGGAAAGCTAGAAATAGTTAAGCTTCTATTACATAGACTAATTTTCAAGTTCTGTATGGTTGGGCAGAAGACTGAGATCCCCAGACGTTTTAGGGAGTTTAAGTTCAATTAACTTCAGTGAGAGTTAGATGCTCAAATATAAAGGTTTGCAGCTTAGATTCATTCTACTGCCTTGGTCTACATTTTCTTGTCAGTGGAGTTTCTCTAAGATGTAGCCTGGGATATGTGACTACTTGCATGTCGTTCTTTTCTGAGAGGGACTTTGTTGCCTGATTTGGCACCATGTTTGATCCTTAGCTTGTAGGTCATTCTTTCACCCCATGTCCTCAACTTCTCCTTCGTTTCTGTTATCTCCACCCCATTAACCACTTCACCTGTCTTCTCTCTCAACTGCTGATGAATTTTTTTCCCCCATCTATTTAGGTTTCTCATCTGTCACCATTAGGTCTCTTTCTTTCTTCTGATGGCCAGCTGCACTACTAGCTGCAGTACTAGTCATGGATAGATAAAGATCAAACCTAAGAGGAAAAGAGACCCAGAAAGACTAGCAACACCCTGGGCACTGAGATGCTAAAAAGAAAAACTGTGAACATGTTCTGAATTTTCTATAGGAAGCCCAGAGAGACAAGGTGGTGAGTGCCAGAAAGACGGTTCTCAAAGCAGTTTGGGGAAAATGGCAAACGGGGAGGCTGGGAAATCATGAGTTATAGCAGTTAATGTTAACATTTAAAAGGAGTGCAGATAGGTTTGTAAATGACAAAAGGGTGTTTCAAATTAATATCAAGCTAAAAGTCAGATTTGTTTTTATGCTTTAGGACAGGATCTGTACAACTCCTGGGCACCAATACAAATGTTATGAATATAAAGTAGTATCTGTCCTGCAGAGGAATATATTTCCCAATCTGTTTGTGTGTAGTCAGTCATCTCTAAGAATGAAATGTTAGTAAATTCTATTGAAGCCCTCTGCCTCCTTGAAGCCAGTGTTTTCTGAAGAGCCTGGGCAAGCTGTTTGGCCTTCCCTTAGAGCTCCTGCAGGTGAAATGAGAAAGGTGATTTCATAAAGCAAACGTCACATAACTCAACTGAGTTCTCGTTTTGATAGTTATGATGTGCTGGAGTATCCATATGCATGTATGTTTTGGCAGTAACAGAACAACAGGGATAAAATATGGAAATATAAGGGAAACATTCTGAAGCAATTTCGTAAATAAAAAAATAGAAAGCAAAGTAAAACACAAAGTAAAAAAGATTGTTATGGAAGTGTAAGAGTACGTGGGTGAGAATGCCATATGGAGCATTGGATTGCAGGCAGCCAAATTCGCATCTGCTGTGAGTTCTGTGAAAACTTGTAAGGAAATAAATAGTATGAGAAAGACATTGAAGAATAGCAAAGGCATAGGAGAGGTCATGAAAGCTTCAAACAGGTCTGAAGAGCTAGAACTAGGAAGAAAACTAGGCTTCTCTTCTGTTGAAAATTTAAGAACTGTCAGGGTTTATGGTATCTTTATACATTTCTCATACTTTTATTTAATTAGATTATGAGCTCAAACATTAACACATGAACTGACTGTATCCCAACGTTTTGCTAAGAGGTGAGTGCTAACTGGGCTATGTTGGAATTGCTGTGTTGCATTGTTTTGTTTTGTGGGTAGGCAGAGAGGAGAAAGAAAGCAACTTTATCTGAAATAATAACCAAATCAAAAAAACAGACAGCCTCGTATTGTCAGAAATTACCTTTGCCTATAGTCATATAAATGCTTGGAAGATTGTCAAGAAGATTCCTTCAACCTAAGCATTTCCCTCTCTTTATACTATATCCTAAGCATCTATAATAAACAGAAATAGTGGCCAGATCTTGATTATGCTTTTTGCTCACCTTATAGTAAAGGGCTTTAAATTGTTATTTGAGTATTTCCCTAACTTAGAGATTCTTTGGCCAGCAAACTCAGCTGTTCCTAATAAGGGACAGAGAAGAGACAGCTCCTCCATGGAAAGTAGAGTTTAGGGGCAGGAAAATGAGATACAATTGGATGATCTTTGTACAAGCAGCACATCCCTACATGTTACTTTCTACTGCCATTGTTTAGACTAGCCCAGTCCTATATCAGTCCAGGATCACAGGAGTGGAGAGGGTGGAGGAACATATTGATGCAGTCCGTGCCATCTCCAGATGTGCTGTGTACTGGGAATTTGGCTCAGAAAGGTGCCCTTTCCCTGCACCCCTCCTCTCCAGATAAACTGTTCTTAACAAGGTAACACTGGAATCCACAGCCCTCTCTCCTTCCTTTGCCTAGTGGCTGAGCCTATACGTGTGCAAAATCACACATATCCGAATCAAAATTGTAATCCTGATGTTACAGTGCTCTGTACTTTTTAATTGTTTTAAATATCAACACATGATTCAACCACACGCAAACCAAATCCATGTGCGTGCAGTGGTAGCCAACGCTGTTGGGATTTAACGGTGGAAGCTGTCACCCTGAACGGAAACAGTTAAGTTTGCTCATAACAAGTGCCCCGAGAGAACATTATGTAATGATCCGCACTGACATGTTTGGATGGTTTCTGTACATTGATCGATTGTTCTTACAGCTCATTGCCCCCCCCCCCCCCCCCCTTTAATTCATTTGCTTGTATAAAGACCATTAGTTTTGCACTGAATTTATTGTCTGTATCACAGCTGTGGATTTGTTCATCTAAGGCATTTTACAGAAGTCTTAATTTAGCCTTTTCTACAGTTGCAGCAATGAACATTGTAGTTTGACAACCAGTTATTTCAAACTGCGTACAGCACTCCTTGAGTGGTGTTCATAGAGAAATGGAAAAATGAGTAAGGGAGTTTGATAGAGAAGTCTGTGTACTATGCTTTTAACTTGGGCAGAAGAAATAAGGTAAACCTGTCTAGAAAAGAAATTTTTGCTATTTTCCTATGACTAAACCTTAGTCTGTTTTAGCTGCTGTGCTAAGACGTCTGTAAGCACCCACAATATATTTAAAATGGCAGAAAGATCACTTGCGTGGATACTCAGTAGAATTCAGAGGCAGATTTTTTTAACGCAGGAATTGGAATGTGCATTGAAAAATTATTTTGAAATACTGCAGAAGTTTTTGTGATGGTTGTGATGCTTCATGTTGAGCAGGTGATGGAAAGACCCAGTATAATTTGAAATAGTCTGGCTATACACTCATAATGAGGAAGTTTGAGTTTTTAAATGATTACTCCTTCAGTAAGCTCTGGGATCCACAGACAGGATACTGTAACTAAAAGACACCATTTCAACTAGTGTGTTTGCCAAACCCCAGATCAGATGTGCTTATTCTGGTCTGATACTCCTGCAAATCTAGACTTTCTAACACTAAGACACAGCCCGTTACCACTTAGAGCACTTATTGCAGTGGTGTTACTTGTGGATAGAAACATAGGAATTGCCATGATTGGTATGAGTTGTGGTCCATCTAATTGTTATCTGGCCTTCAAAAGAAAGCAAGGTTAGGTGACTCTGAGAGGTGTTATGAGGGAAGCACTCCAGAAAGGTGTGAGTTTGGTTTTTTTTTTTTTTCTGATCTCTAAGAGTTAGCCAATAAAAATAGGAGTTAACATATTTAAATTCTGGTTTTGAATGTTTTGGCAGCTGGTGTCTTATGGGTTCAGATATAGCCTTAAAATAATCCAACAGCTTAACTATGTGTATTTAAACTGCAAGATAAAAAATACTGTGCCACTGATGATAAATGATATAGAATAATTCTCTTTGGCCATGCAAATAACAGTGGACTTATTGGTAAGATTGTAATTGATTTACTTCAGAATTCTCAAATGACTGAAAGGATAGAACAGCATTAGATGATGACAGCAAGCTGATCATGAAATGATGTTTTGCTAAGCAGTGTGCAAAGCTTAGCTACCAAAGTGATTAACAGTGTATAAATATCAGAACATGGTATCATCCCCCCTTTATGTCTTATACCTTAGGAAACAAACTTGTCTGAAGTAGGAACGTAGAATCATAGAATCGTTAAGGTTGGAAAAGACCCTTAAGATCATCAAGTCCAACCATTAACCTGGCACTGCCAAGTCCACCACTAAACCATGTCCTCAAGCACCACATGTACCCGTCTTTTAAATACCTCCAGGGACGGAGACTCAGCCACTTCCCTGGGCAGCCTGTTCCAGTGCCTGACTACCCTTTCAGTGAAGAAGTTTTTCCTAATATCCAACCTAGACCCCCCCCGCTCAACTTGAGGCCATTTCCTCTCGTCCTCTCACTTGTTACTGGGGAGAAGAGACCGACTCCCACCTCGCTACAGCCTCCTTTCAGGTAGTTGTAGAGAGCAATAAGGTCTCCCCTCAGCCTCCTTTTCTCCAGGTAAAACCACCCCAGTTCCCTCAGCTGCTCCTCATAAGACTTGTGCTCTAGACCCTTCACCATCTTTGTTGCCCTTCTTTGGACAGACTCCAGCACCTCAATGTCCTTCTTGTAGGGAGGGGCCCAAAACTGAACCCAGTACTCGAGGTGCGGCCTCACCAGTGCCAAGTACAGGGGCACTATCACCTCCCTGGTCCTGCTGGCCATGCTATTCCTGATACAAGCCAGGATGCCATTGTCCCTCTTGGCCACCTGAGCACATTGCTGGCTCATGTTCAGGTGGCTGTCAGCCAACACCCCCAGGTCCTTTTACGCAGGGCAGCTCTCCAGCCACTCTTCCCCCAGGCCTGTAGCGTTGCATGGGGTTGTTGTGACCCAAGTGCAGGACCCGGCACTGAGCCTTGTTGAACCTCATACAGTTGGCCTCGGCCCATCGATCCAGCCTGTCCAGATCCCTCTGCAGAGCCTTCCTACCCTCCAGCAGATCAACACTCCTGGCCAACTTGGTGTCGTCTGCAAACTTACTGAGGGTGCACTAGATCCCTGCATCCAGATCATCAATGAAGATATTAAACAGAACGGGCCCCAATACTGAGCCCAAACACAAACAGGTGATCCAGGTAAAGGAGTTTAACCTAAAGTATTTCTGTATCTTGAAAATGTAAAAAGTGACTATACTGATACCTAGACATCCTGTATAGGTTTGATGAAGGACAGGAAGATGAAGAAGGCAATTTTTAATTTTCAAATATATCAACAGAAGATAGATTTATTTTTGTCTAGATCTATGTCTCAAATTAAATAAAAAATTCTGTGTTGTTTTCTGAAACTGGGAGGCCTGTACAAAAGTATGTAGTCCAACTGCATGAAGATTTATTTGGGTATTCATCCCCATTAAGCAAAAACCAAACTGGTCACATACTTAAACTGTTGAAAAGTGCAGTTAGATCTTTGAATGTAAAATGTAAGCAAAAAATTACTCTGTTTCACAATATCATCCTCTTACAAGTTTGTCTTGATATCTTTAATGGAGTTTAGATTTTCAATTATCTGTAAGTGTGCTTGAGCTCCATTGTATTACAGGATTGTTCCTACCCAGTGACACATGATGTTCTAGGGTTTTGAAAAAGTGAAATGTGGCAGCTGCTTTAAAACAAAGTTTTCATGTCTGATGATGAGGTCAAAAGGAAATTGTCTCACTTTAGTCTTACTGGTAATGTCAATGTAGGAACTCAATAAGTTGTTTAGACAGATTTAATGAGTTTAATAGACTCACAACATGCTTCAAGACTGTAGCAACTGAACAAGGAAATAAATAAGAACTAACTTCTTGCAGACTATTAATTGAGACTGACATGAAGCTGTATGCGCATGTCTAGCACATGCCAAGCGCTACTTGGTGGAATAAAAGTATCAATAGAAAATGACATGTAAATAGCAAGTGTGGTTAGTAAAGCGAGGACACTTGTATTTATAATGTCTGTAATATGTTAGTAGTTTGAAATTCTTTGCTGAAGTTGCAGGGAAGTTGACCATAAACTACAAAGAATGTTACCAGATCAGATGTGTGTCGGGAATGTGTTTCAAAGATTTCTTAAAGCAGATTAAATGAGGGAGTCGAAATAAAAGCCTTTTCCTCAATAAATTTCCCACTACGGGAGGAGTTGAAGAGTTGTGTGATGAAAAGACAAGAAGGGTCTAATTATTCTAGCATCCATGGAGTTCTCTAGCATTTCTCTTATTCAAGGTTTTATTAAGGCAACCTAGAATTGCACTGGTTTTAAATGTATTTGTGCATTGCTGAATTTTCTTTTTAAATGGAAGTGTATAGTTTAAACCCTTGTTATTGTTTTTGAATATATTTGCAGCATGTTGTACCTAAATCCTTTCTCCCATGCTATTTTTTTTCTTGTACTGGAAGCACCTCTTCAAAATTTCTTTTCCATGCTATCTAGAAAGAAAAAAACTCATAACCTGATAACAGGAATGGGTTTTGAATATTGCTTCCAGCTTGGCCAGGAATCGGGTATATTCTGTTACTTTTGCCACTGTGTTTCCTCCCCAGTCCTGTTGTGTCTGTCCTCTTGCTATACCCTCCTTTTATCCTGTTTAGCTTGTATGCTGTTGGGGGAAAGTGCTCTAAATAATAATGCTTTTACAGTATGTAATAATGACGATCCCAGTTTAGTTGGAATCTGAACATTACCACAATATAAATCTTACTAACTTGTGCCCGCTGATTGTACTCCCAAGGGTCAGTGTGGTTCTCGTCTGACAGGGGGAGGCTGCACACCTGCAAACCAGTCAAATGACATACGTTGTGACATGGCTGGGAAGGAGGGACTGTGTGTGGTTTAATATTTAATGGGCACTAGCTCACAGAGTCAGACAAAGCATTTGGATTCTCATGATTTTGCTGGAAAAAAGACATCTGTAGTAGTTGCGTAAATGTTTCTTTTTTCTTTAACAGAAAAAGGCACTCAAGAGAACTTTCCTGTTTATAACATCTATAAATATGAGACGGGGTGTTTGGATTTACCATAGAAGTTTGTTAGATAATGACTAGCAGAAGAACACTGTTCTCTTTTCCTCTGTGTCCTGCGGGGTAGGTTTGGACCTTTACATGCCAGCTCGGGGGAGACGTGATGCTCACACTGTGACGTGAGTGATCTCAAACTGGGGTGCAGCCTGGATCTTTCACCTGTGCTGCTCTGCAACTTGGATCTTTCACAGATTTTTTAATTTTGTTTCTCTCATTCCAAGGTGGCTAATGCATTCAGAAAGATAATATCATGTTAATTAACAAGAAGTATTTGACAAGCTGTGTTCTTTCCCAGGGTGGAAGTGTGAAGTGCAGGAACATAAATCAGTAGCGTCAAACCTTGTGCAGTACAGACTGAGATATGAAGTGGCTAGTGACAGGATAGACAAGAGTCTTATTTTTTTTTTATAAGCAAACTAAAGCAGTCTCTGCATTCTCCATGAATCATGAACCGTGAATCTTCAAGAGGAAGGGAACTTTTCATTACTATTTTTCAGTGCTGTTCTTGGCAGTGTTTTTTCTTTACACCTGGTCAGTTGGCTTGTGAACAGGTATGTGCAGGAAACAGTGGCAATCCAACGAGGGAAGTAAACAGCTTGAGTGATGGCTTCTTCCATCTCTGGTTATTGCTGATGATGTCTTCCTCCTCTGTGATTTTTTTTCCCCATTATTTAATTCTTTTATGCATTGCACAGGGAAGGAAGCAGACTGCACCTGAAATGAACTTCTGGGAGCATTTCTTTTCTTGGTGTTCATGCTTCTCCAATAGGATGGCATCTGCAAGGAAGATGTCTCTTGTTCTGCATCAGGCTTAACTATCCACTGTATGATACGTTTGAAACATATTTCTCACTGCTTGTTCCAGGACTTTGGTATTTTTAGGGTAGGGATGTTCCTGCTGAGGCAATTTAAAAAGAGCTTTGCAGTGATGAAATTGTGCTTCAATTCAGAAGCATTCTGATGTAACATCTGAGGGTGGGAGATCCCGGAGGTCTGGACAAAGCGAACAGAGTTGTTTGATAAGCAGACCTGCATTGCATTTTCCTCCTTTTACCACAAGGATGATACCTGCAAAAGTCTAAAGCAATCGTGACATTTCCCATTGTTTTTTAGGGAACTGTGTGTTACACATCTTGCTTGTGCCTTTGGAAGTTTGTTGAATTGCCTCACTTTCTTAAATGAAATTGAACCATTCCTCAACTCCAGCTTCAGTACAGTGGGTTCTTGCCTGAATCTTAGGATTGTTAGTGATGGACATGGTAAACTGCAGTAAATTTTATTTTCTTTATATAAGTAACTAAATATATAACTTTCATTATTTAAAGTGCTATGAAAAAATCCCTTAAGTAAAGTCTCATGAAAATTTATGGTACTTTAATTATGCCTAAGTAAATGCATTATAATCTATTCAGATAATTCCAAGTGAGTTTTTAAAAAATATCAGTGTAACAGCTTTGTTTGCTGCTGAAGTTTTAAGAAATGTCAGACATGAAAGAAGTGGAAGTCCTTGGCTGTTCCATCAGGACTGCATTATTTTGAATGGCTGAGCCCACTTTTGGTATTTGTAGTCTTTTCTGGGGGAGTGGAAAGAATTTTCTCTTGATTGAATAAATCAAATGAGTAAGCTTAGAAGCTGAAGATCAGATTACAAAACCAAGTTTCTTTTCTGGTCTGTGAATGAGGATGCAGTGTGTGGTTTGGTTTTTGTGTTCTGTTTTTTTTTTTTTTTTTTTTTCTTTTAAAAAGGATGTACTAACTCTAGACTCTTGAATGAGACAGCAACTGGGCACAGACCATTATCATAGTTCAGTTTATTACAAGAAATTAATTTCTGTGCAGAATGGACTCTTTTGAAATTCAAGATATGTTATAGTAAACTAGCTTTTTGCCCCAAAGGATCCACTTCTCTTAGGGTAGTTTAATTAAAAGTAACAAGAAAACTTTATGTTGGTTTTGCAATGTCTATATCAAGTTGTTGTTTTCATCCAAAACCACCATGATAAAACCGTAACATATAAAAGGTTAATCATCATTAATGTCAAGCAGCAACTCTATTACTAATTAAGAATCTGAGTAACTTACATCACTATTCAAAGGACTATATATGCTTATACGCTATAACTTGTGAAAAATGTGGCAAATGTAGTGTAAAGGCCATTGTAGGTCTTTTTTTTAAGTAATTTAAGAAAAAACATGTATGATCAGAACTATAATGCAGCTGTCACCTGAGGAAACACTAATTAGATTAAGGTAACACAACATGAGAAAAATGGAGCACTGTTAGAAGCCTGTACAGAAGAGAAGTTGTCTGATCTTTCACATAGCGAAAGAGTTATTCATTAGATACTAAATGAAATGATCATGCAGCAATTTTCAAGCAGCCATGAATAGATTGTTTGGGTGTTTTAGTTTATTTTCTGTACCCTTGTCGTAAGATTATGGACCTCACTGACCCAGGGTATATGGAAGCCAAAAAGGAACAGGACGTGTTGGAGAAGGAACAAGACGTTTATGGGGAATGGCTGTGTTGTTGGTCTTGGTCTAGATGCAGCCTCTAACTTGTCGAATCCATAGATGTCCGCTTGCTGAAACATATGTGAGGGGAGTAGTCACACTGTGCTGGCTCACGCTGTTTCTTATACTTTTCAACAGGCACCTGTGGTTGGGCACTGATCATACTGATTTTCCCCATTGGGACAGATGCCAGCTGTACCTTAGCAAACAAATCCCTTTCCTCTCCCTCTTTGTGTTTTATTAAGAAAAATGAAAAGAGGGAGCTTGAAGATTGATAAAAAACGTGAAAAGAGGGAGCTGGGGAAGGCTGGGGGAAGGATGGACAGATAGTTCAATAGAGCACCCCCGCTGCTCCCTGGAGGTATCAGAGGATCTGGGTGAACGTTGCCCTACCTAAGAATGGTCAGGAAGACCAAGGCTGGTTGTTTTGGTTGAAGGACCCTCTGAAGTACTGCAAAAATTTGTTCACAGTGAGAGATTATCCCATCTGTTGTCACGAGTTTGTATTAAACAGGTTTAAGCAGAAATGAAAAGTAAATAAAGAATTTTAAATAACCTGACTTAACATCCTTTCTCTTTAATGAGAAGCTGCACAAGTCAGAAGCCACTGCGCTTTATTTTGTCATGATTTCATGCTCTCATTATTTTTCAGTTATCCAGCAAAACGTGAGGAATCTTGAGCTATATTTAATGTAAGTGAGGAGAAACACCCTTCATGATCTTTTATTTAACACCTCCTTCTAAGCATCGTTCATTCTTCGTAAAGAAGGAATAAAAGACACTAGCATCTTTTTTGTTTGCTTTCTGCCATGTTAGTCACCTCTCTACCAGTTTCTTTTTGTCACTACCTGAAAATGTTTCCCTTTCAGGCTAAGTTGTGCAGGTAATTTCCTCACACAATCCCTCCCCCTTGGTACGAGTAGTTCTAAAGGTAAGTGCAGATAGATTTCAATGCTGATTGGCACGTCAAATACCTTATTTCATTCTGGCTTTGTTTAGGATTTTGAGACCCCACTCATTTTGTTTGTTGCCTGAAGCAGCAAGGAGATGACCGTTATCTGGACACATCACTGCAATGTTTTGTGAACAGTGAGAAAAGTTTGGGTTTTGTTGATAGGAGTGTTACAGTTTTGATAAAATAATCAACATTTCTGGTGATTGCTTAAATAGATTTAACCATGTGGCTCATCTTCAGGTTCTCCATACTGCTCAAATATAAACTGTGACATTATTTGATTTAATAGGAAAAGAAAAAAAATACAATACAACAGTGTATCTAGTTAACTGCTATAGTTTCTCCAATAAATTGACTGTGAGTATATGTTTATCTGACACTGGTTTTGTTCCTTTTTCCTTTTTTAATATTTCTGCTCTCTGCTATATTTTGTATTTTTCCTAGCACCTTCTGTTTGTCTGCCTCGGCATGTTTCTGTCTTATGTAAAGCATGGGTAATTTAATTTTCATTAGGCACATGGGGGACCTAGGATGTAAGATCTCTTCTGAATTAACAGGGAAAGACAGGATCATGTCTAATTTTAACAGACTTTTTAGGTGATCTGTTGAATTACCGAAACAAAAATAAAATAAGCTTTCATTTAGAACTTTACCTGGAAGTTCCTATCAATTGGTTTCCTTCTTTTCCTTTTAGACTAACCTTAGTTCTTCCTTCTTTGTTTCCTTTAGTTTCTTAAAACTTAGGGCCTACTGGATCATTTTTTGGGCTTTTTTGGTTTGGGTTTGGGTTTTTTTGGTTTTCTTTTTTTGTTTCTTTTTTGTTTTTTATTCTGCAGGCAAAGTTATGTTATATACATAGAGCAATTTTTGTGTGGAAGCAGTTAGGCATGCACCTAAATCTGTCCATTTTCAGAAAAGCACGTACGTACTTGTCCTCTTGATCCTAGTGGATCTTATGCATTATGGCCACTCTTCTATTGCAGCCTTCCTGCCTCTGTCTTACAGGCTTTTCTTCAGAAACTGTGTCTGACTTGGGGATGTTGTTGTTAATCTTTCGTCTTAATACCTCTGTGCTATTAATGCAACCAGAAGGTCTGACCTGCATGTCAAGTGCTGGATTCTAAATTACTTCTTTGCCGCATAGGAGTGCTGGTACCATTATGCTTTCCCAGCAGTGCTATTCCTTACAAGTAATTTCAGGTTTTAATATCATTGCCTAATTGAATATTTATCAGATGCCAACCTGAACTATTGTGTAGAACTTCTGTAATTAAGTTTTAGAACTGATGAAATCATCTACTTGCAAATAGTGTAAAGGAATTGTTTATTTTTCATAACTGAACATTTTTTTCATTATGAACAGGTGAAGGGGATATGGAAGATGTAGTTCTGTGGTGCAGTCAGATTCTGTTGTTACCAAGTTGGGCTTTGCTGGAATTTGTGTCATGGTTTTTTTGGTTGGTTGGTTGGTATTTTTTTAAATCTTACTGCACAGTCATTGATACTTTTGAAGGTGGTCTCCTAATTATGTAACAGAAAACAATGCTGTAACAGCCGAGATTTTAAAAGAGCACTGTCTGCAAAAGTGCTTTAGTTGTTCTCTAGTTGACATGTCATGAAAAGATAGGAAATCATGACTTAAAAGGAATGGTATGTTTTCATCAAACTGAAATTAGCACAGCATCTCTGATTAAATGGTGAGAAGAATCATTGGAGCAAGTAATATATTGCTGATACAGTTACACATTTAACACTAATTCTACAGAACATCAGTAGGGCAGTGAAGTAATATAACAGGACTGAAAACATTTAGAAATATGGGCAGAAAAAAAATCGGTGAATTTGGAAAACTGCTAGGTTACATCCACACTTGTGAGAGTTTTACTTCATACAGCTTCAGAAAAGTGATTTTCAACACAGATATTTGGTAGAAAAAGAAAAAGCCTGAGACACAGCAGTACTGAGGGTGGCCTGAGAGTAGGAAAAATACTGTAGACATGAATTTACAATGGGATATAATGATGGGGAAAAATGTGACTGTTCATGCATCATCAGCCCATCCTGAGAAAAAGGCAATTGATGCAATGATGGAATTGAACTGAATATATGCTTAGTTTGGTTCTGGACACTGTTTCTTTGGTATATTGTCAAACTTGAGTGAGGCCAAGGGAAAAAACATATTTGTGTTAGGTGGCTGGAGGGGACCAGCTTGTAAGTGAAGAAATGAATATTTGCTTAAACGTTATTTAGCTTGATAAAGAAATAAAGGAAGAAAGGACAGAAATACAACACTGATGCTCTCTTAGTTTAGCATTCACATCTCTGGAAGTAGTAAAGGGACTGTGATTCTGCTGTTTTCCACATAGATTACCAGAATCAGCGTTGCCTGAGAGAAACACGTTCAAGAGCACACTTGATGCGCTTTTCTGCCTGTGAAGCATTGCACCTTTTGGAAGGAAATGCTTCAGGAGGTCATGCTGGAGTTGTACATCTTTGGTCTGCTGGCAGTCATGACATCATTTGTAATGCAGCTACTGAGCCCTGCATTGTGCAGGAGACTACCTTGAGGAGGAGCTTATGTGTACTACCAATGGCATGTTTAAAAAATAGATCCTGCACTGTTTGCAGGCATATAAATAAGTTGTACCTTTCTGCAGGGTCTTACAAGTTATTAAAAGGCAGCATAAGGAGTAGAAGCTAGAAGAGATTTATATCCAGGTGGCAGGGGCTGACACAAAGCAAATGGATCAAGGACATTGAAAGCCTGAGCAACTCAAGGAAAGAGTAAGCCTCCTTACACATTTGCTGCAAATAGCCAAGCTTGCTTTGTTTTCCAGGCCATTTAATTTAATGAATAATGACTTTTTACCCATAATCATGACTGATGGCATACCTCTTTGTCCTGAGGTTGAGACCAGAAGATGTTGTTCTTACTGCAACCTTGCAGAGGTTCCCTATTACTTTAGTTCACTTTCTAACTAATAGTGAAGCCATCTTTGCAGTAAATGAGGCCTGTAAATATGGCAGTATAATATGCTAAAGCCTCTGCTGTGCAAAGACCCAGTTTCCATGCCATGGAAAATATGTAAAAGGAACTGTGGTAGACCTAGAGATGGCATAGCTGACTTTTGCGTTTCATTTCAGTGACCCTTCTTTCAAGGATCAGGGAAGAGTGGCACAGTATATTCCCTGATTTCTGCCATGTGGGGCAGGACCTGGATAGCTACCCTTATAAAAACCAGGAGACCTCCCTTCTGCCAGTTGTGTCTGAGAGTTGGGCCCCACATGGCAAAAGGCTGTGTTCCTGTCTAGCATGGCGAGAGCAAAAGACTTAGAAAAGTGTAGTGTTGTCATGAGGACCTGAAAATTGCGATCTTATTCCAGGAGTAGGAGCTGTTCTTTCTGTTGCTTTCATCTCTGTCTGCAGCTAGAGGCATGAAAGACAAAAGCTCCGAGGAGTCAGTTTTTGTTTGATGTTGCTTGTATTTTAAATCTGCCTCTTTGCCATTTACAAAATGATACAAGGGATTCCTGTGAAATGACAGGAGGAGAATGGACTGGAGACATTGAAATACCATCAGAAGACAAGTCTGGGACATAAATCTTTGTCTCTTCACTGGGCTCAAATGAATCCTTGTCTCTTCACTGGGCTTCACCTCAAACTGCCCCAACTAGCCTCTTAGTACACTAGACTCTAGGAACAGTGATTGTCCCTGTCTCCTGTGTCCCCTAGAAGGATTGATATCTACACCAGCCTCATCTGTGAACATTGTCCTCTGCTCCACTGGCACCAACCAATATATATATCCCGTTAATCTAGACTAGTAACTCATAACAGTTAATCTGCATTTAGATTGATGATGTTGCTTTTATTTGAGATCTAAAGAGCTTGTGTGCCTGAAAGCGTATCTTAATTTTCTTTTTTTTATCACAACTATCAACATGGGTTGCTTGTATAATCATTCTATAATAATATTATTGATATTTTGCTTTATAAATTGATACAACAAAGGACAAAGAGAAGGGTATTGCTGTATTTGCTAGGCAATCCAGTTACTCTAAGATATGGAAATTTTCTGTGGAAAAGGTCATAACCTCTGAGCTTGTGAGTTTCATCAGAAAGCATCATTTAGAAAAATTAAGGATGTCGTCAAAAACATTTGTGGGGTTTTTTTGAGGCAATCTTTGCTTCTAGTCGACTTTCCCCTTTCTGAAGAACAATATTTAAAATAAAATGCTCAGTTTTTAGCTGAAATGTATTTCTAATCAATGGCTTTAGTTTTTAATGCAATTTCAAAGCTGAACTTTTAGTTATGTTTTAAGATGTCAACTTTGTTTTAAAGGAGAATCTGTTCCGGATGGTTGTCATCATTAGAATGAAATACAATAGTAGAAAGTTCTTAGATCAACCAACTGAGATCACTTATAAAACTCCCTCTTTTTAATACAATCTTTACATGTGTCTATTTTTTATCTTGCTATTTCTTCGGGAAGTTAGACTTTCTATTTTTAAAATCTATTTGGAAATCATCGTAAGGAATATTTTGCTTGAATCTTACTCCATTTGTTTCTCTTTATCCTGAAGTCAGCAGTATAAATCTTCCTTTGGTAAAGTTTTGGTGTACTAATGTTTCATGTAGGTTAATGATGTCACAACCTGAAATCTTAAATAAGTAGATTTTTCTCTTTTTCCTTATATAAGATGTTTCGAAATGTTTGCTTTTTCTTGATTTTTTCTGTGCATTGTCTGAATCTGACTTAATCATGCATTAAAGTGGGCTTCATTTAATAAAAGCACTTGTATGACGAAGGCCTGACATATACTACACATCATCACAGGAAAAATGTCAAGAAGCTTTGGTGTCCTGCATCATCTTGGAAGACTTAAGAATAAAAGGGAAAATAATGTTTCTTACAGCTTCTTGCCTCGATCTAGTTTTGTTCCCATAAATGTCAGTGGTAGAATTCCCATGGTTTGCAGAGCAGCCAGTACTGAGAACTTTGAGGGTGCAGAAAGGGGTTTTCAAAAGCACTAAATAAGCACAAATTGATCAGCTAAGTACCACTGAGGGAAGTGGTGATGGCTTAAAGGTTTTTTTAAACAAACAAACCAAACCTGTACTTCCCTATCTTCCATTCACCTTTTCAAACCAGTGACGGTTGTAACTTCCCTGAGCAGTTGTGAGAGGTTTATGGCATATCTTACACATATTTTGTGCAGAATTTTTAGATGTTGCCACCCATAGCCTCCTACCCTATGGCAGACTTGGCAAGAGTGGTTAAGCATGTACAACCCCTCAGCACAGTCCCATTTGCAGTGCCCTTACTTTGCTCCAACTCAGTGCCTCTGGCAGTTTCAGCTCGGATGCTTAAAATCAAAGCTTTGCATGGGAGTGAGCAAGCCATAAGTGTGCATTCTCTTCTACTGCTGTGTAGTAGGGCAGGCAGCACAGTGGAAAAAAGAACTGGAAGTGGTGAAATCTTACACCGCTGCAGCAAGATTGCCACAAAACATCTGCTAGTACTTTCAGGATGAGTTGTGGAAGAGCTGGATTTTTTACTGTATTGTAGGTGAGATTATTGATAGTGCGAAACACTGCAATTGATCATATAATTGGTGCCATGTAGTGGTAGAAGTATACGTCCACAAGGTTATTAATTGGGCTTGTCTGTTGGTTTTTTTCAAGAGATGTTGAGAGATACTAAACAGGATTGAAATGATGCATGACCTACGCTGCAAATAAATTTAGTTATGACTGTTACATCAGTCATGTACCTTTTATGTTTCTTCATCTCTTGTACATGTTTTCCAGACAGAATAACTTAAGCATACAAAAAAATGTCATGTATATATCTAAGGAATCCCATTCTGTGAAGTGCCATTATGATATAGGCCTGGTCCATGTGAGGATGAAGAATGAGCAATGTGTTAGTCCCCTTTCAAACGATGCTCAGCCTGTGTTTTTTTCCTACTGTTGATTCATCTACTGTGATTTCAACCTACTACCAACTCCAGAGGCTTATACTACAGTGCAAAGCTTAATTATACTCATCTGAAGAAAAGTGCCGATGAATCAGCTCTTCACCAGGTTGAATATTAAAATGGCTGAAAATAAGATATTTGCTGCGATTACAGATGTAGAAGATTCTGTGGTTGCCCAGCAACCAGGGGAGAAAAAGCAAACAGAGAACGCTGCTTTTCACTGGTGGTGGGGAGCACTGGTGCTCCATCGTCACGGCGGTAGTCTGAAATGGAAGACCACCTCTACTAATCTAGGTTTCTGCTCAGATGAACATATCCACCTCTTTCTGGACTTGTTGACCTTCGCAGAAGGCAGGCATCGCTAGCTAAAAGATCAATTGGCCATAGAAGCACTTGCACAAATTGCTAGTTGTATAGCCAGCCTTTCTAAGGAGAAGGCATGGAAAGGGAGTCGTCTCTGTAGAAGAAAGTTCATTGGACTTTGAGGGCTGTTGGTGCCTCTAAGCATTTAACTGGGCTACAGCCATGCTCACTGTTGTCACATAGCCACCTGTCAGGGTGATGAATAGTTCATCACAAATATCAAACCTGGATCTATCTGGCTGTGACTGAAGCTCCCTTCTTTTTATCCTTGCCCCCATGGATTGCAGACCGTTATTCCCTTCCCCCTTGCAGCAGCTTTTCACGTTTTGGCAGAGCGTTGACATCTTCACCTCTGCCTCCTCTCCCTGTTTTTTGCATCCCTTTGACTTCTCTTCATAGCTCACTGTTGCTAGACTTCCGATCATTCTCAGTGTTTTCTTCTGGATTTGTCCAGATGGTCTGCCTTGTTGTTGACAGCTAGTCCAGCTATGACCTTACCTGTGCTGAATGTGTGCAGCTACTTTCCCAGCTGCTGCAGCGCAAAGAGGGACCTTCTGCAGTCTGCTCAGGTTGCAGGACTGCGTGCCCATGTGGCACTTTAACCAGCAGTGAAGCACGTGCCAGTTGCTGTGCCTAGGCTCACACCATGTGTGTAGAGCTCTAGCTGCTGGAGGACACTGTGGGTGGGTTGCTCCATGTGCCTGGGGACGTCCTCCCAGCCATAGCCTCACCATGGGGGAAAGCACTCTGAGCACACCGGTGCGAGATGTACCCAGTGTCTCCAGGGCTCCATATCATTCCTGTCCTTCTCTTTATACATCCCAGACAACAGCGTGGCCTTAGTGACTTCTGTTCACCTTACTGTCCACAGCGGCCCCCTTTTCTGCAGAAATACTGCTTATTCCATATTAGTGTTTCTGGGTTTTCCCACCAGCACTCAGGACCTTGCACTTAAGCTTGTTGAACAGCATCCAGCCTTCCCATCACAGGGTTGGTGAGACGGCACAAATGGACCTAGTGTTTGGACAGCTGTTTCTGCCTTCCCTAGTGTAGGAATCGTATATTGGGTACCAAGTGAACCAGGAAAGAGAGGTACATAATTACCCAGGGAAATTATAACACTGCATCGAGAAGGGGAGAGAGTGAACTGTAACAGGTGCCTGGTGATTCAGAGGAGTAATGCCAGATTCCTCTGCTCTGGCTTTAATCCCAAGGGGCACTTTGAGTGCTGAAATGGTGAAAAATAATGGAGATTTAAAAAATTATTCTCATACTGAAGAAATGAAAATGAAATTTTCAGTATGTAGGGTAATTCCATATTGAAAATATGGGGGTTTTGCCTGCTTGATGCCCAGTGCATCTTGCTGTAGTTGTGTCAGGATGGTCTGTAGGTCTGTAATGTGTGCAGAAAGACTTTGATTGAGTAATGTACTTGCTATTCGATGCTGCCATCAACCCTTCCTTCTTTGCTTTTAAAAATCTAAGTTTATTTTTACTTTTTTCACGGTAGAGTAAGACAAAAACCATACCATTGTTTCTTTTCCTTGGGAGAGTTCTTTTGCTGGTAAGAAGGAGAAATATACAGGGGCAGTAAAACTTTCCTAATATTCTGGCTGGTACTTAACAGCCAGCTTCTCAAGTGGTACTTGTCCCTGGCCCCACAATGCAGTCATTCTCATAAGTCTGTGCCTCATAATTGGCCTTTATATTTTCCCACTGAATTCCTTCCACACGCTTTCACAGCCTGGATAAACTGTGATTAAAAAAGAGAATCTTGCAGGCTCATTGTTTTCTGTGTTTTATAAACTGAAATGTATAATTTCTATATATAAACTTTTCTAATTGTGAAAGCCTCAGATTCTATAGAGCTTTCTAAAGCTTCAGATTGTGTAGAGGGTTTTTCCCTACTAACTTGTGGTTTAAAATGCTTGTCTAAGCTACAAAACACAGTTCCAGAGCTTCATTAGTGTCCATATCACAGTGTGGTGGGCTGACCCTGGCTGGACGCCAGGTGCCCACCAAAGCCGCTCTGTCACTCCCCTCCTCAGCTGGACAGGGGAGAGAAAATACAACGAAAGGCTCCTGGGTCGAGATAAGGACAGGGCGAGGTCACTCAGCAACTACTGTCACAGGCAAAACAGACTCAACTTGGGGAAATCAGTTTAATTTATTACCAATCAAATCAGAGGAGGGTAATGAGAAAATAAAAACTAAACTTAACACCTTCCCCCCACCCCTCCCTTCTTCCCAGGCTCAACCTTAGTCCCGATTTCTCTACCTCCTCCCCGCCAGCGGCGCAGGGGGACGGGGAATGGGGGTTGTGGTCAGTTCATCACACACTCCTGTCGCTCCTTCCTCCTCAGGGGAGGACTCTCACACTCCTCCCCTGCCGCAGTGTGGGGTCCCTCCCACGGGAGACAGTTCTCAATTAACATTAGTCCTTCCCACGGGCTGCAGTTCTTCACGAACTGCTCCAGCGTGGGTCCCTCCCACGGGGTGCAGTCCTTCAGGAACAGACTGCTCCAGCGTGGGTCCCCCACAGGGTCACAAGTTCTGCCAGCAAACCTGCTCCAGCGTGGGCTCCTCTCTCCGCGGGGCCACAGGTCCTGCCTGTGGGCATCCACCTGCTCCAGTGTGGGGTCCTCCACGGGCTGCAGGTGGATATCTGCTCCACCGTGGACCTCCATGGGCTGCAGGGGGACAGCCTGCCTCACCATGGTCTTCACCAGGGGCTGCAGAGGAATCTCTGCTCCGGTGCCTGGAGCACCTCCTCCTCCTCCCTCTTCACTGACCTTGGTGTCTGCAGGGTTGGTCCTCTCACATATTCTCACTCCTCTCTGTGGCTGCAGTTACGTAGGTTTTTTTGTCCCCCTTCTCAAATATGTTATCCCAGAGGTCCTACCACCGTTGCTGATGGGCTCAGCCTTGCCCAGCAGCAGGTCCGTCTTGCAGGCAGCTGGCATTGGTTCTATTGGACATAGGGGAAGCTTCTAGCAGCTTCTCACAGAAGCCACCCCTATGGCCCCCCTGCTGCCAAAACCTTGCCATGCAAACCCCGTACACACAGAAACAGTACAGACAAAGCTGAGAAATAAATGGTGTGAGCAGTATTTGTAGCCGCTATAGCTATGCAGTGTCCTGCACTGCTGCATGCCAGGGAAGCTGATGATTTACAGCTCTCCAGCAAGATTTGCAGGTGAGAGCTTTGGGGCTTATGCTTCCATGTCACTTAAGTGCTTTTGGAAATTTTCATTGAGATGTCTGAGTATGAATTCAGGAGCCTCTCGGGCTCTTAAACAAATCTGTATTGTCTGTATTTCAGAAGTTCACCATAACTGCTAAAAGGTTGAAAATCAAGAGTACTTTCCTTTCTTAAAGCTGTGCTGTTTTGTTGTGATGGAACTAAATCTTGTGAAAATAAAAGATAAAAAACTTAGCTCATGATGCCGCAGTAATTATATACGTGCTTAATTTTAAGTACAGAAGCAGTTTGTGGAAGACTTCAGGAATAACCGTGTGAGTAACATTTCAGTAGTGTCTGTTTTGCCCACAGGGTTTGGGGTTTGTAAATTTTTGTAAATTGTGGTAACATTATCCAGCAATAACAACATTTAAGAAACATAGCCTTTTTGATTTCCTTCATTATAGAAGTTTATCTAGAATTGGAGCACTACAATTGTTCAGATAATTTAAGGCTTTGAAAAAAATTTGATAAATTATTTTTAAAAAGTGAAGTAATTTCAAAAGTTATTGGAGCTGACTAGGTGCAGTCACTGCTCTTTGGGTTTTTTCAGTCCTTCCCCTCCTCCTCCGTTGCTTTGTTTGCTGTTCAGTTCCCTGCTGGCCATCTTTTTTCTTGTCCACCCATTCCCCACTTGCTGTATTCTTTCTTATCTTGGTTTTACTGTTCTGCTGCTGGCTGATGCAGCATTGCCAACTCCTTTGATTTGCTTAAACAAACTGCACTGCAAAAGCAGTACCTGTTTGCTGCAGCTTTGATTTGAAATTATGGGTCCTGTCAGAGGCCCTCTTGTCCTTCAGCATCGAGGGCTGGCAAATATTTTAAGGACATGCTGCTCAGCAGCTGTGGTGTGTTATCTTCTATAACTGGTCAGCAGGATTTTCCCTCTAGACTTCAGTCTGTAGGCTCATAAACTCTTTTATAAAGTGTCTGGCATCTGCTCTCAGGAAGGTGATTCAGGGATAAGCAAAACCTGTGTTAGTTAATGAGATTATTCATAGGTGGTTTTTAATAGGTGATCTTGTATGTTGAATAGCAGATGTAATTAATTGTGCTTTTCCCAGCAATGGAAGTATTCCAGCAGCAGAAATAATCAGTTCACATCCACACTAGTGCAGACACGCTAGGGGTGCCACCGCTAATTTTCAGTCAGAGCAGTTTCCGTGATAATTTTAATAACGTTGCTGGAAAGCTCACGGGGAATTCAAGGTGAAGAAGTAGATCTGCACAGAGCAGAAGCTGCACCGCCTCCCAGCGCAGCCCCTTTGCCTTGGCTCAGAGAGAAAGCAGGTGATGTAGGCCAGGGTAATCCATTACCTGCCAGAGACCAGATGTTGCCAGGGCCCTGTTGCTGCCCACCAGGCCAGAGTGGTTCTGTGGATGTGTGAGGAGGAGGAAGGCCGGGCAAAGCCGTGCAGCTGGGGAGCACAGCTGCAAGAGCACAAGGAGCCGTGCGAGGTGCTCCTCTCCTGTGTGAGTCATGGTGCGGTGTCTACTGTCCTTCCACCAAGCGATCTGAGGGCCTCTCCCCAGGAGATGAGCCATCAGGAGGGACTGTGAGATGAAGTGAAAACATGTTTCTAGCATCCTGAAGACAGATATTTATTCAGGTTAGCTCTCTCTTGCTGTGCCTTTGCTTTCAGATTTAGTATTAATAATGGCAGTAATATTGATGCTGTCTACAATGGGAGATGCACACAGTCTTGGTAGCTTAAAACATTTTGATTCAACAAATTGGTCAGGCAGTGCTATTGGCAAGGCAATTCGAGCAGGATTGCCATCCAGTTTGTCTCCAGCTGATGTGGCTTGATGACTCCTGCAGACCTGACCTTTGCTGTGGGAAATACTGAGCAATGGCCATTTGTCCCGAGGGGACAGGGAGTGCTTTGCAGAGGTAGCCACCTTGCAAGAACTAATACAAGGAAGTTTTAGCAATTATTTGGTTGGTATGGAAAAGCCATGCTGATTTATATATTTGAATCCAAAGTAATTGTATACTAGCCCCATGTGCATAAAAGCAGCAATCCTACAAAATGCAGAATGCAGCTTAAATTAGACTTAAAAACCAGCAAATCTTGCAAGCCAGAAAAAAAAAAAGAAGGTGGGGATTTTATGGTCAAAAAGCCAATTAAAGCTTTCCAGATCTTATAGAAGAGATTTAAGCCTAAAGTCTCTGTGAAAGCTTGCAGAACATATGCCAAAGCAGAAAATTAGCAACAGTTTGCCATAGTTAATTCTTTTATTCAAAGTGAACTCTGTCATCTTAAATTGGTACTGCTTATAGTCTGAATTGACTACACTCGCTGGGAAAGGAAAAGCTGAGGTGGGGTAGATAATGGGGAAATATATAGGCAACTGCATATGACCAAACAACAAAAATAAGTAATCGTGGTCTTCAGATAGTGGCATAATCATAAGTTCAAGGATGACACTGAATAATTTTGCTTAAAAACAAATTATTGTGTTAACTGTAATTTGTCTGCTATGCTCAGAAAGGGCTATAAATCTAAGTCTTGTTGAAGTGTGTTTGTTTAGAAAAAGTTTCTGATACCATTTGCGGGGGGAGAAGTGGATTTGGGAGTTGAGAATTTGTAATCCCAGCACTTTGAAGGATCCTTGTTTTTTCCTCCACTTCTTCAAGGAGAAAACATGGGGAACCATGAAATATTTCATAGCTTTTAAAGGAACAATTTGTTGGTATATAGGCTGTACCTCTGTAGAATGCGTTGTGCTGGTCCTGAATATATGGAACTGGAAAAGGGATACCAACAGATGCTCCAGTAGGATCAGCTTTTCAAGAGATGATCCTAATCATTTTCAGTAGGTGATAGGAGCAGTTGCTAATGCAAACAACCAAAGGTGTTTTTATCAGTAACGGGTATCGGAGGCATCACCTATGGGCAGAGACACTACTTCTATTCACTGCGTACAGAGTCCTAATACAATGTTTTATTCCTTTTCAGACATAGTAAAAATATGATTAATATTAATAGCGGTAACAATATCTGGATAATAGAAGCGTTAAGTCACCAAGTCTATTGGGGGAAAAAAAAAAAAGTCTTCCAGGAACATTGTATCTCTGTGATGCATTTTAAACTTTCCTAAAGAAAAATTCTTAGCAACGCAATTGGAACAACCCAAGGACAGCTGTCCATATGGATTGTGACAAATAACAGATTTGTATTTAACTGGGTCAAATTGATCTCCTTGTCTTTCTTGTGACTGCTGCTGGATTTGTTAGGATGGATCAGTGATATGGACTCTGTGTTCCCCCTCTGAGTAACTGGCATGATCTACATCAGTTTTGGGAAAAATTGTCTGAAATGTTATGCATTTGTTTTTAACACTTTATCAACAATTATTACAGAAACTCAGATGATCAGCCCCAAATGTCTACCTCAGTACTGCGTTATTCCATTTTCTCTGATTCTGCCATTCAGCTTTATCTTTTTATTGTTAAAAATTCTTGGCTGTTCTCGGTAACTAAATGTTTAAAATTGGATATGCTGTTAAATGTTTGCTTCTATTTACCAGCTGAATTTCTGTTTTAAATAATCTGGCAGGAAAAAAAATCCCTTGATTCCTACTAATTCTATTGATTTTGATGGGAGATAGACTTAGGAACTTACTTGATAATCATTTCACTTACTGCTTTTAGGAGAAAAAGGAAAGACTAGGATTCAGAAAATGAGCTAGCAGAACTGTGACTGAGACAGCACAGCCAAGAATGAGTCTGGGATCAGGAGACAATTATGAATGGCCCAGACTATGGGAAGTCAGACATGAAGGCAATCCTTGGAAAAAACAGCAGAAAAATCTAGTTCTGGTAAAATATTCTCCCTTTTAGAGCTGTAAATGTGGTCCATGATTTATGAATCTCAGCATTCCTCAAAGTTAGCAAATAACTATGAAAACCTGTGTATGCCTCATGCCCTGCCTGTGCTAATCATGTATCTGCTGTCAGTTGTTCCACTAGTTCAAGTAACAGAAAGATAGTGCATCCAGAAAGATTTCACCTGGCTTGATGATTGAGGTTTCAGTAGGATGCAGAGAGATTAATTTTTTTGTCACTTTGCTTTCACTTTAGAAGTACCAAAATACAAAGAAATGCTCATTTAAATTAAAATCACTAAGGCAGAAAAGTGGAGTAATTTCCAAATGCTGGAATTCAAGTTGCCTGTACAACCTGGATGTGACCTAGCACGTATAGGTGGAGTCATCAGGGTCCCTGAATTCAGGCCACTGCAGCCTCAGGTGGCTAGTCAGTAGACAGGTCAAAACAGTGCTCCTTACATCTTCTCAACGTGCTCTTACTCATCACTGGCCATAAAACTTTTCATCCTGTAATTACACTCCAATAAACTTTAGACCTATTGAAAAGGACCAAGAAACACAGATATAATGTTCCAGGAGAACACAACATAGGAGATGGAGGTCACTGCTCATGTTTTAAGTCCTGCAGTTACTGAAAATTTGTTAGTTAAATTTCCCCTACACCATACCACTGAGGAGGAAGAAAACAGTCTTGGTATTCTGGACCTAGTGTGTGACATGTAAGAAGACACATCAGTCAGGCACGTTGGAGATTCAAATGTTGCTGGGAATGCCTATGCTATACCCAGGTATATACTTGTTTCTGTCTATAGCCAATCTCCGAGGAAATGGTAGAGAACCGCGTTAGACTTGACAAGAGGAAAACTAGCAGGTTGCTAGAAGAAACTCAGAGAACTGTTGAAGGCAACATAAATATGATACAAACAAATGGCAGCCATCTGCAAAAATGGTGCAGTTCTCCCGTAGCAATCTCAGCAGGGCTCTGCCTGCATCTACCACACAGTTGTTTGCTATATCTGTCCATTGCTCCAGGATAAACTGCAGGCACCATTGCATATGCTCCGGGAAGCTAGTACAACAGTGTCATTATATTTATTGAAAAGGTGCTAGATTTTCTTACCACCCACTCAGCTACCTGCAGGATAGAAAGCTGAGCAGCTCTGTAGAGCCTGCATGCCTGAAGAAGGTGGCTCAGGGCATTTATACAGCAATAGATGTAGATTTGTACCTCTGTCCCAAGGTGCTGCTACAACTGCGAGCTCTGGGAGGAGCTGATACTGCAGGCTTGCAGCAGCACACTTCTACTTTCTGCTTTATATACTTCTCCTGTTTATGTGGTAGGGACAGAGCTGTTGCTGCAGAGTCATTGTAGCAAAATGGAGTTTTGAGCGTGTATCTATGAAGGTCAACTAAATGCAGAATTTGTTTAAAAGGCACATGCTGGGCTGGGTATTACAGACAAGAGTCCTGACCATCCGATTTGATGGAAGGCTAAGCAAGGCGCTGCTAGAGAAGTGTGGGCCTGACTGCAGCGGCATGGAAGCAATGAAAAAAAAAAAAAAAGCCAAGTCTCAGCATTCCTTATGTGGCATGTCTTGCAGCTTGCTTACATCCCTGTACTGGGTGCTGTGGGTTTTTTTAATCCATAATTACATGCCTTCTTTATAAATAGACATGCTTACACAGAACATGCTTTCTTATTTACATAGCTTTGTGTGTAGAGCCACTTTGCGGCTTTAAGTAATCTCCTATGGCCATGACAATATTGGTATCTTGCATATGAACCAAATATTGGTCATTCAGATTTTTAATTCTCCTTTGGCAGGCAATTTTAGAACTTTCTGTGCTGCTTTTTTGTCTTTTGCACAGTCAGACTGGAGGTTTTCTAAATCTGACTATGTTTGATACAAGTCATAGAAAATGATTTTGTGGTTAGAGATGAAATTAAATCCAGCTTGTTTGTTTAAGACCACAGCTGGAATTCAGAAATCCTTCTGATACTCCATATGACCCTGTCAGGAATAGAAAAGTAATGAGCCATTGTGTAGAAGTCAGGAAATATGTGCGAACAGTCATATTTGCAGACTTGAAGGTGCAGTTCTTCAGAGAACTTTTTAAACTGAGTTTTCTTCCTGCCTTGTGATTGGCAAAGTAGTAATTCTTCTAGAAGTGTAGTAGTTGAGTAATATTCGGAACAATTTTCCATTTCTGAGATCTGAGGCTGTTACTGAAAAAGTAACTGAAATCACAATGGCATATGTTTTCGTATTTAAAGAAAAAATCGATGCACTTCTTAACTTACCATATGCTGAATAATTACTTTTTCAGGGATATAGAATAAATGGGAACAAAAAAAATTCCAAGAAATGTGTTCCTCTTTTGCAACTTACTCATTTCACTTTGCAGACTAATTTCTTAGTTTTTTTTCTCGCAGAAGCAATGTCAAAAAAAGATTATTATCTTTTTTTTATCTCAGAAATTGAGGACATTTTTAAGAGGTAAAACTTTAATATCTTGCTGAAGAAGAAGAGAGTAAATACTGTGTCTGTAGAGTTTGTAAGTGATGGAGCTATGAGTTATTATGAGGAGAGGCAAGTGGATAGGAGTGGGAAAACAAATCCTCTTTGAAAAACGCAGGCTAATAGAATGAGGAATTTGAAAATGAATGAGGTGGAAGCTCTAGTTTATCAGAAGAGATTAAGGAGTATTCTCATGAGCACATCTGCAAATATGTTGCATTAATCAGAACATGCCTGAAGCTTTTATGACCTCTTTAGACAAGGCAAGTATTAAGAATATTTTTCTAGATTACATGTATTTTGATGTTTTATGAGGAAATTATTACCACCATTTTTTTTAAATATGTCTGAGTGTTAATATGAGTGCAGACACACTGGCTTACTGTAAATAGCAGAGTTTATGCTCCAGATTCTCTCATTTTCTTGCCTGGGATTCAGTCTGGCGTAAATCACAACTGAAGAGAGTTTCATGCTCTCCTGTTAGCATTCTCTAAACGTCTCCACATGTTGCAAAGGCAGTACAGACTGCAATACATTTATGCTCTGTTTGCAGCCATCCTCTGGAAGGCTCCAAGAACAAAACCAGACTTGAGATCCACTGCTTGACTGTCACTGCGCTGTGAAGGAGCTGGGAGTTCTGGTTCCAGTGTGAAACCTCTGCTTACACAGCACCCCACTCACACTGGGTCTAACTCTTCTCTTGTACTTGCTTTCATAAACATCCCTGCTTACACAATTCTCCAACAAAATATTTTTAAGAAGACTAAGAGATGTATATTGTGCATCTCCTCTCACCCTCCAGTGAAACTTCCATTTAGTGTAAACATCAGGCAAGTATGACAGTCTTCTTCCTGCGAAGAGGATGATGAATTCTGACTTCAGGGGGAAACACAGCTCAGCTATAGTCAGTGGCAAAACTCCAACTGACTTGAGCGGAACTAGGATTTGGCCCTTGGTGTTCATCTCATCTCTAACTAGCTAAGGACAGAATAAAGCCTGGAAATCCATGTGTTTATACTTTGCATTTGTTCATCAGAAAACTTTCTGTCAATTCCTTAAAGCCATCTGTGTTTTTTTTTCAGCTCAGGAACTTGAATTACTGCCACATTCATGCTTGGAAAAACCCAAGATTTGCAGTGTAGTCCTACACCGAAAAATGAGTATGTATGTGGCTCAGATAGGTACAGCCATGGGTGTTCATTTTAGAAGCTGAAGCGTGTTCTTCATTTTTGTTACACCTGCTTGCCTTGCAGAGTCTATACACAATAGAGCAAGTATACATTCTGTCCATCGTTGTCATCAACACATCTTTCCTTTTCCTTTTCTTTTATAAAACCTCCCGCTGACCTCCAGTTGATGGCTCACAAACCCCTTTAAACCGCATGAGGTAATGACAAGGAGATGGTACATTTTCAGTGTGGCTCAGACTTCGCCAGCAGAACCTTGGAAGGGAGGCAGAGACACGGGATGCTCCCTGCCACCACTCTCTTCTTTTCCAGATTGCAACAGTGCCTCTGTCTGAGCTAGGATGAGAAGAAGTCATGTACACACCTTGGAGCTCTCGTTTCTCGCACTGTGCAACTGTATGTGGGCATACGTGGCTCAGAGCAAACCATGCCATGCATCTAGTCAGGCTATAAACATAATTTCAAAGGAGAATTAGAGATTTCAGTTTTATCCCAGGACTTCAGAAACTAGGACACTAAACATGCCTTATGGTATTAGAGGCCCAATTCTTTTGGTCCAGGTTGAGCTTTGGATGCTAGCAGCTGGAAGTTGTTTTTCATTAGCAAACCAACTAGCCTTCATTCTATCTGTACAGGACAGCAACTTGTTAGCTTTAACTTTAAAAAAAAATCTTAAACATTTTTTATACGTTTGCTAAATTATTTTCATAAAAAGCTTTGAATAGGAGCCTATACAGGAATGTGTTACGTAACTGACCAGACTGTCGTCTGTAAATGCCATTAGAGGTGCTTGCAAAGAATCCATTTTATTCTGACTACTTGGATATATGTAGGAGGAAATTAAGATTTTTTTTTTTTTTTTTTTTTTCTTCAAAGGGTGTATTTTGTCACAAGATCAGCAAGACAAATACTTTATACAAACCAGCTTTAAACTAAATTAAGAACTTACCATTTAATCCTGCTTGGCTTCAGTATTGTAGGTCTTGACTTACAATCTGAGAGAATGGTGGATGTTGTTTTCCTTTTCAGTGTTTTTCTTAAATTAGCATCCACAATTTGGAAGCACAACTTTAAAGAACAAAACCAAAAACCCCACAAAACCCAAAACTTTGTCCCATCTTGGTGTTGTCCATTTGCCTCTGACTTGTATGAAGTGTTTATAACCTGATTTTTCCAACCATTGGAGCATATAAGGAAGCATAATTTAAATTGTGGACCTGTACTCGGCACTGGTGAGGCCGCACCTCGAGTACTGGGTTCAGTTTTGGGCCCCTCACTACAAGAAGGACATCGAGGTGCTGGAGCGTGTCCAAAGACGGGCAACGAAGCTGGTGAAGGGAGAGGCTGAGGGAGCTGGGGTTGTTTAGTCTGGAGGAGGCTGAGGGGAGACCTTATTGCTCTCTACAACTACCTGAAAGGAGGCTGTAGCGAGGTGGGGGTCGGTCTCTTCTCCCCAGTAACAAGTGAGAGGACGAGAGGAAACGGCCTCAAGGTGCGCCAGGGCAGATTTAGGTTGGATATGAGGAAAAACTTCTTCACCGAAAGGGCGGTCAGGCACTGGCACAGGCTGCCCAGGGAAGTGGTTGAGTCCCCATCCCTGGAGGTATTTAAAAGACGGGTAGACGTGGCACTTAGGGACATGGTTTAGTGGTGGACTTGGCAGTGCTAGGTTAACGGTTGGACTCGATGATCTCAAGGGTCTTTTCCAACCTTAACGATTCTATGATTCTATGATCATTGTGACCTCTGCTAGAAAGACTGAAAAGAGCAAATGCCAGTTAAGGGAAGAAGAATATGGCAGCAAATGATTGTTCAGGATGTTGAAATGTTGCAGATAGAAGAAAGAATCCTTTTTTTCTAAACTGGCTATGGAAAAAAGGGGGTTTCAGAGGAGCTTGAGAGGAAGTGACCTTAAAGAGACCTTGACAGTATTTGCCATAACATTGCCCGTACCTGAAACACTTTCTGCCTTCAGTGCTTTGTTTCCAAATCTTCCTGTCTCCTCCTCTTTCAAATTAGTCCACCAAACTACCAGCCAAGCTGAGTCTTACTGTCAAAATTACTGAAAAAATGTACATGGTGGATCTCCATGTGTGTTTACTGTGCTTGTTACAGGATGAACTTGCAGGATAGTAAAAGGAATTAAATGAAAGCATAAGCAGGGCATTTTAATGAGAGATACAATGGGTGAAAGTATATATGAATGGAAACTTGTGGTCGGAAGGGAGCGCTAAGGG
Organism: Platalea leucorodia; assembly: GCF_965183815.1. Lineage (NCBI taxonomy): Eukaryota > Metazoa > Chordata > Aves > Pelecaniformes > Threskiornithidae > Platalea > Platalea leucorodia. Next base: position 45,408,851 of record NC_138825.1, on the reverse strand, counting down.
GAATGGGAGGATAAGAAAAGATAGATGCATGGCAGTGCAACAGAAAAGCTGTTGAGTTAAAAATGCGGTAAAGAGGTCTTGTTTACTTAAATTTCAGTTGGATAGCAGAGGAGGTTGGGAATGGAGAATTTTTTCTAGGTGTTCTTTTTTCTATCCCTATATTATCTTTCATTGGTCTTAGTCTCCATGATACCAACAGAGCCTTTATCCTTGATGAAAATGTGGCAGGAGCTGAGCACAGAAAATATATTGGAAAAGCAGCACCCCAACCACCTAGAGATAATTTCTAGAGAGCTTTGAGAATAAGAAAAATAAAATCATTCCGTTCAGTGGAAGCTGTAGAATCAGTGGAGAAATTAAGAGGAAATTAAGAAAGGAGAAGAGCGCAGGACAAATTATTTGAATTCAGGTCATGACCTTAATCTAGCCACACTTCGGTTTTGGATGATAGTTTGAAATCCCTGAGGAAACAGCAGGAAGATGGTCTGGTCTTCAAAGTAAGAGTTTGGCTTAGACAGCAACAGAAATGTAGAAGCTTTGTGAACTGTTAACCTAAAGATGGTAGACTTGCAGATTAAGGGTTGAATCTCAGATCTTGGGCAGGTTCATGGACAAGGTAGGCACATCAAAATTTATTCAAAAAATAAAATTAGATCAGTGATTTTAAGCATTATAGTTCAATCAGCTGTCTTTGGCAGACAGCACGTTGGGTTAGTAATCTTTTGGTGGGTGCTGCAGTGATGAATACCAGCGTAGGGTAGGTTTACCTCTTTATCCGTGCGTCCCCGTACAGAGAAGCTATCCGCCCTGCTTAAGCAGACAGTATAGACTTGTCAGCAGTGGGAGGTGGGTGCACAAGTCGTTGTGCAGCAGGTGTTATACGCCAGGGTAACTTGAGTGCAGGACAAACATGCCCAAGAGTCTCCTGCTGCGCCTAAGAGCCTACCAGTGGCACAGGGCCTGGGCATCCTGGCTGAGGCAAACAGCAAGGTGTAAAGGCAGCTGGGGCTCTGAGTCAGCAGTTGCTGTGTTGGAGTTTGGCTCGCCACGCAGCCAAACCATTCCCACTAAGGAGCGTGATGCTGTAGTGGTCGAGTACATGTGATCGCCTAGTGATGGAGGGCAGAGACAGACAGCGGCAGGGAGGCAAAGTCTGAGCCCTGCATGAATGACCCCAAGGGTCTTTATGAGCTCTGCATTCTCTGATAGATGGGGTAAAATGTCTCAGAGATTGATTCAGGTTAGACTTTTGGTAGGATTCTTTTGAATGTGATTTATTAATCAGGGCAAACAATGTTTTATCTCTTGGATTGATGTTTACATTATCTTTAAGCTCGATACCTCTCTAAACACTTATTTCTCCTCCATCTCCATGAAGTGCGATAGGCATTTCTCAGTGAGTAATGTGTCTGTAACATGGAGGTCTAACTAACATGTTTCTGTCAGGAATAATATGTTAGTAAGATTCTTCCCTGGTAGTTACCATGGAGCTTAATGAGATTTATGTTCTTCCAACTTGCCTCATGTTTTAGAAGTAAATTTTCTATGCAAAGGGTAGGGATTAATAAACACAAACCCTATGTTAAAATTAAATGAAAGAAGACGTCTCTCAGTTAAGGCATCTTTCTGGGCTTGTGAATGGTGGTTGAATGCATTCTAAAAAGCATTTTGTGGTATTCCAATAACATTGTGGGGAAAAAACAGGGGTTTGATATTATGTTTATGATTGCAATTAGATTGACTTGTGATAGCTACTCTAATGATGGCCATTAATTCACTGATGTTTCAGAGACGTCTCCTAATGTACTCTAGGGTGACTTAAAGTAAATTTTAAAGGGCCAGAAATCTCTGAATTTGTTTTAATGTGTTTTTAGGGAACTCTTCTGCAAGGGAAAACAGCCTTCTCTATGCAGATAAAGTCTACTTCTATGTTTTGCTTAACAGGAAAAAAAGTATTTCTAGATTATAGGGTTTTGGTGTATATTTTCATTTTTAGCATGGTAGTTGATTTTAACATTTCACTGAAATCTTAAGGTGTTGGAATGAAAAATACTATTTGTTTGAATAACTGAAGAATTCTAGCATGGCATCATGGATGGCTTCAGTCTTTTTGCATGCTACTATATGTAATTGTTCCGTTTTCTGATAAGCCTAAGTAAATGAGTTTCTTTCAAGACCTGACAGTGATAGATATGTGTAAATGTGAGCACAGATGAATGATAAGTTTGTGAAGAACAAACTGTGTTTTTTCAATAGAGGTCTAGCTTCTTTCTGATAGTGTTTCTCAGATACCTATAAAAAATTCCTTAAGCTTTGTAATCATCTTGTGTATATGATGTCTTTTGAGAGCTTTGTTTTCAAAACTGACCTGTCAGGATGCTTTGGCAATCTTTGTTCAACCATTTGCCGTAACTCTGAAATTATGTCTCTAGAGCAATACAGAGAGGAATGTTGTAGTCTGTGTAGACTGTCAGATTTTTTCTGACCCAATGTATGAACATTGTAGGAAATGCCAAATCACAGATCCATCTAACCAAGCGTGTTGTTTCTTGGAGTGGCCATTATCAGATATTTTGAGAACAAGGTAAGAACAGGACACATATAAAATAGGGATTCCCTGCCAGGGAATGGCTTCCCCACTCTTGAAATACATTTGCTTATGGTCTTGGGGTTTTGCAGTGAGGAAGAGTACACCAGTACCTCATGTCACGTGAATGGGAGGAAGGGAAGCAGCCTGATGGTGTGAAAAGGGAGAAATGGCTGTGAACAGCAGCTGCTGGGTAAAACATTGTGATAGCAGAACCCCTTTGAGTATAGGTCAGCCCCACAGACTGTTGAGTGCTGTGGCTCTTTGCTGCTCGGTCACCTCCTGTGCTTAAGGTGGCTCACAGGTGAGGCTCAGCAGCTGTGCTAGCACAGCTAATGACAGGGCAAAGACAACTTGAGCACACGCTAACAGGGACCCCATTGTCGCCCATGCAAGATACTGCAAGTGTACCAATACATTTTACAGTCACAGTTGCGTTTTCTTCATAGATCTATCCACACATAAAACACAATTACTTTTCTGTAACAATAGGCAGTGCTCTGCCTACATGACTTAGACAGTATTTTTTGATATGTAACTCTTTGTGTTTTGTTGTTGTTTGGTTTTTTTTTTTTTTTCCCCCCTGTTGCTTGAAATGCCTCCTGTTGTGGTTTAACCCCAGCCGGCAACTAAGCACCACACAACCACTCGCTCATTGCCTCAGGGTGGGATGGCAGAGAGAATTGAAGAGTAAAAGTGAGAAAACTCATGGGTTGAGATAAAGACAGTTTAATAAGTAAAGCAAAAGCCGCACATGCAAGCAAAGCAAACCAAGGAATGAATTCACTACTTCCCATCGGCAGACAGGTGTTCAGCCATGTACAGGAAAGCAGGGCTCCATCATGTGCAACGGTTACTTGGGAAGACAAACACTGTAACACCAAATATCCCCCCCCCCCCCCCCCCTTCCTTCTTCTTCCCCCAGCTTTATATACTGAGCATGAGGTTCTATGGTATGGAATAACCATTTGGCCAGTTGGGGTCAGCTGTCCCAGCCGTGTCCCCTCCCAGCTTCTTTTGCACCCCCAGCCTACTCACTGGTGGAGCGGTGTGAGAAGCAGAAAAGGCCTTGACTCTGTGTAAGCACTGCTCAGCAACAGCAAAAACATCTCTGTATTATCAACACTATTTTCAGCAGAAATCCAAAGCATAGCCCCATACTAGCTACTATGAAGAAAATTAACTCTATCCCAGCCAAAACCAGCACACTCCTTAGAAACTTCCAAATGGCATTCTTCACACTGTCACATTTTTCTTGCCATTGATTTGTTCCCGTGCTTCCAGTGGAGCCAAAACTGCAGCGACTTTTGTAGTTCTTTCCTTCCTAAAGCCTTGACATAATAATTGATGCAGCCAACAATGTCCACACAGCTCTGAAAGTATGGTTTAACTTATGCTTCCTTCTCTGACTGCAAAGATTTTCGGAAATGGAAGTCCACATATTGTAGCTATAACTTAAAGGGCGTCTGTTTGCTTCAGATTTTATTTTACTGTTTCCTGGCAACAGAGTGGTCAATATTTCTTGCCTTCATATCTCTTTAGTAGGTACTTAGTCTTCAGAATACATTTCCAACCAGGCAGTGATTGTTAAATAGGTCAAATTTAGGGCAAAAAATGCCTATGCATTCTTTTTAGAATGCTATATTCTTAAATTAATTTGCTCTCTTTCTTGCATAACTTCTCATCTTGAGTACTCTTATGTGCTATACCTTCCACATCTTTAGCCAAAGATAAAAGCCTCACTGATGCCTTGAAAATAAATAATTGCTGCTCTCTGTATTGTAGCTGTACAGGATTAGTTACATCTCATCAGGAAATAGTCTCTCAAATGCTGGTAGATATTAAATGTAAATGTTGCTGGATATTAAATGTATACAAAGGGATAAACCAAAGTAAGCCAAAACTCAGGTTCAGGGAAAAGCATAAAAACATTCACTATTTCATTGTATAGGATATGTCTGAATGCACTGTACTTGACAAAGACTCACTTCTTCAAACGTTGCCTACTCCTTTCTCTCTTTTTTTTTAATGTTCAATGGTCCTGTTTCTGCCCAGGTCTGAGGGAGTGAAACCCTGTGCATGTAATGTGTAGTATAATCCTCCTTGAGTATGTATTTTGTGTACAAGAAGAGCTATACTAGGTCACATCAAAGGTCCACATCCTTCAGTATCTTCACTCCATCAATGACTGTAAACAATTTCCTAAGGAGGAGTAAGATCAGGACAAGTCTGTACTGACGCCCCTTTGTAATACTCTGCCAGCATCCAGTATGTGCATCTCAGCAACTTGCTGGGCAAGATGCTGTTTATTATACCTAATGACCTTCAGTGGAAGCTTTTCTATGAGCTTGCTCAATTTCCCCTTGAATTCTTGTAAGCTTTGCACATCCCACAATACCCTTTGGCAAGGATTTCTGCAAATCTACTATGTAGTGTGTGACAAACCACTTCCTTTTGTTTGTTGTGAACCTGGTTCCTGCTGGCTTCGTTTGATTCCTACTAGTTCTTGCACAGGAGGAGCAGTGGACACCAATCCCTGTGCAGTCTTTTCATGCCATTTATGATTTGGGTAGACCCTTTTCACATTCCCCAAAGTAATTTCTATTCCTGGCTGAAGAGGTGTAGCTTAGGCATTTATTCCTTCTATAGAAGCCATTCCATAGCTTCAATATCCCTTTTGCCCTTCTCTGCACCTTTTCCAGCTCTACCATTTCCTTTCTTAGATGAAGGGACGAAAACTGCATGCTGTATTTAAGGTGCAGCAACCACAAATTTGCATAGTGGCATAGCGATGTGTTCATCTATTCCCTCGCTAATAATTCCAAATATTGGATTGCCTTTTTTGCCTGTTGCTGAGCATTGAGCTGTTTTCATGATTTATTGTGACCTCAGGATCTCACTGGCTGATAATGATCAGCAGAGAGCCTTTCATTTTATGTGTGAAGCTAGGATTGTTTTTTGACATAAGCATCACTTATGTACATGAATATACATGAGCTGTTGAAAGCGGAGTCCCCTGTAGATATCCTGTGGGTTTGTCTAGACTACTGAAATAAGTCAAGATGAGTTTGGAGTTGGCTAGTACATTTTATCTCTTTTTACCCATCACTTTAGGATAGTGAAAAATGAATACTTTTAACTAAGTAGTTAGGATCCACTAGAGATTCTCCAAAATATGTGCCTCAGCTGGCTAGTAAAAAGGTACTAACCTGTATCTGCATGAGGAAGAAGATTAATCTCACGTCATCGCTAGTTGGGAAAACAAGTTAGCTAACACTGACCTGTTCTGAGCCACTTGTCTGCATCTTGACGATTACTGTCTGAGTATCTTTTGTAAATCTCCATTGCTTGCAGTGGAGTACCATGGATTAGGTATTTCATTGCAATAGTTTCAGATTCAATTGAGAAAAAGAACTACCTCTTGTTTTTTACTTTTTTTAAAATAGACTTTGACCTTAATTCTCATTTATTCAAAATCCATGTTGCACCACTCAGCCAGTGTAATGAAGGCTTAAAATAAGCATAAGTGTAATTTGAAGCCCATTTTTCTACCATTATTGTTTAAAATGCTTTTGGTATAAGTGATAATCAGAGTCCTTATTTTGAACATAAAAATAAAAAATATTATTTTATCCATGGCTGAAAAACAAAAAGCACAAAGTATATTTGTATTCTTAAGCACAATCGGAGGCCATTTCGAAATGAAGCGTGCATTACCATAAAAGAAAAGAACTACTGCTATTCACTTGTCTAGTGTATACTCTTTTATTGGATGTCTCGTTAGAAATTACACAAACTGAGCGTAAAAATCTTCTTCCCCTTTGAATATATTTTAGCACAGACCTTTCCCACTCTTTGTTTTGATGTATCTACAGATACAAGTGTCCATTACTGTGAAGTACCTGACCACATCTGCAAGTAATTTTCAAGCTTTTGAACTCTCGCAGATCTTTTCATTTATTAGTTGCATTCAGATTTACTATACTGATTTTGTTTTTGTTATATTGGTGCATGACATCCATTCAAACAAAAAAAAGAAGTGATGGTGTTATTTGATGAACCGCTAGGTTGTCTTTTATAATGAAGTTTGCCTTAAAACAAAAAAAGGATGAAGAAAATACATTAACTCTTTCTGCAGAAAAGAAAAACGAGACCGTAGAGCATTACTCCTCTTGTGCCCAAGCCTGTAGGCACATAAGTATGCCCTTGCATCTTCCTCGCTTCCTTAGGACTAATCATCAAAGTAAAGTTACTCACCTCTGCTTCCAGGACTGCTTATATTTTTTTATTGTAAATACTCCAGCTTTGGTTGGAATGTTTGATATATTTAGAACGAAGAACAAAAAAGTGAATCTGAATAGTTTCTGGAATCCACGTATCTGTCCCTCCTGTACGACTGCATTGGCTTCTCTAGCCTATGCTGCTTTTCTCTGTGTCTGAAGGATACATGGCTCTGTTTTCCACAAAATGTTAACATTTACAAGTACGAATGGAAAATCCTCACCTTGATTCCAGCACATTCTGTAAGCCAAAGTCAGGGCACTCTTCTGGGTTGTGCACTGGGAACCCATCTCACTCTGGCGGTGCTAAGTGCAGTAATGACTGAGCCACTGGGAGCCAACACCAGCTCCTGCTCTGTCCTCTCCTCCCTTTCAGTTGCTTAACTACCTAATTTCAGGGCCGGTGCTAATCCATGTGCCCCATTCTGTCACTCCTCCCGCTCTCTATGGACGTGGGCTGGATTCTACTCTGAAAGCCCAGCATCGTCATATCGAGCATCCTTTTGTGGAGCAAACCCTAACTGCATTTTAAACTCTGAAAGCAGAGAAATGCAGGTTAAAGACATTTTAAAGCCTCCTTGTAATGTCAGACTTATGTGGTTGTCGTTAAGCAAGAGTATTTGTGCCAACTTACGGTATCTCATGAATCATTCAAATAGCTAATAATGGACAATCTGTATTCTGTAGATTGATCACAGATTTATTTTTTTGTAATTTGTAGGCATGAGACATGAACTCTGCTGGTACAGAATGTGTCTCATCCTTGTAGACAATAAAGGAGCTAAAAAAGCTTCAGACAACTCATTAATTCAAATTTCCAGGAATCAAAAATAAGGTGAAGCCTTTTCATTATGCATTAAAAAAACTTAGTAAGCATCCATTTCTCACCCACTTCACTGTCTTCTCTGTTGTACTGTTTTTCTTGAGGGAGTGCTGCTACTCTAGGGGTGAAGTGGATGTGTTTATAACTTGAAACAATACATAATGTGGACTTCCAAATCATAAGCACCATGTCAGCTGCACAGGCAACAAAGTGGACAAATACTTGTTTACACCAAGTTATTTCCAGTTGGGCTGAGAATACAGCATGGTCTTTGAAGATAGCGAACTAATGGCTGGGTTATGGTGTTGCGTACTGATGCGAGCTGAGCTTCTTATCTCTAGTATGCGTGTATCTGGTAGGAGGAAAGAAAGGGAGGCTTTTGAGGACACCTTCCCCAGGGCAGAAGGCAGCATGAACCCCTGTTGAGACTTCTGGGCCGTATTACAGGGACTCTGGTGATGACATCCCTGGCTCAAATTCTAGGCTTCCACCCTATCAATTATTTCAGTCGTTCTTTGTGGCCCCTTAGCAGCATCAAAAAGGCCCCAAAGGGTCATTAAGCCACTTAGTCCCCAGTTTCTGGGTTGCATGCCATCCTGCGTCTCTGGAAGCACAGCAACAAAGGGTACCCTTAGGTAGCTATTTCGTATGAGGCATGCTCAGCACTGCACTTAAGGGTGTTTCGGTACAGGTGAAAACAATGAAAATTAAGACATTATTATAACTAAGCAGCTTTACATATCCTAGGCAGCATAACTTAAAAAAAACTCCGGACAATTTGTATTTAGACAGGTGGTTAGAGAGTTTAGTCAAAACAGGAGAAACCATGTTGTGTGCAGTTATGGACCCCTTTAGCGCCCACCCCAGCCACAGAATTCCCTCCCAAGGAAGTAAAGGCCCTGGGAGAGGCTGCTTCAGTTTCTATACAAAATTCTCTTAGTGTCATTTCCACACAGAATACACAGTTAGAGCAGACTAATAACAGCAAGAACCTGTTCCACGTGTAACTTTATATATCATATAACTGTACTCCATCCTAGCTGATATGGTAAAGTCCTTACTAAGCCTGGGTTCCTTGCCTCCTCCATTTATGTCTACAGAACAGTCTGTGTTATACCTCCCTGGGCAGTCACTCTCAGTGGAAGAAGACAGTGAAACATGATTCACTTCTGACAGTGCCATAAAGCTGAAACAATTGTTCTATACTGCGGTGGGCTGACCCTGGCCGGACGCCAGGTGCCCACCAAAGCCGCTCTGTCACTCCCCTCCTCAGCTGGACAGGGGAGAGAAAATACAACGAAAGGCTCCTGGGTCGAGATAAGGACAGGGCGAGGTCACTCAGCAACTACTGTCACAGGCAAAACAGACTCAACTTGGGGAAATCAGTTTAATTTATTACCAATCAAATCAGAGGAGGGTAATGAGAAAATAAAAACTAAACTTAACACCTTCCCCCCACCCCTCCCTTCTTCCCAGGCTCAACCTTAGTCCCGATTTCTCTACCTCCTCCCCGCCAGCGGCGCAGGGGGACGGGGAATGGGGGTTGTGGTCAGTTCATCACACACTCCTGTCGCTCCTTCCTCCTCAGGGGAGGACTCCTCACACTCCTCCCCTGCCGCAGCGGGGGGTCCCTCCCACGGGAGACAGTCCTCCATGAACTTCTCCAATGCCAGTCCTTCCCACGGGCTGCAGTTCTTCACAAACTGCTCCAGCAGTGGGTCCCTGCCACGGGGTGCAGTCCTTCAGGAACAGACTGCTCCAGCGCGGGCTCCTCTCTCCACAGGGCCACAGGTCCTGCCAGGAGCCTGCTCCAGCATGGGCTTCCCATGGGGTCACAGCCTCTGTTGGACATCCACCTGCTCCAGTGTGGGGTCCTTCACGGGCTGCAGGTGGATATCTGCTCCACTGTGGACCTCCATGGGCTGCAGGGGGACAGCCTGCCTCACCACGGTCTTCACCAGGGGCTGCAGGGGAATCTCTGCTCCGGTGCCTGGAGCACCTCCTCCTCCTCCTTCTTCACTGACCTTGGTGTCTGCAGGGTTGGTCCTCTCACATATTCTCTCCAGCTGCAGTTGCGTAGGTTTTTTTGTCCCCCTTCTCAAATATGTTATCCCAGAGGTCCTACCATGATTGCTGATGGGCTCAGCCTTGGCCAGTGGCAGGTCCGTCTTGGAGCCGGCTGGCATTGGCTCTGTCAGACACAGGAGAAGCTTCTAGCAGCTTCTCACAGAAGCCACCCCTGTAGCCCCCCTTGCCACCAAAACCTTGCCATGCAAACCCAATACATATACACAGAGAGGCTATCTGATTTACTTTGTGTTTTTAGATTCACAACTCAGAAATCTCTAAAATTTGCTTCCAAATGTTATATGTAGATCAATTTACTTTAGATATTTTATGAAAGTACAGCCAAGACTGTATTGTCTGCACTCAGATACCTGCGTAATCCTCTTAATTCTGAATGCCACGAACGCTATGAAAACAGAGTCTTCATCCACAGTAGCGTCATTTTAACTACACTCAAAATTATATAATCACATATTACTGAAAGTTTCAATGTCATTTTACTATGGAAAACTATGTTCTACAGACAGCTGGATTTCAATCACTAAAAACAGTTTCAAAAAAATATATATACCTTTCATTAGAGTTGCCTTGATAATTATAATTTATAACAAAAGGGTAACTACCTTTCCTTAACCACATAAGTTAAATCACAGTGCACTTCTTACTCCTGTGGACTCATTCCCTTTTTTAGAGCAAGTCACTCATGGCATTATAATTCACAAGATCCTATATCTGTGCTGTTCATAAAGCTATTCCTCAGCATGCTCCTAGTAGTTAGTTATATGATGCTGGTTTCAGGATCATTTTCTTAGAGAAACTTCACTGGATTATCATGCGTGTGTTTTTCCTGCAATGCTGCAGAGAAGCATAGAAAACATCTGATGGGCTTCCTCTTGAGTGTGATCTTCTTTTAAATTGTAGCAGTTAAGACAACAGCTACATAATGGTTGATGGAGGCCCTGTATATCCTCTCAGTATTGACCTTCATGCTATTGCTGGAATTTTTAGTAAATTTGAAAAGTAGTATGGGGATTAAAAAAACCACACAAACCCCAAGCCAGAACTTGCTGGAGTCTACCTCTCAGTGATATCCATCTTTTCCTTGAGCTGTCATAGTTTCTTGTAGTGATCAGGAATGTGTCTCCATGTTTCTGCTGCTGTTTCATCTGCCAGTGATAGCATAATCCATTGACCTTCCTCATCTTTATTCTTAGTCCTTCAGTTCAGAATGAAACATGACGGGAAATTATAAAAGCAAAACAGATCTTGACTTTTTCTTTTTTCTCCTAATTTCTGTTTTATGGTTCAAGGTAATTTCCTTGCTCACTCTGCTAGCTTTGGGTCAACAGTGTCTCTGTCTGAGCATACACTGATATTGATGCTAACCTGTTTCTTATCAGAGGGAGAAGGTAGAAGTTTGTAATACTCTGCTGCTCTAAGTGCCAGATCTTGGTTTTATTTTATATCCTTTTATTATTAGGGGAAGATTTTTGGCCTTTGTCCTGTATTTTGGCATTTTAAATGTTGATTTAAACACACTGAGGGGGGATATGGCTGGCATTTGGTGAGCTGGCTCTTCACAGCATGATTTTTAACATAAAAAATTTGCACCCTCCTTTTCTTCCCTTGGAAGGAATCAGTAGCTTTTATGTGTGCAGAAGCAGCCAAGTGCCCTCAGCACAAGAGTAAGTACCCCTTAATCTCCTACCCAGGAGTGGATTCTTGAGGTCAGGAGAAGTTTACTTCGGCTATTTCAACTTCAAGATTACAGAAAAGGGAGATCTTTGTTAATGGATTGGGTGGGACCATGAGATTTATCCTGTGTCCATTTTGTACCTGAACAATGTCAGGGGAAGTTTCTTACCAAAGTTAATTTGGTCTAAGGATTTCATATTCAGGCAGACAGCCAAAGCTATTCCACCTGTAAGTGAAATGACATCCATGAAGTAACATTCCTCTTCTCTAGCCGTTCTGCATGATGGTGTAGCTTTTAACATGAATGACCTTATAACCATATAGTTTTCTCACTTCGGGTCAGATTTCAAATCCCTTAAACTTACCCTGATGGCTATTTTATCACCAATCATCCCCTGAAACTGAAATTAATGATAGTTCAAATCTATGATTGTATGTATAAGCTTACTTAATATATTGATGCATGGTTTACCTGTGAGTGCCATCCGTGTTAGGAGATTCCTTATGAGCTGCACCTGAGTACCCCAAAAAGGTTAATAGCTGAAGATCGTGGTGCAAAAATGAAGTTCAAAGTGGAGGTGTGAAGAAATAATGACCCTGTCTCCCCTGCACTCTTTTCCTCAATACGTCTATGACAATGTATAGTAGCTGAGGGTCTATTTCATTAACTTCTGTGTCAAACAGCCTCCAAAAGCCTTATTTCATAACATGCTGAAGTGGCAAAGAGCCATCTCTTGATTTATAATATTATTCAACAGATATTCATTTCAAGGTTACATTAAAAAGAATTTATTAGTGAAATTAGTGTTCTGAAATGTGAGTCCAGGAGGTACAACCTGCAAGTGAGTTGGCTTAATATCAAACAGAATAATTTTTCTAAGCCATATGAATAGTTAAGTTGTCGGCATCCAAACCGATGTATGTATAGTTAGCCGCTTTGAGCCTGTTGGAACCATGTGTGTGCATAAATCGTATGTCTTAGAATAAGCAGTTGTGTAACTGGCTTTTTAATTTGTATTGGAAAATGAAACACCAGCAGTTGCAGGAAATGCTCCTCATTTTGATCATTTTAATTGTTCTTGGGCTATCAGAAAAGTTATTCTGCATGAAAATGTAGTATCAGAGTGTTCAGCTGCTCAAAGCTATAAGAAAATGCTAAATACTTCACTGTGTTTTAAAACTTTTCTTAAAATATTTTCTTTGCACATAAACACTTTCTAGCCCGTTAATATAAAATATTTGGAAATTAGCTTGCAAATACTGAAATGTTTTGCTGGAGAGTATTGAATTATTAATGATAGTTGCTAGTATGTTGATTTGTAATTTTACTCGGAGGTTAATGTCCTTATTCCAATTTACATTGCAAGACAAGTTTGTATTGGTGAAAATTAATTTTTGATCTTGCTTTATCTTAGACTTTACTTCCTGATGTTTAGAAAATAACCCGTTAAGATGTCTGGAGGACATAAAGCAAGGTTTTCTACTGAAGTACAGTATATAAGTTAATTTATTTCAGGGGATAGTGAATAAAAAAAAAAAAATCAAGTTATTTTTTAGAGAATCTGTGTACTTTATAAGCCCTTCTATAAAAATTGACCCGTTCTAGATGAAATTAAAAAATTAAAACAAAACAAGATCTCTCTTGACTAATTTTACTTTCATCTGGCCCTATTTTGGACAAATTATGTTAGCTTAAAAACCGTATTTCTGGCTAAAATATTTTCCTACATGTAGTGATTTCTTAAACTTGTTTAAATCAAAATGAGACCTAGAAGTAGATACACAACTCAGCAGTCCTGGTTTGTCATGGTTTTTTCAATCTGCTAGTGTTACAAGTTCAACTAACAATGAAGGTCACTTGTAATCAAAGGTAGTGAAGGAGAAAATAAACTTGATCTTTTATTCAGAATATGCTCACTTTGCATATATGGTTTATAAGAAGGTTACCCTGTGCATTCAATAATTTTCCGTTCTGATTTATGGGAGATTTTTACAAAAGAAATGGGGAAGAGGGAGAAAATGAGAAAATAAATAGTACAACTGCAGATACTACCTGGAGGAATTAGACTTAAATTGTAGCTAATTTTTTTTTTCCTACAAATATCGGTAAGGTTTAAAATTCACCTTTCCTTTAGAACCAGTCTATATTTAAACATTTTTCTCTGTTCTTCCAAAACTGTGTTTGTTCTTGTATATTGTACCAGTTTTTAGTTCATGAGCTGGCCAGAGTGTGTTAGTGTATTTTGTAATGAGTGTACATTTTGCAATATTAGGGGGTTGGGAGTCTGATCAACCTAGATACATGTTTCCATGTATGTCCCAACCTTTATCCAGTTGTAAGTTATGAAAATAAGGAAGACATCTTTCTAATGCATAGAACAACTACATCTTGCTTAACCTTGCTGTTTGGGTAGTTTTTCAACCAGAGTTTAGGTGAGGAGGAGCTGGCTACATCCTAACCTGAAAGGTACTGAGGTGATACCTCTAGGCTGTGGGTAACAAGCAAAAGCAGTAGAAATTACGCTGTACCTTTTGAATGAAAAAACGAAGTAATTTTTTTTCTCAGGCTGATGATTTAGTAGGTTTCTTAATCTCTGTGAGCTCAAAAATATGGTTTCTTTAGTTGCCATGTGGCACAGGAGCATCTGGCCTCTGCAGTGGCAGTAACAGGGGTTTGTGGTGTACCAGTCTGTGACTGTTGTTCCAGCTGCAGCACTATACTTCTTGGCTTTGGAGGTGGTGTGTGTGTGTCTGGATGTGGATGGAGCATTACTGACACCTATGGTTTGGCTTACCTGGGCAGTGCCCCTATAAACTCTCCCGTGGAACTTTCTGAAATGTTCATTGATTAGGACTAAACTTCCAAAACCCTGTTTCTGCCTTTTTCTGCCTGTTTTTGGTTTTTAACTTGCCATCCACTGCATCAAACTGGGTCATTGGTCAGCAGATGGAAATAAAATTTTAAATGTGTTCTCTTTTCCAACAATTGCTAAAACCAGCCAGAGCTGGGAAGAGGAATATTTCCTTGGCTTACAACATCTTTTAAAAAAATGTCTGTTTTGAAGTTTGAAGTGTTAGAACAAGTCCTTGTCAAAATGGATTAGTGAGCGTGGAACATATGAAGCTTTCAACAGGGCATTAGGACATGAGAATGGCTGTGCCAGTTCAGACCGGAGATCTGCCCAGCCCAGTATCTTCTCTCAAGTGGTGCGAGCAGCAGACTGTGAGGGCAGAGTCGCAGACAGGGCAGGCATACAGCTGTAGCTTCCCAGAATATTCTCCCTGGCTCCCATGGTTTGTGGCTCAGGGGCTTTCTGAGACATAGGGTATGCTTGTGTTCGACTGCCTTTGATAGGCATTATAAATGTGTCACAAATTCCTGCCTGGGCATCTGCCCTACAAGAAAGCTTGCATGTATATGGGGACACAGCTGGTCACTGAATCCAGTCTGCCGTACAAGGAAACATGCATATGTATGTGGGTTAGGAGACAGCAGGTCACTGAACGTAGTCAGTCACTGTGAGGCATGGTCCGTGTGCCCAGGCACTGCTGTGTTTGTTGACACTGGTGTGAAGAGTCATGCTCATGTTGTATTTTCCAAGATTTTAAGAAAAAGTGTTTTAAAAAAAATAATTGCATGCATAGATGTTGCACCCTTTCTTTCAGGATTTGAATCCTGGACCTTGCATACTTTATTAGATTCTGGACGCTTGAACTTCAAGTGCCTCCAGATGGCTCGTCCTCTTTAGTTCACAGTATAAGACCCAGCAGTGGGACAGAGCACTGTGGGACACTTGCCCCCATAATTTGCTGCAAACAGTGAAAAGGAAAGCCCTGTGGAAGCTGAGTCATACCAGGGTGAGAGCCAGCTGGCTGGTTGGAAATGGCTACAGCTTATTGTCTAATTCACATCAGCTACTGCATCTGCACTGACGGCAAAGACGACCCACCTGGGTAGAGTTCATAGCTGGCTTTCTCCTTCCCTAGCAGGGAGGATGTGAGAGGGAAAGGATTTGCTTCAGTCTTTTCAATGTAAACAACAACAACAACATTTTATTGATTCTGTGAGATACTTGGGAGATACTGATCTTGCTTTCCTTTTTTCAACTGCATGTCTCAAGTCCATTTTGTGCTCCCTGAATTGGTGGGAGAACATATTTTGAGTCTAGTAGGGAATGTGGATAGGAAGATCTTACCCTAGTGTTCTTCTCTTCCTACCTTCTCTCTGAAACATAAAAGATGATACTACCATCTTTCTACACTGTGTGCACACAGAAAGAAACTGCACCTTATGTACTTTACACATCTGTGCAAGAAGAGTGTAAGAGGATGGAGAATATGACATGAATGTTACAATCACTTTTCAAGGTGGGTATAAACTGCTTTCAGTGGTATAAGCACAAAGGCATCATGAATCAGAACTCTAGAAATCTGAAAACTACAGTGGAAACAATGAGCCAAGTATGCACTTAGATAAAGGTGATCCATGTTGAAAGAGAGTCCCTCTCGGGAGTAATGCTGGAGCCAGAAATATCTTTAAAAACAGAACGTCTTTAAATGTGACCATGCCATGTTCACTTAACTGTATGTGACATGTCTTTATCTTCAGGGATTCCTTGAATCCTAACCCTTACACTGTGCATTCATTTCTTGTTAATCAGGGTCTGGCAAGTCATTGGTTGTCACCATTTCAAAGAGCATTCTTCTCACATTCTTTTGATTGAAAGGTCTGGCATGCTGTGACTTATCACTCAACCATATCATGCTCATGATGTCACACCTATAAAGGACATTATTTTATTGATTTTTTTTTTCCCCCCCCTAATATTTTTGGTGCTTATCTCTACAGTATCTGAAGCATAGCAGCTTAATACATTGACAGGAAACCTTTAAGGCAATGTTTCATACAGGGTCATTCTGGCAGCAATTTTAAAAGAAAAAAAGCCATTCTGGTGGCATGATAAAGGGCATTTAGGAGGAAGAACAGAAAGGAGAAAGAGGAGGGAAGGAAATAAGAAAGCAGTCATTGCTCACATGAGGAAACAAAAAAATCAGTTGATAGGAGAGCTAGCACAAGTAGTAATTACTCACAGAGCTACAGGATTTTTCATACAGGCTTGAATCAGGGAAGACTAAGATGTGAAATGGGAATAGTAAATGAATTTTAAGGAACAGTGTCCAAAGTCATATATTCAAAAATACTAGGTTTGAGGGGGTTGTTTGGTTCGGTTCAGTTTTTTTTAAAGAAAAAGCATAATGATAGCTTGTTTCCTTCCTGGCATTATCCTGATTTGTGGGTTTATTTTATCTATTTTTATAGCTATATCTTATTTATCTCTTTTTTTTCATCTATCTGTAGACGACTGTCTGAAATAATGAGGATAAATGTTCCATTATGTGCAATATTTTTATATCACATATATATATAATCCTGGATATGAGCAAGAAACAAACTCTTTGGCGATATGAAATACCCTGCATTGGGCAGCTCCACAGCTAAAGCAGAATTGCAGGTTGCATGCGAGCAGGAGGCCAGACAACAGAGACTTGGCCACAAATCCAAGGTGTCTGTGACACCTTTATGCAAGTGTTTTGTATGATATGCGCTGGGCTTTTACATCATGTAGTTTGCTAAAACGGTTTGCTAGATAAAAGGATCCTGGCCATTTCTGTCAGATAATGCCAAAAGCATTTTTCAGCTAACAATGAGGGCTGTACATTTTCAATCTTCTGTGAAAATTGGGCTGTATTTGCAAAAGGTACTCAAACCCACTTAGGGCCAGGGAAGCACCACTGGGATTTGAAAACATTTAAGCAAAGAAAGCACCACCTCTGTTTGAAGCCAAGTCCTTTTGTAAATTGCCCCGCATTTATCTTTGCTTTTTTTCACGCGTCAGCTCCTTCTGTGTATCTCGTCTTCTGCTCTGCTCAAAAGACCATGAATCTGTAAATCACAGTCCTTTACAAGGTCTCCTGCACTCTCTGAGGGCTTGAGTCTATTGTGGGAGCAGTAAAAACAGCAGGTCTCATCACTTGCAGGCCCCTATTTGGAAAATTGCATTGTTGTACAGCACGGAGAACTATCAGTCTTCCTCTGGAACCTCCACTGTGAATAACTCAGAAACAGAAAAATTATTTTGTTATTTGAGCCTCTGAGTCCTCAATCCGTGAAAAATGATTATGTAAAGTTTCGCAATATACTAATGTGATCTGCATTTGGTGAATATCCTTGATGTAAGTAAGTATTTCATGCATACTTAGCTGAAGAATTTTAGTGGTGCTTTTGCACTGCTGCACCCATACCCTATGCGTCACGTATAGGATTCATAAAACCACTGAATGTTCATGGACGTGAGACAGAATCATAGAACAGCCCAGGTTAGGAGGGACCTCAATAGATCATCTTGTCCAACTTTTTGTGGGAAAGGGAGCCTAGATGAGATTATCTGGCACCCTGTCCAGTTGCATTTTAAAAACTTCTAGCGATGGGGACGGCTACCACCATGCCCCTGGGGAGGTTGTTCCAGATAGCTGAATGACAGCTTAGAACCAGGTTATGAATAGCCTGAAAAGGAAGCATTGAAGAAGAAATGCTGAGAATTGCCCTAAGGGGGAAGTAAGAGCGCTTTTTTGTTTGGGTTATGTGTTACAGTCACCTAAGCCAACCAAATACCTGCTAAAATGAGGTGTCTTGTTAACTTGTGTTCATTTCTTGAGTGCAGAAAGGATATTTTACAGCTTATATATCATGTGCTAGATTTCACATCAGGCAATTAGTGGGGTAGCGAATGCTGGTGAAATACCATCACAGTAGACCAACAGAATAGAATTCAAATGGCTGCAGGTTTTCAATGCAGGAGGTATAAACTCCAAGGCTGCATTGTATACGTGTTTACTTTTTGATGCAATAACTTAAATTGCAAGGAAGAAACTAATTGTACATGGTCTTGATTTTAGCAGGATTCCACTGAGAAAATGTGCTACTGTAGACTTAAAATTAGACTGGTTTGACTTGCTAGAATCTGTCTTTTCAGATTACATGGAGATGCTTCTGAGACCCAAGGAATCTCGCTAAGGCAAAAAACATTAAGAATTACATTCAGTGCTTCAGGCCAGTGAATGGGTGGTTTTTACCCTCAGAATTTACTTACTAGTCTGCACTTTTCACACATTGCACTCAGCTCCCAGGTGGGGCTGGTGCTGGAGAAAATGGGCAGGTTTGTGTAAATTCTTGATTTCCAACTAAAGAGTTGATCTTTCCGAAAGAAGAAAATTAGTTTCTCATCATTAGAAAGCAGATCTGTGCTGAATGTGATAATATGAAGGGTCTATTGGGAAAAGAAATTTGTACCTTCAATTCATAGTCAAAGTTTGGTCATAATAGCTACAAGTTTATCAGCCAGGTTTCAGAACAGCTTCTCTGGAAGTGAAGTCATGGATTTTTTTCTAGAAACCACACCTCAAATTATGTCAGTCAGTAACGAAAAACCTGCATCAGGGCTCAGAAACCTTATTGATGACCCTGTGATGTTGAGGCTCACCCAAGAGGAGAAGGCTTAAAAAGATTTATTATCTCTTGGCTTAGCCAATTTCAAGGGTCTCAGCGAGGTCAAGGGCATCTCTGGACAGAGGAGTTCCCCAACTTGAGTACATCTCTTCTTGTGCTTGAAGGGCTCAATTGTGACGTTTGAGATCTAATTTTGCACCGAAACCCAGCTGCTTCATGCATTGGATTGGGCTTCTTTTAAGAAAATGAATCGCCTTAGGCTGCCTTCCTTAAAATATGACTCTTCCAGACGCCAGTTTTCTTTAAAGGAAAAAAAGGCTGGTCTCTAAATTGGCTATGTTTAGCAAACGCCTCTCCCCAGAATTGCTGCAAAACCACTTACTGCAGAGCTGCCCAGTTTCAGCCCCAGGCTTGTGGGAGATTTGCTTAGCACTTGAACAGAGATATGAGCTATTTATTTGCTCAGCATAGTTATTTATTGTGAAATAATAAAAACAACACTGTTAATGAATGCAAGTAAAAATACAAATGTATTTAATGTAATATCCATAGCCAAAACATTGGCAGGACACTCCTGACAATGGGACATCTCTATGAGTTTATATATTAAGGAAGAATAGTGGTGGTGGGGAAACAGACTCCCAAGTGGTTCTTGGTATTGAGTGGCTGTTTCTGCCCCCAGTCAGCTGCGGATGCCAGCCATCCACCCACTGCTTACACCTTTCAGATAAGCACATTTTTCTTTTTCCCATGCTGGAGAGGTGCAAGCTGCCTCATTATTTTCATTCTTCTCATCCTTTAGGCTTTTGTTTTCTGTCACATCTGCAAAAGTCATCAGTGGCTAGTTTGTGTAGCTACTGCCTGTCTTGCTGACCAACAGTAAGTTACAGTGTGCACACTGCCAGCTTTGTCCATAACCTTCTGTTGCTTCTTGCCTCGTACCTAGATCTTAATCTGGACTGATTTTGTTATTCCCAGGGACTCGAGATAACTGTTGACTAGATACATTACCGATAAGTGGAGACTCAGGTCAATTCTGTGAACTCTTTTCAAGCTGACTTCAGGAGAGATTTCCAGCAGTGTTGTTGAACAGAGGGTGCATTCACTTTCTTAGTATGATTAATCATTTTTCTATGTTTCTTAAAACACTTCTAACAAAAATTGCCTCTGTGCTTGTGTTGCAGGAGGAATATGTGTGAATAAGCCTTGCAGCCACCATCAGCCTTGAGACAAATAGGTTGTGTCCAATGCATGGATCAACAACCTTTGACAATAATAAATGCATAACATGAAACATCCTGCAATTATTCTGCCCTTGAGCATTTCAGGTCCTTTGCCTTCTCTTAAGAATATCTTGAGTCTCCATCCTTTGAGAAAAGCTATAAATCGTGCCATGGAGAACAATATTTATGTGCTTTGAATGTTTCCTGGTCTTCAAGTCCCGTCTGTAGAGTAAATGGTGTAGAACTGGGTTCTGTCGCAGTGACAGCTCACAAGCAGAACTGTCAGCTTCCACAAGAAAAGCAGCAACACCATTAGAGAATGTGTAAATCTTTGCAAGTGGGATCTGCATCCTGTGATGGTGGTACATAGTGTGAGTAGCCTGTCATCGAGAAGCGAGATTCTTCATGGTTTAGAGATCAGATGAGAGCTTACTTATCTGTGGCTTACTGTGCAACCATTATAAGTTCCCCAGGCTCCTTTAGGAGGTTTCTTAGGAACTTTTACATTTGTGGCATGAACAGGTAAAAATGCATTCCTCTGTCTACAGAAGTACATTTAACACTCTTGTACATCCAGTGGATGTAAATGCCTCCGCTGGGACATTTTAACATCTAGTCAGAAACAGCAGCAGGAAAACCTCTTCGTAACAGAACAAAGCCTTGGGGTTTTTCATCTTTGCTGCCTTGCATTGGGTGGTAAGAAGCTTTTTGTGGTGGTGTACACCCTGAATTCCCTGATTTGTTCCAAACTGTTGGGGGACCTCTCAAATATTTCTTTGGGAATCATCCCAACACACATTGAAAAAAACTACATAAACTTGGGACTTTGGGCAAACAGATGAGTGTTGACCATCAAGGTCTTCCACATCCAACTTCTTTGCGTTTCTAGAGAATACCTGTCATTGAGGAAATACTGTGTTTCCATGGAAAGATTTTTATACAAGGCTCTGCTTATCTCTGAGCCTCCCTTGGGAGCCAAATCCACAGAAAGCCATCAAGGAGTTCTAGATGGTTTCAAATTGCCTGAGATGTCATCACTGTTAGAGGCTTCTTGTGGCAAGCCTGAATTATTGGCTCTATCAGTTGCAAGTGAAAAGGGATTTTTCATCTTCTCAACCAATTTTGCTAACAAGCGTGGCTTGACAGCTCCATTCAGGATGCTGATAGCTTTTATTCCAGGCTTCAGAATACAATGCCCCAGGGAACACTCAGTGAACTACAGCAATTACAACTTTTAGCTGTGCTTTCTTTGCCTCTTAATTTCAAGCAGAGGGGTTATCTGACATGAGTCTTACCCTGTCATCAGGTGACTTATTTGTTTTTCAGAGTCTCAGGTCACTGCTGTTGGCACACTAGCATGCACATCAGATTTCCTGGTGTCCATGAGTCAGATTATATCTATTCAGCTTTAAACAAATTGTGTATAGGTGCCCAGTTTAGTGTAGGCTCTGGAAGCCCTACAGCTATGTTTACAGAGTGCTCTATCTGGGCTAATTTTCCCTGCCTCTCAGACAGGCTATTTGGCTTAGGTGCCATATTAAAGTGCCAATACCATGCCCAGGACCCAGTTTAACTAATTAAGAATTAGTTCTTATGTCTCCACTAAACTTCATCAAAATTCTCTCGACTCTTGTGTGGGTTTTGTGCGACAGAACTGTATATTTAGTATTTTTTGTTAAGATGATTTCAGGATTTTTCTTTTCTTGTTGCTTGACACAGGCATACATCTGCAAGCCAATGAGTACTGCTGAGTTGAAAGTTTTCTGTCATGATGAAGTATCACATGAGTTGCTAAGTAATGTGTTTTGTTCATACTTTTCCTTTCCCTCGAGAGTATTAGATGGTTTTGACTTTTGTTTTCCTTCCTGGCAGCGAATGGATTTAGTAACGGCACTTGCATGAGAAGGAAGTTGTTCAGATTTGTTAATAACTGCTGCTTTCTGAGGCCAGCAGGTTATGTGTTATGTTTAATTACCACTGCCCCTGCCTGGCTGGAGATTTTAATTGCAAATATAGACTAGCAGGGTCAATGATGATGAAGTATTCGCCCACTGTGGAGTCCCGCATTCTCCTTTTAAGCACACGTTCCTAGCCACAATGCATGGGAGGTAATACATTTATTTGATGGATCTGAAATGAAATACTGCTCTCTTGCAAGGATGGCGCTTTTATCTTTTATCTGGAGATGAATATTCTGTACTTCCTGAGGACTCCTGAGAAACATTGTCACTATCCAAATTAATAGTAGAGACTTTCCTATTAAGTGTAACTCTTTCACAGGTGAAAAGCATTACTTTCTCTCTTAGCAGTTCTATTAATGACATTTGCTCTGGGATTTTCATACTCTATTAAACCTCTCAAACCTGCCTTTTGATGTCAGCTAATGGTAACAATTTTTCTACCGTGACCCAATTCTGAATTGCTTTTCCTGCTCCCTTCACAGAAATCTGTGACACTGGGAGCTTTCCTAGAAGTCTGTTTTCAATTTTCTTCCCTTTTTCTTTTGCCATTTGACAGTTACTGAGGTGACTGGGCCTGATCTTAAGTTTAGGAATATTACATCAATCTAAAACAGTTTTTATATATCTTGGTCTTGATAACATACACTTGATCAGAAAGAGAGCAAAGGAATAAAAGTTTGGGAAGGTGTACCCCAATACCTTGAAGCACACAGGGGAAGTCAGTGCAGGGCAATCCAGTACCCTGTGGAGGGCTGCGCAGTAGCCCTGAATGAGTCTGCTCCAGAGTCAGCAGCTCTGAAATAATTTCAGCACAGTGCCAGGCTCGGCCTATGTGACCCCATCGATGGATGGAGCTGATAATCAGCCTATTGACGCAGCACTCTTTGGTCTCACCAGATATCTGTGCAGGAGTCCCTGTCATTTGTGTAGAGTTACCAGCCTACGTGGGTATTCCCAAAACAGTGCTCACTGTTGAGATACATCCACAGAGAGTTTTCAGGTTAGTCCTTTGCCACCCACACAGCAAAGCAGTGCATAATGGGTGGTCTGTTATCCTGTGGGATGTCCCACATTAAGTTCACTGAAGACCTTCCTTTGGCTTTCCATGCAGTATTTGCAGGGAAGCAGCGCACGTAATCTACTAGTAGATAACTTGGAAGATGAGCAGGGGGCGGGTGACAAGAGTACAGGGTTACAACACTGAAGACTATGCTGAAATTCATAAGACTTGTGTCATATCTCTTTGATCTTTAATTTCCGTTTTACTACATAATCTCACAGTAACATTCTCAAAACAAGTGGTGTTGCTGGTATGTGATGGTGGTACAGAAGATAAGGATTCAGAACAAAGTGTATTATGTCCTATCAAAAGGCACATATATTTTAGGCAGCCTGAGTGTTGTTCTCATTTGCACTAAAACCTCTTTCTGTCATTCTAGCAATGTGAAGAAACTTCAGAAAATATTTTTACATGTAGTTTGTACCCAGAGAAATATAAAGGGGTGAAGGGAGCTGACATGAATGTAATTAAGACTTTCAGTGGAGAAATGGTTCAAGCTCTTGTGAGCAGAAGGCTTCATAGACTAATGTAGAGCACTAGTACCAACTTACTAGATTCTCCCATCCTAAAGATAAGTTGGGAGCTCAAGCTGTGTGCTCAAAGAGGTGGCAGCAGCAGCGTTGAAGAAAAACTTGCTTCTATTTTCAAGCCTCCTACTTGCATGTTTCCTGCAAGGACTTTGGAAGCTGGTAAGGCAGCTGCATGGGCTGGAAGGAGGCCACTGCTGCAGACCAGCGTGCCAAACTGCTGGGGGAAAGCTGTGAGACGCAGTGGCAGGAAGGACAGAGAAGTAGCAAAAGTAAGGAGAGGATAAGTGGGAGAAGCCAACATGAAGAGGCTTCAAGACTGTGCTTCAGAGGAAATAACAATAAAATTTTCAGCACATTTCTGTTACTCAATATTGAGTTTGTTGCTTTAACATTGAACGGTAGGTAAACCTAAGACTCGGCAGTTCCAGAAAAAGTAGTTTGATATAGCCCATTGAGATTTATGCTGAGATGACTTTACAGCATCCTAGCAGTTTCAAGAACTCCTTAAAATTGATGGAAACATTGTTCTTGTTCATTGTTATACTTTTCCACCATACCAGAGCACTTGGAAACGAACTCAGTGTGACTCAGGATCAAGTATGTTTCTCCGTACCTAAAACTGGCAGCCAAATGGGTCACGTATAACCTGACACTGACTGTGTAGGTTCCCGTTTCTAATCCTGGACACCAGCTGGGGGAAAAAGAGACTTTTCCTTTCATCTGAGGACAGCAGCACTGAATAGCGGCAAGCATTACTGTGCAATACAGGAGAAAAATATGCCCTTCCAAACCCCAAGTCCTTTCTTTCATTCTGAGAAAACTGGCTGTTGGTGCTGCTCTGTGACAGCATGCTCGCTAAGTCCCCAGCACTCCTCGCGGTGGGATTGTTGCTTGGTTTCTGTTAATAATCACCTTCCCAGTCGAAGTAAGTGAAGAAGTGGGCTAGTACGTATATTGTGAGACTTACGCACATGGTGATGCAGAATTTGCAATTATTTTCTGGGTAACTTCTAGCTGTAAGACTGAATGAGCTGACTGGGATGAGAGATGAAAATTTAATGGGGGAGTGAGGAGAGGTGGGATTTGTTAGCCTCGTGTTGAAGTCTGAGACTTAGTGAGAAACGTTGCTATCCTGCCATTGCCATTTCTTGGTACTTACTAGCTTGGATGCTGGGAATGCCACTAATGAGAAGGCCTGTGTGCTGCTTGGAGGATCTATCTTTCATTTCTGTTTCTGGCTAACTGGTTCACTGAGGAACTTGAAGCTTTCCCCTCTTTGGTCTTATGATGAAAGAAGAGACGTAGATTTTTTTGTTTCCTGTACTCCTTCTCTCTGTTGGAGGGCAGAAGCCTTTCTAGCCAGCTGTTTCTCCAGGCCCAGATTTTTGGGACTATGTGTCCAGGCCTCCATTTCACTTTATACTGCCCTAATAAATGCAGTACCTGCATCGGCTGCTTTCTTGGATGTTCAGTATTTTAATCGCTAAGCTTTCCAGAACTGCCAGTCAGAAATCCAATAAGAGGGAGGGCTTGAAAATCAGTAGTTATAATAATAAAATAACATTTTATTGCTCTTTATTTTATCTATTAATTTTGTCATCTGATGGCTGAATCCCAGAGTGCACATGCATCACGTTTTCAACCCTTCCCCCTAACCAACAGTACTAGGAATGTTTTTAAAGGTTTTTCAGATTCTCACAGGGACACATCTGCAATTGTGGTAGAAGCAGAATAGCAGGTGTTTGAGAATCGCCATGAAATTGGGAAAAATGACAATGCTATAGATTTCCCTCAAAGTCTGAGCTTAATGAAACTGATATGATTCTTTGCACAAAGATTTCGTTTATTGCTGCACTGGGTTTTTTTGCAGCCAAAAGCACGTGCTTCTTTTTTGGTACTGTGTCACAATACCCATAGATGCATTGATACTTCCCTCTCCTTTGCAAACTAGCTAGTGGGTAGTTGTTTTCTTTCAATTTTGTTGTAAAAAAAAAATCTGAGATTTCCAAACGTACGCCTCACAGGCCCCCACATATTGTAAGCGAGAGCATCCCCACAGGATGCACTTCTTGCTGTAATATACCTTGCATGTCTACTTTCTAACCACACAAGACAGTTTAATGCCTTCTCATCACTGAGACAATATGGTTTTGAGGCTATGACAACAGAGTGGGAGTCAGGCCTTCCAGATTATAGCAGCCCAGAGCAATTCAAACAGCCATGTAGCTGCTCTGCCTGGGCTTGGAGCCTAGCAAATGGAAGATGGTTCAGTCTGTAAACTGACCATGTTCAGCCGAACTGAGCCCTTCGGCAGATGCACAGCAGTCTGCACCCAGCTTGAGCACAAGCCCTGAGATTCTCCTGCCAGCACTATCACTGGTGCTGTCTGGCCCGAGATCACTGCTGCGTCTTTGGTGTCTGAGTGTCCCCACCTGCAAAAGGGAGACTTTCATCCTCCTTTGTAAAGGGGTAGGAATGTTCACTCTCCTTTTAGATGGGGAAAACCACACATATCCATGCATGCATACATATATATGCAATAGATATACATACATATATTTACACACTAAGTATCTAGTACTCCAGGATTTATCTTGCTCAAGGATTGAAAGTCATAACTCTAGTTTTGGGGTTTTTTTGTATTTCTGAAGCAACCATAAATCCTGCCTGATTTTGATCTCTTATTTCTCAGGCCCCAAATCATCATCCATTTATCTTTAGATTTCATGCATTGTGTGATGAGGAGTGTTCTGAGCTTCCAAACAGCTTCCATAAATTATTTAGAACGGAACATGTCGTGTTAAAAAAATAAAAGCAAATAAACGGAGCATCTCTACTGGTAGTGGAGCCCCGAGAATAAAAGCAGAGGGGTTTGTGCTCCCTCTTCTGGCCGTGACCGGTCAAAACATTCTCCCGAAGCCCAGGATAGCAAAATCTTTGGCGTGACTGAATGTTGAGAGGGTCCACAGGTCAAGAGACTTTTGATACTTCAGGAATAAAGCTTTTTTTGCAGGCACAGTCCGAGGTTAGGGAGAGAGAAGACGGCAGATTTCTTGCAAAGAGTTTGCTAGCATTTGGATTGATCTGCCAAAGGAATAGTCAGTGTATGGATGTTTCGTTCGACATATCCAGGTAGGCAAATATTAATGGAATTCCACCAGTTGCAACAGGAGTCTGCAGAACACAAGCTCAAAGTAGCTGAAGGCTCTGAATCTTTTATCTTCTCCGGTCTTCTTCCCATCTTGCTTTTTGAACTGCATTTTTTTGAATCGGCCAAGTGCCGTGTGTTGTCTCAGCTGCTTGGGCTGGGAATGCTCCCACCCCTCTGGCAGAGGTGGCAAAGGCCCTGGAGAGCCCTGGAGAGCCACACTGGGGCTTTATGGTGAGGGTGGCTGAACACTGGCACAGGTTGCCCAGAGAGGTTGCGGAGCCTCCATCCTTGGAGATATTCAAAAGACATTTGGACATGGTCTGGGGAACTGGCTGTAGCTGACCC
The DNA here is from genome assembly GCF_965183815.1 of Platalea leucorodia. Lineage (NCBI taxonomy): Eukaryota > Metazoa > Chordata > Aves > Pelecaniformes > Threskiornithidae > Platalea > Platalea leucorodia. Next base: position 45,381,622 of record NC_138825.1, on the reverse strand, counting down.
TGCTTGAGCAGGGGTTAGACTAGATGACCTCCAGATGTCCCATCCTACCTCAGTCCTTCTATCAGTCTTTGATGAAAGAGGCATTTAACATCTTGCAATTAGTGACCTAACTCAAGTCCTCCTGGCTGGAAATGGCATCCAACAGACTGTCACTGGAGCGAGGAAATTATGAGGGCCCAGAAGTGTTGAGACACAGCAAGTCAGCGCTTAGCAGTGTCCAGCAACATTGTTCATGCACCTGGTAACAGCCAAGGTATGGCTGATGTTGGTGCTGCTCACAATCCTGCATCATGCTGCCATCTCATGGGGTAGCAACTCCATGACTTCTCTTGCCTCAAGCTACCTGAAACCTCCTGCTTGCTCTCCTGTCCTTCCTCATCCTCACTAAACCACAGCATGTCACAGTAAGTGAGATCAGCAGCGTCAGTGAGAATGCTAACAGGCCATGGCAGGTGTTCCTGTGTGTGCTATTTTGGAAGGTCAGTGGCAGGGGAGGTGCTCATGAGTCGGGTGAAATACAAGTTTTAGAAATCTCTGCCTCATGTTGCATGAGGTGTTCCCCAGGACAATGCCCATTTGACTTTGGCACCCTGGAAGGGATACTCTTGTTAGGTCACTTCTCTGGAGCAGCCTCACAAAACACTGCAGGAATGAGCACTGCCTAGTGATGCTCATTAGGAAGAGTGCGGCAGAGCAGTTAACCATTTAAGCTTCTCCAGTCCTAGGTTTTTAGCAAGTGGTGCTGCATGTTTGATATTCAGAATGAAGCGGAGCCCCATGTCCAGCTAAGCCCCTGTGCACACTCTCAACTTCCCAAGGCTGCATAGCGCCTTGTAGATGCATCTCCTACCCATCAGCTCCAGTTTCAATGCACAATTGGTGTCTGTGCTGTCTGTAGAAACCATATGTGGTCAGGAAGTCCCAGAGCTGTGGTTATTAAACTTCTTTAAAATATATCCAAATATAAATAACCAATTTATAAATAAATAAATCTGCTGCTTTCTGGGTTTGAGAAGGGCATCTAGTTCCTCATGATATTGATGAAATAACCATAATATGCTCAACTTCAGTGGAATTTTCTCACTTGTGCCACAGGTTTCAGGATAATTTTCCGGGGTTTTTTTGATAATTATTCCATACATTTTCCCCTCTGGGATGCCCTGGAATTCTGCAAGTTTTGTATTGTAGAATAAAAGTGGCCTACTTTAGTATTGTACTGCATGGAGAGTGGCTGCTTGCCTTTTCTTACCAGAGTTTTTGCAGTTAGAAATGAGTTGCTTATAAATTCCCACACTCATCTGTGTGAAGAGAGATTAAGTCTGGATCTATACTTGTATATAGAATTTTGTGACCTATTGTAATCAGATTAATGTAATTTGCTTGAATGTTCTTTGTAACATTCTTTTCTTGAAAGTTTCAAAATCCAGCAAGTTCATCCATTTTCCAGGGACCTTTCCTGTTTCCCACTTTATCATGGAGTGCCTTCACCACTAGGTACTGCTGCAACTTGAGGTCTTTCCCAGCTGTAGAAGAATCTGGCCTCTGAATGGTGGACTCTGGGACTCCAGGAAGTTCCAGGAAGGAGGTTACTGCTAAAATATGTGAGGAGCAGCTTCTCTGATGTCTGAGGAGATGCTCAGTTGTTAAACTAGTCTTAGAATGAACCAGTTCCCAGGGCTGTTTGCAGTCCTGAGGGATATGGATCAGGCAAAGAGTAAAGTCAGAACCCTGAATTTTAGGAAAGCAAACTTCCAGCTGTTCAAGGAGTTAGTCAATAGGACCCCCTGGGAAACTGCTCTCAGGGGCAAGGGAGAAGAACAGAGCTGGCAGATTTTTAAGGACACTTTCCATAGAGCACAAGAGCTCTCGATCCCCAGGTGTAAGAAATCAGGAAAGGAAGGCGAGAGACCGACATGGATGATTTGAAACTTACTGGTCAAACTAAAGGGCAGGAAGGAAATGCACAGGCAGTGGAAGCAGGGGCAGGTATCCTGGGAAGAGTATAAGGATGCTGCCCGGTTGTGTAGGGAGGGGTCAGGAAGGCCAAGGTGTGGATGGAGCTGAACTTGGCAAGGGATACAAAGAATAATAAGAAGAGCTTCTACAGGTATGTCAGCCAGAAAAGGAAGGTCAAAGAAAGCGTACCCGCCTGATAAGCAAGACTGGCAAACTGGTAACAACGAACAAGGAGAAGGCTGAGGTACTCAACAACTTTTCTGCCTCAGTCTTCACTGGCAACCTCTCTTCCCACACCTCTCGAGTGGATGGACCACAAGATATGGGGACTGGGGGAGCAAAGTCCCTCCCACTGTAAGAGAAGATCAGGTTCATGGCCACCTGTCGAACCCGAACATACATAAGTCTATGGGACTTGACGAAATGCATCCCAGAGTCCTGAGAGAACTGGCTGATGTAGTTGCCAAGACACTCTCCATGAGATTTGAAAAGTCGTGGCAGTCAGGTGAAGGCCCTGGTGACTGGAAAAAGGGAAACATTGCACCCATTTTTAAAGAGGGTAGAAAGGAGGACCCTGGGAACTACTGACCTGTCAGCCTCACCTCTGTGCCTGGGAAGATCATGGAAGAGATCCTCCTAGAAGCTATGCTAAGGCACATGGAGGACAGGGAGGTGATTCGAGACAGCCAGCATGGCTTCACCAAGGGCAAGTCCTGCCTGACCAACCTGGCCTTCCATGATGGAGTGACTACATCAGTGGACAAGGGAAGATCTACGGATGTCATCTCGCTGGACTTCTGTAAGGCCTTTGACACAGCCCCCCACAACATCCTGCTCTCTAAATTGGAGAGATATGGATTTGATGGGTGGACTGTTTGGTGGATGAGGAATTGGTTGGACGGTCGCATCCAGAGAGCAGTGGTCAACAGCTCAATGTGCAGATGGAGAACAGTGACGAGTGGTGTCCCTCAGGGGTCCGTATTGCAACTGGTACTGTTTAATATCTTCATCAACGACATAGTGGGATCGAGTGCACCCTCAGCAAGTTAGCAGACAACACCAAGCTGAGTGGTACGGTTGACATGCCTGAGGGACAGGATGCCATCCAGAGGGATGTGGACAAGCTCAAGAAGTGGGCCCACGTGAACCTCATAAGGCCAAGTGCAAGGTCCTGCACCTGGGTTGGGGCAACCCCTGGTATCAATACAGGCTGGGGGATGAAAGGATTGAGAACATCCCTGCGGAGAAGGACTTGGGGATGAAAAGCTGGACATGAGCCAGCAATGTGCACTCACAGCCCAGAAAGCCAACCGTATCCTGGGCTGCATCAAAAGAAGTGTGGCCAGCAGGTCGAGGGAGGTGATTCTGCCCCTCTACTCTGCTCTGGTGAGACCTCACCTGCAGCACTGTGTCCAGCTCTGGAGTCCTCAGCACAGGAAAGACATGGACCTGTTGGAGTGGGTCCAGAGGAGGGCCACAAAAATAATCAGAGGGATGGAACACCTCTTCAGTGAAGAAAGCCTGAGAGAGTTGGGGTTGTTCAGCCTGGAGAAGAGAAGGCTCCGGGGAGACCTCATTGCAGCCTTCCAGTACCTGAACAGGGCCTATAAGAAAGATGGGAACAAACTTTTTAGCAGGGCCTGTTGCGATAGGGCAATGGGTAATGGTTTTAAACTAAAAGAGGGTAGATTTAGACTAGATATAAGGAAGAAATTTTTTACAATGAGGGTGGTGAAGCACTGGAACAGGTTGCCCAGGGAGGTGGTGGATGCCCCATCCTTGGAAGCATTCAAGGACAGGTTGGATGGGGCTCTGAGCAACCTGATCTAGTTGAAGATGTCCCTGCTCACTGCAGGGGGGGGTTGGACTAGATGGCCTTTAAAGGTCCCTTCCAACCCAAGCTATTCTATGATTCTATGACTGGAAGGCTCCACTGGCACAAATAAAGGTTGAGGGGCTGTTAGGATTAGGAACTGTATCTGAACACAAGGTGGCACTGCAGGAATTAATTTTATACTGTTTAATTCATTTTCTGAGATAATGATCTTTGCGGTGCTCTTAATAGGTCACAGAGAGTGTTTTTGCTTTCACATCTATGCTTTTAGGAATTGGTATGGGCATATTTACTGTAAAATGAATAGGAATCAACGACAGCAGCATGGCTTAGCTGATCACAGGCTCTAGAACTTCTGCTCTGAAAAATCTGAACAAACACAATGCAAATACTAACCCCTTACCCACCCTGAGAGCGCTTTCTTTCTTTGATGTTTACAAAAATTTGAAAATACAGAAACTGAGGAGCATCCAGGGTGTTGACTAACTTACTGACTTGCTAAGATGAGCTTGTTTTCGTGTTCTTTATCATCCCTCTGTGGTTCCTCTCTGTTTTGCTTTGCCCTATGCATAAAGTGTGAGATCATTGGGCCAGAGGCATTATTTTTATTTGACTTTTTATAGCGCCTCACAAGGCTGTCCGGTATCTGATAGGACTTCTAGCAGCTATTAAAGTAGACATCAATTGCACGTAAAAAAACCATGCTTTTTGCTATTGCCAGTGTCAACAAGTTTATCTCAAGGACAATATGTATGCAATTCTGTGATATCCAGTTAAAAATTTATAAGTTGAAAACAAACTTATATTGCCAATGTGAGTCTGGTGATTTCAAATCTCCTTTGGTTACAAATGTAGTGGAACAAGATGTTCTATTGACTTTGCAGCTGATTTTCTGAAGAGCTGCTCATTCTTTCATTGCTGTGTCATGTGACGCTTATGAAAACACTTACACTGTTTTCCTTGTTGGATGGCATAAAATGTACCATGCACATGCAGCATTGAGTGGGGGGTGTCCAGTATTTTTTCTCAAGGTTTTAATGAATACTGCTCTGATTGATAAGAGTTTGGAATCCTATCACCAGCCACAAACACTCAGAAGCCATGAATTGCCCTTCACAGTCAAGGCATTATCTCACTAAACACAATATGCTTACTTCATCTTACAGTCCTGAGCCTAAATGTTGTGACTATGTTTTTGAGCCTGGTTTCTAAGGGCATAAAGTTATGCTTAGATGGTGGTTTCAAGTCTTTTTTTCACAGCGTTATGGTCTATAAACATTTTTGTTGCAGAATCTGAAATGCTCATGTGATCAATTGATCTGAGAGCTGGAACTTTAGCAGAAGAAAATATGTGATAAAATAATAACTGTTGGAAACTGATGTTCAAGATTTAATTTAAGGAACTGCCATAGCACTAAAGTGTGGAGCTGTGAGTTTCTCTGTATCTTTTTAACAAGATGCTTTAGCTATGAGTGATTGCCTTCAGACAGTTAGAGGGTACTTTAATTTTCCATAGTTTTTTAGTCCCACCACTGTCTGGACTGCCTGCAAATCATGGTATCACAAAATGCTGTTATCAAAGAATGGCTAAAAGCAACACTTCTTATCATGTGGTGCCAATACCTGTCAGGGAATAACACATTCCACTTAGTACCGAGAAAGATCAGAGTCCAGCTACTAACCTAAGCTAAAGACTTTCCTCTTACTTTTAGTCAGTGGTTGCAAAACATGTTAATGAGTCCATGTCACATAATCTTATCAGTCAAGTTTTATATGATTGTCAAATAAAAGCTTGCATAAATATGATGTATGGTACTCCACAAGGAAGTTTGAAGGCTGACCATTGATCCAGAAGGCTTGGGGTCATCTGGTCTTCACTCCTGTCTTTTAAAATATTTCTAGTTTGAACAATGTTTCTTAATCTGGAAAGAGAGACATTATATAAGGAGCTTCTGAGACCTCCCAACTCAGTCCTAGTGCACTGCTTGACCAAGCCTCTGTCAGAGCCCACCATACATGCAGTCTCTGAGACCCTTAAAGCCGTTTCTCAGCTATGGCTAGGCCTATAGCCAAAACTCATAGGTGTCTACATGTCTCTCCATGTCCATGTGCAAAGCCACCAGCATGGTCAGAATGTCCCACAGCTGGAAAGCAGCAGAGAAACTTGTCTCAAGGAATAATCTTGAGTGCTGGGAAGGTGTATCCTCACACTAGGCATTTTCCTGACTCAAATTACTAGAGAAAACTGACCCTCTTGATATGTTCATATTGTGCTGGAAAGAGAGACGTTATCTAGATATGCTTGTATTTCTTCTGGCATATGGGAGAAAGCTGACTTTCCTGTTGAAGCTATTTCATGTTGTATAAATAACTAGACCATTCAGTCATAGAAAAGGACTCTGATTTTCTAGTGTTTTGGGCACTTCTTTCAGAAACAGGGTCGAATCCCTCTTCCAATAAGCACTTCAGGAGAAACTGAGAGAGGTTTTCTCTTGGACTCAGATGGGCTTGAGAGATCTGAATGTGGATAGCTGCTTTGGAGCAAGGGCTTGAGTGTGATACTCCATATCTCCATTGAGTCTTCTGATCCTTAAAGAAACACACATCCTACATCATCTGTTGAGTTCTGCATCTTGTATAGGGACCCAAAAAATTCAGGCTCACTGGCAAGGCTGGAGACGGACCACTTCACAGAACATGTCCTGCTTAGGGTTTTAGCTCATGCTGGATCTCTGAGCAGCTAATTTGCTCTCAGGTGGCACTAGTCCTGAGGACACTTTGTGCTCAGCTCAAGATCCTGTGACAGTGATGCAGCAGTTTTGAAACTGGTAGTGGTACCAAACTGGTTGTATAAGCACCTTCTCTGTTCTTTTTATTTTCATGATCTGGGCCTCAGTGCCTAGGAAATCATTTGTGCAGCAAATGTCAGCTCAGTGACACATGCTGGGAAGGCTTGGATGAACTCTTATCAGGAGGATGTGGGTTTGGGAGTGATTCATGACTGATGAACTAATCAGGCTTTTTTCTCAAACTACTTTGAATTGTGACAGCAGCAGAACTAAAAAGAAACACAGAAACCATATTCCTTATTTTGTTGGATTTACTATTTCCAAATACTTGAAAATGAAGCCTGGAGAAATTTATGTATATTTATTAAAATATTTAGCTAGGAAATCTCCAGTGAAATGAATCATCTTGTCTCTTACAGTATCAAGAGTTGAGAATGTCTTTGACAGTATGATATTGAGAATGGAACAAAAATACATATTTACTAAGTTGTTTTTCTTACCAAACAAATTACGGCAGTATTCCAGTATTCTAGCTTCTTCATGCTGTTGACAAGTGTCTAATTTTCTTATTGGTCATAGTAACCACCAAGTTAAATTAATATGTCTTCCATACTAATTGCAGCAATCAATTAAGTCAGTTTTGGAGATACGAGGTTCAGCTCACTGTTTGATACCAGCTAAAGCATCTAAGAGTTTCACGTGGCATCCATTTCAGTCTGCAGCCTCTCTGCTTTACAAAGAGACACCTGGTTATTAAGTAATAAAACTTGAAAAGTGATATTGGTAGGCTTAATTTACAGGGCTTTTTCAAAATTATAGGTAAAATGCCAGCAATCAGAACTTCTCAAAAAATGGGAGTGCCTGGAAAAATAACAGAAAAGGTTGTCAGTACAAAGGGGTGAATTCCCTTCTTTTCTGGTTTGGGCTAGCAGGTATGTTAGAGGGTAGGCAACAAGAGAAGCATATTATTGTGGCTTAATGAATCAGTGGCAATCAGCTGAGCTGAAATAACTACCGTGTGCACAATTGCACATTAAAGCAGTTTCACTCAGGTCTAACCTAATGCATTTTTTCTTCCAGTTGGAGTGGGTGGTGAATACACACAAGACCGGGGGCAATGACTGGGTGGGTGGGGAGGCACAGTACCTCCATGGACACAACTGTGTGGCCCTTAGTCTCAAATAACCTTCACGCTTAGGTGATACTCAGGCCTTGTACCTGTGATTGCACTGGAGTGATTCCTACCTGGAGCATTCTTGGTTATCAGTAACAGAAAAATGCAATAATGAAAATCAAAAGTGTATGAAGTTTGCTACTGATAATTCAGTGGATCTCAGCTTTTTTCATACAGGTACAGAACAGTAGCGTGAATGCATTTCACAGGAAAGAAGGCTTTTAAAAATAAATATTTACAGTTGCCTCTTGAAAGCCTTGTAAATGCTCTTATTGAGTATCCAAGGGAGAAGGATTTTATTTGTTCATTATGTAGAACATGCTTTGGATCAGTCTGATTTTTTTGTAGATTGAATAAAGTCCGCTGATGCTCTTTTGATTTACACAAGAAGATGCTGTCAGCTCTTATCTGAAATGCTCAATGATACAAAGGTTTCTTTGTGTAAGTCTATCTGTGTGAAGGGAAAATGATGAAATATAAGCCCAAATCTCATTCCCAAATGATAGGTTTCCTCTGCCTTGTTCATGGCAAATTAAAGACATTTGAAAGCAGGAAGGTTTGAGGTGATTTGGAAGAAGTAGATCTCCAGCCTATAAATAGTAATTTCAATTGGTCTGTGCTAGTTATCTGCTCATGGTACGTTATTTCAAAAGATGAAAACTGCAGTGTAAATTAGAGGAAGCTCCATGTTTCAAGAAGTAAGCCATTCACTTTTTGATGTAAGGAGGCAAAATTCCTCTTATAGTCAGGAGCCTCCACAGATGTCCTAGTGGTGAGGAGCCTAGTGGTGAGAAGCCTCCTGGTGAGGCTTCCCTCTGAAGCCTGTTGCAGTGGCACTGTACAGCTCCTGAGCTCCTTCCTGGGGGGCAGGCACTGGCCCGAATGTCACCCACTATAGGGTCCTCCCAGTCAAAGGACTTGGAGCTGGACCCATGGCCTGACTCTTCCCGAGTCTTCCCCTAAACCTGAACATATGCTTCTATACTGTGTGTAGCTACAGCAGTTGCTGCTTTTCAGGATCTAGACATCAATACTTAAATTGAAGTACAGCAGCTCCATCCCTGTGTTTCAAGGATACTGTTTCCTGCTCTCTTTTTTTGGGGCATTTCTGTGTTCTGGCATAGAGATGCCCCCACCCCTCTGCTCCAGGTTTCTGTATTCTGGAAGAATGGAGCAAGGTTTGCTTCTCATAACACTCTTCCCATAACATTTGGGCACATTGCAGCTAAAGAAGGAACAAAGGGAGGGCAGGGAAAGAACTGTAAAATTACATAATAAATTACTGATTACTAAATTACTTTCTTAAAACACATGAAGCTTTGTCCGGAAAAACTGAGAAGTTCACATCAAGGTAACAGGGTCACTGTTCACTCTAGATTTTTCCCTTAGAAAGTAATTCTTGTTGCTACAATAGAAGTCAAGGCACCTATCTTGAAATGGTGTAAATATGTGATATAAGAAGCCCCATTTTTCATATATTTAACAGAAAATTTTACAAATTTGCAGCTGTAAAGGGACTGCTCAACAAAGAGAGGAAGATAGTCTCTGTCTCACAAAGCTCTTAGGCTGCAAGCTGCTGAAAGGCAGAAGGATATAGCAGAGGTATTGCCGTATATTCACCCTCTCCTTTACTCCTTCCCAGAGCTCCTATGCACAAAATATGTGCCCAAAACCACATACACAGGGACACACACATATGCACAATACATATTAAACAGCTACGTTAGTTTCCTTGTTTCTGTTTTTCATGTGCAGAGCATGGCCACGGGCTCCTGTTTCCCTAAAAACTGCTCTGTCTGACAGCAATATCCGCTCTTTCACTGATCCCATTTGCTCACAACTAAGAGGTGTGACTCTCTGATCTCACTCATCAGCTCAGTCAGTCTTGCAGGACGTTTAGCTCCCACAGTCCTTACTACTTTGCTGTGCGTGGTGGTATTTCCCACCGGGTACGCGGTTGGCAATCTCACCAGGGTGCAGGGAACTGTACTGAGGCCCAAAGTGAGTTGTGTGCGTTGAGCCTTCCCCACTCAACCCCAAATCCTGGGGCCTCACCTCTGGACCTCAGAAAAAAAAAAAGGATATGTTCTTATGGAGCCAGAATATCATTTATTCTCTATTGCACTGGAAAATATCAGATGGAGGTTCAAAATACTTGTTTTGGGGGTAGTTAGGTTTTGTTTGGTTTTTGTTTTGTTTTGTTTTGGTGGTTTTTTTTTTTGTTTTTTTTTTTATATTGTACAAATAGTAATATGTGTAACAATTTTTAAGCAATGTTTTGCTAAGCAGCTTCCTGAAGTCATGGCACATTCATGTGTTAAGTTTGAAGTGGAAAGCCTTTAAATGGAATTTAAAATAAAACCAAATGAGATTCCTAGCAAAATTTGCTCAAGAGGTTTTATTTTGGTTATGATAAAAAAACCCAGTCATTTCTCAGTAATAGCGTTGCAGTTGTGATTTCTAATTAGCACCGTGCCTGCAATGAGTGGTATACGGTGACGCTGTTTCACTCTTCTAACATGAGACAGGAGGTCTTAATACTTTGTACTTCTCAGTAAAGAAAAGACTATGGGTTGTTTTTCATATTGAAAGAGTTGTTTTCACTGGAATGACACAAAGGATCACAGCTCGCTAATGTATTCCCATCATTTATTGCACTTCTTATTAGTGAAGTCTCATTTACAATCTTACGGTAAAGAAAACGGACTGAGCAATCAAGATATTTCTAAGAAGTCTCATAGGAGATTATCTTCCAGGAAGCTAATACAGGGCCATTTTGTGAGCAATTTGACATAAGCAGACATTGACAGAACTCAGTCCTGAAAAACTGATTCACATTAGTAGGAGCTCTTCTGATTATCACCACTGACACTGTTGACTTCCATCTGTGTTTGTGTAACTTTTGCCCCTTGCAAACCAAAGAGAGAGACAATGTGGATTTACAGAGGCAAGAGACTAAAGGCTCTAAACTTTTCACCCCACCAGCATCAGCTGGACACCATGCATGCATTGGGACACTGGAGACAGAGGTACCCCTGTGGCCACACAGAACTTTTTTTTTTTTTTTCAAGTGTCCTGCCCTGTAGATTCAAACCACATCATCCATCTTAGTCCAGTTGTCAAATGTCCTGCAATGGCTAACCCAGTTAAAACAGCCCACAAATGCACTCAGCCAGCTCTTCTGAGCCACCTCTCCCATCCATCTCCAAGTTAATCTCAGTTTAGGCAAATGAAGGAGGTGGTTCTGGGGGCCTGAGCTCACACTTTTTCAGGTAAATTGCTGTCAGAGACTTTGAAAGTTTTGGATGAATAAGATCTACATGTACTTTTTAACAGCATCAATTTCAAATCATGAGACTAGCTCCAAAGTAATACAGTTTGCAGCCACTATACCACACTTTCCCTGTACTGAAACAAGATGTTTCAAACCTCATGGGCTAGAGCTGGCATCTTAGAGCTGTATTCAGTCATCTCAACTCCTTACAGACTTTTTTCTCAAAAATTCAGGAAAAGAGTAACAGAATTCCAGCCAAGAACTTGTTACAGCCAGCACTGCTGAAAAGGAGACTGCTTATTTAGGAGTGACAGTACAGAGTAAGGACTCTACCTTGCGTTGTTATCTGTGAGGCTCAGGATCCAAGCCTCGCGCTGCCTGTCGGTGCAGCTCCTTAGTGCTGCAGCACAGTGAAGTACAGCATCTATGGTGTAAAATGGGGTTGGTTCTTGAATGAACTTAACAAATGCTTATTGGTCTTTAAGAGGGGAACAGAGCAGAATGAGTGAGCCAGAGCTGCATTTTTATCCCTGGGAGAGCAGACCAAGGTAAATTATCCGGAGGAATCTCACAACATACGCAGGAACTATTTAGCAAAACAAGGGAGTATTCAGACCTAACTCATAGAGCAATAACTATTAGCCCATTTTTGCTGATGTCTACTGAATCTTCAGTCCACAATCAATTTGGGGAGGCTTTGAATCATAGAAAGTAATTGGAGCTGCAGTGTTTGAGTCGTCTGTAGGCCTTTATAGCAAATTTATGTCATCCCTAAAAATTAATACTATAAAAACTGCTTGCATCCGAAGACCTATAATAATGTTACAGCTGATTTGGTTTTGAACTAGTCAGACAGTCGTCAGGTTCTGAACAGTGAGGAGAATCATCTCTTCCTATTTCTTTCCTAGTCACTCACCTTTCGGGAAAGCGAGGGTAGATTTCTTCCAAAAGAAGATAATAATGCTCCCATTTAGTGCCCTGTGTTCCTTAGGACACTACAGATCTCTTCCTTTCCCTTCTAAGGTCTTAGAAACTTAGTTTTCTGCTTTACTAATAATTTTTTGGTAGTAAGTAGCCTTTGACTTCGGTGCTCTGACAATGTCAGCATTTATCAATGCCTGTTCAACTTCTTTCTCACCAGCTGGAAGAACATACAAGATACAGGTGCTGATAGAGTTATGAAGCCAACTTGTATATCTTATGAGCAACAACAGAAACATGGTATTAAGCAAGCTCTGTTTACAAAAGGAAAATGCTTGCCTATTAGTAAAATGGCAACTGAAATATGTATGTCAGATAGGCATCTATCTTTTCTGGCTAGTAAAACCTACAGACTGCAACATCTTATCACAGGAAGATCAGCCACAAGTGGGTATGGTGGATGAGCAAGGATGAACCAGAGACAGGCAAAATTCTATTAGAAACATCTATTTCTGTTTAGTAACTACAGTAAAGAGCTCTTTATGAAGCTCTGACAGCTGTTCGCTCATGCTGGCAATGTCTTCTTTTTCTAGTTGCCCAGAGAAGAAATCTCTGTGGATACAGTTAGAAACTTTTTCATTTTCTTGATATTGATGACCCCGATGTAGTGGCTCACATGCAAGAAGCTTTCATTATTAAGGAGTTAGATTTTGCAAACTTAGGGCATTTTGGCATCCCTGTGTTATAAGATTATATTGTAACTGTCCAACTCTTCTTTTTTGCTCCCAAGACATTGACGTCCTACTTTATTTTCACTTTCAAGTATGTATGTTTTTTCACCATTCACGCAGACATAAGCACACAAATTGATGCATTTGTATACTAGTTGTCAAGGCCCAATTGAATTGTAATGAAAGAGGAGCAGCTACATGGATCTGATGATTCCATCTCAGTTGGCAGGGAGGAATATTATAGACAGGGATCCAGATAGATTGGAGCATTGGGCTATGATTAATGGGGTGAAATTTAACAAGTCCAAATGCCAGATTCTGCACCTGGGACAGGGTAACACTGGGCACAAGTATAAATTGGGAGAGGAGTGGCTGGAGAGCAGCCCCGCAGGAAGGGATCTGGGGGTGCTGGTCGACAGCAGGCTCAACAGGAGTCAGCAGGGTGCCCTGGCAGCCAAGAGGGCAAACCGCATCCTGGGGTGCATCGAACACAGCAAAACCAGCCGGTCAGGAGAGGTGATGGTCCCGCTGTATGCAGCGTTGGTGCGGCCTCACCTGGAGTAAGTCCTGTGTGCAGTTTTGGGCCCCACAAGTTAAGAGGGACGTGAAGGTCCTGGAATGCGTCCCGAGGAGGGCAACAGAGCTGGTGAAAGGGCTGGAAGGCATGGCCTGTGAGGAGCCACTGAGGACTCTGGGCTCGTCTAGTTTGGAGAAGAGGCGGCTGAGGGGCCACCTCATGGCTCTCTACGGCTTCCTGAGGAGGGGAGGTGGAGAGGGAGGTGCTGAGCTCTTCTCCCTGGTACCCAGTGATGGGACGCGTGGGAATGGTTCAAAGCTGCGTGAGGGGAGGTTTAGACTGGACCTGAGGAAGCATTTGTTTACGGAGAGGGTGGTCAAACACTGGCACAGGCTTCCTGGGGAGGTGGTCGATGCCCCGAGCCTGTCAGTGTTTAAGAGGCGTTTGGACAATGCCCTTAGTAACATGCTTTAACTTTTGGTCAGGCAGTTGGACTAGATGATCATTGTAGGTCCCTTCTAACTGAAATAGTCTATTCTATTCTATTCTATTCTATTCTATTGTAATATTTCTTAAAATGTGCTTGTCATACAAGTCCATTCAGGTTTTCCAAAGTACACAGAGCAATACTAGGATGTCTTTACTGTTATTGACATGGAGCTATTCCATTTAGCAGCTGAAGATTTGTTTTGAGGAACTGGCCCAAGATAGGCAACAGAGAGGTTAAAATAGTGAAGAAAACAGAGAAAGGAAGAAATATTAGAGAGGCCAAAAACTCTGCAGCTTCAGCAGCTAGAGTGCCACATATGCTTTTTGGCTGATCATTTTAAAGAGCAGGATCCTGTTGGCACTTGTTCCATTATATTTGCTTTAATCTTCAAAATATTGAGTTGAAATATTGAGAGGAGATGTGGCAGAATAAAAAAAATGTGAAATAGCAACTCTTAAGAAGCCTTTTAAAGAGGTTTACAAGATATATTTGAATTTCCCTACCCTAGAATTCTTTCTTTGAGTTTCTTTGATTTGTTTTCTTTTCTTTCACAATCTTCCTTTGAAGCTGTTTTGTTAATTAGGGAAAATGGTGACCTTTTTAGCACTGTACTGCTCTTGTTCTTATGAGTCATTACCCTTTCCATATCACTTAATTTTCACTGCTTAAATATTTTTTGTTAATATTGATTCCCCCAAATATATAGACACTCCCTTCCCCACATCACATAAAATTTAGAAGGGTTGCCTTAGGTCGAACTGTTCTCATTATTCTTTTACTTCTGGCTCCAGTGGAGCTTTCACAGCTCTTAAAGAGCTCATTCTCCAGGGATCAGGATCTCCAAGGGATAAGCCACCTGGATGTACCACAAAGCAAACTCAGTTAGGTAACTGCTACGGTAGCCAAACATTTCCCCGCTCAGAGTGGGCATCTCGTGCAGCCCGCCTGTTCTGCCCTCAGCCAGGTGTGTTTACGTGTTCACATGTGCAAAGACAGGTTTTATACCCTGTGGCGTACTTAGCGGTGACTTTGTGGTGTTGACAGCCTAAGTGCTGTGGACTACTCAGGGATTTGCCGGTGAGGCTTTAGCTGTGTCAGGGCATGTTAGAAGATACGGAGGTGGAGGTCCTCTGGAGCATCTCAAAAACCAAGGCAAGGTCTGTACTCTTGTTCTGCAAAGTCTCCACTGTGGACACATGAAGGGCTGCCAGATGTGAGTGAAGTGTTAGGCAGCCAACGAAGCTTCCAGAGCAAGTGCTGTCCTTGAAAAGCACAGTTGTGGGGGGTAACGTCATTCAAACCAGAGGATGTAAGAACAAACAAAATGTCATACGAATGTAGAGTAACTCTCTGAAATTTAGATTGTGATTACTTACTTCCACAAAACTAATTGCTTTCTAGAAAGCCCTTCCCATGTAGTTTTAAGTTTTAAAAGTTTACCAAGAATAGGATATTATTTCAGTGATACAATTTATGCCATATTTAAATGTTTCATCTGTTTTTACGAGAGATAACTGGCATTTATATGTTTGAATACTGTACCTTGGAAAAGTCACTTTCAAAATTAGTAAGTCTAATAATATGTATTTCAGAAAGGACAGCAGGAATTAATTTACTTCCCAGAATATGCATTAATTTCTGGTGACTAATGCTTCATACTCGCAGAGTGATTAGCTGTATTTTTACATCTCCCACAATTTATGATGATTAAACTCACCGCCAAGTGCCAAGCATATTCAGATGTATTCATAGCATAGCAGCTTTTGCTTGACAAAACTATCTGTACACCTCTGATAAACTGTAATCAATTGTTATTAATGAGATTTTCAAATATTTCTTTCCATTGTTTTGGAAGATGATTCAGCACTCCATTGCTTCATTTTATTTGAAATCTTAAGGACTTTTTAACGATATAAGATACAGATATCAATGCTACCATTTAATTGTCCTTTTTAAAGACGCATGGCCCTTCTTCCTGTGACCCCATGAGCATAAATTCAGCCTAAGTGTTCAGCGTAAGATCTGGGAGAGATGGGAGCGCGTGGGAAGCGCGGCCTCTTGTGATTTGTGGGGCGTGTTAGAACCATGCCGGGAGGAACCTCTGCAGAACAAGGGCTGCCTGGGGTATAGCAGGGGGCTGGACAGCAATCCAGTCATCTGCTACCATCTTAATAGCAGCTGGTCAACTGAAAACCTCTGACACAGTCATTTCTTGTTGCAAAATCAAAACGTTTTGTGGAACATGCAGAATATATGTACTTTTATCTTGAGTGAAAAGATTTTTTTACCAACAGTGAAATGTTTCCTTTGATTTTGCTATTTTATCTTTTAAGCTTAGTTTATTTTTTACTGCAGTCGTAGAATTTCATGCTTGAGTGATGGGACTGTTTCATCTGAAGTTTGTATCATTTAATTGCTTTTCAATTTCAGCTCGAAATTCTTGTTTTGCAATTGTTTCATTCTGTTTCTCTGAGCTTCAGGGTGTCTGCTCTTTCATTCATTTGGGCATTCATACTTCTTGACCTCCTTTTACTGTCTGTAGTTCCAGGATGAAGTTGCCTCGTTACTTAGCTTGTGATGATCCAAATATAGCTCTGAATTCCAGACTCCAAAACTTTTCATATCAAGCTGTTTTTCAGGTTGACAGCAATGCACAGCAATTTCCCTTACCTACTTAAACTTTTAATAGTTAACAAATCATATAGAAAGGCTAAAAATAGTTCAGGATTTTAATGGCCATATTTGAAGGCAGAAAGACCACTGGGAGAGAGATTCCACTTTAAGGCCGTCCTACTTTCATAAAATGTTAATCACATGGGATAAGATCCAGTCTGCCTACCCAGCTTGCATCTATGTATTGCAACTCTGCATCTGACTATCTAGCTTGGATCTGAATTTTAGATGTCTAGTGAAGAAAGCCTCCTAAAATAAGCACCTGCATTCCCTGTCAAATGAATGGAAATCTCTAAAGTGCTCCAGAGGGGCATCCTGTCTGCTTGAATTCAAGCATCTAAGGAGATCTTTACTCCTCAGCTCAGCGGTTGAATTGAAAAGGTAAATTTTGCTTTAGTAATTCAATAGGTAATCTCTCACTGGGGGCAAAAATGAAATGAGCAAACAAAGATCTGCTTATGCAACAGTCACACAACTGGCACGTGGAGAAGAGAGGGTAGGACGTGATTTGTCCATAATTCCTCCTAGAAACATTACCAAGGACGTTTTATCCTATGCCATTATTGGCATAGACAGTTCAAAAATGATTATTTGTGAAAACTTGCTTTACCTGGAAACCAGATAAACCAAGAGAAATTCTTCTTAGAAAACACATTTGCTTCACTTTAAAGGGCAGATATCTTTTTTAAAGTATTATTTATAAGAAATGAATTATGTTTTTTATGCTAGTTCAGCAGCAATAGCTATGCATCTGACCTTCACCTTAAAAGATGTGGAGGTTTTTTGTAGTGGTCCAAAGGGAACACTGTCAGCAATCAGAACTCCATTTGTACAATAGTTTCTGATTGACAGAAAAAAGATGTCAGGCTCTTGTTGTTATAACCTTGGTAATTTAAAAGTAACTTTTCAGCAATATTTTCCAATTAGAGATATGAGAGAACATCCTCAACAAGTGACAAGGAAAAAGTAGATAAACTTTTAAAACACAAATGTGAATTGTAATAGAATTTCACATCTTGGGGCTATGAGAAAAACCTTTTTTTCCAAAGGTGATGGACAACAGGGTTCTCTTTGCCAATTATTTTGAATAGATTTCAGCTTAACATGGGTTAACATTATTAACTTCATGGATCTGAAAAAGCCTGAGTCCAAAGAACAAACTTGAGTTTTAAAATTAATAATAAAAGAATACCCATTATCAGAATTTGACTGATGTGTTCTTATTACTTTGAACAGGTTTTGATACGCAAGTTTTTTACAGTAGTTCTTGATTTTAAAAAAGGTTGCCATCATAATGAAGTCCATAAACAAAATAGAAGATGAAAGGCTGTGTCGTGACCAGTCCTGCAGCAGCAGAGCCCAGCGTGAAGGACAGATACCCTCCTTGGGCATGGCCAGCTGGCTGCTTGGCACCAGGACCTGCCTGAACTGCTTTGGGAGCTGCCTGGGAAGAGGGCAAGCGGTGGTTTCTTTGGCACTTTGGGGCTTGTTTCTGTCTCTTTCTTCATGCCTTCAGTTTGAAATGAGAAAGTACTTGACTGAGTTGCATATAGCGGAGGTTGATAAGGGCCAGAAATGTATTGCTGTCTAGTGTCTGTCCAGAAGCTTTCCAGTTCAGAGATGAGTGAGCAGAAACATCCTCTCCCAGCTCAGTTGGTTCCTTTCCCCGCTTCCCTCTTCCCCAGGCTGGCAGGAGCATACGTGTTGGTGAGCAGTGGCAAGGCTGAAAAATGCATGGGCTTATGGACCACAGTCTTGTAGAGAATACTGTAAGAAATTTGTGCTGCTTTTCGCATTCCTGCTTTGTTGAAGAGCAGAGAATGTCACCCATGTTGCAATTTCATGTTGCTTTCAGATAAAAAGTAATTAACTTTTAATCCACTTACAAGGTGAAATCCAGCATTTCTTTTACTTCAGTAATTCTGTATTTCTTTTGTTTTATGTTTTCTGGTTTGGGGGCTTTTTTCATGAGTTAAGTATGAATTTGCAATAAGCATTTTAAGTCTATGGAAATGTGCATCAGATCTATAGCAAATCAGTTAAGGTGATACATATGAAGCATGAAAGTAAAACTATTGATTTGAAATATTTATTGGGAAAGAAACTGAGAAGCTATGTGGATATTTATAAATTATGGTTGTTTCACATAGCTAAATATTGCCAGTAAGCTTAATGTTTCCTCTTTTACATTTCATTTCAGTTTTTGTATCTTTTGTAACACGTGCTAGGATTTAAATAACCCAAATCATTTCTAAACAGGAAAGTCATTGGTATATGCTGTTCCGAGATGAATGTCAATTCAAGTGCAGAAGGCAGCAACTGTTAAAGAGGATTATGGAAGTCAATATTTATTATTAAGCGTCTAATAAAGCTGGTTCTGCAATAACATTTAGCAGGTATATCAAGTGTATTGAAGCAATGGGGTATTTGTCTACAAAATGCTTAAAAGAGGAATATTTCTGGCAAATATTATTAGAATAACTAGCACTATGACAGTCCCTTCTGCTTGAGGAGCGTGTGTATTTATATAAAAGTAATCAAATTGCATTGATATTTTCCTTTTTAATAAGATTAAAAACAATTCTATTAAGCCAATCAGCATCTGTCTATCCCTGTGTACCCTTTAAAACCTTGCCCTTCAATTACTGTTACTTTAAAAAAATCTTTGGCTCCTGAATTAGTTAAGGAACATTTGGCAATGTGCTGCTTTGTAATTTTTTGATTGATTTTTGTAAAAATATTTGGATGGCTTTTGTGTGCCTGGTCAATCTAACCCACAGAACCAACTGATCAAAGTTGGATTTTAGGCCAGGCATTTAAATTTAGTGAAGCACCTGAAGATGCAGAGACACCCCTATTGTTAACCTTTGTAATTTGTTCCTTGAACTTAGCCATTCTAAATTTTTTTTCAGCAAGATCAGCATTAGGGTTGCAATTACTTGATGTTACAGCATTTCCCAATGGGAAGGTGAAATACTAAGACACCAATACTAAGACTTTCCTCCACATGTCCTTCTCAGTCGCACATGCTAGAGTGCTGACTTCTGTTCAACAAGGATGCTGTGCCCTGAACAGCAGGCTTTTGGGTGCGAAGGTATTGCAGGGGCACAGCTTCATACTGCAGTGTAAGCAGCTCCTGTCCTTGGGAGGCGGTCTGCGCCTGTCTGGGAGGGGGATCGGGGTTCACAGGTTAGAACTGCTGAAGTGAGGGGGAAAGAAGACAGCATAAGTGGTGGAGAAATTAAGAAAAAAGGGTGAAATACATTTTCCTTCTAAAGACCATTTGTATTCTATACACATATTCTATGCACATACTGGCATGCCTCAGCCCAGTGCCTACCGTGCAGAGGCAATTTTAATAGCCTTCCATTTCTCTTCTTCACTGCAGCTGCAGAGCTTCCCTGCTTATACTGTGGCAAACTCATATGCTGAGAAGTAAAACACATTTTTATGTTTTCTACTGTAAAACTGAATTTCATTCAGTGACTCATTTCTTTTGAATTATCCCCAAAACTCTGTCCCTTCTATCAGTTTGGAAGGCAAGTCACTAGACTTGGCTTGGTTACACCTTTCATCTATAGCCTGCTTTCTTTCATTTCCCTGCTGGGGTTTAGTCATTTCCCATTACTAACTCAACAACAAGCACCTTCCAGCACTTCAGTAGACCAGAACCCAAGTCACATATGGTGTCCCCCAAGTCCAAACAAAAAAAGAATAGAAAAAGAATTTGAATTATTCCTTTCACACAACTCTGCGAAATAAAAAAAAAGAACTTGGAGTAAGAGGCAATTTTAAATAATAGATTTCAAGGTTCAAAATAGTCTTCTCCTGACAACTAAGAAGTGCTGCTGCAGCTCAGTTCTCGGGTGTGTCTGTAAAATTGGAGTGAATGAAATACAAATAACGGGAGGGAGAATCGTTCCTTCAGCAGACTGCATTAAAGGGAGGATCCCATCAAAAAACCCAGGAAACTGGCTGTCGCCTTTTAAGATGAAAACCAAAGGTAGTTAAGTGAATAGGATTCTGTCAACTCAGAAGTTACAATAAATAGTGGTACCTAACCTAAACTACCTGTGGCAATAAAATGATCTTGAAGTGACACATTTTAAGTCTCATGGATAATACTGAGTCACTGTATATCCTTAAAGATCTCTGAGGATACAGTGCACCTCAGCTGTTAATCATTGATTGAATTTTTGTCTAAAAGAGACCTGATACGGCATCGGACTTACTTGCAAAAGTCGAAGACAATGCATGTGCTACCACCAGCAGATTGCAGTTGTAGTGCTGAGTTCGAAGTATCCGGTTATGGATTGCTGTCAGGAACTTCAGAAAGAAACTTAACCAGTAGGTTCAGGTTGTGCAACTTCTCAGCATGTTTGCTGAGGGGAAGGCTCTCTGTTGTGGTTTAAGCACAGGCCTGGGAGCCAGGAGGTCTGGATCTGTTCGTCACCTTGTGCTGTGACCTTGAACAAGTCAGGTTAACCTCCCTGGGCTTCTGCATATCTGGTATTATATCTACACTTAGATAAAAACATTGCAAAGTGTTGTTATTTTGGTCATTATACTTGTCTTCTGAGGGCATCTTCACTTTCAAGGCAATGGGAATGTTAGAAGGATGAGGATGGTTTTTTTTCCACGTGGAGTCAGTGTTAGTGACCCCTCCAAGTTCACATGTGTTCAACTTTAGTATTATAGATGTCTTCCCTCGAAGGAGTAAGTGTCACCCTGGATGCACTTACCCCAAAGCTTAGAGTCTGTGAGGAAATATCGCTCCTCCCTCCTCATGGGGCATCTTTTTGGGTTTCCATCCAGACCCCAGTCAGCCAGGACACATCACCTAAAGGCTCCTGCTTGAGCCTGGTGTGTCCCCAGGGCATCTCTGTGCAGGAGGGGGATGTGGAGGGAGGGCTTGTGACCTGTTCCTGATCTCAACAGGTTACACAAGCAATGCTGCTTACAGGGCTGTGTGGTTTTGTATTGGACATTCCTGACAGACTGGCCACTCTGAGGCACATATTGCACGCTCTCACATCCACATGTAGGTCCCCATGCAGACGACCACGCATGCCTAGACTCCTAAGGGACCTTGCTGCAAAGCCCCAGGTCTCAGCAACCCACATGGCCCTGGCCAGCTTCAGTGGGGGCTCAGCTGTTCTCCCCATGCAGAGGAACAGAGGGGAATAAGCCACATCTGCCAGTTTGGTCTAAACCAACAGTGTTTGTTAGTTTTTGCTTGATTTAATGAAAGTATAAGCTTGATGCAGCAGTTGCAAAGGCTGTGAGTGTGTGGCGGCTGAGCAGTACATGTCTAGTACACAATACTGCGAACCCCTTGCATGCTTTTCAGCAGCATGCAAGGCTGTAAACTTCCCTGCTGAAAGTGAAGTGCCGAGATGAAGCAGTAATAAGATATTCTCTCTCTTGTTTGTGGACACTAGAGGGCAATATAGTAATATAGTCCCCTAAATCTCAATAGTAGTGCTTGCAGCTGGAAGGTTGTAATAGGGATTGACATTTTTAGGTGCTTACCTGAATTGTTAGCAATCCATCCATTGCTAATCATACAAATCTCTGGTCTGAACTACAAAGGACACTCACTCTTGGTTATAAAATACGTGATTAAATAACATTATTGTGTCTGGACAAGGCAAAAAGACGGGATCACAGATTTGTTTGTTCTTTTAATGTTGCAGCTGGTTCTGGCCCCATTCCCTTCTGCGCTGCACAGGGCAGGTGGAAGCTGGTATTTCACTTTGTCTCTAGCCATGCACTGCATAGTAATAGCTACGTAGAAAGCAAAAAAAAAAAAAAAAGCAAGTCAGGAAAATTGGATCGCTGAAGCCACTGGGAGATGACAGTGTTCTTTGTGCAGCTCCGGGCATGGCTTTTGTGCAGGAGGTGGTGGCTGGTTTTGATTTTCTGCTACGCTGTGACAATGGGAAAATAATAATTGGAACATGAAAATTAAGAGCTGTTTTCTTTACTGCCTGAGACAGGGAGCTGTGAAATTCTGTCAATATTTATATCACAACGGGTAGAGCAGTGTTTTTATTAGGCTGTTCTGCTACAGTTTTTCTTTCCTGCAGCAGCTCTGACAGATAGAACAGCACCAGGAGGAAGAAAAATAAAAGGAATTAACCTGAACTTTTACTGCAGGGTTTTCATCACAGAACAAGAGTGGGAGGCAAAAATAATAGGAGCACACTGCCATCAGGTAGAAAATTAATAATGTAGAAAACTGCGTAAGATCTCAAACATTTGATGTCACATGCTGTGTAATGGGGTAAACCCAATTATGAACGCTCTCCCTGGTGTTCATAATTTTCAAAGAACAGCTGAGAAGAGGCCCTAATGCCCGAGGTCATTGCAAACTCTGGTTTTTCAACCTGAAGCAAGTTCTGGAACTGCTGTACAAGTTGCAAATTTTGAGTGCATTTAGTTTGTGGTTGCATGAAACACCTGGAATATTGAGATACAGAAAACATTTCACCTTGGAAAGCTTTTGTCTGGTTATCTTGACACCGGCCTCAATATATTTGCCCCCACCTCACTGTCATGTCAGACTCATCTTAGCTGGAGTCCTCAGTTGTTACTGTAATGCAGAGACTAAATCCTGCCCCCCAGCAGTCATGCCTGCTTCTGTCTCTGCTTTAGGAGATTTACATCTCTGGCAGTTCACAATTCTGTGACTGGTGGGTTGAATGAACTTCTTTTACTTGGAATTTAAATCCAGATCTTGATCTCTCTTTCCTTTGCAAGCGTTGACAAACTCAGCCTTTGTCTCTACTAAAGAAGGTTTCGCAGATGTGGCTGCACTGGCAGAGTGCAACCCTCCTAAATTTACTTCTTACCAGGAGGGGTTTTTTGCCTATACACCTTAATCCAGACACAAAGTAAGGTAGGTCAGCAAACGGGTTTCCTGCCAGTATCACAGCTATACTGGGCCTTTTTCTGGTGAAGTTGAATACTTTATGGACAAGATATTTTTTCGCAGTCCTGACTGGTACAATTGTTCTAGGAAGCCTCTGGCGTGTGGGTCTCCCTGATGCCAGGGCAGGACTGAGTAGTAGCAGCCTCTCAGCTCCACTGGGGCCTGAAGAGGAGAGGCAGGGAATACTTCCCATTCCTTTCGGAAGGCGATAGCAACCAACCTGCGTACCAGTATCCCCAGAGGCTCCTGCTCATCGCTAGCTCACGCAGAAGCACCCACCGCTGCTGTCCCTTCCCTGCCACGGTTACCTGGGCTAGGGCGGCTGACCTGTCCCCAACACCGGCCGAGCCTGCCCTTGCTCCGAGGTGCCGGCAAGCCCTCAGCACCCTGCCCAGAAGGAAAACAGCCTTCTGCTCTGCCTGTGCGATGCTGCGATTCGTAACTTCTGAGTCCATGCGTTTTAAGGATTTGCAAGCTCATGCTGTCCCCCCGATAGCTGATTTCTTCCTTATGCATTTCACCATAGCCAGGCAGGGTTGCTCTAGTTTGCTTTCTTTTTTCTCACACAGTGGGCCAGATGGTGATAAGTTCCTTTGCACCTGCTTTGCCATCAAAGTCTGCTAGATATTTACCTACCCCTCAAATTATAGTTTAAGTGTTTTGTTTCATCCTTAGACTGTTAATAACTTTCAACCAGAAGCCCATTTTCAGATGGCATTGCAAATGTGATTTTCATTACACACTAATGCGTTAGTGGCATTTCCAGTGGGGTGAGATTGCTTGCCAGAGAAAAAAAGTGTTATTTACAATAAAGACACTTAATGGCTGTTGGCACATGTGGCATTATAATGTTGTATCTGCATGACCGCCAGTGAAAGCAGAGGTAAGCAGCAAAGGTTTCTTCCTACCTTTGACTCTCCCACTATTCAGCGGAGGGGAGCAGACAGCCTACCTCTCAGAAATACTAAACTAATCCTCCTTTGTATTGCACAGAAGCAAGTGAATGGGGCTTTCAACTGATGTGTGTGCTTGTTGCCCATTTTTAGCTGCTTGAATGCATGCAAAAAAAAAAAAGCCACAGTAACAGAAATCAGTTATGGATGAAACTTGTCTTGGAGAATGTTTCCTGAAAACAGTCTCGAGGTATTTTCCTTGAACTTGACTGAATAACTTCAATCCCTCCTCTCTGTGGTGCTTTCATGAGATCCTGTTCTGCAGTGTGGTTTTGCTACCATGCATTATGTATTACTGATTAATTCCTACCACAAAAGAGGTGCCAAGGCATTTCCAAAGACAAGCAGATACTCATATGAACTTAGACAGGAAAATTGAGGTGACAAACCCAAACTAAGGAATATAATCACCAATAGATTTACAAACCAACTATGATATGGTAAATTTTGTCCAGCCATGCATGATATTCTGAGAACTTCAAGTGCGTGAGACTTATTGCAGTGACTATGTCAAATTCATTTTCCTCTAAAAAATTATTCTCAGGAATAGGACGTACCTACACTAATATTGAGAGAGTGTTTCACTCAGTGGATCGTTGTTAAAGACCAAAAATTGGAAGTCCTATATCCCAAAGTAAAACAGTATAGTAGTGGGCCATATGGAAACAGTTCTAAGTTTTATGAACAACTGATAGGATACAAATGTCTTTTTTTGTCTCTTCCTCTAGTAAACACTTACGGAAAGAATCCAGCTTCAAATCATACACTTGCTTTGTGTTAGCAATAAACAGCCATTTGTTAACAATGATCTGTTTTGTTAACTCTGTTCTTTGACATTTCAGGGTTTCTTTCTTTGAAATTGTTCCTCTGTGCTACCCAAACTGCAATTAACTCTTCTCATGTCACTTACAGAACAGCTAGGAGTTCATCTCTTCAGATTCATTTGCACTGGTCCATATCCAGAATATTTAATAACCTCAGTTTTAACATCTGCTACCCCAGGGTGCTTCCCAGCACATTCAGCAGCGCCTCTTTACAGCTCAGGTATAAGGAAATGCAGCTTTTCAGCCCTTGTAGCCTGGGAAGGATTGGAGGAGGAGAGGGTCAAGCTGCAAAATCATTGACTTGAAATTCAGGGACAGTGATGCAGTAGAAGAACGGGACAGGAACGAAGGAGAATCACGTTTGTCGTAGGCTGAGGCACAAAGAGGTCACCCAGCAGACACATAGCACAAACCATGACCTGCCATGGGACAATCCAGAGGAAAGTTAAGCAGGAGCTCCATTTCCACGGCGTGGGGATCAAAAAGTAGGGATAAAAGCCAGAAAGGGCAGGCAAAAGAAAGGACACAGGGAACCACAACACATAAATCTGCCAGTGTGACACAGTTACATGTTATGGACAGCCGTGTAGGTGCTTCCTTGTCTCTCTCTTTACCGAGTCTAGGAATCTGAAGGTAAAGCTTGCTAGGCCAACTATAACTGAAAGCAGCAGCTTATGGTAGAAGATTGTTCAGGATTTTACAACCTCCAGTACTAATTACTTGCCTAGTAGTGTTGCAGAGAAAATACAGAGATGCATTGGAGAACTTTATGACACCTTTGCCATACTTACAAGGTGACCGAAGGTGGCAGGATCATCCAAGCAGTCTGTGTTTTCATGCTGAAGGTCACACCTCTGTTGTAACTTTTAACAAGGCTTCGCACTTTTATGAACACTCACCCAATTCACAGTTTCATGAAATAGTTAAGGAATAAGGGGATTTATATTTATTTCTGGTTGAAGGGTGAAATCATGAACAGCACAACATTTACTTCCTCTGTTTAAATTTCAGTTGCTTTGTTTGAAACTGAAGCTCAAGGCAGAAGGCTTTGAAGCTTACCTTTGGTTGGTTATTTTAAGCATTTTGTGGGCTGCAGCAGAGTGGGAGGGTATCACTGGCAAATAAGCCTTGTATTTTTGACAGGGAGTCTTGTGACATTTCAGTAAGTTGGATCTTTATGCAGCAGAAGGACTGATATGTGTAGCAGCATTTCTTATGTGTGAGCTTCTTCAACTTTTGCATCATCCTTGCAGGATGAGAGAAGGAGACCTACTGGCTCAGATCCTGTACATGGTAACATCATACAGCATGTCCAAGAGACATACCATTGATTCTGCCTGAGGATTTGTTGGCAATCTTTAAAAATCGAGGTCAGTGTAGGTTAATGGTTTAAGGACATTTTAAAATAAGAGGAGGATTGACACTGTTGGGCAAAGCTTTAGCTTAGGATAACTTTTTTTTTAGGGTTTCCACAAATTTGAACGTGTCAGGACAAATGATTCACTTTCTCAGTGAAAATTTCCCCTTCCCCCTCCTCTCCAAAGCCTAAAAGGGAGCCAGCTTCTGTTAATCTGTCCATGCATCTTCCCTGCAAGGTCTGCAGAGGTTTCAGCCCAAAACACATATGAGAGAGAAACTCCCTAATAAGTTCATACTCAGTAAGTTTACGAGAAAAATATGTTGTTGTTTTCTTTCTGAACTATAAAGTCACTGGGGATCTTATGCAGGAAAGCTTTTGACACAATTACCTGTAATACAATTACTCATTATAAAGATTTTTTCAAGTGGAACTTACCTGGAAAGGATTGTTGATGATGTGCAAGGCAGAAGAAAATCTCAAATGGCTGCCCTTAAAGCTGTGCCAGCTCTGTAGAGCTAAGACAAATAGAATTTTAGGTTGGCATTTTCACCTGGAATGAATGAGAAATAAGGCAGGAATGTGTATTTTAATAATCACTTTCTTGTGTCTCAGTGATACTGGATAAGGAAAGTTAGAGATGCACTTGAATTCTGGACTCTGCACTGTACTGTGGCCTGGAGATGGAGAACAAAACGAAGGACACTTATTAAACATGGAGGGTTTGAGGTATTCGCACCCAAGCACTACTGAAATTAAAAGTCAAGCGCACTCATTCCTAAAAGCAGAACTTGGTTTACAAACACGTGCATTTTTGGGGCTGACTATAGAATTAAGCAAATGATGTCAGAAAAGGATACCACAGTGTATTCAAAATATCACAAATATAACCCAGCGCACTATTTGATAGCTTTTGTCCTACAGAGTTCACAGCCCAGTTGAAATACCTTCTTCTTGAAATCTTTCTGATTTTCTCAGGCCTTGAAAATTATGAGTCAAAATATATATTTTAGCTGGTCATTAGGCAGTTGTGGGGTTTTATTCCTATCCCATGTATTTGTTTCACACTACTTATTTTTCCTACCTTATAAAAGCTGTCAAACATGAACGGTGCTGCTAAAATTACTTTTGCTTCATATTGCTTCTAAAAATACCTTGTTTTAAAAAATATGAAGATGGATGACTAGTCCTTAGTTTAGGGAGTGGAAGGAGGGGCTGCACATTCAATGGTACTCTTTTCAGACCATTTCCTCACATAGTTTTCTTAGCGTAAATGTGATCAGTTCTACAGCTCACTGAAGCCTAGATTGTTTATACCTGTAAGAGAAAGCTTCCCAGAGCCATACTGCAGGTGTCCACCTACTGTCACTCTTAAGAAAACTCTTTATTGGCAAGATCTTCAGGAGAAGCTCCTGATGATTTCTGAGAGACAACCAAGAGAAGAGGTGGGGAGGAGAAGGGACGTGTGTTATTCCTGCCTGAAGTGCTCACTGGGTGTAACCCTTTCACTGGATGTTCATTGGATGAAATCCCCCACAACTAAAGCATTTCGTCTTCACTTCAGTGCAGACGCAAATGTCACCCAAGAGTTTCTTCCACTGATGCTAATTAGCTTTGGATCATACTCATTGCACGAAAAGATTGTCTTGGGAGACAGCAGAGAGGTAATTTCCTCTGCTAACAGCTCTTCAGAACAACTAAAACTCAAATCCCACTTTACAGTATTTGTAGTATGATGTTTTGATCTGTTTTTAATACTGTCAGCAATGGAAGTGTCTCTACCCTTTGCTGCCATGTAGCCTACTTGCAAACTAATTGGTGTACCCTGTAACAGCTCGGAATAACAAAGCTCCGCTTCTGTCTGCTCTTGTAAGGAGAGATTACTCATTTGTCTTCCAGCCTTACAAGTTTGTCCCCTTTTCTAGGTTTCTGGAATACACGTATCTTTCCATGCAAAGATATTTTTGTTAACCTGAGGGTCACTCAAGGTGGCAAATGATCTCCTTCTTGCATACCTTTGTCTGTGAGGCGGTGGATAATATATGGCAGGGCTGATTTCTCCCTAACACTTGGCAATAAGCACCTTCAGTGCCTGCAGATCCCTTCATAGATAGCAGGCTGGAGACACGGTGGGGTTTCTGCACACCCCTCTTGGTTTGGATTCCTGACTACCCAGGTAGTAAGAGAACCAAGGGGCATTAAGTTGTTTCAAATATTAGCCTAAAATACAAACAACATGTTTATTGTAGTGAAGGGTGGTGCTCTGGATGATGGAAAACAAAACCAAAAAGACAAGCAAAAAACAGCAGCCTGCAGTATCCGAGTACTTCATCTGCATGGCAGCTGGGGCTCTGAGTGTGGACTTGGCCATGATAGCCAAGGTGTCCTTTTGGCAGCAATCCCCTGCCCATGGAGTGAGTCTCCAGAACTACCTAGCAGAATAGGCAACGTAGTTTGCCACTCTGATTTGCTTTGGGAGCTCCCGTACACTTTGAATCTACCCTGTTCCTCTTTTTAGGATGGATTCTCCTCTTCTGATCTGTCATTTCAGTCCTGCCACCCACCAGCAGGTAAATTTTGTGCTTATGAGCAAATGGCTGTGGTGAGGCAGCCTTTTACCTTCTTCTCTGGCACCAAGCTCTGAAATAAAACAATGCAAATACAGCTAGCAGGACCTTTCTTTCTCCCTGGGCTTCTCTATTTTATAATCCTACTGTGTTTCTTAATTAGGGCATTCCTTCAAGTTTGAATGGTTACTGCATTTTGTGAAATAATAACTGTGCTTGTTACTGATGGTAACTACATTTCCAGGACTGTATCATATTTATAAATCACCTATCTGAAATATTCACTACACATATCCTAACAAACTCTCAGCTCTCTGTTTGTTTTGGGTTATTCAAAGACAGCACACACAACGTGCAGCAATACAGGTGATGCTCTTATCAGTACTTTTTCCATGCACCATCCTCCCCCCACTTTTGGTCAGGGACTCGCTCCCATCACAGCATCATAGCTCTTTCTGTGCTGAGTCTCTGCTGGCGTGGCTCCATGCTAACAATAACCATGCTTGACTGCAACAAATGCCAAATACAGCTAGTAATACTGCAAGCAGAATGTCTTGTCTGAGCTCTAAAAAGCATAACTGAGAAAGCCAAATCAGAACAATCTCAAAGTGATTCTAACAACCAGCCAGAACGGCTGAGTGAGGAGAAAAAGCCCTATCATGCTTTGTGTGAAAGTCTAACGCATTTTGGTGACTTAGAGTCCAATTCTAGTGCTTTGGCAAAGACAAAAGGCAGAGCAGCATTTCTATTGCCTTTATGGTATGGATCAAATCAAAGTATTTGAGATACGCCATATCTTAAGTGCAAAATAAGTCACTATACAGTATGTCATTGGCAATAATGCACCTATGTGAAGATTTTTTTACAGTACATTTTAAGATGTCATATGTACAGGTTATAAATACGATGTTCTGAATGCCTACACATTTTTCATATAGTTCCCATATCATTATTTTATCTGAAGACCAGGTGTCAGGTAGCTGTTCACAGATGAGACAAGCCTGGGCTCTTTAAGCCCTTGCTGTGGTTCTTTCAACCTCCACTGAAAACCTTCTGCATTTTCCAGCACTCCCAATGTTCCAATTCACTGCTGAAAAAATAGTGACTTTATTGAATGCTTCCTGCTCTGGGACATCTTCTCTCCTGCTACAATTCCATGGACTTCAGTAGGGATACACCCAGTAAGCACTTGGTGAGTTACCCAAAGTTGCCTAGGCCAGGAGTGATATTTCCACAGATATCAGCAGTGGCCTTTCTGTTGGCTACTGTAGAATTTGGATCTCACCCTTAAGACCAGACTGCAGATACCTTACTCCTGAGGGTCAATAGACATAGTTCACACAGCAGGCTTGTGCAGATATGCTCAGGAAAGTCAGGACATCTCCTCGTGCAAGTAACAAACTGAGCTTCCAAAGGGGAAAATGGAGCCTTTCTGCTTCACTGAAATTCTTTGAACACATCCACAGCAGTAGCAGAAAGAGAAGTACTCGCTCACAAATTCTGCCTAAAATCACTGTCAAATGCTGCAGGAGTCTTGAGGTCTTCACCCGGGATGGATGAGCAAAGCCTGGGGCTTACAGAGCTCCCAGGTGCCCGAGCACATGCATCTCCTCTTCTCACTCCCCAAGTGCCTGCGAGAAGCTTGTGCCTGCGCCAGGTACCCGTGCTTGGCCTGAGGAGCTGAGGGACACCTGTGCTCTGTCACAAACAGGTTTTCTAAAGACAGTGTAAGGTGCCCATGCAGATTTTTTGTAATTTATTTCCATGTGGTTTTCCACGTATAACAGTTCATCCACAGCAGCACACACTTTCCTCACCTGCTCTTGTTTGGAAGTCCAAACCATGTCTTAGTTTGCAGGCATCCAGAGTCTAACTGTAGTACTGCTTTGTTTGAACCTTTTGCTTCTGAGAAAGGAATGTATCATCTGTGTCGTGAGATTTAAAGGGTGGGCAGGCATAAAGTAAATGAAAACAAGTGTTGTCTAGCAAAGCAATAGGCTACATTCTTGATCATAAACCTTCAAACATGGTTATAAATAAGAATGTTAAAAAAGGAAGACATGAGATGAAACCAAAGATATATGTGAAATATTCTCGCCATCTTCTAAACCTTTTCTGAGACATCTCTTAGCTGTTATAGCCAAGGGCTCATCAACAGATCCAGGATGCTGCACTGTAGACTGGAATAAATTGTGGGCTCTCCGCACACGATCTCTGCGTTGGAGTTGCTCTAATACTTTAGAGTTGTCAGGATGACAAAGTGTACAAATGATATGTCAAAGCAATTCTAGGACCTCCACTTTCTCATCAATCCATTTAGGGAAATCTATTGTCTTTGCAGCCTGGGTTGGCTGCAAATGTGCTTGAGACATTATAATGAATATAATGAATGTGCTTGTAATATTGTTCAAGCCTGTCTAGGTCGGACTGTGCAAAGCCTATCTTCATAGGAGAGGTAACTTTTTACAACAGCCATATCCTCCTGTGAATTACATTGCAGTCTCTTTCTGTCCTAGACAGAATGATTTGTAATGTGAACATTTTCTCCTTCTTGTAGGAAAATGCGATTTACATATTATGAAAGGCACTACCTGTACAGCATTTTGGTCTCACAAATACTCTTACAAGAAAGGCACAGAGACAGCTCTCTATGTCCCTTAACATTAAAATGCAACTTAGTATTTTGAGTTCCTTCTTTTCTTTCTCTGACTTTTGTCAGAGTTATTGGCAGGACTAATCGCATTAAGTCAGATCACCAAATGTAAAGAAACACTCTTCTCACAGAGTCTTTCTGGGTTCCATACTGAAGTAGCATAATTCCCCATAACTATAAATCCATAATTTATTACATCAGATTTAGCTGCTGTGACCAGTTTTGGCCAACGTCTCACAGACCAGCTTCATCGGGAATAGGAGAAATATGAGGTGAGGAAAAGACCAGAGTCATAGTGAAGTTCCAGAATGAAGAGAGGATGGAAAGACAGAGTTGTTTCATTTAGAAAAGTGTTAAACAGGAGAGAGCAAGGTGAGTGCAGGCAAAATAAAAAATGGCTTAGGGCCCATGTTTCAGACTTCCCCTGTTTGAATTTTCTCATAAAACAAGAAAAAGGGGAATTGTTGTTGATTACTTACCCAGTGAAACAGATAGGCAGCAGCTGTGAAACGGAGAGTAATATTTTTCACATGGGGCAAAACTAACCTATGGGACTCATGCAATGAAAAATATACTGAGACCATAAGTTCAGTAGGACTCGGGAGAGGATGAGGCTTTTTGAGTGGAGTTACACTGTACTCCCAACATCAACTGAAAGAATGGGAAACGCATGTGCTCTAGGGTTAAATCAAATAGATGACATGGAGGGAGGGAGGCTAATCAGCATCAGTAAAGCACTGATGTGCATTCTTAGCTTTCAATACCTACTTAAACCCACTCAGCAAATCACTTTGTAAGCAGATACAGAGTTCTGAAGATGTGCTCAAGTCAGTTGAAGTTGAAGCTTCATTATTTGGTGTTTTGATTATGTGCCTGGGCACTTTTCCATAGTTTGAGGCCTGGAATTGAAACATGCTGAAGGGTAATGTCAGCAGCAAGCATACTGTCCATGAAGTTATAAACCATGCAATACAGCAGAAAAACCCATAGCGCATATATATCAAAAGACATAACATTTGAAAGCAGTCCTTCCATTGCCATTGCCCTGGCTTCAGCTGATGAAACATCCAGCTTGCTAATATCATCAGGAATCAGGACACGTTACTGACATGAGAGATAAAAGTGGATGACTTACAATATGCTAATTTATGTGATTATAATATAAATTATTTTGTGCTATGCCCACTTTCCTTCTTTCTTGGGAATCTGAGGCTCACTTTAAGTCATTCTTGGGATCCATGGCAAATCCCTAAGGCTCCTTCACATTGAAATAATGCTGAGGAGGCAAAATCTGAAAAGAAAAATGAAAAACACAGTACAATAGGCCCTTGGTTGAGATTAATAATAAACCATTCTGACAGTCTTGTATCTTATGTATTATCCACAGTTGTTTTGCCTTTCACAACCAGGTGTATTTTGACTCCTCCTTCTTATTCAGCTTCTCTCTCACTTAGGCTTTGGATTCTTATAATCTTCCTTAGTGCTGAACAGCAAAAAATTTTCCTGCAAGCCTGGAGGATCTTCTCTGTTCCCTTTCATCCATCTGTATTATCTGCAGCAGAAGTAGCAGTGATTCTAATTATGGAATTTCTGTAGTCATTAACATTTTATAAATGATCTGTTTCTGCTTTGAGATGGTCCTATTCCAGCAGCAGATAGTCTTGCATTCCCCTCTATTACTGGCAAATTGTTAAGTATTTGGCATTCTGCACCCGGTAGAGTTGCAAAGAACCTCCCTTCCTCCATTTGGTACATTCATCAGTACCACTTTTCTGTTAATCTCTTTTTAAAATGTAGTTTGTTCGTGTTTGTGTGCAGTATACAAGCAGGCAGGAAAATATCAGAATGTTAGTACCTAAGTGACAGGAGAAGTAGTAATGATTTCTATTTGCTCTTCAGTGCCTTTCACCCCAAAGTTTTCTAAATATTAAAAAAAAACAAACAAACAACCCCAAACCCCTCAGCACTGATCAGGCAGTCATTGGCAGTCATTTTGGGTAGCAATTTCATCATACCAGATGCATTGTACTTATTTTGGGTTGGAAATAAAAAAGAAAGCACAATTTCTCCAGTTGAAACACAGAAAAACGCGGGAGATTAAAGTACTTTAATAAACCTCATGCTGAATGGGGGTACAACGAATGAAAGACAGATAGGAAAGGCAGAACGTAATGACCCTGGTTGTTGCCAGTATATAGTGACATCACACTAACATTTACAACGAGATCTTCCATGACTTTGACTTCCCCTGAAGCAGAGAAAACAATTTTGAAACTACAAACTATCTGGAAGTGAGACCAGGCTGGCTGAACTTGTTATGCAGCTCTGCACACTGAAATACAGTCATTTTGCTGGTAATGCCATAGGACGTGGTGTCTCTTCAGTTAAAGACCCTTTTTCTGTCCAAAACAAACAAACAAAACGCCCCAATTAATAGTAGGAGGGGTAAAAATCGCTGTGAAATAAGATATAGAGGGTTTTTTCACTTTGCGTGCAGTGACCCTGGAAGGGAATGTTAGGTGGAAATGCAATATCCACACCACAGGTAAAGGCTTTTTCAATGAATGCAAGCTGCTGAACACTGTTCTAGTGGTATTCAATGATTAGAGCATGTGATGAAAGATGACACCACTGTTTAAGGGTGAATTGTTTAAGATTCTCCCTGATTAGCAATAAAATATGACAAAGTTATGTGTGATAAGATATAGGGGAGATAAGGATGTAGTGAGATAAAAACATATAGCTCGGCTCAATGCTAACGTACTTACAATGATCAGATAGATAGAATCTAGGTGTTGTCTTCATTGAGAAATATCTGTTGGAGCAGTTGTTTGATCCTCTACAAGATAAAGAAGGCTGCTTTTTAAGCAAAAGGACTTAAACCAGTCTTGCAATAGCAGGACAGTTAGCAATAAGCCATTAAGTGGCAGTTAAATTGGGTGAAGCTTAATGTGGGTGGTATAGATTGACTGAAGTGCAAACAGCTTATTTTCTTATATTTATGTATATTATACACTGCTAGAGGAGGGAGTGCAGGGTCAGAACTCTTTAAAATATATTTCATTAACTTAGATGAAGCAGTGAGTATTATTATTAATCCTGTTCAACATACACTGAAACACAGAGATGAAGGGCCACATTTCATCTAAATGTGTTCCTCTAAAAGTTAGAGTTGTAGTTTGCGGGACTTCTCTGTAGTGCTTCTGCAGTTAATGGAAAGAGATTGGCCTAAGGGATCCACATCTGGATCCTGTCCAGACAGCAAAAACATTCTTATTTTTTAAAGCAATTTTCAAGTAAATCTTTACACTCCTAAAATAACGAAATGCATGCAGGCTGTCTGTGAATATCTGTTTGGATGCTGTTTCGGACTGAGCTCTGTTGCGTTTATCTCAGCAAAGCCAACTTGCACTCCCAACATTTGCCTTGTTAGTATTTCATGTCCTCCCTTTCTGTAGCCTTAATTGCACTAATAAGTTCCGTATGCTTCTGCCTGTCTTATGCCTTTGGATTGTTATCTTCAGCTGATGCCCTGTTTGCTTTGTCAGACACAAAAGTATCATTCAAAAAAATGTCTCCCACAGATACGCCTTCTATGACCTTATTTTACACAGTGATTATATGAGTAGCTCTTAAATGTCAGGATGACAAAAACTATTCTGAGTTCCTGGTTAACAAAACCAAGCGTCCTTCCTCCTGTTTGACTGGCAAGAACTTAATCTCAAGCTTAGTCATGCAGTGGTCTTAGCTCCTTGTAGATTTAAAGCTGTGTTTTGATTCTTTCATCCATCTCATGCAAGCCTTCCAGGCATGATACTGCTTCTCTACTCGCAACCTTCCTTGTTCATCCGAAAAATCTGGAAAAGAGCACAAGATAAGCTTTTTGATGGGAAAAAGAAACCAAGAAAAAGCTTGTCAATTCCAATATACAGTCTTGTGCCCTGGGGAGTATATATGTTTTTTCAATTAGGGTTTCTAAAGTTCCTTTAAATGCACTAGCTATGCCCTATACGGTGATTAAAGGCTTCAGCGAATAGGGCCTGAGAGGCCTTACAACCTTCCAGTCTCCTATAAATGTATTTGCTTACTGATTTGCCCTTCTTTTCTTTATGTGTTTTTTGTTGTTGTTGTTTTAATCCTCTCTAGAAAGTCAATCCTGGAGAAATGCCATTAGTGGGGGAAAGACTGAGCAAACACCAAGTCTTACATTTATTTCTGATAAAGTGCTGGCTTATTCCTAGAGATGTCTGAAAGAGCCAGAGAGCCTGGACTCAGTCTAAAGCTTTATTTCTTAGGTCTCCATGAGCAATACTCTGTTTTACATTTTGCACTGGAAATGCTAATATCCAAGCCAGGTTTAAGTTGACGCTGAAGAGTTATTTCTTTTCAGTGAGTTACTACATGAAACAGCTATGAGTTATTTGTAAGGTGTTTTATACACAGTTAATCAGAAAAAAATTGCTTGGAGTTTGTGCTATTTATTTGCATTAGGTGGTATGGGACCTAGATTTATGTTTTGAAGCTTTGAGGAACTGTGTGTTGCATTGCTGAAGGCTTTAGACTGTTCTGTGAAAGAAAAGAAGTTAAAGAAATATATGCTGCTGCCTGAATTATTACACATACCTGAATAACAAGGCCCCAGCCGCATTTGCCTCTTGCCTGTAACTGCAATAAAAGGTACTTGTAATTTTAATTACTTAGAGCAAAATTCAAGTGATTTGTTAATACCAACAGAACCCTAGGACAGAATTATAGTAATGTTTTATATACACTTGGGGGAACGCTGGTGGAAATAATATGCAGGATATAAATCTGCTTTCAGGCTGCTTCACAGTTTAGTGGA
The DNA here is from genome assembly GCF_965183815.1 of Platalea leucorodia. Taxonomy (NCBI): domain Eukaryota; kingdom Metazoa; phylum Chordata; class Aves; order Pelecaniformes; family Threskiornithidae; genus Platalea; species Platalea leucorodia. Next base: position 45,345,132 of record NC_138825.1, on the reverse strand, counting down.
AATTTAATCTGAGATCCAGACCTGCATCTGCTGGGAGTGGGAGAGGGAAGAGGAGCACAAACGGCCACGCCAGGGGGAAGTTTCATTGTTCCAGATCTCGGGAGAATGATTCTGCCATCAGTGCAGAGGCTGGAGCCTGCCTAATGGAGGTTCAGTACAGTCGAGAGGGAGAGGGATAGGCCATCTCCTGCTCTCAGGCCCCTTATCCTACCATCACCCAGGCATCTGTCCAGTTCCTAGCAAAGATCGGAGCATGCCTCATCCTACTGTAAGTGACACCAGAAGCTGATGTTCCCCCGGGGTTGTGCTAAGACCATAGGGTACCAGCCAGGGCAGCCTCAGATGAAGTGCCAGTCTTCTCCCCACTACTCTTACTTCATATACATGTGCCATCCAGTGAACACTCTTGTGGCTGTATCTGACAGATTTGCTTCGTGTGATGGGAGGGATACAAATCAGCTGGATTCTCCAAAGAATTTGCCCTGGTGGCCGTGGTGAAAGGATCAAACTGCAGCTAAAGAACAAGGTGGAAGTCTCTGCACAAGAATACATGTTAACTCCAAAAAACACACTATAGAACAAGGAGCCTCCTTGTAATAGAAATCTGTGCTTTTAGTAGCCTGTTTTTTATTCCAGCTGAAAGGAACAGGATCCTGAATTCCCACACTCTATCCGAAGCATACATGCACTTCTCTTACAATAGGCAGGTGCTTCAGTTTTTCTGAATTACCCCAATATTCTTATTTCTGATTCCAAGTGTGTTTTGTATTTGTGTTATGATGCTTGCCTGAACTGTTGTCCGTCTGTCTTTGGCTTATCCTGTCTGGTGGTCCTCTCTTTCCTTCTCTATCTTGGATATTTCTGCCTAATGTTTTGCCCTCTCTTAGCTTTCCTGTGGATTCGTAGCTTATCATGACCCTCCCTCCTTCTACTCTGTAAGCTAATATTTTTAATTTGTCTACTTTTTAAATTTAGTTTCCTTTTTAGCTGTTTTATTATTACTGTTTTATCAGCAATGACTGTTCCAGCATTGAGTGCATTGAGTGCAATGGCAAAGTTCCCATTAGTTCAAAAGAAAATCAACTGAGTCATGGGAATGTAAAACCATGTGCGTAATCCTATTACAGATATCCCTGGTACTGTTAATTAATGATCCAGATTCATTCCCCAAAAGCATTAACCAAATCCAGTCTAGAAGTTGAGGGATTAATGATAAGTAGCAGAAGGTCTTTATAAAGATCTGTCTTGTTATTTTGTAAAATACAGGGCTTATAGCATAGAATGACACATCTTCAATGCTCACGACCATTGTCACATAAGCATGAAACTTGAAGTTTCTACTCCAGCATTTTAAAAAATTGTCATGCCTATTTTAACAAAATCTGTTTAGCAATTACTGACTAGCAAGAGACAGCAAGAACCCATTGTACCTGCTTTCTTCTCATACTGCAAGAGAAAAACAGAAAAGGTCCACCAATGGACATTCACGTCCCAGGGAAGATTGTAGAAATCTCTGCTTTTTGCAACAATATGTAAATTGCAAACTCCTGAAAGTTGGCAGGAATCAAGCTGAAATAGGATAAAAGTTGTGTATCATACAGAATCTCCACAAACAGTGCACATACCTTGTGCCCAGGTGGGTGGGGGGAAAAGAAGATACCTGTAGTAAATTTGTGTGCCATAGTATAGTCCCAGCTAAAAATAGAGAGAAGCACAAGAGTGACTAAAAGAAACCATCCCTTTCTCGCTGGTCCTTTCCTGACCTCCTTCACAGACCCTCAGGCTGTGGTTCCCCTATATCTGCTGAAATCAAAGGCAATGTATTAGACCATCTCCTCAATATCTGGTCAGTATGTATGAAACTTTTTAGAGCTAAGCTGATATTCACTAAATTTCCAATCTGAAGAATTAAAAACCCCAGAAGGTTTTTGCTTATTTTAGACTAAATAAATTCATCAAATAGAGAACATAACATTACAGTCCTGCCGTGTTTATTCAAAGTATTTCTGTTGGAAAAAAACTTCCAGTTTTCCTCAGTCTCATGACTGTTTTTTGAGGGCATAATGTTATCGTCTAAGTAGAAGACTGAATTCGGTACAAGATATTTGGTGTAGATTATACTCTTTGCTGCCTCTGCATTCGTCTGACATGGCTGTACTGGAATCTGTGGAATTATTCTGATTTTACATTGTTATGAATCTCCTGACTGTATCCATGGTCCTTCATATAAAGTACGTCCTTTCCAAAGAGACAGAGCAGCCCTCCTAACTTCCCAGCCACAACCTCAAGCCTGTTTCCCATCTTTAACCCCACTCCCTAATCAAAACTCCCATGGCCTTGAAGCAGCCCAAAGGACTTAAACTTTCTCCGTGGTGTTTCCCATGAATATGAGGCAATATACCTTTGCTGTAGGTATTCATCTGACATTGTATTGTTCAGCAATGTACTTGGGAGGTTAAAATCATTCACTCTATAAAGATAAATAAGATTATGAATCAATTTATGAACACCTTGAATATTAAGAGAGGTACTTCTTGGTCTACAAAATGCTGTTTCACTGTCATTTCAAAAACTCAGATTTAGCGCATGACCCAAAGACGTTAATTATTCTTGCACTGTGTCAAACGGCAGTAACAATACATTCATCCTCTGCACTAGTAATAAATTCATCCTTTCTATTAAGAAAGGATGATAAATTATAAATAGTAAGCCTGTTAGATACACTCCAAGTGTTTAGTAACAATAATGCTTGGCCGTTCCCAGGGCTTTTCAGCATAGGATCTCAAAAAGCACCTTAAGGAAGTAGCTAAGTTATGTCCCAGGGTACTCATGAGTAACTTGTGGCAGAAACTTAACTCACGCCCTGTGTCACGACAATGGCAGAGCCTGAAATGGAGTGGGAGGATCGCACTGCCACTGCTCGTAGCACACACCAGGAGGTACTTTTAGATTTTATAATAGGCATTCCCACCCCAGCGTTCTCTCCCTTTTCCTTTTCCCAGTATCTGAAGGCAGATATTCTTCTAGGAAGCATGCTTATATTGCTACCTCATATTGTAATAAAATAGCTGGGGCCCAACTGTATTAATGTCTCCCTTAATAGCAGTTGAAAGAAGCAAGAGAAGCAGCCTGCAAAAAAGAGAGAAGTAGCCAGTGGGCTTGAGAAGAAGCAATTAGCCTCTCCAAGAGTGGGAGACTGGAGTGATTAGAATTACAGGGTAGGGAGGGTATAATTACAAGGCACTTGGTGCTAAAAGGTTCATCCTATATAATGCCTTTTAAATAAAATCTATGCTTGAAGGAGGAACTCAGTGTGCCAAACTGAATGGTCTCTCTGAGGGCAATCAGCACAGCTACTTACTTTAAGCATTTCAGTGAGAGGTCCCAGGAAAATTAACCTGTTGCTTCCAGGGATCTGACTTGCTGCTTCCCAAGAATTAACCCAGAAGCCGGCTCTGCTGGACCTCCCTTGGAGCGCCTGTAAGGAAGCAGGGCAGACTTGGAAAATTTGGGGACAGGCTGTGCCTAGGGCGTTATTTTTCATCCTCATCTTGAATTCTTCTGGACATAGTGCTGATAGTGTGCACAGGCAGAATCTTAAAATCACAGAGCAAAGGGTAGGAGAGCTTGAGAGGCACATGGTTTCTGGACAGCTACAGTGAATTTACTTTGAAGCTGTAAATTGTGAAGTGTAAGACACCTCCAGAAATCCCAGTACTAGCTATTAAGGGTTGTGATGGACATGAACAACAAAAAAAAGAACCCACAGTTGAAAGTTTTTGTCTGTTTGTCTGTGTAACTTTATAAGTGGATGTGGCATTCAGTTCATATTGCAAGCTTTTCAGTATTAGCACTGGGAGAAATTTGACAAAGGAAAGACATGAAGGAGGAAAGGAAAAGATAACACAAAGAAAAAAAGAACAAAAGAAACACTGACATAAAAAGTAAGAAGAAAGACAAAGTGCAGGCTATACAGAGAACAGGAAAAATGTAATTATTTGAAGTGTTTAAAATCACTCTTCCTGGTAAAAGGGCAACACAGGAATCAATCTGGACCTGCTAGCTCTTACGCATCTTTGGATTTTAGATAGGCAGCAATTTTCTTCCTGGCAAATATCTGGCAAGTTATTTATGTAGGCTGAAACCCTCTCCAGTCCACAGGCCACTGGCAGTGCTTTCATCCTACCTAATCTTTGGTTCAAGCAGCTGGCAGTAAAACTTAAATCCAACAGACATCATGATTTTCATTCCAGAGCACTGTCCATGAAAAGGGTGACTTGAAATACAGAATATATTTGCTCAGAAGTGTCTTTACTGTTATTTTCTGAAAGATCTTTGGATATCTGGTTTTCATCTCATTTTTTGCTCTTTTCCTGCCTGATACTACTTGGGAGGGCAGTGCAGAGTTCCGTAAATATTCAGGTGAGAAGGAGAAAAAAAATGTGCTTCTGTCTTCAGTTCTTATGGTCTCTGCTTGTGTGTCTGAGGCCAGAAGCGTATGCTTATTTGCTCAGTCACTTCTGAAAGAACCTTTTCTTTGAGGACAAAAGCTTGCCTCACAGACTGAACTTATTTCTTTTCTTTCTGAGCTAGAGTCCAAACAATAGATTTTTTAATCCTGTTTTTAGGTTTTAGATTTTTTAATTCTGTTTTCATATGTTCCAACTTCAGGGTTTTTTCACCTATTTTTTTTACAATGCTAGAAGTGTGAGCTACTGCCAAACATGGTTTCCTGGCCTTTGCATCTTTACTAGAGGAGTCAGGTCCTCCTAAGCTGGGATGTTACAGCAGTAGAGGCTTAACACAGCTTACACACTGTTTCTGATGGCAGCAAACATGCACAACTACATTTAAATTCACTTCGCATCCAGTGCTTTACAAACACAACTGGCCAGGAGTGGGCTGGTGGTGAAGAATGTAGGGGTGATGCCCAGTTATTTTTAATACTGTACGTATCCTAGATAATGAGAGGGTTAAGAAATAGTAGTTACTGAATTGTTGCTATTGATGGCATAATGATGTATTTTATATGATTTGGGGTCATTAAGGTCTCATAGCTAGACAGCGTCCCGTATACAAATATATAAGGAAAAGCAATTGCCTGATAAACCGAGGAGGGTCATTAGAAAAACCACCAGGCTGTTAGGATATGAGAACACTACTTTCTCGTCTCCAGCCACAACTGCACAGGGAACTGCTAGGTTTGGGAATCGGCATTTGAAATGGCTAAAACGTGACAAGAGACAGAAGGAGGGTTGGTGGAGTTGTCAGGAGCAGCTAGCGAAGAGCAGCTTCTACCAGGCAAAACTGTTGAGCCTGCTGGAGTTCCTAGGGAGTGACAAACTGCAGGATGACAAGTGGGCATCTTAAGCGTTTTACTGGTTTTTCGGTTTCTCCTGTGTTCCCACCACCAATATCAAGAAATGCTATGTATTTAGGTAGCCTGATCACTGTATTTCATGATAGGTCACAGCTCCTAAAGGCAAACCTTGCAGGTGGCTTCACTGAACAATCAATCACAGTCGCCACATGATGGGTTGTTCCTGAGCCACCTCGTCCGAAAGCGGACAGTTCCCTTAAACTGCACCTGAAGAGAGGCAAAGGTGTAGAGCCAGTCCACTGAAGGAGCTACGCGGGCATCATGTAATTGTGACAACAGCCATGTGAATTTTACTCTATTCATGGGCCGTTCACCTTTAAACATCTGTTCTCAATCTACTGTTGGTTGTAGGAGACTCAGTGGCCTTCAGAAAATGAATAGTCTTGGTCATATTTCTCCTGCATGTCCATTTTTGAGGAAGTATTGTCCTGGGCTAACACCTGTGCTCGTTTCCTCTGTGTTGCCAAAGGCAATGAAGACTGAGACTGAGTGGCTTTGGGATGCCCTTGACCCCTGGCAGCGTCAGACAGGTTTGAAGCAGCTTGGCAAACATCTGATTCCCATGTAAATGTAAGGCTTTGTTCACAGAACTTCCCAATCCCATACGTGCCCATGGGCACTGAATTAACTTTTCTTTAAAATTCGAAGTAACGTAAAAATTGACAAAATGTTTTCCTTCCAAAACATGGCTGACATTAATGTTTCCTGTCAAAATCCTAAAGCACAAGTCTGAAAATTAAAGTTATATAGTCCAGTGTTGAAACTCTGAGACTTAAACTAGCTTTTTTTCTTACATTTTGTGGAATTCACCAGTATTATTTGAAATGCAGCTGTTCTTCATGCACAAAACCAGGAGAGCTTCTCAGAAAATATTGGAAATGGTTAATATTTTATGAGATATGGAAATAAAATTCATCAGTGCTGTCTCCTCCAGTAATGCTTACAACAGTTATAAACAGAAGGTGTAAAAAAACGTGAGGAAGATACTCTCACCAGGACTTTGCATCCATGTCTAGGAACTGTGGGATATGTGGTCATATATACAATCCACAGCCTTTATGGACACCTCAGATTCGACTGTTATCTGTAGCACTGTATATCTGATCAAACTTGAAGAGAAGGCATTCAGGTATAGCAGTAATTCTATAGCAGTCTCTGTTCAGTGCAGTCTGGCAAACACCTCTAGCCAGACAGGTTTTAATCCTTCCTCTTCCCTTCACTGCCTCGTTCTGTGAATGCAAGACATGATACTGAAAGTAACTGAACTGTTTTCGAATAGGGAAGATTGAAAAGATGACGTCCTTACAGCTAGGCTAATATTGCCGAGAAAGACTGTATGAAAATTTGACAAAAATGTGAATTTGTTCTGAGTGGAGGTTGTGAATGTAGGAGGCACGCAAACGGAATAGTGGTGGATGATGACCAGGCAGCGCATCTAAATGCAGATTTCAGAATGATTGCAGGACAGCAAACATCACTTCCGAAGTAGCTATTATTTCTGTTGGAAATGTGCTTTTGACATCTATGTTTTTTTAGTTGGGAAATAAAAACAGATTAGAAAGTTATTAGACAGTAGCCAAACAAAACTAACACAGCATTCAAGTAGAATAAGCTCCTCGCAAACAGACTAATAATTATTTGTGGAGAATATTCACCAAATAACGTCAAATTAACTAGAGGAAAGGATGATCTGTTCCTGACAGATTGTGGGCAGTGTACGTTTCATGCACGTACTTGACTCCTGGCAGATGAGTTCATTCTGGCATGAGATGGAGCCTATTAGGAAATTGGCTACACAAGTAAAAGTCCACACTCCATTTCCTTTAGGGTTGCTAAGCACAACAATTATTGCCCTCAGTGGTAAGGCAAGCACTTAAATTAAAAAATGTCCTATTAATGAGTACACTAAACATGAAAATGTCTGAACTGGAAAAATACCAACAGTGCACGTTACCAACTGGGCGTGTATTTCATGTTGGTTAACCAAATTAACTAATAGGATAAAAGCCAAAGGTTGTAGCACACATAACTATGAGAATTTAGTTTTGTCCTGAATCTACCTTTCTATGTCAACAAGAAATCTTTCAGAAAAGTGGTGATGATACGTGATCTTAAAAGCAGTATGATGCTGGGTGTTAGCACACTCATATATAAGTTTATGTGTAAAAAACCCAACCCAACGACTATAATTTCTTAATCTAAAATGAAGAAGGGTAACCAACTGTGACAAAACCAATTCCACCAAACTACAAAGTCTTCAAACTGGGCAAATTCTATCTATCTCATCCTGGATTTTTAATCCGACCTCGCCTTTTTCACATGAAGCATCCTTGCTCTTGATCAGAAATGAAAGTCTGCTTTCTCCAGTTTTCAAACTTTGAGAGTTTCCTCTCCACATTTGTAAGCTGTCTGCAGCCCAGACATCCGCCAGCTTCTCCTCTGTGGCCTCTTGAATACGGGAGTGGTGTCCTAAAGGAAAAAAGCCGTAAATTTGACATGAAATTTTACCCTGAGTGCATCAGTTTTGCATTGCTTATACTGTAAGGTGCTTACTGTAAATGAAATTAAATGTAATCCAGCAGCAAATGTGTTAAGGTTTAGGAGGGGAAGGCTGCAGCGTGATACAAGTTACAGAAAGTAACAAGCCTGCTGCCAAATGCAGCTCTCTCACTGTAGAGCCCTTGGAATACAGTCCTCAGGCACCCTAGTCTTCATTAAATAAACACAACTATTTGTTATTGTGATACGTGGCTGATATTTTTATGCACAGTGTAAGACAGGGGCCTAATGTGGATCTCTGGTGGAAGTGTGTGCGCCTGTAAGGGCAGCAAGAGAAATTAGAGACTGACGGAGTTAAAATGCTCTGGGATCAGGGCTGAGCAGAGCCATATCAGACTGCATCAAGCCCCAATTAGCTATATTTCACACACGCATTGGGCAGATTTCCAAAAGCCCACAAGTGGTGGGACGTCCAGTCCCCACTTTGAAACCAGTCTTAGTTGGATACTAATTGTCCTCGGTGCCTTTGAAAGCTCCTCTGGGGTGACTAAATTGAACACTGGAGTCTTGAGCGCTGCAGTCCTGCAAGGCATCATCAGAGGAGGAAGGAGGACAGGAGGTCTGAAGGCTTAGGTGCCTCCCAGCTCTCTGGCAGCACCAGCTGGCAGAGGTGCACCAGTCTCTGCTAAGCAGTGCCCTTGGACACCACCCTCACCTGGGCAAGCAGAGCTCCAGCCAGCCCCAGGAGATACTTACTGCCATGTAAGTCTTTGGCATTTGGAGTACTAGGCTTAAATAAAATGTTGCAAGCCTCAAACATGTTAACAGCTCTACAAATCCTTCAATATTAAATATATGCAGAGTCAAAATAACACGCCATCAAAAAAAAAAAAAATTATCATGTTTTCAGTGTGATTCTCTAGGTGAGCAGCACCACCCTCCAAGTGAAATAATGTACTTACTGTGTCTTTCCTTTAAAAAACAAGAGAGCATAAACCTTGCAGAAAGGAAAGTATAAGTGCCCAGCAACAAGGACTTTTTAATAAATATCCTTATAATTCTTATGAATGTCCCATTGATTACAAGATATAGCCAGTAGAGAAGTCTGATTGTCCAGCCTTGCACAGCCATTTACCTCTAGGAAAAGCAGGTTAAATTTGGATGTAAAATGCTGACTTAGTAGTTTCCTGCTTCCATAGCAGAGGCTCAGATGATCCTGGAAACTAAGCTCGGAGCAGAAGCCAGCCAGGGTTATCCAGGTTCTGGTCCTCACTGATGTTACTTGGGCATCTGAATCTGAGGGAGTTGCTTACCTTCTGTGGCTGTATTTTACCCACCGGTGAGCCTGAACTTTCTTCACAGGGGCAGTGTAAAATGAATTAATATTTTATAACATGCTTTGAAATCCTCAGATAAAAGGCACTGCAACACTGCAAAATATTTCATGGACAGGACCATCCGAGGTGCGATCTGCCTCTTTTTATGTAACTTCTTTCAAAGATCAGAAACTAATTGGACTCCGAGATGAAACAGTGCAGTGAAACAAGATGGACCCACAGTTCCCAACATGGCTATGATCTGTAACATCACAGGAAGCTGAATGGCTCAGATAATTCTACTAAGAAGGCCTGGAAATAACCATGAAAGCCTTTTTTTTTTTTTTTTTTTCATTTGACCAAGCCAAGCTTTTGTGGTCTTAGCACTGAGCACATGAATATACTCTCCAGAAGGATCACTTTGAAAGGAGCCTAATGATTGTTTTTATAAAGCTCATCCCAAAGGCTGACACGGAAGAGGCACAGAAAATGCAAACCGCCCCTGAGCTTCATCGGGCTGCAGATCACGAGATGAGACCTGTGCAAACTAACAGTCCAGATCTGACCCACCAAGAAAGCTCACCTCTTAAGTATATAAGAGCTGTCCAGACGGCGCAAGTAAGGTGGTGGTTTCCCACGGTTTGCTAAACAGTCTGTCGGGGCTGCTTTTCAATAGCTAGTATTTATATAGTTAACAAATACTTCGGAATGTTTGTGGAGTATTGATGGCTGCCTGGTCTTGTTTGCAAAGTACACTCATTTTAATTTGACCAAATCGTAAGAAACGTTGAGTATTTGCGTCTTTGCTGACGCATCTCGTATCTGAACCTGATGAATGTGCCAAGTATTTTCATATGCACAGAAGAAATCACTAGGAGTAAAGGGTGCTGAGTTCACCGTGCTCAGCACCTTGTGAAACATGATTCTTTGCTTATAGCCATATAATCTTTTTTGCATGTTTCACGTTCGTTCATTAGAATCTGTTCTCTCCTGGATCCACTGGTGTTAAGTCTTGTTAATTAATACCAGTTAGACTTTTGCGTATCGACAGAAGGGTACATCTACCACACATTGTTGGTGTGTCATGACTGGGGGGTCTTAAAATTATTTGGGGGGAAAAAAACCCACCATAAAAAGTTGCTACGTACGAGCAGCATCCAGTTGTGAAATACCACATTTTGTCGAACTTGTGTGTAGGTATGGAGGTATTTTGTTTCATGCCTCAAAAAGAAGTTGATAAGCTGTGTTAAGAAAGCTGTAGAGTATGCTACTGGAAGTATTGGAATATTATTGATAAATCAATGGTGTATCCTGATCTTGAATGCTGTGTCTAATCTTGGTCTCCCTCTTAGAAGGGACACAGCGGGAGCAGAAGGACTGTGGAAAGGATGGTCCAAGTTACTAAAGGCACGGGTGAAAATCGACCCAGAAGGAGAATAGAGGGGGGATGTAATACGGGCAAATACAAAAAATGGTTTGGAGAGTGTGAATTATCCTTTCCCGTTAGACAGTAAGGGGGGAGCGAAGCAGACCATGAGGAGCCAGGAGCCCTTTTCGTGCGGTGCGGCACCGCAGCGCCAGCAGGAGCCGCCGGGGCCGGGAGCCGGGCCCGCTCCGGGAAGCCCCGGCCCCGCAGCGGGGAGCGGGAGCGCCGTCCGCAGCCGCATTACGCTCCGGGCTCCCTGCCTGCCCCGCCGGCGCCGTGCCCGGGAAGGCTCCCGCCGCCCCGGAGCGGTCACGCCGCGGGCCGGCCGCCGCCCGGGGGGGGGGGCTCCGTAGCGCCCCTCGCCGCCGCGTCCGGGCGCCACCCCCGCCTCGACCCGGGGGGCGGCCCCGGGAGCCCTGGGGGCGGGCGGGGGGGGCCGTGCCGGTGACGTCGGGTTTGCAGCAGCCCCGAGCGGCAGCGGGCGGGCGGGCGAGCCCCAGCCCCCGCCGCCGCCGCCGCCGCCCGGTGCTGCGGCAGAGGGCGGCGGGCCGGGAGCCGTACCGGGGGAGCGCCGCCGAGGAGGGCTCCGGCGGCGCCAGGATGTAGGCGCGGGGCGGCGGGGAGCTGCCGCCGGCGACGGGCTCGCCATGAAGAAGCATTCGGCCAGGGTGGCCCCCCTCAGCGCCTGCAACAGCCCCGTCCTCACCCTCACCAAAGTGGAAGGTAAACGACGACGCTGGGACCTAGTATCCCCGGGAGACCGGTGCCGCCACGGGGGATGCTCCGGGGCCACCGGGTAGCGCGACGGGGGATGCTCCGGGGAGACCGGGTACCGTGACAGGGGATGCTCCGGGGCGACCGGGGGCGATGCCCGGCGGCGGGGGGGGCTGCGCGACCCGTGGGCGGGCGGCGGGGACCCCCGCCGCCCGCCCACGGGTCGCGCAGCCCCCGCCGCCGGGCATCGCCGGCGCCTACCCCCGCCCTGTTCTGCTCCGGCTCTTTCCTCCCCCGCGCTCCAGAGGCAGAGCTCTTATCCTGGAGCTCTCCTCGGGGCCCGGGAGCGATCTCCGAGCCCCCGGGCAAGTACTTGCCAGGCGAGACCCCCCGTCAGGAGGGAGGGAGGGTGCTGGACAGATTTGACCTCCGATGGGAGGGACACAGTCCTGCGTCCCAGCCATCTGTCCTCACCTCTGGTTGCCAATCCAGCTTCATGGTAGCAGTGGGGTTGGGGCTCTGTGGCCAGGAGGGACATTAGGAGCCCAACAGCAGCAGGGGGTTGGCAGACCTTCAGCGACCACGGGGACCTTTGGAGACTTTTGGGGACCTTGAAAAGGGCAGCGATGTGCTCAGGAGGGTCTCCCAGAGAGCTCTGATGCTCTTGGCGTAGCCAGTGGGAAGGTCTGGGGCAAGGAGATGCAACCTCGGGTAGAAACCTGTAGGCTGTGTCCTAGAGAGGCAGAGCAGGTGAGATGGAGGGGGTGATGTGGAGGCAGGAGGAATGGGAAGAGGGTGCAGGTCAGGAAGAGGAGCCCATCTGAGGGGTGGATACAGAGCTCAGTTCCTGAAGGAAGGGGCAGAGAGGAAGCCACTGGTTTGGGGGATGCGATAGTTGGTTGAAAGAATGGGGTTGGTGAGAGGAAAAAGGTTGGCTGAGAGGAATGGAGGGAGGAGAGGCAGAAAGGGATGAGCAAGATGAGGCAAAGAGGAAGAACGACTCAAAAAAGAGAATGATTGAACAGTAAGAGGTAAAACATGAATGTGAGACTCTGTAGGAAGCTCGTGAAGAAGAAAAAAAGTAATATTGAAAACCTGAGGAACAAAGAAAGGAAAAGAAAAAACGGTAGCAAGGGCTCTGTGGAAGAGAAAGTGAGAAAATGCAGAAATGCCCAAGAGGGGGAAAGAAACTAAAATCAGCAAGTAAAAGTGGAAAATCAGGAGTACCTGAAGGTTGTTATTTCAGTTCATGGAGAATACAGCTGTTGCATTCCCCCAACATAAAAACCACCTGCTGTAGAGATAGGAAAAGAGATCTCAGTTTTCTGACCAAAAGAAGACCAGGCCTGATCTTCATTACATTATAATTAGAATTTTAAAAAGCCCTTGGAGTTAGCCCCATGCACAGTAGCGTTTCTCTCAAGGTTTGCATTGGAGGCTTCTCTGGGCAGGGAGCACGTCTCCCTTTCATTTGGTGCACTGCACATGCTTTATGAATCATAAATAATAATAACCCACCAGGTTCCAGCTTTGAAATGTGGGTCATCTCATTCCTCTTCTGCTAGTTCAAATACAGTTTATTACCTACCTTATATAGAAACAGAAGCAGCGCAATCTTTTCTTGTGCTATAAAATCGAATCCTTTCCAGCATTTCCATGTCCGTTCTGCATACCAGCTCTCAGATACCCTATCGCCACCCACCAGGGACTTTGTTGACCTAGTTGGACTTTTCCTTCTTTACTTCAGATTCTTTTTTCCTTTACCATCAATGGCAAAATCTAAATTGCCTTGATGGTGTATGATAGGGCCCAGAGGTTGTACAGAGGCAGGTAAGAGCTTCCTTTGCTGTTTGCTTTCTTTTAATGAAACAGGCTGGCTTTGTTGGAGAGCTTTGCTTTCCAAATCAATTGACAACGTTTCCTTTCAGACTAATATTGATGAATTTTGCCAGCTGGTGTTTAAAGCCATATGAAAAAGCCAAGTTATAGGCAAAAATAATGCGAGGTGGTGGGTGTACTGTGGACTGCTTGCTTCCCTCGGTCTGGCTGCTGAACCTTTGGCAAAGATTTGCTTTCCTAAAGTTCTCTGCTAGTCCAGGTCCCTTGCAAAGGCGTAGCCAATGCTGCAAGAGCAAGACAGCAAAAACTTTCCTCTGCTTCGTAGTTATAATTATTTTCTCCCCTATCAACCACCATCAAAGCATTTAAAGGATCTTTGGCAGAACCACTAGGAATATGTTTTGCTCTAGGATAGTTAGCCAAGAGGAGCCTTTCATTGATATGCATTGCTGTAAAGCCTTCTAGCATTCCCTCTATTTTCCTGTTGGTGCAGTAGCTTCTTTGCTTTAAAAGGGAGATAAGGACTTTGTGCGCCTTCAGAAGTGTGACTGCCATTTCAAATTATTTCAGAGATTGAATCATCAGTATGCACTGAGCCTGCTGTACCAGCACTTTTCAAGACAACTATATCTACATTGCATCACTCAGGCAGGCAGTAACCATACCATGGGTTTTCTGTGCCTGGTACCATTGCACACACTTCACATTTTGAGAAATGTAGGCTCGGTGCCTGCTTTGTGTTTGTCCATCTCTCTGTTGTTTTTCTCACCAGTTTCCATCCATGCCGCAGTGGCTGTTCCTCTCAGACCAGCCAGTTGGCTGGTTTCACCCTATTTGTACCTGAAAGCACAGTGTGCTTTGAGGACGGACTTCCCTTCCGTGGGAAGGGAAATATTTCCATCCCCGCTGTGCATCTTGGGATCTTCCAGAGATAGGTGACATCAACTGTCACGAGGAGCTGCAGGACAATCACCTGGCCAGAGAAGACTCATCCTCCACTTAATTAGCCCCTACTTAGAGCTGCTTATTCCCAGGCTTCCAGCACCAAAGAAATGGTATTGCAACCTCCCCATATAGCATGTTTCCTCTGCACTGTTCTGTCGGAAAGAGCGACTGGTGATATTCAAAGTTGCTTATAATGCAAGTGATACCTCTCCGCTTTCATTGATTACACGTAAATGTCTAAACTGAGTTGCTGTGGAACCAGATTCTGCCATGTGCTCAGCTGGAGTAACTGTCTGCATCACTCGAGTTGCAGGGAATGTGTACAAGTGCAAATGAGAAATGAATTTGGCCTTTAATATATTGCACGCCTGCAGGGAATTCATCACAAGCGTATCAGCACTGTAATCACTTTAATAATAAATCTTTCTCACTTCTTTAGCAAGCACAAACTGAAGATCCCAAGTGCAGCAAAAACTTTCATGAGTGGCAGTCTGCTGCCTTAAGATATGCGATTCTTATTATCCTCGTTTTGCAGATGGGGCAGCCAAGAAACTGCAGAATGAAGCAACTTGTCTAAAAACAAGCAGCACATCTTTTCACAGAGCAGGTGAGAAGAGACTTACGATAGATATTAATAGATCCACAAACTTCCCACACGTGTGTTCTGGCCACGGGATGGCACTGCCACGAATGGATGCGATAGAGGTGTGAGAGGACTTATTTTACTGAAGTCAATGACTTCAAGTTCCTACTAAAACTTCCTTTTTGGGAAATAAGCTGAAATGTTGCATAAATATATCTCTGCATAAATACTGTGTGACTATTAGCAGTGTTCTGCTGGTGGCATCTAAAGGTTTTGGTAGTCAGGCAGCACTTGTTTGTAATTTGACTGAGCACTACGACAGACCCTGTGAAAATTTCACCCAAGAGTTAGCATTTGTAGAAGCAAGAGTTGTGCCCACTAGTCTTTTTTATGTGGGAACTGTACATTATAGAAATATGCAGTGCTCGTGCGTTCTAGAAAACAGGAGCAGCTGGAGAGCAGGAGAGGCCGGTGGCACAGCGGCTCAGCCAGGGCCATGGGTTTGTGTGTGCTTCCCCACTGGCGTGGCCTTCGCGAGGAATGCGTGCTGGCTTCTGCGGGGAGTAATTTGCGAAATGTTCGCTTTTGATCAGCCTGTCTCTCTGCACAGAAGACAGTCTTAGATGTGAACATTCGTGATCAAGGCAGAAACCATCAAACCCACCTTGTTCTTGCTCCATAGTTGTAGCAGCTTTCGCTCGCTCCTGACTGGAGCTAGAATGGAGTGAAGGATCTAGGGGTGAAGGCAATGGTAACAAGTTTGTATGCAGCTGGCAGAATGAATGGGGGTGTAAATCTGCTGTGTGTCTGCTTCTCCATGGTACCTGCCAGCATGCGCTCTGTTATTGTAGGGTAAAGTCAACGTGCCTTACTCCCCTGAGGGAAAAGCGGTACACTCTTCCATGTTTACTGTGGATACTGACTGTTAAGTGCACATAGGCAGTAATTACACTCTGGCTTTGCCCCAGGGCAACTTTTGCCCAATTTTCCTATTCCTTGCAGTATTTTCAGTTAACACAACAGCATATTTGAGCAGATATCCAAGATCTTGTTCCAAAGGCGTGAGGAGTTTCTTGTTGCATAACACCTGGCTCCCTTCCCAAATGGCAGCGTGCTTTCGTAGGCTTTAAACAGCCTCAAAATGAGCCGCTCCTAGCTGTGCTAGGCTTACTCACTGGGGATTCCCACCAGCTCATCTTTGATCATGTCCCACTGCTTATTTCATATACCATCTCGCCTGTGCAAACTCATAAGCTATAGGTTTGGAGGTGACCCATTACTTCTGCACTGTATGTCCCCTCCCCAAATGATACAAAAATAAAATGAGACCGTTCTGATGTTACTAAACTAATGCCAGAGCAGGAGCTTTAATGCATCACAAAGCAGAAAGATAAGTTATTAAAGATTTATCCAAGCTTCCTTACTTCAGTGGCTGAAATGAGCTAATACGTACACACTATGGACAAACAATAATTCCATTTGCAGTGACAGGACTTAAGAATAACAGCAACCATTGGATCATCTTCTCAGACCTTCTGTGGATCACAGGCAATTACATTTCACCCACTTATCCCTAAATGAAGCAAGGTGCATTTTCTAGTCATCTTGAATCAATTTAGGCATTTGCTCTCAAAAAATAAGCAGATTATTAAGCCATCTATTTGATTATAGAGTTCTCCCATGAGAAGCTGGAACAAGAACTAGTAAAAAATAAATATTAAGTCACCAGAATGCATCACTCTTTGTCTCCTATTTTCATTCTGTAATTCCTGTAAAAGAATAGATCATCATAGACTATTTCAGTTGGAAGGGACCTCCAACGATCACCTAGTCCAACTGCCTGACCAATTTATGGCTGACCAAAAGTTAAAGCATGTTACGAAGGGCATTGTCCAAATGCCTCTTAAACACTGACAGGCTTGGGGCATCGACCACCTCTCCAGGAAGCCTGTGCCAGTGTTTGACCACCCTCTCCGTAAACAAATGCTTCCTCAGGTCCAGTCTCAACCACCCCTGGCACAGCTTTGAACCATTCCCACGCGTCCCATCACTGGGTACCAGGGAGAAGAGCTCAGCACCTCCCTCTCCACCTCCCCTCCTCAGGAAGCCGTAGAGAGCCATGAGGTGGCCCCTCAGCCGCCTCTTCTCCAAACTAGACGAGCCCAGAGTCCTCAGTGGCTCCTCACAGGCCATGCCTTCCAGCCCTTTCACCAGCTCTGTTGCCCTCCTTGGGACGCATTCCAGGACCTTCACATCCCTCTTAACTTGTGGGGCCCAGACCTGCACACAGGACTTACTCCAGGTGAGGCCGCACCAACACTGCATACAGCAGGACCATCACCTCTCCTGACCGGCTGGTTTTGCTGTGTTTGATGCACCCCAGGATGCGGTTTGCCCTCTTCACTGCCAGAAATTTTGCCCCTCTTCCCTAATGGCTGACAACTGTAGACAGTAGGATTTGTAGCATAGAAACAGTTCAATATATAAGCCGGAGTTCAGAAAAGACTAGTAATTCAACACAGAAGTCTATGATAGCTCAACATGTTGTTGAGCTGGGTGTTCCCCAGCAATTTCCCAGTGATAAGTCTTACATATAGCATTATTTATGTTGTAGCTTTCCTAGCACATTATACTCAGCACAGCACATTCACTTATATACAAAGCAGCTCCCTCCACTTGGCTGGAGTACCATCACCAACCTTTAGTCCACAGCCCAGTTAATCTTTTTGATTATAAACCGTGAAATGCGACTGCAGACCTGGATAGCATCCTGCGGAAGCAGGAATTTGGCCAGTAAAAGAGTAGATTAACTTGGTAATATTCACTGAGTTTTGCTGACAGCCACTGCAGCGTAAGATCAAAGGCAACAGGAAACAAGGCATTTTTAGCAGTGCAGAGATGGCTTGCTTTTAGGCAGAGCTGCCCACCAAATGTGTTGGCACCATGTATTGGAGAAGCCAGGTACCACCTCCGATGTTAACTGCCCAGTTCCAGGAACCTGGATCCACTCTACCTGGACATAATGCAGGGATACCTAGCCTGGAAATTTTGTGAGTCCTACTCAAGGCATGAATTTAACCATGGGATCTAGCACCCTTTGCTTATACAAAAGTTCTTCTTCTTGAAGTAATAGGTATACATTTTGCTCAGTATCACTATTTCTGGCCAAAAACCTTCTCAAATTAAAAAAAAAAGTGTGAGCCCTGTAAGCCTTGTAATTCGGTCATGGAGAATACAGAAGTGAGGAAGTATGATCTAGAAACGCCTGTTTTACGATCACCTCAAATTCCCTAGTGTGAGTCTCGGCAAGGATAGTACTGTATTTATGGCTGAAAAAGGCATGAGTCTGTCTTCCGTAGCTGATTGAATCAAGTGAGGAATAGCAGGCTGCAAAAGCCTTTCTCACTGAAAAGAGGAAGAGGCAAGTATCACAGAGAAAAGAGAAACTAGAATTTTTGCATGTAATGTGTTTTTGCTCGGAGTTATACTGAGTGCCTTGGTGCCAACATGGGTCTAGCCAAACCTAGCTTTGTTGTCAAAGTAGACCCAGCTTTTGCTGAGCTTGCTGGTGAGAGATGAGGAGGCATCCTCTTCTTTCTTCTGGTAGATCCTTGAGCAGCAAATCATGTGGGGACTTCTCTGGATATATGTATGTTACTCCCACCACTGTGAGGACGCTCAAGTCCATGTCAAGTCCACTCTGATAGCTGGTTATTGATTGACAGAGAACAGATGCTCCAACTATCTTGTTCTGAACTTAGGACCTGAAAAAGCATTGTGTTTGAGGTTCAATAGCAGGTTAACCCTTTAGCTTCTAAAAGGACAATCAATTGGAGTTAGAATTCAGTATGCAAGAAACCAATGGGCTATAGCAAAATTTTCTGTCTAAAACTGTGTTTACTTGAAAGCCAAGCAGCTCTGAATTTCGGAAGGCTCCACAAGGGAGAAAGAACATCGTCTTGTTTTTGATAAAATGCAGCCAGCATAGCCTCCACAGTTAGCATGAATGCACTTACCTCTTGATATAATACCTGTATATATGTACTGATATAAATGTGCTATTTATATTAGTATAAGTAGTTGAATTCCCTTGGAGATAAAACTGTTAGTCAGGAGAGACGCGTGGCACTCAAACGCCTGGCTAATTAATACAGTAGTTGCCTGCAGAGAATCCAGTTTGGTTTTTTCACCAGAACAGACAGTCATCTCTCAAACCTTTGTTCAGGGTGAAATTTGCACAGGCTCTGATTAAAATTTGCCCAGAATACAGTTTTGGTCATAGCTTATTTTTGTTCTAATGGAAGTGCTGCTTCCACAGAGATGCTGGTCTCCTCAAAGTCAATGGCAAAACTCCCAGTGACCTCACCAGGTAGCTCACTGTAAGCTTCAGTCCAGTTTTTACTCAAGAAAGGAATGCAGAATAATGAGGAAAAAAAAAATCTCTTTTTCCATACTATCAAGAATGTGTATCTCATAATCAGGTTTATTCTTTACGTGCTGTTATGGCTGTTACTTTTCAGTACCACAATGCTGATACTGTACTAAGCACCCAGTATCTTCCATTTTCACTCTGGACTCCAGTCATGCATTCTGCATAATAATAAAAAGGACAGTATTTAGGGGAACTCCCCACCCCACAATATGGAATATCATATTTTAATGAGGCCCATTTGAGTGCAGCACTTTTAATAGAATTTCTGAGCAGTTGCCTCTGAAGATAAATTAAATGGATTAAAGTCCAAATTGCTGCAGTATGGAGTTGATAATTTTTCAGCTCTCTCTGTATCAGTAACAGGAATTAGAGTATATATTTTGCAGCAAGCCTTGCTGGAGTATTTGACAGAGGAAGAAAGAAATACGTATGCTAAGGAGGAGAATTTATTATATCTTCAACAAATACATGCAGATTATTTAATTCTAACTCTTAGTAAACTTAGGTATAATGTTTAGCACAAGGTAAACCAGGAATTAATATATGATAAACATTAGTGATAGAAAATGCTATATCTGTGAGTAATACTCTAGGATTTGGGAGTACCTGTTACAAGAAACATGCCCATTTGGTACAAGTTAAGCTATAAGGATGATCTGGTGGCATCAGTGATATGGGACAGATTTCCACAGACAAGAGGGCAGGAGAATCATCTTGATTGCCTGTGAGGCAATAGGCCTATTTCCTACCCTATTGAAATTAAGGTGAGATGATCAGATAAGTTTGAATATCCTGCATAGATTATTGTAACACTTTATTTTGTATAATTAGTTAATTTATATTATGAATTCCAATAGCAAAAGAGGGTCTGAACTCAGGCTGCATTCGTCTTGCTTTGAATCTGTGTTCATGCAGTTTTCCCCATTTCCAGATACCTACATCCCTTATTCTGTAGCCTCAAGCAGATTCAGACCTTCTGACCTAATAGGTTAATACTCTGTTTTTGTTCTTTAAAATAACCTCTACTGTGGATTTTAAAACTATCTGCTGTATTGATTTATTCTTAATTTAGTCATGCCATTCCATGATCAAATTAAGTAAAATTATTTTTATCTGTTCCTGTAAAAGCAAGGTATTTAAAGAAAGTGTTTTAAACTATTACAGTTTCCCAAAAAGCGTCTAAAAATCTATATGTGCAATGCCATTTTGACCAAATATTCTCATTTAAAAACTGATTTAATAAAGGTTTGTGGGGTTTTGTCATTTTTCCATTACAATATATTAATTGGTATTCATTAAAAAATATAATACTGGTCTGTTAGACCTTCAGTACCGACCATGGTTGGAAAGTTGGGGAAATGTGCACAGACAAACCCAAAGTCATTGCAGCACTAAGCGTTGCAGTCCCATCCACCAGCCACCCACGGGGACTCACAGCTTCCCCGTAGGAACCCAAGAGCAATTTCCTCAAAAATCACACGCGCAGCCACCATATGGGGCCCGACCAAAGGTCTGTCTGGTCCTGTCTCCAACTCGGTGGAATTGATCGGGAAGGTGTATTTTCTAGCCTGAGATGCATCTCTGACAGTGTGGGTGTGCTGACAGCTGCAGTTTCCCCAGATGTAGGAAACAACTTTTTTTCTCTGTTTTCTGCTTTGTTCCTAGTAATTTTTGGCAGTTATTTTGCCTTTTGGCTGCTCCTGAACACTGAGTTGCCCTTTTTGTGGAGCAGTCTATGAAGAGCTCAGGATCCCTGGTGGCAATGGCCAGAGCCCATCGCTGAGTGTGCAGCATGTGAATTGTTTACTCCCACCTCCACCTCTTTATCGGCACACTTCTCCATCTGCCGATTTACGACCCGGTCATGTAGCCTGTCATCCCTTGCAGCTGGCTCTTACCCCTGCTGATCTGCCTAACTTCATGTTGTTAGGAAACTTTGACACCTCACTGCTCGCCCCCTTGTTCACATTATCTGTGGTTATGGTGAAGAGTGCAGGTCCCACAGCAGACCTCTGCAGAGCTTCAGCTGCTTCCCCCATTGCTGTATTTACTCCTCACTGGTTTCCTATCTTGTACTGAGCCTTTTATCCATTCCAGCACCTTCCCTGGCTGCTTGTTTTCTGTAAGGCCCTTTGGAGTGGGATTTTGGCAGAAGCCTCTTAAAAACCTAGAAAGAGAAAGTGCATCTCCTTTATCAACGTGCCCGTTGACCCCCGTCAAAGGACACCAGTGAGGCTGCAGGATGAATCATCTAGCTTGCCCGGCAGGTAATGCCAAGCAGAGTCCTGTGTTTTATGCAGTGCTAAGATGCCCGTTTCTCAGTATTGCTCACTCTCTCTAGCACTTACCACTCTGTTTCAGAGTTGAGTTG
Organism: Platalea leucorodia; assembly: GCF_965183815.1. Classification (NCBI taxonomy): domain Eukaryota; kingdom Metazoa; phylum Chordata; class Aves; order Pelecaniformes; family Threskiornithidae; genus Platalea; species Platalea leucorodia. Next base: position 45,323,627 of record NC_138825.1, on the reverse strand, counting down.
GCAGCTAAGTGGCTGAACCCTTTCCTTCAAAAAGTGGAGGTGGAGTGTGTGCTCCTGTTCAGTAGCTCAGTGCGTAGAGCAGCCTCCCACCCCCTGTGCTAGAAGGAGCAGGGATCCCATGTGCCCAAGTGGGTGCCCTAACCTGCAGGCTTTCCAAGGCCAGGGGAACCCAGATATCAGCAAAACAGGTCTGCTCAGAATAGAAAACATCCTTATTTATTGGCAAAGCGTGAAGTGAGGAGGTCACTTGCCCAGAGGAGAAAAAGTGAGGCTCTAGGCTTTGTTCCAATGGCTACTTCAAATACAGAATGGAAATATTTCTTGGAGGTGACTCTTAAAATGAGAGATGGAAACTCTCAAATGTGTCTTTGAATCCTGACAGGATCTGGGTATAAGAGAGGCACAAACCTGCTTAGGAGTCATGGTGCTTAGGTGAGCCCAGGAACAGATTATTTGGCATCTGAGGAGCTCTAGTGGGGTTGGGAGAAGGATACAGGTGGTGCAAGCAGCCCTGGGCAAAGCTAAAGCTAATTTGGAGAAGGAGAGAACGTCCCTCGATGCAGAAGTTAGGCTGTGTGTGCTCTCATTACTGTTCTGTGCAGCAGAGACATAGGCCTTTGGAAAGGTTGATGCATGGAGATTACTGGCTTCCAAAATGAAACATTAACAGTTCCTTAAAACCAGCTATCAGGATGACCTGCGAAAGGAGAGATCATCGTGGGCAATGGCAAGAGAAAGCTGCGGTAGCTACTGGGTGATCTACCAGGCAACAGATGAGTCCCTGAGACCTCTTTAACCTGACCAACTGTGAAGAAAATGCCTGGGCAACAGGCAATATATTCATATATATTTATCTGAATAAATATAATTTCAGATTTAGACAACTACAGTGGCAATTCGAGATCTGAATCACTGTGGATTTGGTGCTTCATCTTCTCTTCACAAGATGATGCCTCAGCTATTTTTTAACAGCTTAGCTCAAAAATCCTGAACAGCTAAATAACGCATAGCTAGTGTGGTAGACAGGAATGGGATAAAAACACTTTGAGGAGTTTGGGAGTCTGCTACTGAGGCAAATAGTATTGTTTGTCCAGAAAACCACCATCAGAAATCATCATGTGTGTTCTTAGGTATGTTTGTAACTGGTAGGTAATTGTGTTGGAACTAACAGTCTCCCACTGATCTCTCTGGGTAGTAATTATTGGGTGAAGAGGAACTCACACAGCATTCAAGGCTGTGAGAACATACCTTGTGTAGTGTCCAGCTCCAATCCCCCTCCATATCACGGGTTTCTAGAGCTCTGACTGCGCTGAGGGTCAGGCTCTGTCTTACAGGACTTGCCTCAGCTCCTTCTCCGCTATTTATGATAAGCATATAATAGTTTTGCAAGCTTTACAAACTTGTTCTGTGCAATGCCCAAGCAGCTACAAAACATTTGAGAGGCTGGCAAAATGGAAATGCCTTGAGAATGGCTCATTTGTAATTGTCAGAGAGACCTGTGAGGATTCTTCCTTTTGTCAGAATTTCTTCCAGAAGCCTGATTTAAAGAGCTGTTTAAGAATGTGCTTACACTGAAGCACATTCATAGCCTGGAGAAGCTGGCAGAGTTGTGCATTATCATTAGGCACGTTTCAGTCCCTAATAGGCAGGACCTTAGTCTGTGACACGGGTCACTTTCTCACTCTGAAGGGTTGGCAAGGGCACCCAGCACTTTTGTAATACTTCTTTCACTCATTTGCTGACTAGGTGGCAACAGCTAAAGCATTTCACTGGTGGCAGCTAAATATGTTTGTGTGACAGGGCCCAGCTCTGAGCCTACCAGTGCTGTCTGCGGTGGCTTTACTCTCTGTTCCTGACAGCAGCGGTGGAGAGGTGGGACTCATCTCACCCAGCTTCAGACACCTACACTAGAGACACCTACTTCTCAGCTTGTCACCCCAGACTGTTTAGAACTGAGGGAGAGAAACAAGCACTTGCAGAGGGTGATTCATCTGGCTTGTTTTAATCGTCTGCTTTAGGAGGAGATAAACCATGCTATGGAAATGTCTTTTTTCTGTCTACTAACTATGCAAAAAGTGTAAATGACTGTCTGAGATATACAAGTCTGCACAGCAGATGTCTCAAACTGAGAAGATGAATGCCACCCTTGGTTTTTATCAGTATCACGTTTTTAACATATACACTGAGGTACAGTGTGGTCCTATGATAAGCCTTTAACTGGCTAGCTGTGCACAGGAGTCTTAAGCCTTAAAGCACTTTTGAAGTGGTCTGGACAGGCTCTTTGAAGGTGTTACGTCTGCTGGGGTGGATTTTCTGTAACCCAGTGCAAGCATCTGTAGTCAGTGAGAAAGGGCACGTCATCTAAGGCATCTACCTTACGTGGAGTGTGTAGTGCCTTCCAGTGCCCGTTTTTCTCCGTGGCCTCAGCCAGGAGTGTGGAGTGAGTAGCTCAGGTGTAGATGTCCCTACCACAGGTATCTGAAGTCAGCTGAGAGGAGTCTCATCCATAATGGAGGAATCAGAAGGACGGCCGTTTTCTGGGGTTGGGGATCCCTGTGGGTAATGGCATCAGCAGTGGCATTGGAGGTGATTTCCTTCCTTTGCTTCTGAATGCCATGGGAGAGAGGTTGGGCTGAAAGGGAGGGAGGAGTGGTTCCAGTTGGGAATTATGAAACAGGAAAATGAATAAACAAAAGGGAGAATGAAAAGCCAAAATTAGTAAAAGCAAGATAGGCATTTTCCTCTATCTCAGCATCTTGATTTGTTCTTTTGGGGGATACAGTAGCATACAGAGCAGTCTGCTGCAAGGAGGAATGGAAGAAACCCATTAAAAGTCTGGAGGAGGATGTCCAGAAATAAAATAATGTCCTGCCTCATCCATTTGAAAAGATATTTTGCCATCATTAAATTCATGTGTATTCTGTTGCCAGCTGGCCCTTGCACAGTGTTAGAAAGAGAGTGAGGAGCTTCTCATCTGTGTGTGCATTTGATGTCACCCCATCTGTGCACCTGCAGTTAGGGTGAGGAAAATGTCCCCATGGGGACACAGGGACTGGGCAGGGAAAGCTACAGCTCTGGGCGTTATGTATGCCAGCTGGCAGGCAAGTCCCTAGCACAGTAAATGAGAGGATGAAGCCACATGGGTATCTGTCGTCTGTAGCATCCGCCATTTCCAAAGACAGTCTGGCTTTTTGGGGCAGATTATGTCCCAGATATCTTGCAGGACAGTGCCGCATCCCCTAGAAGAAGCTGTGCCCATTTGACATCTACCCCTCCAGCAGCACAGGAAATCATGAGGGCACGACGCGGTTGCCCTGACAGATACTACAAGTCTCAGCTTGTAACTGTTAATCACCAGGACAGTGTTTTTTACCCCAAAATATGGGGCCCATCACCATGTAACCCATCATGCCAGGGATAAATTTTTACTCCATCCAGCATGTAAATGCATCCAAAGAATGAGCATCCATAGAAACTTAAGCCTTGAGCTGCAACATCACTTTAGAAGTGATACATGCAGTATTGTCTTTTGCTGAAAGTGAATGTTTCTGTTGGTGTATTTGACACAAAATTAAACGTACCTGGACAAGTCATTTTGCCAATGGAGCAGAGAAAACATCAGTAAAGTTTAGCTTTATTTCATAGGGAGTAATTGCCATGGAATAGAGTTAAAAGGCAGTGATATTCATGCAAGCTGTCCAAATGAACTGCTGATTCACAAGTATGTGCACAGTACGAGGGGGAACAGGACAGGCGGCTTCAGCCCTTGGTGGGGAGAAGATCCTCACCACAGCGTCTGTTGTGGGGTGTCCACCAAACACTGCATTATTTTACGTTGAGTGTCTGGTGTATCAGGTGGTATAGTTGTGATTTTCCCTCTTTTCAGTGATTGCCAAGACTACTGGGCCAGAGGGCCAGACATGTTATCTTCCTGTCTCAGTGATCAATTATTATTTTAAGAAAAAATAACACAGCTTCAGTGTTGTGATTCAGAGCACCTGCTCATCTCAGGATATCATATACCCTAGTGGCTTAAGGCGTGTTCCTTAGTGTTAAATATCTTCAGCAGGAGGGGTTTAAATCCTGGTTTCCTGCTTCCTGGGAGAATAACTGCAGAGAAGACGGGGATGGCGGGTACCCTGCTAGCTGTCTTCTAGAAGGAGGAACATTTTTGCCTACCTCTCCAAGTAGTTTCAGAGATGCAAACTGTAAGTGGAGGAAGGCTTTTCCCTGCATTGACACAGTGGCACAAACCCCTCTAAGCTCTCGCTTGGCACCCTGACTGCCTGGATTTGTTTTTTCTGTGCCCAGCTCTCCCTGTGGTCCATGGGAAGGATGCCGGAGTTCGTTAGGGTGTGAGAAGTGTTCAGTGTTGCAGTGACAACGCCCAGTGGAAAAGCTTGAGAGGAAAGGAAAACTTCAGTAATCATTGTGGAACTTGTGAGGTGGACAGCAACAAAGAGCACTGGCAGCTGCCCATTGCGTGGTGAAGTTAAAAGAAATGAATGTACCGTTGTTCGGGAAACTGAACCCTGGCCAGTCTATGCAGTGAGTGAGGCAAGCAATGATGTAAGGAAAATGTATTTAAATGATTTTGAACGAGCTAAGGGTTCACAGGCATCCTTTTTTTTTTTCAATTCTAGCTTCTTCTAATGTTTAGCAGGTAGCTTGCAACCTTTCCCTTACGTGTTTGATACAAAGCCACGTTAACTTTGGATAATTCATTGGCCTGCTGGCTTATCTCCCATTGCGTGGGAACCAGCCCACACATCTTCTGTTGAAAACTGAAATAAGCAGAAAGATCAGCAACATCCCCATCTCTCTTAAAGCCGCTCAGAAAGACTAGATGTTTATGCCTTTGCTGCTGTACATTCTTTCTAGATTTCAAGATATCAAACAGAGGCCACAGTTTTTCCTGTTACAAAATACAGCTTTACTAGGCAAACTAATGGTACTCTTAGCTCAGATCATCCATTTTTTATCTGTAAAGAAATAATTAAATAGTTCTCTCCATCGGAATAAACCTTTTTTTAATAATGTATTAGGTCATGTAAATACAAATTTAGGTTAACCTGCAATAAGAAGCTTTAAGAGATTTTCCATTCCAAATACTGATTCTCACCAGTATAAGGAAGGATTTTTTATGTGCAGATCTCTCTTAGTCTGCCTTGAACATATATAAACATTTGGTAATAATAGAGTCTCTCATTGTCCTGGCTGTACTTAATATTTCTCTTTTCACCTTTCAATGCATGCAATGACCTCAGGACACTTTTGAAGTTGTAGGTTCCTGGCTTTCAACATGAATTACTATTATGTCCTCCTTCAAGTGAATGGACCAACTAAACTGAAGTCAGCCTTTAACAGAAATCAGTGCTGAGTGTTGCATGTGGGTGACTGATGGCTTTAGCAGGTGTTAAATGGGGTGAATTTAAGGCAGGCAGGTGAAAGCCCTAAAGGCAGTGGTCTGCGTGCTGAGGTCTGCCAGCACGTTTTGATCTCAGTAGGAACTGAATCACCTAACCTCACTTTGCTCGTTCATTCATAAGCTGGATACAGTATCTGCTGATGGTGGTACAACAGCAGGGCTACAACAATTCGTGTTTATGGATGTAAGTAAAGGGGCAAGGTATTGTAGGAGAGAAGTTACTTTTTCATTAAACCAAGTGCTCTAATATGTAAAAGAGACAAGTTTTTGGGAACATAAGCCTGGAGGAGGTTTTGATGGCTGTCATGCAGGTGATTTGAAACCAGACATACAGTGGATGCTGTCTTTAGAAACCGTCACCTGGTTTGTATAGTGTCTGTAACTGGGCTGATGGGTGCTCGGGTGCGTGGCCTCTGCTTTGGGACCCTGGACACTGGGGTCAGCAATAAGGCATGTGTGAAACTGAGCTTTCCAGCAGCATCCCGGGCTCAGTTATACCAGGGCAAAGTTCCAGTCCATGTGCTGCATGGCATTTGGTGCAGGACTTGAGCTAAAGAAGGTTTGGGTGGCCTAGTCTGAGATGCTTTTCAGGGCAGCCTGTGGGTTGGTCTAATTTTTGCCATCTGGTTGCAGCCTCAGGAGCGCTGTTTTGCTAGGGATCACTGAAATACTTGATGACCCCAGTTCAGTATTAATCGTGCTACTTACATTGCAGTGATCGTGCTTAACTTCAAGATTAAATACATTGTCATCTCTCTCCTTTTGAGAAACACCATATTCCATAAGCTGCTCAATTCCACATTTTCCAAGGCAATAACAATTCCAAGTGCCGTTGTAATCCCCTTTGCTGCTTTATTAAACTCAATGCCGTATTTTTCATTCATTTACACATCCTAACAGCATCAGTTTAAGTGGTGTGTTAAGCCTTTCTATGTACATCAGAGCAACATGTAATTTTCATTTCCATTTTACCCAGTGGCTTCTAAATCTAGAGGTGATAATTATTATTTGCATTGTAATTATGCCTCAGTTGAATCAGAGGCTTTGCAATGATCTAAAAACGAAGGACATTTTGTGTCAAGATCTGGTGGGGTTTTTCTGCTGGTAAAGCTCCACATGACTTCAGAAGGGCCTAGGATTTGAAAACTAAAATGCAGCCTGGATTTCCCTAGTAAGCCTTGTGTTTTCTTCTCCCCAGGGGATGAGCGCTCCCGGGAGTCTCCAGCCCCAGCCGAAGCACAGATGCAAGCCGGGGTGGAAGGCGGTGGAAGGGTGAACCGCTGTTGCTGGAAATGCTCCGTGACGCAACTCAAGAAGATTTTCTGGGGTGTGGCCGTGGTTCTGGGTGTCTGCTCCTCCTGGTCGGGTTCAACCCAGCTAGCAAAACTGACCTTTAAGAAATTCGATGCACCCTTCACTCTAACGTGGTTTGCAACAAACTGGAACTTTTTATTCTTTCCTTTGTATTATCTTGGACATGTTTTTAAGTCAGCTGAAAAGCAGTCTCCAAAGCAAAGATACAGGTATGGGAGCTTTTGTTTTTTCTGCTGTGGCTCTTGCATGCTGTTCTACCTCTAGCGGACATTTTATTCGGATCAGCCAGTTAAATCAAACTTGCATTTGCTTTCCTCTTCAGGTTTGTTAAAGGATGTTCTGAATTCATTCTGTGTCCTGTGCTAGGTGGTATGTTACTATTTTTAATACAATTTCACTCCAACAGTAAGAAATCCAGGTTTATTTCCAATGCATACAAGTCACGTAATGAAATTCCGCATTTTCTGCAATTGCTTCTCAAGAGTTTTCTGTTCAAACCTCTGTGAACATCATTTTTTTATTAATATCTTCTGCCTCTACCCACAGCTGATGTTTGTGGCAGTCTCCGAGTAAGCTAAATAAGCTTTTCTTTTCCAAACTCAGGACTAGTGCAGTGCCTTGAATAGCCAAGCAAAAAGTAATGCAGTATTTTCCTGGCATTATGCCCCTGACATCAAAGGCCAAGCTCTGATCCCAGTTAAACTCGAGCTGTTGTGTTTATTTCCGGGAGGAAGCGCAGTCATAACCAAAAGCAGCACTTTGTCTTCAGCACACCTTGTCTTTACAGCAAGCCAAACCCACAAAGCCTGAAGCGCTCATGGAAAACCCTGAGTGCCCGTCCTCCGTGAGGGGCTGAGGATGCTCTGGCTGCTTGAAGGACTGCCTCTTGGTGAGCGCTCCTTCATCTCATCTCATTTTGGCCTGAGCGGTGTCTGGGACAGATGGGATGACTCAGCCATCAAGATGTCCCGTGTCAGAGAGCTTCCCCGATACATGGAAGGATGTGAACAACATTTTCCCCTTCTGTTACACAGTGGGGCTCACAGCCTTTTAATGAAGTAGCTGAGAAAGTAAACAGTAAGAAGTACACATTTCTCAGCTTCCAGCTGTGCAGCAGCGAGGTGGAAACTCACTACAGGAAAAAATCGAAGAACCCAGGGTACTCAGGCAATGCTCTACCTCAGATGACTAGGTTTAAGATTATAAATGCTGAAATTGTGCTGCTTAGCCATTATTACAGTTTCTTCATCTTTTAAATCATTCGGAGTCTGCAGGTAAAGGAATTTCACTGTTCACTGCAGGTCCTAGAGCAGTATCCACAAGTTCTAAAGGCATTTTTGTAAGATGCCATGTTTCCTGCACTTGAGTCTTCAGTTTGTATTTGTTGTTTACTCCACAGCAAACATGGTTGCTTCAGAGATGAGAGAAGCATGGAGGCTAGAGAAAGCAACAAAAAAATGCAAGCCCAAAACAACTACCTTTTCGTTTCTTTGGGTTTTAAATATTTTTCTTTCCAGCTGCTCTCAGATAATGTTTTAAATACTGCTGAATTCTGGGGTGAGCAGTTGTGGTTCGCCAGATCCCTGGGGTTAAAACCAGAGCATTATACTCTGTTGCTGCAGTTAATTGATATGGTTGGTAGTTTTATGTCTTCCATTTAATTAAATGATGGCTGAGTTGAAGAGCAGGTACAAGCCCTGCAGCCTGTTTGGGATGCAGGGGAACATCATTACAAGTAAGCTTGCAGCAGGCTTAGTAAAATACGTGTATTTCGTGCCTGACCAGCAGACTGAATAGGGTTAATTTGTGGAGTTTTTTATTGGTGTCAGGGTAGTCTTGGGTATTTGGAGAGATGGCTTTGGTTCCTGGCTTTACTGCAGATTTTGTTTTGTGGCTTTGAGCAAGTCACTACAGACCTCTGATTTCCTTGTACTCTCCGTTTGTTTGGATGAGACAGTCCTTCAGAGGGAGGACTGTCCCTTACCATGTGTTTATATAGTGTCTGCTTTGCTATGTCCACTACACTGAGACCTTTCAGTGGTCCTGCAATAAGAATTACTGTAAAAAGAATTACTGTTCATCTGCCTGCTCCATTATGGCTGAGATGTCACATGGATGTACATCTGAAAACCCAAGCATTGAGTTCCAGAATCCCCTCCTAGTTATTCTGCCTTTTTGAATATTTTATATATAAATGCAGAGAGAGAGAGAGAGAGAGAGAGACTTTACAGGTCTGTATGAGGCATTACCGTCTTCAGGAAAGCTTGCACTCCAGGCACAGCTGGACACGTTAGAGAGGCATTACATGAGCTTCTGGATAGTTAAAAAAAGACAATTCTGACCTTAAGCATCTTAAGCAAGTGATTAAGCATCTTGCTTAATCACTTGCTGCTTCTTTTATGCGTCACCTTCATTTATATTTTGTATACTATCTAAGCTCTTTGGCAGGAATTTGCAATGAGATAAATGAAAAGGTGGCAGTGGGAGAAGGTGGAAATATGACATCTAAGTCACCTTAGCAGTGAGGTAGTAAAGGAAGGGATTCTCGGATCTTGCCTACACAGGTTGCTAAAATCCACAGGCACCTAATTTTTTTGGCAGCGAGGCTCCCCAAGGGCACCTGCGCAGCCGCCTCCTCCTCAGCAGGGCTGGGCAGCCCAGCCTCCCCTCACAGCGGCATAGGCAGCGCCTTCACACCGCCCCTTCCTCGGCGGGCGGCTTCGCGGGGCCTGAGCCAGCAGGCGTGCTGTGGGGTACCTCGCTATACAGCTAAGGAGGGTGTAAAGAACAGCAACCATTAGGGAAAAACAGACAAAAGAGGGATCATAAAATCTAGGAACAGTGAATGGATATAGTCCCTCCTATACAGATGACATGGTTTATTATGGTTTTAAATTCCGATTGTATTGTACCAGTATGTATATATACTATGCCATAAGTATATGAATTTGTATGTTTTGTAGTCTCACAAAAGAACATACCTGTCGTGGACACAAACCAGTTTAAAACTGCACAGGTTTTTTTCCCATTTTATAGCACATATAATTGCAATAAATTTGCTACAAAAATTTTATAGTAGCACATTAAATTTAAGAGCAGGGTTTTTTCAGTTTCTTTATTAGATTTTGAGAATTAGGCCATAATGTAAAGTATCAAAGATTTCTGATTGACCCATATTGCATGGTGAGGAGCTTTCTATTTAAGCTGAAGTAGACTATCAGTCGTGTCCACAGCATGGGAAGAAAGTCACTCTTCAAAGCAAACCGACCCTTATGCATTCATGTCCGAACTGCTCTGGGCTCCCTGTGCAGCTCCATCAAACGCCAGAGTTGTGCCCAAGTGTAGACCGCTCAGGGAGAACTTGTCCCACCCTCGCTACTGAGGGTACCACCCACCCTTGGCACAGGACTGCATTTGTGGGGAGTGATGCAGAGAGCTCTAGCAGGCCACTGAAGAGCACACCAGGGTCAGCGCCACTCTCTTCCTTCTTGTGCAAGTGCTCACTAGCTTAAAATACAGTAACTAAATTATCATTCATTTCAACCACTGTCCAGTCCAGAAATAACACATGTAATGATTTATGCGCCTAATGGATCATTTAAGACTACTTCATTTTGGCTTCATACTTTTTGCTTCCAAACTGCTTTATAAAATGACACATTTAATCTGATGAGCTACCCTTCGTCATACCTACATTATTAATTTATGAGGTAACATAAATTAAAAGCACTATAGCTTAAAGCTCCCTGGCTACATGGAAGATTAAATTAAAATCTTTGTAAGATATTGCTTAGCTTTGTGTATCTCTAGGCAGGACAAAACACACCTTTTATAAAGATTCACTCTGTGTGTGCCAACTAGGGGAATAACGGAGGAGTGTGTTCCCGTTTTAGCAGGAGAGTACCTCAGAAAGCTTGCTTATTTTGATGGTGTGGTCTTATCTAGTGATTTTTTGAGAAGAAAAGGGCAAGACTTTTCAGAATGGTTTGCATGATTGTTTGTTTACTTGTTTATCATTTAGATCTTGATTTTTATTTCATAAAGCATTAGGGCTAGAGAAAACACCAGAAGCTAAAACTAAATCTCTTCCATAACCTTGACTAGAGCTGATGTGTTGGGTGAATGAAAGAAGTATCGCACATACCTGCACTGATCTACAACCACATTTGAACGTGTTTTAACATGTTCTTTTTCACTGAATCAGAGTTTTATCTCTACACTGCCCCCAAATTAGCTGCCACTGATCTTTCAGAATTTGAAGATATTTCTTTGAAAAGAAAGAAAAAAGTTGCAGGTAACGCCAAAGTATAGTTATTTCTTTGAAATTGAACCAAAATACTGGGAGCAACAATGGTAGAGGACTAATGTAGTAGATCTCACTTACTCTGATTTACCAACATACTAACTTCACAAGAGTCACTTTCGCTTTATATGCATATGGGCTCAGAATCGAGGCTTAGCTCTTCAGTGGCCAGAAATTATCAGTGCCGTAACTTCACATGATGTCCAGGAGAATGTGGACCAGTTTCTAAACGCATTTCACATGTATTTCTGCTAGCATGGAGGAGGCGAGGCGCTAGCCCGGCAGCCCCAGTAATTCCAGGAGTTGGGTCCATTAATTTGATTCTGACTCATAGGAAAGTGCAGCTCACTGCGCCACGGGCGCTGCCCTCCTCTTCTGCAGCAGGCACAGAACCTGGACATGTAGTGCTGGTAACCAGCCGCCTGGCCACGATGAAACTCTAAGGGGGAAGAAGGTCAGAGCCTGATTTGGCATGACTGGATGTTTTTTTACTATTGATTTTCAGCATTTTGTATTCATGAGTCTCTCTTACCCAGCAGCATTAAAATGTTGCAGTGTGGTTGACTTGGCATCCTACTGATTTATATTACTACTTAGGTGGGAGCTTCACCACCAGAGCAGACAGCATTAACAGAGTCATAAATAAGCTACAAAGGCATCAAGACATGATGAATGCAAGTGTTTTTATCAAATGTCACCCAATGAAGCATGTTTTCTTTCAAAAAACTTCAGTTTATAAACTCTATTTGTCTAATTCAGTACATTAGCCTTAAAATAATACCTATTTACTTTGTGTTCCTCAAAATAAAATCACTTTACAATTCAAGTTCCCATTAACTTGTTGGGGGGGGAAAAACCTAACAACCAAAGAACAAAAAGAACCCTTGAAATTAAAAGATAATAGCATCCAATTCTTACGCAAGTTAGATAGATACAAGCAAGGAGTAACTCCAGATTATCAGTTTGATCTCTACAGCAGTCTGTCAGGAGGTACCTTTGTGCTGGGTATCAAAGCGATTAATTAACATAAGATGTGGATTTTATGCAAGAGGTTTATCGTACTCATGGTCATCTCTCTCTCTCCTGCAGATGTCTGAACTGTTCTTGGTAATGTGTTACTGATGGGCCACAGTCTCACTTCTCAGACTGTTTTCACTGAACCTGCACTTTTCTTTCAGGGATTCTAGCTGAAGACAAGGCCAAATTGTACTATTAGCAAGTAGCAGTAGTAGCGAAGCCTTCTACTGGAGCAATGTGGTGTTTGTGGTAGGGGTGGTGCTGGTGGGCGTCTGTCCGATGTCCAAGCTGCTGTGCGTACAGCATCAAGCTAGGGCATGGAGCATTCATTTGGGCTTAGCTCAGCTGAAGTCCAAGCCATAGAGCTCAGGGTGATGCTGCTGTTAGCTTCTGTTTCTCAAAGTTAAATAATTACTGCTTCCTGATGAAATCTGTGGTAGCTGCTGTCTCATTTCTTTTGAAAAGGAAAGTGTGTCCCCATGGGACATGGGCTAGGGGCGCGTTACCCCACAGGAGTTCTGGAGGTGGCTCCCGCTGCCGCCTTGACATAAAACAGCTATGCTGCATTATTGCCAGATTATCACGTAAATTGTCATTTCAGCTGCTTCCTTGAGGAGACTTGTTTTCTTAGGTGATTAGTTTAGTGTCATGGTTTCCTGCTCTTTGTGGCTTCTGAAACAAAATTTTCTCAGCCAGCTGACAAAAATATGCTCTACGGGCTGCCCATTCTTGAGAAAATAGGTAGTCCTCCAGCTGCAGAGTATTTCTAGAGTAGCCTTGTGCTCACAGAAGTCTTTTCTACACACTGAAGACAGTACCAGGGGTTAGATTAGCAATGAAATTTGCCACAGCTGGCTCCTCAGTGCCACACTGCATATTCCAGCACTGCCAGTTTGGAGCTGAATGCCTGGTTTCCTCCTAAAATGCACAGGGAGAGCAAACACCTACAGAGGAGACACAAACATGAGGCATGTAAGGTAAACAGCAGGAAAGGCTGAGGAGAAAGAGAAAGTCTGTTTGCCAAACTCTAGCTGTCGGTGGGAGCCCTACACCATCTCAGAGTTAAGTGCCTAACTAGACTTGAGGTGGCACTCTCTCTTGATGTTTTCCATTGGAAACCTTAAAAAACTGCTCTGGGACCTGTGTTCAAGGTGGTAGTTTTTCTGTTCCTCAGATGCATGGTATCGGAGCATGGTACCTACATTGGGCTCGTGATGTGAGTGGCTGGCAGAACACCCCAAAATTAATTCCCTAACTTCTCCAGAGATAGCTCTCTCAATGCATAGCCTGCATGTGGGTCTCAGGCACATAAGGTGGCATTTATATGCTTACCTCCCTTTCTAAATTTACCTGAGCTTCAACATCTGAAAACGCCTTTAAGAGAATTTCTTTAAACTTCTGTTTGACTAGTTTGCTAATTCCTTCTATTCAGGTAGCTAACACTGCCTTTGAGAGCTCATGTCTTAACTTTTGTGAGAAAACGGTTGTGGTTCCTTCCTTAGGAAGCCAGTCCTTTCTAATTTAGCCTTCCAGTTTGTACTTGGAGATTGCGTTTGTACTTCAAACCATGATGTTCTGAAAAGAGCTTAGCGTTCATGCCTGTGAAAAACTTTCCCTTAATCTGAAGATCCTTCATCTGTTGTGGATCACTTCTTCTGGGCTTTTGGACCATTGTGGAATGCTAATTGAGAATAAAAATTGGGTACTACCTGATCAGGGGAAACATATGTTCTTTAATCTTGACCCTGGTTGCAAAATCATTCCAAGGATGATTGAATTAAGTGGTGTCCTGTAATTTTGTCGTGTTGTTCCATTACTTTTGTCTTCTCTGCTGTGGCTTGAACAGATGCTCTAAAATAATTACATTATATGCCTCCTATGAGGTAACGGTGCTTGAGGCAAGGACTAGAAAGAGAAGTAATTGTTCTTGTTACCTGCAGGCAGGGCATGTGCTATGAAACAATGTGTTTATGTAATGGCTTTTGCTTGGAAAAAATGTCGCTTGCAGCACTGAACGATCTCTGGTCAGCAGTTAAACTGGACTTCATTAACTGGCTCTTCCTCTGGTTAGTAGCTGCCAAACTTCCACGCCGCTAGGGCTTTTCTCAGGTGACTTCAAGAGCAAATCTGCCTATACCGATCCTACCCACACTGATCCCTCTGTACTGAGACTGTGGAACCAAGCAAGCCAGGTTGAAGGGACCTCAGGAGTCACCTCTTCCCTTCCCTGCCTCCAGGCATGACCTGCACGCGCAAACAGAAAAGGAACTGCATTTTGTGGCTGGCAGAGGGAAAAAGGGACTGGGAAGAGAGTGTGTGATCATGGTTACTGTGTGGGGAAAGAAGCAGAAAGCTGAGGTGAGCATGGATATGCTGTTTTTCCAGTCATCATAACATGAAAGAAGACAGAGTTCACAGCTGGTCCTTTTGCAGGAAGTGTTTTGCCTCGGTCATCATATCAAGTATCTTGACACCCAGTGCACAAACTCATTAAACGGGGCCTATCCTAGACAGGTTCTCCCATGTTGTTTATCACAGCAACATAAACAACAACAAAACTCAGGAAGGAGTGATAAGGAATACTGCATTATTTTCAGCCCAGATCTGTGTCAAAATATCTTGAAGACAGCTACCTTTGAAGCTGCTTTAAAAAAGGAAAGTGCCTGTATGGTAACAGACTTCATAGCTATAATTAACAGCTCTCAATAAAGACCGACAATACAGTGAGAAGTGTTGGAGGCTGGCAGTACTACAGAAGTGGAAAAAACCTTTTTGTCCAGCTGCCTAGTGGTTATGGACCATGTCCAGATTTCCCAGGATTGTTTGTATTTGTATGAAAAGGCAGCCTCATATAAATGCACAAGTACCTAGCTGAAGATCCTGTTCAGTCCGGGTCTGCAGGAGCTGGCCACCCTTGCTTGTTAATCAAACCTATAGCTGGTAAAAAGGGAGAAATAACCAAAGGTGAAGGTTGGCAGCAGCATAGGTACATGAACAGGGCTTTAGAAATTGAAAAACCTTGTCAAGCAGTTAAATAATGTTGTCTGTGAACATCCATAGATTTTTTTGGAGGGAAACAATGGTAAGACATGAGCTGATGGCTAGACAGACTCATATATGTACTCGCACACCCATGTACTCACACACCCATTTCTGTGTTTCCGGTGCTAAAATGCCTTTCTAAATGGTAGCTTCCCTCCAGAGAATCCGATCCAAAATGGAGCAGAGAAACAAAATCTGGTTTTGTTACCTCGTTTGCCTGCTTTGGCTGGCAGTTAGTGAAGACTGCTGCTCTTCAGCCTAGCTGTGAAAAAGGAACAACCCTCCTGGTGGTCTGTTTGTCAGTCCTTGGGGTCAGGGCTAAAACTCAGCCAGTTTAAAGGAAAGAGCCTCATTCACTTTATGGCCTTTACAGTCATTGCCACAGCATTTGGGTCTCTTGTCCTCAGCAAGCCTACACTAACCAAGTCCACTGGGGCCGCCTCATCTGTTCCCAGTTCCCCATATTTCCAACTGAGCACTTCACCACGTGGAGCTGGTTTCGTTTGCTCATGGTTTGTTAATTTATAAATTGCATTCCTTCTCTTTGGAGCTGGGGGATTGTTTACTTGTTTGCTAAAGCTGCTTATTTTGCACGCGCGTAAAGACTGCTGCAACGTTTCCTTCATATCTTTGAAAACCTTCCACTGCCTTGGTAAAAGGTTCAGACTCCCACAGGGGGAATGTGCCTCTGGAAGCCTTATGAGAAGGATGGCATCCCCATCTCTTTCAGCAGATGCAAATGTTAAACCCAAGGGTTCTCAAGTCATCGAGAATGTCCCTTCAGTGACAGAGTGGTATTAACCTTCGTGTAGCATGTTGCTAACATGGGGCGCCCTCGAATGGTATGAGCCCAGGTCCATTCGCTACAGGAGGACTCTGTTCCTTTATGTCATCTGGCATTTGCCTTTGCATTGCATCTAAAAAACGTTTTGCTTCACCAAAATACCGTTGTTTTTTTTTAACTTAATTCTCTTCACCGTATCTATTGTAGAAGCCAGCCAGGCCAACTGAAAACTGTATCCTGCTTTTTCTGCACTGAACCTACAGCTTTCTTCACTAGTTTGGCTTATTATGCTTTCAGCTGGAGTACATATAGATTTCCAAGTACAGAAAGATGATTTTTCAGCTATGAAAAGCTCTCCTATTAAATAGCACACTAGAAAATAACGAGAATTGCAGCTCTACTTTCACTACCTCTTAATAGTACCTAGAATAAAAATGAAGCTACAGTTCTGTAATGCTGTCTGATATTTTCACCATCTAACAAATGGTGCTGTTGTTAGACCATCTCACCATGATATCCTGAACATCAGGTCATAGAAACACAGAGTAATTCTGGCTGCTGGGCACCTGGCGAAGGAGGTCTCTAGTCCAACCTGCTCAGCACAGAGCCACATCATATCTACTTTTTTATTTTGTTGATGGTTAGTGATCTGCACACACTGAATGAGACATAACTATTATTATTTAAATTTATGTGCACCTTATTGCATCTTTTAATGTACTGTCTCTAGATACCCCAAAATGACATGTACCAGAATGCGTTGGCACAAATGGTACCCATTCTGCTGCTGTTTGCCCCTTTTTGCCAGAGCCACCTTAAATATTTGTCTGTCCTCAGGCAAGAACATGTTGATTCAAATCCTGAGGATTTGATTTATTTTTCATTAACCTTGAAATTTTTTTTTAAAATGGTATTAACCCACTATAAAGTATTGCTGCTTAACTTATTTTTAATAATCAAACAAATTTTCACCTAGCATTTTCAGTATTTCATGAAGTTCTCTATATTAAATGTGATAGGTCCAGTCAGCACTTGACCCTAGCTGGCACAGCTCCACTGAGTCCCATGACAGTGTGCTGATTTCTATCAGAGAAGGGTCTGGCTCAGTGAATATTAAAAATATCAAGTTAATAACTATTTAGATGTGTTTCATCTTTCCTTCTTTCAGAGGGGAACTCAGGCTTTGACCAAGCTGAAATTCACCCTACTCCCCCACATAATTTTTTTAAAAAGTGTCTTTTGATTCTGGAGAACTGAAGTAGAAAAACTTCATGTTGAAAAATAGTATCCCAGAAGAGGATACAGTGACATACAGCCAAAAGATCAGCTGCCTTCCATTAACGTACCTGCAGACCTGCACTTGCTCATGAAATTTTTAGCAATTAAGACCAACCCTCTGAAAGTCTTATAGCATTTAACAGAGATATCTATCGATTTCATAGATTTTTCAAACAACTTAAACAACCGTGTTCTTCTGTAGTTCCAGGTAATTCCTATAATGCCATTACTTTCTGCCTTACCAAGTGCTGCATGGCTTTTTTAGTAGAGTTGTACTCTTCATCATGTAAAAAGGATAACTGTAGGGGGTTATGATAAAGGTCAGCTAAATCATGTATGGATTGGAGAAGATGAGGAAAGAGCTACGTGGCATCAAACAGAGTGAGTGAGGTGTTTGAAACAAGGGAGGAGCTTTCTAACAGTGTGCAACTGAGCTGTCAGGAGTCTGAAAAACAAGGGGAGCCTGAAAGAGTGCTTAACGCATGCTTGGGAATTGGAGATGGTGGGGCAAATGTGGCCTCTTGTGGGAGCAGATGGCGTGAGCTCTGCTAAAACCTAACACTCACGTGAATGATGTCGTTCTTTTAGCTCTTCGACGAGCTAAGCTAAATCAGTAAATCCTACATGATTTTAATGGGCAGCGTGCTTAGCGTAGTATTGCTAATGTGTTGAGTCCTGTGGCTGGCTGCAGGGTCTTGGCGTGCAATATTCCAGAGCTCAGCAGCCACAGGGCCATCCAAGTTATAGGGGTCCAGACTAGTCACTTGGGAGTATCTAGGGAGGATTTAATCATATCAGCAACAGCTATTTCATGTGTTAACAGATTTGTTTCTTACCATGAATGAATGTACAAATAAAATTTACCAAACTGCTAACCATACTTTCTTGCGATCTTTTCAAAAGTGAGCATCAAATTGGCTTTATTTTTAGGCAAACAGGAATCATAATGAGGACATTCCTCTTGAAAATCTTACCGGTTATATCTATAGTTAATTGTGGACCTTACTTTTGGCTGGCAAGTTGCAAAATGTTGTCCGCTGCTTTATATTTCTCGAACTTTGTTTTGTTTTAAGGATTTAAAAAAAAAAAAAAAATCTGGCTTCCCGGATATGTTTGCTGCAAGAAGCCAGAGACAAGTAGTTTTGAGAAACTGGAGACAAGTGTGTTTCCTCCATAGCAATTGTGCTAAAAACAGTTCTCTCTGTCGATGTGGCTTCAGACACTTTCCACTCTTACGCTGCTGGTATCTGGAGTCTCATTACCCAAAAAGCCTTTGTCTAGCGCAGAACAGTAAATAACCACGGATTTTAGGCACATGTAGATACATCTCATTAGGGAAATTTGAAAGAGAGATGACGAATAATGTCCTGGAATCAATCTAATGTCACGATCTGAATGTGCAATGGCAAATCATCCTTCCTCAAGTCACTCGGCTACTGAAGGCTGCAGATGGGTTTGCCTTCAGCGAGCGTTTGGCGTTTGCATGCCTTTGGGCTAACAGCTGTGACCACGCAGCTCCTCTGCATGAAGCGTGCTGATGGCACCTACTAGATGTTGTGCAGCTGACAGGAAAAAGATGCAATAGTTCATTAGTTTTGTCATTCTGTTTAATTCAGACGTTTTCAAAAGGAATGGCACTGAAAGCTTTGTAGTACTGAAGGTGCATAATAATTGCATCAAAATTGCCCATCTGCAGCTAAAGTGAGATAATTGCCAAGGCGTATTTGCATTTGCAGAAGAGATTTTGAATAATAAATGTTTGTAAAGCCCTTCTGTCGTCATGTTATCCAGTCCTCACCCCATGAGCCAAACTCTCGATTCTTTTACACTCTTGATGAGAAGATGAGAATCTGGACCAGTGTAAGTCACCTGAAATTGGTTCCCAGCTCCCCAGCAACATTTATGAACCAAATTGAAAGGCAGTAATCAGCAAACTCCGCTGATTCCTTGCTAATGTTATTTTCTGTATCTTTAATAGTAAATTTAACTAAATTACTGGAGTTTAGGGGTGCCGGTACTGATTTTCAGTGATGCTGAATGGCACTGCTTCCTGAGGGGCAGGGCTTGTGATGGTGTCAGATCCACAAAAGGGCTGACACACATGCCCTGTCCTACAAACAGGCATAAACATCTATGTGTGGTTTCCAGCAGATGCTTCCCCTCCTCAGGAGCCCCTCTTCTCTCTCAGAGGTAAAGCCTGAGCAGATCCATCCTCACAAACACAGACATGCTGAGGATATTGCAGGCCTGGCAGCAGCACGTGAGATGCAAGCCCATCTTAATTAGGTTTATTGTGGTTGATCTAACCTGCTCCTGCAGATAAGCTCATTAGCAAGGACTCAGCTTACCCCAGGATTTGAACACAGTCCCTCCATGCATGACAAAATGCAGACAGCTGAAAGACATGTCCTGGTTTATGTGCCTCCGTACCTGGTGAATCCCTCCTCCGCAGGGAGGCAGTTTGTAACCGCTCCCGTGTTCTGGTGCGCTCCCTTTTCCTGGCAATTAAAGATGCAAACAGCACTGACCAGACAAGATTTGTTGATGCAACTTCGTTATCTTATGCTTCTCTGAAAATGAATTAATAGATTTTTCCATTAGACTTGGTACAAGTTGTGCTGATGTCCCCATCATCCTCAGTATGATGGGCTGATTCCTAAGAGCTGCCTTACAGTCTTCGCGACACAACTCGTGCCTCTCCCGTGCTCTCGTGCAGCGACTTGAGCTGCTCATTCTAGCCCAGCACTACTAAATGAGCAAGCACAGATGATTTACAATGGGATGGAAAATGTTTCCAGCGAGGTGAGGGGATCACCTGCTTTCTGCCACTGTGTGCCACTGGTCTTTCTGCATGAACAGAGGAGCTGCCATTCCTGCTGTGGGATCCCTTCAGCAAAAGAGCCGCCTGCCTCCCCCACGGTCAGCTCACCCTGCAGCTTTTCAGCTTGTAAACCCTTGGCGCTGTAGTGAGATTTCAGCAGGCTGTACCTCTTCAGTAGCCCCAGCATGGGCATGGCAAAGCTGACTAGCTCTCCAGCACTGGGAAAGTAGCCAGCAATCCTAGGAGACAGCTAAGGTGGTGTCCCCAGCCACCCAGAGCCCTGCACACCTCGGAGGTGCTTTGCACACCTAGGTCGGTGAGGCTCTTCAGATCCATTCACTGCGCTAACAGTGCTCTGCTGGGGGAGCGGCACTCTCGCTGCTAGGCATCCAGTAGGGTGGCAAAACAGGCATCGCCTTTGCCAGGTTTCTGGACAAATAGTTTCACTTGAGAGGCTGAAACCACATTGCTGCTCTTGTCACTCTTCCTGGGAAACAGTTTAAAAAGAAATTCAGAGGCGACACTAAAATTAGTAACAATATAAACTACTGTTCAGTACATTTTTCTCTCTCTCAAGGGCTTAAGTTTATTGAGTAACCTCTCTGTCTCAGTTTCATCACAGAGTGTTAAGTTCTGAGAAAGGGCTGAGCCCAACCACTGAAGCTCTTTATTCTAGTTGTGTAGGTGTGGTATTGACCGAGCCAAATTTAACAGTTTACCCAGTGCACAGTTACAGTAAAACGAGCCAGATTTTGCATTGCGTACGTCAGGGGGGTTGGATAGGGATATCGCAGGGCACTGTGACTCTGAATGACTCTGTTACTGAGGCTCGGTGAGGTGTCAGGATATTTTGGGTAGCATTTTTGAGGTTCTGCTGCTGGATTCTCTACTCTTACTGAAGGCTGTGGTGAAACTGTAATGATTCGGTTGGAAGGAGTGGTGAACGAGTAGTGAGAGCTGTTGGAAATGTCTCCTTATGGTTGTGTACATATGCATGTGTGTGTATATATATGTACATATGTAGGCATGTGTATATATGCACCATTTGAATACACATGCTGAGCAGGGATATCCCAGAGGGGTAACAGGCTGTTTTACTTTTGACAGTCTTCATACAGTGTCCTGCAGATCAGGAGCTCTCCTGTAAAATACAAACTGTTGAAAAAGAAAGGAAAATGAAGCCACAGATTCTGTGCTCTCTAGCTCTAGGGTACATGTGGGATCGTGCCCTTGACCGGGGTGGAAAAATCCCCTTGCATAATGTGTATCTTTCCCTGTGGGTCCCAGTGGGAAAGCACAGTCTCCAGGATCAGGCCCCGGCTTGTTTCCTGAGGGAGCCGACACCTGCCTTCTCGCAGCAGGAAGGCTGCTTATTCTCAAGCATCTGTCTGCAAGCGCTGCCTGGTGCTGCTCTGAAAATCCCTCCCCCCCCCCCCCCCCCGACAAACGGAGCTGGAGCCCCGGGAGGGGGGACGAGGCACCCCCAGCACTCGCCTGCCCGCAAGCACGGCGGTGCCTGCAGCACAGGTTGCCCCGGCTGGCTTGTCATCGGCCCCCCACCGCCACCCCGGGCTGCCCTCACCCCAGGCAGAGACCCGGCTGTGCGGGGGGATCGGGCTGTGGGACAAGCTCTCACCTCTATTTGCGCCACTTTCCATCCCACTCATGTTCAGTGTAAAACGAATTCCCTTGACAGCCCTCTTCATTCTCCATACATCTACAAATTTTAAAAAATCCTTAGCTTGTGGTAAATGCTCCTTCCTCCGCAGCCGTACGCAGATACTGTCCTCACTTCCAAAATGCAAAACTCCCCTTGAGCAAGGCTTTTCAACTCTCCTGGGCTGGAATCCCACGATGGCTGATGCCCTGTACGAGAGACACTGTGCTTAACCTTCCTACCTCTATTTTAAAATCCAAATTTGATCACCCATAATTCCGTTTGAAATCAGTGGGTGGTGACAGTCTTCAGCCCACTGGAAAAGTCAGTGCGTTAGGTACCTGAATATGAATTTATGTTTCTAATTTGGTATGATCCTCCTAGGATTTCACTGCGAAGGTGGAGAAATCCAGTAATTCCTTGCAGCTTGCTCATTTGTGCTGTCTATGGGTTATTTGTCAAATTCTTTTTATATTATCTTCATGAGAAATTTAATGAATCTCATCAACACCAAATCACTTGTCTCTGTTGGTTTACTTTCTAGGATGATTTATGTATACATTAAATGTGATTGCGAGCCGTTTCCTAACACATGTAAACCTTAATTTTCAAGGATCGCTGGGGATGCTCTAGGTTTTAATAACAGCCTCACATAAAACACAATTACCCCATTCTGGCAGTGAACATGAGTAAACATGGATACGCGGAGTTAGTAAAATAATAGTTTATTTGTTATTTCACAAATTATAACTAGGAAAAACTCTCTTTTAAGAATGCATTGACCATGTAGCCTAAACTTAGTATATTCGTCCTTGTTCTTGTATGTGCTATTGGTCCTCAAGAGAAAAGATTAAATATATTTTTCTTGAACAATCATAGCAATAAAACAAAATTCACATTGAAACCAAAGAGCAAGGATTATTAGGTAGATATTTTTGCCACTATGTACCTTTAAGGTGTTATTCCATGTTCTCCTGTTGGGCAGCTGACGTTGTTTGCTCCCTTCTCCCATATAATCTTGAAGCTGCCTGCTCAGCCTCTCTCACATGCTGGGAATATTTTGG
Organism: Platalea leucorodia; assembly: GCF_965183815.1. Classification (NCBI taxonomy): domain Eukaryota; kingdom Metazoa; phylum Chordata; class Aves; order Pelecaniformes; family Threskiornithidae; genus Platalea; species Platalea leucorodia. Next base: position 45,300,919 of record NC_138825.1, on the reverse strand, counting down.
TTTATGGCTCAGCCCACCTACCAACTATTTCAGCTGCTGAGATGCAGTGAGCTAATTAACGCATCCATCTTTTTACACATTCTTCAGATGCCATGAGCAATAAGGAGACTTAGCTTTATTCGTCTTTGTCTTATTCTTTCTCCCAGGCTCTGCACTGGCTTAACTCAAGCCCATACATGTTATCCTTGTTGAATTGTTCATTCATGTATTTTTGTTCTCTATTTATTGACTTCTAATTCCCTTCCTCTCCTAGCATGCATGCTAGATTAAATCTCCATTATCTAAGCCTGTGTCTCCTTTGCCTAGCTCGCACAGCCATGTGAGTATCATTATTGCTTAATATTGGTATGAAATTAGCATCCAGCAAATCCTGATCCGCACCAGCAGCTTGCACTAGGTGCTTTTCCAACAGGGAAACAAACACAGTGCCTGTGCCACAGAGCCTGCAGTCAAGGTTGAGGCACGTATCTGCTAAAATCTGCGATTTTTCATTTAACTGGTGATTGCTGACTTCTGCAGCTGCTGTTCGGGGCCCTGTGGAGGAGGGCTGTGGTCCCACAGTACCTGCCAAAGGAAAGTCGGGCAGAAGCATGAGGACATCGGGGGGATGCTTTTCTCACCCCTTCATGGACCTCACCATGAACCTAAGAAACACAGCGTGTGATACGGTAGCACAACCTGGCAGATGAGCAGGAAGGGAAATAATTACAAATGTCTTTATAGATGAGGATAAACCCAGGATTTTCAAAAGGCCTGTTTCCTCTTCTGCCTGAAATCCACTTTCTGCCAACATAATACTGCAATCTCACTCCATTCATGTCAGAACATAATGTAAGATGTCCAAATCCTATTAATGGCAGTGAAAGAGGAAGCCCTATGTGAGAAGCAGGCAAATGACAAGTCTCACTGTGAAGCTCCCCAAGAAAACTTGCAGCACTGAGCCCAGCATAGCTGAACTGGCTTAACCAAAAGACATTTATGAAATCCAAGGTCAAAAGAAATCTTAGAGTCTCAGAAAGATGTAAACCTGCTTTGCCAGATGACACCAACAAGTTATCTGGTTTAATTAATCTATGTCTGAACTTAGACTGAGATAAGTGCTTACAGAATATGTAGGCTGTGATAGATCCCCAGCAGTAATTCTGTTAGATTTTTCAACACCCCCTGCTATGCATGTGTAAGGATTCACAGGCACGCCGAAACAGGCCAACTAACTATGCTCCTCTCCTCTGCTTTTAACCACTCTCAGAACAGCCCTGTGCCTCCTCCTTGCATGCTTTCTGCTATAAACCCAGCCGTTTTCATTTCCCAGGCAATCCATTGTACGTGGCTGCAATTGGACTGACCATAACTGCAACCAAAGGGTATCCGATCCAAATCATGTAGCACATTCTGATATTGGTCTCTGGAGCCACAGATCTGGGAGAGGGCCAGAAAAGACATTTTTACAATTATAGTTTAAGTCACGGGCTTTATAAATCCGTTATTAAAAAAAAAAAAAGACAGAGCAGGCATGCCCGCAAGGCAGGCATTAATCATGGCTAGATAAAGTCCACTTCTCTCCTAGGTGGCAAGCTGCAAGGTTTCAGCAGGAGCTCACTCCTACTGCAAGGACACCCCGCACTTTTTGCTCTAACAGTGCTTTTGCCCAGTAATAGCAAGGAGCAGATTTTTCACTGTTGTCTGTGCAGCTGCTCTGGAAGCAGAGTGTGATCCTGGAAGTAAGGATCACAAGGTCATTTTCCAAAACGAAGGAAGGAATAAGCATGTCACAGGAGTAGAAAGTGGAAGACAAATGAACCCGGTAATTTTGTATCTGGCAAATATTTGGCTCACCTCCCTGCAGCTTGGCTTTCAGAACCAGCAAGCAGGAGGGTGGCTCATTGCACAGCCCTTACCGTCTCGCTCAGAAAATCACAGTCCCACACTCCCTGTAACTCCTTCTACCCATTAAATCTAGGAAGACGCCATAAACTGCAGCTGGATGTCACAGAGGTATTTCATTTTAGCCAAAAGTGAATGCTGTAAAAATGGATGTGCTGCACACTTAGCTGGTCAAAGGCACTTGATTCCTATAGTCAATTTAGTCAAGGAACAGAAATTACTTTTGCGACCCTAAATCAGGTTATAGTAGGTGAGGGTCTTCCCTGATATTCTTATGTTTTATTTTAGAAACCCTCTATCATAAAAGGATGTTCATCTGTGCTACAGTCAATCACATGGTATCTGAGCATCTAAATGTAAGAAAACTCTTTTAACAGGCTCTATTCCAGACGCTTTATTAAAGCCATTGCCAGAGGCACATCAAAATGTAATAAACACAGAAGCAGATAATGGTCCGAACATTTCTAGCATGAAATGTATGATCTATTCCGATTAAGGGAAATCCAGGTTAAAAGCTGTCATTTTCATTTGGCAGTTTCAAATGTCACAGTCACATTTCTGAGACAAATCCAGATACCATGTTCCTCAGTCACCTGAAGTTTACTGTCAGCAGTCAGTCTCTGCCACTTAAATGTCAAAGTGCTCTTCTCTCAAGTCTTCCAGGTGCTCTTGCTAGACCGTGTATCTCCACTCTGGATAATCCTGACTCTTCCTCCATCTGCTATACTAATTCCCAGAAGGTAGCCATACTGTTTCCTCTCCAGAGACGTAGTCCTAGTGAATCCCAGCGCCATCACGGCACCCAGTATGGATGGTTCCTTGTCACAGAAAGACGTCCCCAACTTGGCAGGGCCAGCCGGCAGACCGGGCACATGCAGCACACTCCCCAGGACTGGCAAAGTCCCAGCTGAGCTGAGCAGGTGATCAGGAGCTTATCACAGTGGTTCGTATCGTTCTGTCAATGACAACAGAGCTGTACTTTGGCTCTGCACTTACACCTAAGTGGTTCAGAGCACTTTAATTAATGAAATGGTAATTTATTCTCACTGCTCCTGAACTGCAGGGAGCTACGCTTGTCGTACAGGCTGAGTGAGGGTACATGGCTAATGCAGCCAAGGTGGGTGAAGTGGAAGAGCAGGAAGAGAAAGACAAGAAGGCGTCAGGGTGTCCCAGGGGAAGAATTTCTTCATGTTTGCCCTGTCCTAGTGCCTCCACCGTTGGCAGCTGCTGGAGACAGGACAGGGCTTGGCTGGACCCAGGCTTACTGTGTGGGAAGGTTCGTCCTGGTCCATCCCTTCACAGGCACCTCTGAGTGAATGCCTCATTGACACAGACCGGGCAGAGGGGAAGGCTTACGTTGTATTATTATTTCAATAATTTTGATGCTGAAGACATGAGTACGGCATTTGGACTGGCAGATGGGTTTTCCAATTCATTAATTCAGGAGTTCTGTTCTTGTTCCAAAAAGTTCCTGTGTTATTACTGTTGCAGATAAGGGCTCCTTTCTGGTTTCCCGTCTTTCACAAAGTAAATTGGTACCTTCAATGATGAATGGGTTGAAATCCTCATTTGTGGATACACAGCCAAGATCAGGATGGTGTGTTAGATGCTAGCAAGGCACCAGCTCGCTCCTCATCAGGGCAGTTTTCAAAGTGCTTTTCTGAACAGAACTGTTTTCTTTGCACTGAGGATCACACAAAGCAGAGCCAAAAGAAACCATTTAGTAGGCAATAAAAATATAAAAGAAAAAGAACAAGTACATAAAAAATGTCACTAGGAAGAAGAGCAGTGTGTGCTGTAACAGCCTGATCCAAACCACACTGCCGTTCCCCCCTCACATGCACAGTAATGACAAGACCCTACTCCTTCGTGTTTTCATACTTCTGTGGCACCAGGAGAGCCAGAGGCTTTTGATGCTCCACCATCTCTTATCATGTACGAGTAAACCTTTAAAAATATGAAATATTTCGTATAAATAATTTAACATTTTTAAAACACACAGATCAGCACTCTGAAGCACAGTATCTGTGGAAGGCTTCAGATTCAAAGTAAATTTCTTCCTGGCCTCTGAAGAACAGCTACGTATCCCATCCAAACACATAAATAATAATGGCTAGTGTCCCATTCAGAGGGACGCGCGCAGCTTCCAGCCATTTGTAGTCGCAAGCGCCATTTTGGTCCACCATCTCAACTTTGAGCCCGGTTTTTAAATTTGGCAAATCTGACACTTCCTTAAGTTCTGCTTCCTTCAAATCCCTGAGTATCCCTCGCCACTGTTCTCATTTCTGGTCTTGCCAGGGGCTTCAAATAGATCTCATTTTCTTATAACCTCTAAGCAGCGTAATCACCTCAGTGCCATCATCTCTTTGTTTACTTGTAGAATGATTCAGTTTCTATCTGCTCTCTCTCTCCCCCCATATATTTCTTCTCTGTTCTTTTTAATATCATGCTTGCTTTACTTCATTCTGAATGAAGCAATGGAGGGCTAATAACCCCATTAGGTATTTATGTTCTTATTTTGTCTCTAATGAGGATGTTGGCTGAAAAGTCCAGAGTAGGACATTGACAGCAGCTGGAGGAAAAGTCAACACCAAATGTGGCTGCTCTAATAGCCAACAGTGGGGTCACAAGGGTGACCCACATATGTCCCACTCCACACTTCCAGTAGTAACTGGGGAGGCGAATAAAGCTACACCATTCTGGAATTCAGATGACCATAAGACTTAATAGCCTTGGAAGCTGACACCAGTTTTAAAGACCTGATCTGTCCAGTACAACAATATGCATAACGGGGTCACTGCAGCTCTTTGAATCTGGGGTATTTGTTCGCTATTTCTCCTGCTTCTGGACTGCAAGTTCACATCAGCATCAGCAAGCAAGGCTCTGCTGGAGTTTGTCATTCCTGCCACAGCTGGGGGGCATCTGCATCTGTTGCTGTCTAATGGACTGCTTTGTAGCCACATCCCAGAGAAGATGCGTATGGGCATGTGGCTGCTAACGGCAGGTCTCTGGAGACACCTTTTTACACCCTCTGGATACCCAGCCCATAGGCAGCCCTTTCTCCCATGTAAATGACACAGCTGTCAAGGAGAGAAGGGGCTATAACTCCTCTGGAAACGGAGGCTGCTGGTTTCAGCAGAGGAGGAGAGGAAAGGGTTACCATCTTCCAGAATTCTGAAACGTCAAGAACTTTCCAGCTGGAGTGTCTGGGAAGTTGCAAGGAGCTGATGGAAGGAGCTGGAAATTTTCTGAGCCGCAAGAGCAGAGACAAAGCATGTTCCTAGAGCTGCTCCATGATAACTCAGCTTCCTTTCTGGAGGAAGGACCCAGCATGAAACTCAGTTGTCCTCCTCACTTCTTTGGAGGGTATAAAGGAGGAAAGCTCATGGCCTGCAGAATGGTGGAGCATAAAACTGAGATTCAGCTTCTGAACCATCTAAGAGTGATTGGCCCATCAATCCGTAGGCATAAAAAGAGCTTGAAAGAAGAACTACGAGGAAGTAGACCCCTCAGAGTGCAAGAAGACCGAAAGACAAATGTGGCTTGGATCCATCCCCTGGACCTGCCTCTGGTGCTCAGAAAGAAAATTAAGTTGATGCTCTGTACTCTATGTCTTGAGAATAGTCTTCAGAGAAAGTTTTGCATTTACATAGGATCCTCATGTAACACTGCCCATAATTTTACAGACTCCTTTGTAACTCTGAAAAGTAAGCAGGAGAAAATTCCTTAGAGACAAGGCTCCTGAACTGGCATGTGCATAATCCCTCTAGCACAGTCAGGTTTATGGTTTCTTTTAATATTTCCTCCTGTGGGTCTTATTTATGAAGATAACTATAAATTATACGGCAAGGCTATGGAAGGAAAACTCCCCAACCTCAAGATATAGTTCTTTCTTGGCTATGAAGTTTGGGTCAGCCTTTTATGCAGCCACATTGAAGAGCTGTTAAGGGATAATATCAAGGGTCATTAATAGACTGGGGAGGCAATTATTTTCTTTTTCCAGGAGGTATTTTGAAATTTTAAAAGATATCTTGTTCCAAATGGATGAAAGGCAAAATCCATAGATGGGAAATTAAAATAAAACCACCTTTCAACTAAAATACATTCTTGCCTGTTCTTTTTTAATATTTTCTGCTGATTTTGATCACTTCCATTATTTTTCACTATAGATTTAGTCAATATTCATTTTGAATTAAAAGGCAGATTTCACTTAAAATGTTCAGATGAAACGACTTCAAAACCTTTTCCAGTATTTTTTGTAAAAGTTTTTTTTAACGTGTACCCTTCTTCAGAAGCTTCTGTTTCAGTCAATGAGCATTTTGTTTCACTACAAATTGAATGAAAATAAAAATTGACAACTCTGACCAGCATAAGTAGAACATGTCCTCAAAGATCCAAACCGCACGAGTTCCCGCAGCTCTTCCCTGGAGCTGTATCTACCTAACTTTTCATGAGCACAGTCTCTTGGAGTTTCAGCTGCTATGGCTCCATTTCTGTGCTATCCAATCCTTCTTTAAAAACACAGTGTGTGTCAGTATTTCTTACTTTGCCTGTTTACTGTTCAAACAAGAAAGCGCTCATATGGGGAGCCAAAAATCACATAGTTCTCTTGGACAACCTGCGCTTGATTTCCAAGCCATTCTCAGTTATTGTATGCCACCTGAGAGACCTAAATGTTCCAGTAATGCAGAGAGAAGCCATTCAATTTGTGTTACATATCACTGTGTTTTTACCATTTATACTAAGGTCTTGCACAAAATTAACGCATCTGGCAACAGCAACGTATCGTAAAACATGTTTTGTGAAGGACTAGCCTATTGGGAGAAAGGTCAAAACAAGTAAAGCTTTTTGGAAATATGAATCTCAGAAGTGCTGTACATCGTATTTTATAACACCACCCTTTTGGCACCAAACTCATCAGCTGTACGCCTTCAATTCACGTGACGTAAGCCTGCCGACTTTCTCAGTCTCTCACAGGCTGCTTTTTGAAGATTGCTACACTCTGAAGGGTGCTGTTAAATCAGGCTCTGGGATGAGGGTAGGTGCTGTCTCAGAGTCTTGAGACCTCCTCACTCCCCATCCATGGGTTGTTCAGGACTCGCTCCCCTCCCTGCTGCGCTGCTGTGTGCGGGATTGGGATGACATTGCTGAAGGACAGAGAGTAAGGGAGTACGGGGCAGAGAGTGCTCTGGTTTTGTGTTAAATGGACATCAGCAGTGCAATTAAAAAGGCAAACAAACTTCAAACAGAAAAGATTCACCTGTTCTTGACACAAGGTATTCTAAAAATGACCACAAATACAAGTATTTAGAAAAGATTATTTCCTTTCTGTATCCCAGTTTACTTAATGCATCTAGGGGCAATTTGCGCGTCGTAAATGTCAGCTTCTCTGTTATGTCAGTGAGCTCTCGCGTTTCTTTTTTGTATAACTTTCTTTCTTTTCATTGACTAGCTGCCAAGTTGATGGTGTCTCTTTTGGTATCTCCGACTCACGTGCCTTCCTGTTCCCAGCTGTCCCTGTATCCTGTCATGGTGCTGAACAATTAGTACTTAGGTTATGAAGTTGATTTATTTCCCTTGTTTTTCTGTATTACAGCGTGATGCTGCTGTGAAGTGAGGATTTACAGAGCCAGTAGTTTATGCCCACAGCCTAAGGCTGGCATTGCCAGCGAGAAGGGCCATGGGCTGGCAGGGCTATGCCCAGCCAAAACTGTACCTCCACGCAGAGTCTTTCTGACAATCCACAGGCATAAAGGTCCAAAGTAAATGTGCACGTGAGTGTGTGTATTTATGTGTATTCTAGATGCATGTTCCAACTTTTATATATATATATATATATGTGTGTGTGTTTCAGTAATAGCTATCTCAGGGTGTTTGCATAGCCAGTGTTATCACTGAGACATTTCTCTCCTCCTTGTATTGCCTCTTGTCTTGTTCCTTCCTTCTCCCAAGACACAACAGCACTGTTGCCCCTCCTGTCAGCACCGTGCTTCTAAATCAGCAGAGCCAAAAACCCCCATTTCCAGAAGCCAAGAGGGCAGCTATTAGAAAAGCATTTTATTCTTGCATGCTTTTTTGTCTGCCTATAGCAACCACTACAAAAATCCAATTCACAGGAGGCCAGCTGGCCAGCTTCTCCTGAAAGTTTCATTTTGACTATTCCAAAAAGTAGTAAGTGGTTCAGGTCACAGCTGAAGAGTACAAGCCGGATATAAATCACATCAGGCCAGGCTTAAGATATCCGCAAGCGATCGCTGCACAGTTTCAGGCTCTGCAGGTCTTTCACACCCAGAACATCCACTGACGTCAATGGAAATTTTGGATGATGACGGAGAGCAGTGACGATGTTGACTCCGGCAGTGAAAGCCTTGAGCGCCTAATGTTTAGGTTTTCTCTGCCTTAGTTTGTATATGCTGTCCCTCACCACACGCCGAATGCCACACAAATGCTTGCCTTCAGCTACCTCAGCACAGCCCTGGGAAATAGCAGCGAGTGTGTAGCCTCACACCCCGCAGCCGAGCCGCGGGGGAACAGGCTGGCTGGGTGACTTGGCCATGCTCACACTGGGAATTTGTGACAGAGCATCACCATGACCTCAAATTCAGGCTCCCAGCGCCCTTTACAGAGCTTTCCCTGGGAGACTTTTCATCTTTTCAGTAACTGAAGTGTTATAGCATTGCTTGAGCTGCCTTTCCAAACTGCTGGGACTGGCAGGGAGTTGCCTAATCCACTTAGATAACGTGAAAAACAATGTGGGTTTGTGGCTTGGGATTTTTTTTTTCCAAAAAATTTCTAGTAACTCACCTTTTAAAGGCCAACATTAGCAAACATGTTCCTGTGACAGCCTGGGCCATGCAGGACACCAGTTAGGTATGACTTTGGTGCCAGTGCATCTCGCGGGACACCCTGAACACAGCCCCTGCTCCTCAGCGCAGCACCCAGCCGTGCTGAGTGAGGAAAGGGGCCCCGAAGCTGCTCCTCTGACAGCTGGGGCGCCCTTCCCAAAAGCTGGGGGGCGGGCCCCTGGCCAGCCCCAGGGTGCAGGGGAGGCCGGGGCGGTGCTGCCCCTGGCCTGGAGCAGAGCTGCATCACGCTGCTCCCTGCCCAGGGGAAAGCTGTGCCTGCAGAGGCAAGAGGCCGGCGGTGCCTCTGGCACCTGGCAGCAGCTGCGGAGCTGAGCCCTGCAGCATTTTTTAATTTCAGCTGCACATGATAAAAGTGAGGAGCAAGAGTCTCCAGGGGAGCAGTGTCTTGAGTGGCCCAGGGGCCACTTCTACCTGACTGGTGCAGTGGGAGATCCTCAGGAAGGTCTGAATTCATTAGCACTCAGTTGCTGCGAGCGGTCGGTGTCCTGTTTTTGAAGACGGCAGTCATCAGGTGCATGCTATAAGCTGGAACGATCCTGCTGGGTCAGGCTTTAAGGGCACCGGCTCACCAGCCATCCCGCTGGGCTGAAAATACTTGCAAGCGGCAGCAACACCCCGGCTGCACCAGCGTGCTCCTTGAATTGGGCCTTCCCTGTTCTCATCGCTCCTTGATGAACCCAGGAGGAGGAAGAGGTGATGCAGTGCAGTCTTCAACCAGCAATGGTCATCTTCAAAATGGATGGCCAGCCACAATCACAACGCTAATTAGATTTAAAGAATCGATGTGGTACTTGCTTTGGGCAGGAAGGCAGTTTTAAGGGCAAAGTTACAGAGCCCTGTTAGGAATTCCCCGTTTCATTGCTGGGCTTTTTTGAACTCTTGAGTAAATACTCTCTGGCAACTTGCCGCTGCTCATTTGGTCAGTTTGCTCCATAACTCCGTAAGGACCGTCGTTAGCTCTGGTACACCTCGCCAACTGCTCTTCATGCCCTGCCTTGGCCTGTCTGCACATGGCTTTACATGGCGCTGTCAGAGCTGACGGTCCTTTCTCTTTACTCCACTTGAGCATGACATCAGGTCCCAACGTGACCTCCCTCCCTCACACCCTGCCGTGCAAATGGGCCAGTTCCCTCTCGCTCATCCTCCAGCCCTGCCCCAAACACAGCAGGAACCGGCCCTCTGCGTGCACCGTGGGCACGCCGGTAATCCCCAGGCACCTGTGAAGCTTTCATTCCCCTTGCTGCCCCTTCCAGCTTCAGCCACTGCTGCTGCGGATGGTAAATGTCTGGTCTGACTGCCTCCTGGCCACTGCTCTGGTGGGCTCTGACTAAGATTTAAGGCCGATCCTGTGCGCTACACCAGACCAAATCAAGGGTTGCATCTCCTCGTGGGCTCAGTAACCAGCTGCTCCATGAAGCAGTCTTTGAGCGTAACTAAAAAGCTCACCTCTGTGTCCAAGGGTGACGTCTGCCTGGTCTGTGGGTGTTTGGAGCTTGCATATAGCAACAGTATTACATTTTATTTGTATAATGCTGATTATGTAGAAGAGTATAAAGCAATGCAGGCTCTGGGTACCTCTAAGGTGTGAAGGCAGAAAATATTGGATACTGCACCATGCGATAACTTCAGCTGTCTGATTACTGAGTGCATGTTGTCACATTAAAAGGTGCTTCTTGCCAGCAATACTTGCTGCATTTTCCAAAATGGCACACCCCCTCTGGCCTGATGGAAGACCCTCAGATGCCAGCCCGCCCCACGCAGCAAGCTGAAGGGGGACTTCGGAGGGACCATCTGGTCTGTGTGATAACACACCCCAGAGTGAGCTCAGCTCCCTCTGTGCTCGTGGACAGATGTGACTCCGGGAAATCTGTTGCAATGGCTGCTCGCACTGCACAGCCAGTGCTCTTCCGCTCAAGTATCAGCAGTGCAGTAGTGTGGTAGCACAACTTTACCTTCTCCTTAACGCTTTCCCTCGTGTCCCGTCAGGGGTGGCTGGTGGTCCTGTTCCCACAACAAACAGCCTAGATGCAAAATTCTGTGGTATGTTTGGGTGCAAAAATTAAATGAAATATTCATCCGAATGCGATCCACTTCCTGCAGTCTTTGCTGCAGCCATGTATGTAAAAGCTGTAGAGCGTATCCTAGGACTGCTGCTCTTCACTGGAAATGGACGGAGGCAAACTGAACAGGTTTAGTGCCCTGGGCGCAGCAAATTGTGGGATGGAGGACCATCCCACAGGGGAAGCTGCAGACTTTTCCCTGTGCTTCTGCAGCCCGAGACTCCCACCCTGGTGTTTTGCTAAGGCAGTTTACAGTATGTGAATTTTCCCTGTGGTTTGGTCTTGTTCTTTTGAACTTCTTTTTTTAAATGTTAGTTTAAACAGTCTCTCATTAAGGCTTCTGAGTGCGTGGTAAGGCTTGTCTTGGAAATGTGTATTCAGGTGGTTTGTAAGATTTGTATTATTTGCTTCTTTTGGAGCCATTCTGGTGTATTATGTAAATCCATAGCTAAGCATTTCCTGGGACCATTTATTGTGCAAATGCCTAGTTTGGCACGTGTACAGTGCTGAGCAAAACGAATTGCTTCTGTCTCTCTAGTACAGAGAAGAAAGATCAGCCTGGAGATTATTTTGTTTCATTTAAGAGAAGACAATTTTCTCATTTCATTGCCTATCAGAATGAGTTTTCTGCAAATGAGCTGGAAACTCCTGGAATAGATAGAAGTTTAAAGGCAGAACATCAGCCCCAAATCACATATAGAAACAAGTAATGGTCAACATCAGACACAGACATTTAAAAGTGCTGGATTGACTTCTGTGGTCATTTCTTGCATTTAATAACATGCTTACAGAAAAAGTATGCACGGGACGATGGGCATTAACAAACCATCACACTATTTTAGATAACGTCCATTTCTGAGAAACTGCTTAATCCCTTGAACAGTTATTTTTCAGTTCATATAATTAGGTAGGTTTGGTGACAAGCCCCAGATCTACCTGTTGCTTTAAGCTTCAGTTCAGGCCTTTTTCTGTGTACTGACTCCGTACAAATTCACCCCCAGAGCTGAGGAAAGCAGGCGTAGGGCACCTGACACCAGGAAATTCTCCGTCCTTTCTTAGTTTCAAGGTTTGGCATTGCCTGGCCAGGTCATTGCTTCTCTCCCCACTGCAAGCTCAGGAAGGAGCTGTGGGTTGTGGTTTGCCTCCGTTCCCTCCCGCAGGAAGGAGGTCTGCAAGGAGCTCTTGGGGGGCACAGGCAGTGGGAAGGGGGTGCGATTTGCAGGCTTGCCCCCACCCCAAGCCTCCAAACTCCCTCCCCAGGACTGCTGCCAGCCACGCCTGGAAGGTCAGCAGAGGCACTGAGCTCCTTGCTGGCACCATGAGCTGCAGCTTACACATTTCAGCAGGGGTGGGACGAGCTGTTGGGGGTCATGGCAGGACCTGCCACCCTGCAGTTCCTCTGAAGGAAGCCCCCAGTTACTTGGAGCTGGAAGTGAGCAGCACTGTCCCATCTCCCACCTCTCTCCTCCACGGTCTGATGTCCCTGGATCCTGTGTTATGTCAGACAGGAGAGCCCTGAGACACATCACCATCACTTGAGTTTAAAAGAAGCTGGAAATAAATGTTTTGAATTATACACTGTAGTGGAGCATCATGTTGTGCCACTGAACTGTGCTAGAGGAAGGGAATGTAAAAGCCATTTCCACTTGTGAGGGAAAGCCCCACTGGCAGCATTGCCCCCTTGCAGGTGGTCTGATGCCAGCAACCATGGGGCCACATCCAGCCCTAAGCCTGCTGTGCAAGCAGCACCCACACCCCACGGTAGCTCCCCTCTGCCACCTTCCCACAGCTGGGCTTGGAGCTAGAGCACAGCCCTGCAATCCACTCTGCTTTTCATCTGGGAACCCTCCTCCAGTGTGGGCCCCAGGCACATGGAATCATAGAATCATAGAATTGTTTAGGTTGGACAAGACCTTCAAGATCAAGTCCAACCATTAACCTAGCACTGCCAAGTCCACCACTAAACCATGTCCCTAAGTGCCACATCTACCCGTCTTTTAAATACCTCCAGGGATGGGGACTCAACCACTTCCCTGGGCAGCCTGTTCCAATGCTTCATAACCCTTTTGGTGAAGAAATTTTTCATTATATCCAACCTAACCCCCCCCCCGGCTCAACTTGAGGCCATTTCCTCTTGTCCTCTCACTTGTTACTTGGGAGAAGAGACTGACCCCCACCTCGCTACAGCCTCCTTTCAGGTAGTTGTAGAGAGCAATAAGGTCTCCCCTCAGCCTCCTTTTCTCAGGCTAAACAACCCCAGTTCCCTCAGCCGCTCCTCATAAAACTTGTGCTCTAGACCCTTCACCAGCTTTGTTGCCCTTCTTTGGACACGCTCCAGCACCTCGATGTCCTTCTTGTAGTGAGGGGCCCAAAACTGAACACAGTATTCAAGGTGCAGCCTCACCAGTGCCGAATACAGGCGGACGATCACTTTCCCTAGTCCTGCTGGCCACACTATTCCCGATACAAGCCAGGATGCCATTGGCCTTCTTGGCCATCTGGGCACATTGCTGGCTCCTATTCAGCTGCTGTCAACCAACACCCCCAGGTCCTTTTCCACCAGGCAGCTCTCCAGCCACTCTTCCCCAAGCCTGTAGCGTTGCATGGGGTTGTTGTGACCCAAGTGCAGGACCTGGCACTTGGCCTTGTTGAACCTCATACAATTGCCCTTGGCCCATCGATCCAGCCTGTCCAGATCCCTCTGTAGGGCCTTCCTGCCCTCCAGCAGATCAACACTCCTGGCCAACTTGGTGTCGTCTGCAAACTTACTGAGGGTGCACTTGATCCCCTCATCCAGATCATTGGTAAAGATATTAAACAGAACTGGCCCCAGTACTGAGCCCTGGGGAACACCACTTCTGACCGGCCACCAACTGAATTTAACCCCATTCACCACAACTCTTTGGGCCTGGCCATCCAGCCAGTTTTTTACCCAGTGAAGAGTGCACCCATCCAAGCCATGAGCAGCCAGTTTCTCCAGGAGAACGCTGTGGGAAACGGTGTCAAAGGCTTTGCTAAAGTCTAGGCAGACAACATCCACAGCCTTTCCCTCATCCACTAAGCGGGTCACCTTGTCATAGAAGGAGATCAGGTTAGTCAAGCAGGACCTGCCCTTCAGGACCTGCCCTTCATAAACCCATGCTGACTGGGCCTGATCCCCTGGTTGTCCCGTACGTGCTGCATGATGGCACTCAGGATGATCTGCTCCATAACCCTCCCTGGCACCGAGCTCAGGCTGACAGGCCTGTAGTTCCCCGGATCCTCCTTGTAGATGGGCGTCACATTTGCTAACCTCCAGTCAACTGGGACCTCCCTGGTTAGCCAGGACTGCTGATAGATGATGGAGAGTGGCTTAGTGAGCACTTTTGCCAGCTCCCTCAGTACCCTGGGTTGGATCCCATCCAGCCCCATAGACTTGTGGGTGTCTAAGTGGTGTAGCAGGTCAGTAACCATTTCCCCTTGGATTATGGAGGCTTCATTCTGCTCCCCATCCCTGTCTTCCAGCTCAGGGGGCTGGGTACCCTGAGGACAACTGATCTGACTATTAAAGACTGAGACAAAGAAGGCATTCCTTATCCTTTGTCACTGTCTTTCCCCCCACATCCAATAAAGGATGGAGATTCTCCTTAGCCCTCCTTTTGTTGCTAATGTATTTATACAAACATTTTTTATTGTCTTTTACAGCAGTAGCCAGATTAAGTGCTAGTTGGGCTTGGGCCCTTCGAATTTTCTCCCTGCATAACCTCATGACATCTTTGTAGTCCTCCTGGGTTGTCTGCCCCTTCTTCCAAAGGTCATAAACTCTCCTTACTGTGGCTGCCGTGAGCAGATGTGCTTGGCGTGGACCTCAGCTCATTGCTGGGCTGGGAGCAGCACATCGGCATGGCACAGCACAGCACGGTCCATGAACGACCTGCTGCTTGAATTTCCTGCCATGTATGATTTGTAGACATGCTCTCAAATTGACCTGACCCTGAAGACAGGAGCAATCAATTAAAGAAACTTTTTCCTGTGAAATCAACTGCAAAAATGGTGCTTTTATGACAGCCTGAGCTTGCTACCTTGTCCTTTCTAAGGACAGGATGCTCCAAACTTGAGATTTTCTGACATTAGCCAAGCATTTCTTCAGCTCTTCTCAGGCACAGATCTGGTAAAGGAAAAATGCCTCATTGTGATGAATCACTCACTGAACAGCTTAATGGTGCCCCATCACCGTGGGCAGTATTAGTTAAACAGCCACTTGAAACATGCCAGGCATTTTCCAGGAAAAAAAGGGATACCCCTTGCCTCCAAGTCCAGAAACCAGTGTCACCACCGGGGCTGATGTTACTCACTGGGCTGTAGGGCTGCAGTCTCCCATTAGGTATAATGAGAGACTGAAAGGCCAGACTAGGCAGGCCTAGTTCAGTCCCCAGCATGGACAGACCGGACCAGATAAGTACAGGGCATCTCTGACGAGTGACACTGCCGCTCCCCTGGCCCTGTGCTCTGGCTAATGGCCATGGGCTGCAGCGTGCCTCAGCAGGCAGTGCAGGCAGTGGGGCAGGCAAGGGGCACCAGCACACCCAGGGCAGGTCTCGGACCTCTGTCCTGCAGAAGCCAAGGAGGAGCTTGTGGCCTCCCAACACTGGGAAGCGGCTTTCCTGAGCCGCTCTGCGTGCACGGGAGGAAAGCTGGAGGCAGGGGTGTACAGGTTTTGTTGTAGGAGCCTCAGACCAGCAGGGCAATAAAAGCCACCGCAGGAATCCAGGGCACCTCTCTGCAAAATGCTGAGGCTAGCGGATTTATTTGCAGCATTTTATGATCTGGGGCACGCCACAGGAGCCTCCGTGCAACTGTTCTGCTGGCATGTGAACCTGCGGTGACTCAGGAAAAAAGGCACTCGGGGGCTGTCTTGCTAAGTAACAGAAGCTGGCTATAAAATAAACATGCGGGAAAAGCAAATCCCCAGTTCTCTGAAGGTGCAGCCTACAGGCATCCCTCATCCTGCCTCTTTCAAGCACCCAGGGACTTCACCTCTCCGTGCCTCAGCTTGCACATCTGTAAAATGGGGTTCACGAGCCTGCCCTTCACTCGCACTGCTTCGAAATCTGCCCACCTGAGAGGCTGGTATTATCACGGCTGCCACTCACATCAGCACTGGCGCAAGGAGTGAGGAAGTGGAGCTAGAGGCACGATCCTGTTTTCTGGGAAACACAGCAAGTACGTTCCTGGAGAGCATTTTTGAAGAATATTTTGGCTTAACTTGTATCTCTTGTATGCACAACAGTCTTCTACCTGCCTCCACTTGTGAGCATAATGCGTGAGGGATGCTGTGGCCCTAACAAGACGAATTATGAAAAAATGTCCCAGGAATTTCTTTTCATTATGAGAAATTAAACTTGGGTTTAGTTTTCTTCTCTCCTTTTAACAGCCAGGGCACCTCGTCTGTCGTCTTTGCTTTTCCTTGCTCCATCTGGCTTGTGAGTCCCCCCAGAAGATATGGCATGACATTTTAGTCCATGTCTCTTTTTTCGTATGTTGAGCAGAAAATGTATGACTGTTAACAGCGCATCTGCAGATTATTTATCCATGCAGGCCTAATCAGTGCAGGGATTAGCAAAACATGTTTTGCCTGCCAATCTCTAATCAAGAGGCCAGATTCACTTGCGCAGTGGTGGCTTTTCTGTGCTCCAGGGAGGCGATGCTCACTCTGCTGAAAAAGAGGAGCAATTCAGCCAAATTCAATTTGCAGGTATGGACCTTGCAAGGTCAAAGTAAGAAGCGCAGTCTAAAAAGAAAAAATATCACCTACTAGGAGCAACAGCAGATCCAAACCTGCTTCGGAGGAGAAGGCTCTAGTATGAACACTGCGACAATAAGAAAATTGTAACAAAAGTTAACAGACTGGAAAGGAGAAACAACCAACTTCTGCAAATTATTCCCTTAGGATTCGTATTCCTTCCAGATATTTTCTACTTTGCTGCATCTTTCCCAAAGATGTCACAGCAGCTTCAATGGCTTATTAACCTTTCTGGCATAGGTTTCTTCTGCAGTATCAAGAGACCAAACCCCCAACCTGGGGGAACATACTGTGTGTGCTTTTTCTGGTTCTTGTGTACCTTTCCTCTTCATAGGTGGGGTTTTTTTGCAAAATGGGAGCAAAACGCATTCTTTCCAGTCTTGGCAGAGTTTTCTACATTCATTTGCTTGAGGTTCAAAGCAGTGGAGAAACATCCCGACTACCTAGCAATGGTTAAAGACAAAACAGGCAGTGGAAGGTGAATAGCGTTAAACATATAATTGTGAGCCCAGTGGGGAAAAAATGGAGCTTTACTGTCATATTTTATTTGCAAGTTTTATTTGAGTGCAACACCTGCTTTCAATATGATTAACTCTTACTTAGCGTGCAATTTTGGCACTAACTACTTCTGATTTACTTTGCTAAGGATGCTCGGTTCCAGTGACGGAGGTATTTTGCTAGTCTTGTTGTGCTGGAGACATGCCTAATGGGGCAGAGCTAATTTGCCATTTGCTGGGTTAATGAAGATACACACTAAAAAGATTATGAGGAAAAACAAGAACTAGTACATGAAAGATTAAAAAACCAGCAAACAATTTAGAGAAAAATTACAAACAGTAAGATCTCCATGCCGTAGGCTTTTCTGTAATATCTTTCCTCCCAGTGCCGTTCTTGTAGTGCCGTAGCAGCTATGTGCCATTCCCGAGTGACATTACACATTTCCATCAGGCCACACGAGGTTGTCAGGGCACCCTGTGACAAGCAGTGGGGGACCAGAATCCCCATTTGGGAGAGGGGACCGCTGGTACATCCAGCTCGGCCGGTGCTGGTCAGGACTTGCTAATCCCTGCTCGGGGGCTGTTACTGCAGGGGGCTTGTGCCACGGCAGCAGCAAGGTGGGGTGAGTCGTGCCATGTGGTGCCCACTGCTTTATTTTATACCTACAAGCAGGTTTCCATCTGTCCCCACCCCTGTCTTCCCGTGCAGAGGATGCCCTGAAAGCCAGGCAGATGCTTCTGCTCCTGGCTGGGCTTTATGGGCTTTATGCCAATCATCCTGGTTTGCATCCTGAGGAAGAGGGGAGCGACCAGGCCAAGCGTGTGCCCCTCCTTCTCACCTGCGCCATCCCGTTACCCCGACACACAGCAAAGATGCCTGCTGCAGCAGCCCCCTCAGCAACACCCTGCAGCAAGCACGTGCACTGCGTAACATCTCTCTGGAAACACTTCCCAACGGGCACACGTAACCAGGCTGCAATTCTCTCAGTTCGCATGTAGACCTCCTCCTAGCAGTGTAATCCTGCCTTTTATTTCAGTCATGAGCCTTCAGATTGTCTGTGAACATGGATAGGACACTTCTGAGTGTGAGCAAGCTTTTCTTTATTGCTGCTGCGGCGATTAAGCCAGTATGTTTCCCTTCCAGTATCCTTCCTTTGACATTTCCATTCCAGTCTTACACAGGCCTTTGCTGTTGCCTTGGCTAATGCCTTGCATTTGTTTTTTAAATCAACTGCTGTGATTACAATGGAGCTCAAACTCATGACGGCAGAATCAAGGAAAATAATGCAGGAGGCTAGTTTATCTCAAAAATATGGTATTATGCCCTGCAACACCAAAGCTCCTTGCTGTCTGCTGCCACCTTCTCTGGAAACAGCCCAGCAGTTGTAGGAATTTACTCCTCATGCTGGAGGATTGCACAGAGTTGAGGAGAGATTGTCTCAGCAGGGTGGCCCTGCAGGATGTCTGCAGCGTGGCTTCCCGGCCCAGGAGGAGCCATGCTCAGCGTGGCCCGGGGATGCACAGGGCCAGGGCACGCCTGAGCTTTCCATCAGCGTTTCCCTATGGCCTCTCTGGCTGTTGTCCACACTGAAAGTCCCACTGCTCCCTGAGCAAAACAAGGTGAGCCCAGCAAACAAAACTGTATCAGTAAGCAAGCAGCAAGGCAGCTTTTGGGTTGAGGTGGTAGGTGCGACCGGCAGGCACAGGATTTCTGGTAATGCGGGCAGTAATAAGTTTCATCAGTCTTCTATGACAATTTCTCTTTTAACACAGGGGATTTCTCCAGCCAGATGTGCGCTGGAGGTGCCCGTGTCTGTGCTCCTTGCCCTGGGGTCCCTTTTAGAGCTGAAGGAGAGAAACAGAAGTAGCTCCTTCCTGGACTCCGGGCCTCCTGAGGTGGGCAGCAAAGGCAGCTCAGGGACATGCATCTCCAGCAACTCTGTTCAGAGCCTGGCATCCCAGCTCAAACACAAAAAGTTGCTTGTACATACCTAAAGGTCAGCGGGCAGAAGCTCCCCACTACCACTCTGTGTCCCTGGGACTTCACACTCTGCCAGGTTATTAGAACCACACACACGCACGTTCATCTCACAGGGAGCTACCAGAGCATCTTCAGGGCTTCCTCCACCTGGATGTCTTGGAGGTACATGGAAAATACAAGTAAATAAAGTTGCTTGCTGAACTGTGCCTTTATTTAAGATAGGCCAGGGTCTCTCACTCAGTAGGTGTATGGCCCAGGAGATCTTTGAAAACTTTGCAGTGACTCTAAGGGATGATGGGCAGCAGTGCATGCTCTGTGTGAGTGGGGAAAGGGTGCCCGCAAAGGACCGTGACGGACAGGGACTGGTCGTGCACACACCATGATGGCCCTGCTCGGCTCCGCTTGCCAGAAAACCCACTCCAGCATCATGGTGCCTGGGCACAGGGCTTGCCATCAGCAGTTGTAGGCATTTGGAGTGATGCTGCGCCTAGCAAATGCTGTATGCCCATACCAGCCGCTTGCAAACACCACGTACTGCTAAAAATCAGTGGTTCCCTCAAATGCTGTGTACTGCTAAAAACCACTGCTTCCCTTAAACACTGTGTACTGCTAAAAAACAGTGCTTCCCTCAGGCACGGCCCCTCCTCGCAGCTGGGCTGCCTGCAGGCTGCCCATGCCTGCTGCATGCCGGCCGCATCGGGCTGCCCCACACACAGGGCAAGGCTGAGCGCCAGGAGCACAGAGGAGCACCTGTTTACAGGATCCCTGCTTGCTTTCTTTGCAAAGCACACCTCTGGCACCTCTGCCCACCTTAGCAAACAGCAGGGACTTAGTCCCAGAGACAAAACAAACAAAGAGAAGAGTCTGCAGCCTCCAGGCATCTGGTACCCCTCCCTTTTCACCCTAGATGAGCTAGAGCTAGCTGTGCAGCAGGACCGGCTCACCGAAGCCTGGATAAACTGAGGCAGAAAGTGTATTTTATCCTGGAAATGAGGTAGCTTGGCTGCTGTCCCCAGCAGTCAAAAGCCAGAGAAGGCTGGTGGTCTCCCTGCCGGAGCGGGGCGCTTCCCCAGCAGCTCTTCCACCACCACTGCACACTTGTCCCAGGAGGAGGTGCCAAGGCTGTCTCCCCACTGGCCCGGAGGCAGCTGGCTTGCCCTCGTGCGAGTAGAGTACTCCCTCCGTGTCCTGCCCTGGGTGGGTAGACCTGCAAGAGTCTGTCCTGTAAAACTTCAAGGAACTCACCCCAGCTCCCTGTGTCCCGCAGCTTTGGGAGACTTGGGGTCAGGCCTCCCAGGAGGATCCACAGTGCCGAGTTGGTCTCCAAAGGATGCTGAATGCTTACAGACTGCCCTCCGCGTAGGGTAGTTTTTGTCTTTCTTAAAAAGTAACACTTTTGTTAGCAGATGAGATAGATTGTTAAAATATTCATAGGCAGGCTCTCCTGGCGCAGTCAGGAATGCCAGGAGCGCCACAGGGCACAAGCTCTGTTGTTGCCGAAGAGTATCCATAAAACATCAGGATACTCATTGGGTACAATGTAACCTTGTGGGCAAAACTGAAATTACTGGACAGCAGGAGCAACTGTGTCCAAAATGCTCTGTCAAAATATTTAAAGTTGAAGGTTGGTTTTTCCGGAGTGATTTCGTCCCTTGACTGTTTTGGGATTGCAGTGTAGGTTGTATCACAGTACTGGCTTGCTTCCCGTAACTATTCACCTACCGTCACTCACTGACAACGCTCTTCATCAAACGCTTCCTGGTACGGCTTCACAAGCTGTGTTACGGCACCAAGGAAAAATCACTTTCCCTGCTAAGCAGTAGCAAACCTGGGGAGACAATTAATTATGAGGGGGTTATTGTATGGTATGTAGTCATCCTGGTGCACGAAACATACCACACTTCCCCTAATGCTCGTCAGACTTCACTGAAGATGCCAAGTCCAAGAAAGCCGTCTAACCCATCTGCTACCCCCACCAAGAGCCCGTGGTTCAGCAGTGCACCCATTTTGGACAACGGCGCTGGCTGTGCACGTGGGTGCACGCCTGGTAGCACCCTCCGCAGCCCCGCGTGTCCTCGGGGAGAAGCTGCCTTACAACCTGTGCTGGATGGGGAAACCTTTGCCATAAAGAGCCAGCCTACAAGAAGCAACTCAAACTTGGTGAAACCAGCCAAAAAAGCTAAAAGGAAGCTTTATTGTAGAGGCCAGTGAGAGGAGACTCCCAAAGGGGGAAATACAGCTCAGGGTCCTGATCCATGCTAGGGCAAGGCTGTCCTTTGGGACACCGGCAGGTGGGAAGTCAGGCTGCGGTTGCTGGTGCAAAGGGGTAGCTCTTTTACTGATACAGAGAGGCAGTTCACAGGTTTGGCAGGGAACAGGTTGCTGCCAGCAGGTAATTTCACAGAGGACAAAGGACACTGATGTCCTTTGTGGCGGCTGTGACACCGAGTGACACGATGCAGAACCAGCTGCTCAGATGAAAGTGCCCATTTACAGCAGCCAAAGCCCAGGGTCATCACACCCGGAGACAGGCAAGTTGTGCACAAGAGATGGGCCAGTTCTGCACAGCCATGACTTGGTATGAGAGACTGGCAGGTGACAAAACCCAACAAACACAAAAAATGCATTTCCTCTACCCTGCAGCCTCATACCTGCTGCAGCAGAGGCAGGTGGAGACAGCTGCCAGCCGCCTCCTCCTGCCCCTGCTGCTGCCAGCGGGGATTGAGCCAGGTCCCACCCCTTGGGTGGAAAAACCCCAAACTGG
The DNA here is from genome assembly GCF_965183815.1 of Platalea leucorodia. Lineage (NCBI taxonomy): Eukaryota > Metazoa > Chordata > Aves > Pelecaniformes > Threskiornithidae > Platalea > Platalea leucorodia. Next base: position 45,279,085 of record NC_138825.1, on the reverse strand, counting down.
GCTCCCGTGAGGCTCCTTACAAGCCCTGCATAGCGGCTCACTGATGGGCAGTAGGGTCCCGTGGCTGCAGCAGGAGCGGGGAGCAAGGGGCTTTGGGGCCAGCCCTGGCTCTCAGCTTCCCAGTGCCCACAGGGGTGAAAGGCGGAGGATGACCCCACGCTGTTTCAAGATGTCCACTGTGAAGGCGCTCAGGGCAAGGGTGAAGTTTTGCCTCCTGCCTTCACCTCTCCCCTCGATCTTTTGTTGCTGCCCCTCCCGTGTTTGCAGCCCCCATGTGTCCGTATGGCTGTTGCAACAGATGCTGAAACTTGTTTTTCTTCTCCTCTTTACGGTGTGTGCCCCTCTTTCCCCAAAGGAAAAGAAGAGGAGCAAGAAAGAAAAGAAACCCGTATATTTGATGCAGGCTGTGACTGGCTTGTGTAATAATACTGGTTTTCTCTCCTTGTTTTAGGGAGTGCTGCCGATTTTTTGGAGACAATGGCTTGACTTTGAAGGTGTTTTTTACCAAGGCAGCACCCTTTGGTGTTCTTTGGACACTCACAAACTACCTTTACTTACATGCAATAAAGAAAATAAACACTACGGATGTCTCCGTGTTGTTCTGCTGCAACAAAGCTTTTGTGTTCTTGCTTTCATGGATCGTTCTGAGGGACAGGTTCATGGGAGTGAGGGTAAGTGACTCCTTATCTCTGTCTCCCTTCTTCCCCCTCGCCCTTCTGCCTTTCCTTTTGCCCTTCCCTCCCGCTGGCCGAGTCGAGCAGCACCCCACGCAGCCGGCCAAGCGGGTGCAGAAATCCTTGCGGAGCAGGGACGCATCCTTCCCTGCAGCATGCCCAGGTGCCCACAAGCTCCTGGAGCCCCCGCCTCCTCCAGCCTGGTGCCTTTGCACATTTTCCTTCAGAAAAGAGGTAACTTGCTCCAGAGCGCGGCACAAAGGATAGCTGCTATCTCCATGTTGCTGTGCATGCGCATCAGCCTTTGCTGGCCCCTTCCGAGTGACTCCTCCCAGGCTGTGGCACCAGAGCTAGTTGTTTCTAGCTGCACATTCCTGCAAGCCCCAGCTGCACGCAATACGTGGTCCCAGCCTGTGAATTTAATGGGGCTCCCACCTTTGTATGTGCGACAGCAGGCTTGCAGGGTGGCACCAATTATCCTTTGCAACCATGTCAGTCAGCAGCAGCTGCGGAGAGGAGAGGAGAGCTGGGCTGCCCTCGCCCGCCTGCGGCCAAAGCATGTGTACACGCGTTGCTGGTGTAACACCAGCACACAGGGTCTTGTGTCTGGCCAGCAGCTGTGGACACAGGGCCAGGCAGCACGGCAGGCGGCGGGGCGGCGGGCCTGGTCTCCCAGAGCTGCTCTCCTGGTGGCACCCCAAATGTTCGCTTACACCCTGAGTCCTACACCCCACGTGAACGCCTGCTCCGCAGCAGCAACAGAGCCGCATGGGGGGGGCGGGTATCGGAAAACCCCGCAGCTCCCTGCTGACCCTGCTGCCTTTCTGGCAGCCCTCAGCACGCGGTGTCCTCTGGCAGCAGGGCCGGGTGGGTGGGTAACCCACCGCCCCAGGGCCAAGGGGGTCCTGCCAGGGCCGCGAGTAACTGCAAGGAAAAGGCGCCAGTGGGTCCCTCCTGCCTTGCTGCATCAGCCGGCGCTTATTAACAGCAATAATGGCAATAATACCTGTTTTCTGCCCACCATTTGAGGAGTTCTCTGCTCACCCAGCTGGGCAATGCTTGCAGTACTCAGAAGAGGTTGTTAGTCCTCGCTGCATGGAGCAACTGAGAGTTAACTTTTCGGGAAGCGTTCCTCTCCGCCACAGAGCTTAGCAGGAGACCTTGGCCAGCCTTGCAGTGGTGGCAGCCAAGAGGCTGCTTTGGGGATCGTTGCAAAATGTACCTGCCAAAAGCCTGGCCCTGGCCAGCTGGTGTCTGTGCTTGCCCACCCACCTACCCAGGTAGCCGTACCCTGAAAACAAATTAACTGGTTTTTTTTAGTACAGAAACAAGGTATCCTGCAATGATCCTGGACGCAGGGGAGCATTGCTGTTATCCTAGCTGGCCATGCTGGGCATTTTCATAAAAGTAAAATAGAAAAAAGGATATTTTTGTGGCCTTCAGCCATCTTGTGGTGCTGTCAGCTGTGGTGCTGGTGGGACGGCAGCAGAGGAGGTGTGTAGAGGTCTGACCGCTGCTCTCCCGTGCTTGCATCCTGCTCCTTGGTCTGCACGTGCTGTCTCTCACCGCTGGATACAGCTGTGGTCTGGGGGGAAAGAGGCCGACTTGTGCATGGGGATACCCACAGGAGCGTGCACACGCTGGAGCAAAGACGCTTCTTGTGCTCTCCCAGGTGCACGGCCATGCGTGAAGAGGCGGGGTAGGGGCTCTCCAGCAGCCTCCCAGCCAGGCTAGGGCTTGTGCCATGGCAGGTGACATGCGCTGGGGGACGAATCCTGCTCTGGATCCCCCCCTTCCCAAAGGGGCAGAAGGAGTGGAGGGAGCAGGGAAGCAGACCCGAGTGGTAGTCTCAGCCACATCCAGCTGTCCTTCATTTCTTGGGAAAGCAGCAATGAATCAGAGACCCAGAGCAGGGGCCAGGGCAGTGGGGGCCATGGGATGCTCCTGCCACGTGTCCCAGCCCCTCACCCTGGCACCTGGCACTGGTGAGGGGTAGCGGGTGGCAGGAGGGGGGGCTTCCTGACAAGCCAGCTCCATGGCCATCTGCCACCCCGGTGACGGGCCAGCAAGGGGCCTGGGCACAGGAGGAAGGGGCTTGCAGGAGGACTGAGCTATTTGCTCTTGGGCAGACGTGGCATCCTGGCCGGTGACAGAAGGAGACACTTGTCCCTAGAGACTGGCAGGGCATGAGACAGCATGGCACTGGCATGGGACTGGCAGCCAGGAGGAGGGACAGCTGCTGGGGCTTCTCCGGGAATGACCTAGGGACTGCGAGCGAGCACACAGTCCAACCCCAAAGCTCGCAGTCCCTCAGGGCCATGCTGTGTCAGAGCTGCTGACCCTTTTAGAAGCACCCTTTGAGAGGGTATTTGGCAGACGAGGCTGCAGGGAGGACAGTGCCTTGTCCTGCGGTGAGCGGGAGCCCTCCCACGCTCCCACTCCATCCCCCCGGCAGCACAGCAGGATGGATAGTGCCGCAGCAAAGCTCTGACCACACATTTGGGTGTCCCTGCTCATACCCGCTGGGGGAGAGGCCAGGTGAGAAAGGCAGCAGCTCAGTGGGGTTTAAGCACGTACCAGTATCCTACTCAGCCTTCAGAAGTGCAACTACTAGCTCTACAAGCACTTAAATCACAATTTGGCTGGAATTTAAATGTAAGAGCAAGCTACAAAATCCTATCCTTGCTGCTCAGGCACTTGTAAGTAAGTGCCTACATCTCCTGTAATGAAGCTGCACTTCTCCTCCTTTCCCTTCACTGTGCCCAGAGCAATGGTCCAACTGGGCTGCAAGCTGTTGTATTGCTTTCAGAGAAGACACACATTTAATGAAGCCGTAAGTGTCTGAAGCGTTGCCACTGCAAGCCCTGTGGTGCTGTGGCATTTGCAAGTAGCCACAGGCCGGTAGCCGTGGCATGGTGCAGTGCAAGCAGCCTGTCGCTGCCGGTAACGATGTGCTTGATAGACAGGCTGAAAGGCTTCCAGAGAAAGCGTATGTGACACGCCTGACATGTCAGCAGGCAAGGCCAAGACTCACCTGATACTCGTGACATGCTCGATAGAAGAGGCAAGGACTTCTGCCCCAGCAAAACTGTTTGCAGACTGCATATACTTGTTTTGATCTTTGACTTTGGTGTTTCCCTCCGTGCTACAGTAAATAAAACAGCTCAGGATTCAAGACAACCATCGCTTGCAAGTAACTCCTGCGTACATAAGGTATAGACAAGCACACGTGCCAGTGGGACTTGGAAATAAATACACTATCAAATCCCAAATCATCGTCTTTCTGGGCAGAGTCCCAGCCTCCATGGAGGTGCTCTGGAGTCACCCAGCCCCTGACACTGAAAGCAAAACTGGATGCTTTTTATTCTGCAGTTCATTAACGCACCCTCCAAGTTTCCACTGCAGCGGAGCTGCTGCTGCCAGCGGGAGCTCAGGCAGGCTCCCTTCGCCGACAGGCATGGAGGCACCAGCCGTTTGCCCCAGCCTGACTTGTGGCGGCGGTCTCTCCCCGGCTCTCCAGCAAAGGCTGGACAAGCCCCACGCATCTCGGGTGGGAGCCGGCCGTGCTTGGAGCAGCTGCTACGGGAAACGCTGCGTCTTCCACTCTCTGTCACCTGGGCTGTAGCACAGGTGATGTTGAAGGGCTGGAGTTGCCATCTTTCAGATAAGCCTGAGCCGCGTAGCTTGCAGCTCTACAAAAAGAGCCATATTGAGTCAGAGCAAAGGTGCGTCTGCCCCAGGAGCCTGGCATTCGCAGCTGCCTGTAGTGGACACCAAGAAAAATCTGTCTAAACAGGAAAAGCCTATAATGCTATTTCCTCATGAGACTTTCCAGCCTCCAGCAATTTGAGGCTCGAGGACTTCCTGAGATGGAAGTGATGTTCCTATAGTTAATAGTCCTTGATGAATTTTTTTTTTCTTACATGACTTTATCCTTGTAAACTTTTCACATCCACAGTGTGCAACAGCAAAGCTTTCCTTGGCTGAATTATATGTTGGGTGAAGAAAAATCTCTTTTTGCTTTCACCTGCCCCATGCTAGTCTCATTCGATGACCTTTTTTCTTGTGCCTCTGAAGCCAGACAGAGTGTCTGAATTTTTATTTGACAGGCACCAGCACACTGACCTAAGAGAACTGCTGAGGGCTGCTGAGCTCCTTCAGTCTTGCCTATCTGGAACAGCCCCACGTTGCTGTAGAGCCATGCATCAGAGTTTTTTTCTCTCCTGGCCTTAAAAAGAAGCCTGTCCAGGACCATGGGGCCCAGTTACACCACCGCCAAGCTTCGCTTTAGGAATGATGCCCCACAGCTGTGCATGGAGAGATCTGATGCCAACAGGGCTGCAAGCCAAGATGCCATATCTGAACCTCCCCAAATTTGCAGCGTGCACACCCAGCCTTTGCAGCTTGCACCAGGCTCCGCTCTGATCAGGTCATAAATCAGCATCTTCAAAACCTGCTGCCCCTCAGCTGGGCCATGCACGGGGCTGAGCAGCAGGGGGGAAACCCTGCCCCTCCATACCCTGCCGAAACTCTGCTCATGCAGCATCTTGAACAGTAGTACAGCAATTTCTAGCCTCAAGCCCCTTCTTATTGAGATGCTATTAGCAGCTGTATTTTCCAGGTGGTGTCAGCTTCTGCTGATCTGGGTTTCTACCCTTACACCACCCTGCCGTTCTACAGCAACACCTTTGGAGAAACTGATCCCCTTCTGTTTGCAAAAATGGGGCATTTTTCTGTTAGGGGAAATTGGTGGTGTTGATGTCAGCATGCAGGCGGGATCTGCTGGGTGATTGCCTGTGAAGCTTTATAGGTGCCACCTGGCACCAGCCCCAGCTCAACCCAGGGAAGAGGCTGCTGGTGCTGCCAGGATGGGGACCTGCAGCTGGTAAAGGAGTCCCCCCCACTGCAGCTTGCTCATCAGGCGGCAGCAGAGCTCGGCACACGGGCTTTCCCCCTGCATCGTCACAGCAGCCCCAGCATCTCTGGGGGTGAACAGGCAAGGTGAGAGGAGGCCATTGCTCTTGGATGTGTAGGCAGCCACAACCTGTGGATGGGGCTTAAAATGCCAGTCTGGCCCTGGGAGAGGGGACAGTTGGCTGTCACTGACCCAGCTGTGCATCAAAATGAACTCATTTAGCCCAATCATCTTAGAAGCATCACCATGACTGCGCAGCCAAAGGGGATGTGGTCTAAGCAGGGCATGCCTCGCACCACTGCAGAGCCAGGAAGCATGGAGCATGCAGAAAGCCCTTTTCACCCCAGAATTACCACCTGGGGAGGCTTGAGGCATCTGGCAGGACAGTCCCAGAGAAGCCAGGGGTCTCTTGCTGATCCTGCTCAATCAGGGATGAGCTTTGTGAATGCCACCTTCCTTTGGATGACCCCCCTCAGGCTTTGCTGTGGGCCCGGCTGCCTGACTGAGCCTCCCTCTACTCTCTGAAATGGCAGATTTGAACTGGAAAACAGTTGCATGGGGTTTATTTCCCTGTTTATTTCAAAACCCTTTTTCCTCCAAAGCCTCCTCAGGACTCAGAGCCTTTCCTGCAAGCACCAGGGAATTATTACTTGTGTATTATCGTCATGCACAGGCTGCAGGGACTCGCTGATGGGGAGGCTCAGTGACAGAGATTAAATCCCCCCTTCAGCTCAGTCCGAGACACGGGGCCCTGTGGTCTGGCCTGCCACCCACTGCCCCAAGGCAGCTGCTCCTTCACAGCTCTGCCTGCAGCTTCTCTGCAGCCAGGGAAGCCACGAGGAGAGGCAGCATTGGCTCCGTGGGTACCGGCCTGGGCTTGCTACTCATTTTCTAGATGAGGGGAGCAGATGATGCAGAAGTACTGCCCTCTCATTTAAAGCTGCTGTCATGTTTTTCCATGTTGGGGGTTGTCCAGTAACACTTGCTTTCTTTCTTTGTCTCCAACCAGATCGTGGCTGCTATATTTGCTATTGCAGGGATAGTTATGATGACGTATGCTGATGGGTTCCACAGCCACTCCGTTATTGGGATAGCCCTGGTGGTGGGCTCTGCCTCAATGTCTGCTCTCTACAAGGTAAGCACACCTGGGTCTTCCCCCCGAGAAAGATGCCAGTCACCCCCGTCACTTTAGCTGCTCCTGTCTTACTTGCAAACTTTCATGCAGTTCAGTGCCACATGCACTGGCACGTTCTTCGAAGGGCTCTGCCATAAACACACGGACTCTGCAGCACTGCATTCAGGTATCCACTTGCTTTAATGTCTGCCCCCACTTAGGATAAAAACTCCTATTTCCTGTGAAGAGTCTTCTCCAGTGCTCACAGGAGGACTTACAGGTGCCCCACCTTCTTGAAAAAATGAGGCTGCTTTTCCATAGGTGCTGGATGTAATTGCTCACTCTGGAAGTGCCCTGCAGAGATTTAACTTCTTTCTTCAAGTCACTGTGTTGCCTCCCCTTGCCAGTCCTCCTTCACTGGTACACGTCGCCTACGTTGGGCTTGAAGTATTGCTTATCATGGAAATAATTACATGCTTAAAGTCCAAAGCACGTGCCTATGAATCAAGGTCTCATCCTGACCAGCCGTGCACGCTGCACTGTGTGTAAGATGACATGCCACCTTCTCTGCTGGGCGGAGAGCCATTTCACGTAGCCTGAGACAAGTATGTGCATTTGCCTCTCTGCTGTTCATGGCACACAGAGTTGCAGAGGAATAAGCATTTGTAGGGTGCGAGTCACCCACCTTGGCTCAGATGTGGAGACAGAGATGAGGTGTAGACGTCTCCATCTGGTCTAATGAATTGCACTGTACCAGTTTGCCCCCTCTCCCATGGCACCTCCACTCCTTGGGGGGACAGAGGGTCTCAGGGCTGCTCCACCAGAGCCCATGCACGGGGAGGTGATGGTGCTGGCAGGGTGTTAGTCTGCAGTGCACCCTGCATGTGAGGACAGGTGGAGCCGTGCAGCTTGTTCTGCCACGAATGCCACTCTGCTCTTGCTTTCCACAGTCTGGCTGAGTTTCCATGAATTGTGCGTGCTGAAGGGGCAGGCAGATCTGCAGGCAGACAAGCTGCGCCACGTGCAGCAGAGCCGGCTCCACCGGCCCTCTGCCCCCAGACATGGATGCTCCAGTCTGCCTGTGCCGGCTGCCCACCCTGCCGGGGGCAACACACCGTCCTCGGGTGGCAAAGGAAGAGTAAGTGGCTTTTGGGCCATTTTGCTCCATTATGCAGAGCGGCAACGCAGCTGCACTGGCCCATGATGGCTGCGGGGTGGTGGGAGCGGGCAGCAGCAGAGTTAGGCAAAGGGAAGAGATACCTGATGCTAGCGAGGGGCCTGCCATCCCAGCACAAACCAGTCAGTCAGTCGGCTCTCCTGGTTTGCAGCCCATGGCAGGAAAAAGCTGTACCCAGAGCCCACGGGATCCACTGGATCCTCTGCAGTTCTGTGGTGGAAAACTGATGCAGACCCCAGCCCAGTCCGCGGGGTCTCCCCGGATGGGCCACTCACACCCCTCGTTTCCCCTCTATCCCTTCTCCCACTAGCAAACCAAAGCTTTTAAATCCCTCCCGGTGGTCTCATCAGTCAGGCTGCAGCGGTGCTCGGGGCTGCTGCTGCGCTGTATCTGCCTTCTGGGGGTGAGCCAGTCCCGCCGCGGGCAGGCCCAGGCTGGGCTGGCACCCTGGGGAGGTGCACAGGCACTGCTGGCCTCGCTGCCTGAGTCTGCGGGGCAGCAAGCTGCTCCCTCCTTCAGAGAAAATAGAGGTGCTGTGCATTGGTATAAAACCTCATTTATCTTCCTTAAAAATACACACTGGAAGTGAGGGTCCAGCAGAGGAAAGGCGCTGCTCCTGTGTGCAGCTGCTGAAGTTGGTATCTACCAGAAGAGAACCTGGTTCTCAAGGGGAAGTTTTTTTTCTTTTTTTCAAGTATTTGTAATTTCCCCTCTTGCTGCTTCCAGCTGGCAAAATTTAACTTTTAAAACCCCACCAGGGAAGGCGAGTCGGGAATGTCAGAGGGAGCCTCAGCTGCCACAGAGGGTGGTTTCTCCAGGGCTGTATGGGGCAGTGCTGGTCACGGCACCCACGAGCCCATCACCCAGGCGCCCTGCAGCCCGCCTGGGCCACGGCAGTGCCCCATTTCAGCAGCCTTCCTCCATCTGGTGCCTAGGAGGAGGAAGACATTCACACCACGGAAAAAAAACCCTCCCAGGTAGACGGGCCAGTCAAAGCAAAGGGAATGAGGGCAGCAGGGAAGAGCCTCCGAGCCGCCCCCTCCTCTCTGGCGGAGAGGGGCCTGGAACAGTGATGTCTCACGTGGGGAGATCTCAACACGTTGCTCCTTCTCCTCCCTCTGCCCTGCTCCACCAAATCTTCTGGTTTTAATGTCAAATGTTCCTGATGTCTTCCCAAAGGGAGCATGCAGAAAACAGACCAAAGGGTCTAGGCTAGGGTGAGCGACCTTCCCTTTCGGGAGATGCATGGCCAAAGGTGCCGAGTCCCCTTCCCGCCTGGGCTCATTTGGCAGCTGCCCCTGCCCGTGCTCCGGGGGGGTGCCGGGAGGGAGCGGGCTGGGGCACACGGGCTGCTCTCCACAGCTTCGCGAGGAGCCGCCGCCAGTGTCCGGCAAGCATCGCCCCACAGGCGCTGACTGACAGCGCCCAGCACCCAGCCCCTCGGCCCCAAGCGGCGGGGCCAGGAGGCCGGGAGCCGCTGGAGCCAGAGGAGCGGTGCCAGAGAAGTAAAGCCATGTGTCTTCCTCTTGTAGGTTTTATTCAAACTTCTTTTGGGCAGTGCTAAATTTGGAGAAGCTGCCTTATTCCTGTCCGTGTTAGCTGTCTTCAACGTCCTCTTCGTTACCTGTATTCCTGTCATCCTTTATTTTACCAAAGTGGAGTACTGGAGCTCTTTCGACATCGTTCCTTGGGGAAACCTCTGCGGATTTTCGATTCTCTTATTGAGTGAGTAGATGAGGGGCTCTCTCACTGCTCAGGGTGGAGGAGGGTGCCAGAAACTGGCTGCTCGGGGAAGCTGTAGGCTTCTGACATACTGGAGCTGTTTTCCCTTCTTCTCAACCTCATTATTAGCTTGAGAAATCATGCAGAGGACCCATTCCTAGGTGGCAATGTAGACCCCACTAATGCTGTTATTACCAAGCCAAAATATTGTGGCCGTCACTAGAAGGTGTTGTGGGACTAAACTGTAAAGCTTGTCCTAACCCCTGCTTCAGAGAGACAAGTGACACTGCCTCACAGAGACGAGCAGCCCTGCTGGCAGGGCATTACCTTGGGCTCACCAGCATCCCCCGAGCAGGCAGGGGAGGCCAGGCCAGTCAAGGCCAGCCTCCGGCCCCTCTGCTGACCTCAGTAATAGCTAATTGCTATTCCTAAAGAGCAGGAAATTTTTGAAAATGTAGCATTGCACAGCACTGATGGGAATCTGGTAGGTGGCACTCCTCTCTTCTGCTGCCGCTGCTGTGCCACCGAGGGAGCCCAGCTTGGGAGGGATGCCAAATCTAAGCTTTAATGATTCATGGTCACCAGAAATGTGATGCTGTTCCTTGTTAAACTAGATGTGTTGACTGTGCTGCCAGAGTTGGTCCCCCAACCAGATGATGGCATCGCATCTCCTAAAACGTTCCTTTCATTTCTACTGGAAGTAACCCTTCTCCATCCCTGTCTTGAGTCCCAGCTCTTTTTACCCTGAACAGTCACAACGCTTGACTCTAGAAGTAGCTCCAGTTTACTTAGCCGTGGACAAAATGGAAGGTTTCTGTAAGCAAGCAGTGTGGAACTGGGCAAGCGATTGCTGGGGTGTGCAATGTACAGGTACTACCAGAAGACAGTCAGAGCCCCAGCTGCTGACCAGTTCAGTATTGGCAAGGCCCTCCTGACTTCGCCAGAGCTAACCACCATAAAACAAGGGTGAATTTGGTCCAAAGCATTATTAATTTGTCATGAGACACGCCATGAACAATGTATGGTATTACAAGAGAGTGATATTATAATCATTCAGTTGTAATAATATTATAATGATATTATAATTTCATTGTATGAAATTATGTTTAGCAAGTTCCTGTCTGGAAGAGGGTTAGATTTACAGCATCTTCCACCTGCAGCTGGAGGCAGCTTTTCTACCAAAAAAGTATCCAGCCAGAAGCAACTGCTTGGCTGAAATCTCCCAGATGAAAAGCATTTAGTCTTTCAGCAGGGCAAAGTCGATGGGCATAGAGAGTGGGAGTCACTGCGCGGTGCACTGAGAGACAGGTCGTACCCACCTGATGCTGCCGCTGGACTCCCGTGGGACAGAGAGTTCCCCAGAAACAGCAGTGTCTCAGGCAGACGGACAGGCAGCAGACAGACGTCTGTCCACAGGTATCTTCCAGGAATAACAACAGAAGTTAATATGCCTTCTATTTGAACAACATACAGAGGGAGTAATAAAGCATAAATGTTTCAAGTGACATTGCCTCTGCCTTGCTTCACTGTAGTAAAAGGTGTTTTTCTTTCCTTCTTCAGCATTCAATATTCTACTAAATTTTGGGATTGCTATTACATACCCCACCTTGATTTCTCTTGGCATTGTACTGAGTGTCCCCGTGAACGCGGGTAAGAATTTCTGCCTTTTGCATCTTAATGAATACATTACGTCTGTGCCCTTTCAACTACACAACAGGCATAAAAGCAAATACCTGTATTAAACTTGTTTTGTGTCTTCTCTCAAAGACTTACGGAGATGATACTGATTAAAAATGTATGCTTTATGTGTTAAATATGTATTGTATAATATTACAGGAATATTCATAATCCCTAGAATTGCTTTTTAAATTACTGTCTGAAGAAGCCTGCATACTGAAAAACAAAGTAGATTTGAAGTCATCCGTCTCTGGGCTGGGATGAAAGCTCATGGATGAAGTAGAAATCAATTCTTAATGATTTCTTCAAGGCAGGCTTAACACCAAATTGAAACAAGTAAGATTGCTTACATTTTAGAGCAAATATGTACTAGTAATTCTGCTTGCCTTGGTAAATAACATTGCAGGTGTTTATCAAGAGCACTGAACAATTCAATTTTTGGGCAAGGCCTGGTACATTTCTCTGACAGTTTTCTGAAATGTAGCGAAAGCAGGAGACTGCAGAGCCCGAGAGAGCTGGGCAGGGCAGCGCAGAGGCAACCCTGGCCCAAACCGGAGCCGCCTCTCCCAAACCAGGCTCCTAAAACCCCGCACGCTGAACCGGTGCCGCGGTGCGGGCGGCAGCTCCCAGCTTTGTGCTGACTGCAGGCGCAGGCAGAGCCAGGCACTGCTGGCTGCCCCAGCAGGTTTCCATACCCAGCGGTGCGGTCCCCACGGCTCAGGGCGTGCAGGGTTTGTTATTTGGCGGGGCAGTCGGGCCGAGAAGAAGAATTGGCACAAAGGAGCTGCCGTGCCAGGGAAGGGAAATGCCCCTTTCTCTGCGTACCCGGACCTCGGCAGGAGTTCCTGTGCTGTCGGCAAGCAAGGGAGAAGATGCTGCTGCAGACAACAAGTGCAGCTCCAGGCAACCTCCCCTTTTGCACCCTGAGCCCACAGGCCAGCGCTGCCTGCTCTGACGGGGGCCGTACCCTGCTGTGTGCTAAACCAGCAGGAAGGGTGGCCTCCCTGCCACCATCTCCTCTGTGGTCACGTTCTCCCGCCCCAGCCAGCCTTCGGAGCCGGGGAGGCGAGGGGGAGGGAAGGGGATACTGCCCTAATGCTTCGTCCCGCGTAATAACACCCGTTCAATGTCCCACACAGTTGTTGATCACTACACGAGTGAAATTGTCTTCAACAGTGTCCGAGTCATCGCCATCATCATTATTGGCCTGGGCTTCCTCCTGTTGCTCTTGCCAGAGGAATGGGACGTCTGGGTAATAAAGCTCCTCACGCGCCTCAAAGTCCGGAAGAAGGAAGAGATCCCTGAAGGGAATGGAGACATTGCTTCAGGACTGCCTAACAAAAGCCGGAGAACTCGCCCCTCCATGTCATCCTTTGCTCATTAAATGCTCTTTTTACCGAAACTTTGTGGTTAACCTTATATATGATGATGCAAAGGTCTTTTCTTGGGAAGAAGCACACCTGTCCAACACGGTGTACATACTTGTACAGTTTTGATATGATCACCATCTAAGGCATCAAGTCTTGGCATGTCCAGTTTGCTTGTACTTTTTTCACATCAGACCTTTCACTTCAGTAGTACACCGAAAAAACCTGCAAACCAAGAACCTCTCTTCTCTTTTTAAATGAATGTAATATATAGTCAAAATATATTTGCATAGGTTATTTTAAAGAATGATTTTCATGAAAAGCAGGGCAGACATTTTGAACATTAGGTACCGAATGATGCATTGCACACTGTGATTTAAAAGAAACAAATGCTATGCTACATCACACATTTATTTTTGACCAGAGCTGTACTCTGAAAGTTTTCAAGGAACCAAAAGGGAATCTTTTTGGGGATGGGAAGATGGGGGGAAGAGTGGAAGGAAGGAGGTTTGGAAATCACTCTATGTAGATGAGCGCATGTTGCACTGCAACCAGGAGAAAATTCAAGCGCTAAAAATGCTTGCACTAAAGCAGTAGAGAGAAAGCAGTTTAGAGCCCAAATCTCCTTATTCTGCACATGACTGTAGTCCACGTTTAAAATCATGCAAGAGAAATCCAGTGCCTTCTACAGAACTCTTGTCTTTTTCCACGCAGAACCAAGTCCCTTGCAATGGCAGGGCTCAGGCTTGCAGCCCCGGGGACCCCAAATTCCCACCGACGTCGGGGCGTGCCCCCACACACGCCGTGGCTTCTGTGGGACCGCGGGGCCCAGGGGCCTGCAAGTTTGCGCGCAGGAGACCTGGTTCTCTCCTGACGTGCACAGGTTTTACCCCTGTGCGGAGCTGCGCTTGGTTAACACCAGTGTGAGGAAGGGGAAGTCTTGGTCATGTGTGGGACAACCCGACCGACAACGATCGAAGGGGCTGGCAAGAGCGTGGTTGCTGATGTACAGTCTGAGAGCACGGACTAAGGGGGTGAATCGCCAGTTGCTTTTACTCCATAATTGTGAGTGTTAAGAGTTAACAATGTAAGATATTTACATCAAATGTAACACTTTTTATGAAACTTGTAAGCACCAGGATGTTTACTTACGCGATTTTGGTTCGCCATTAAATTTCTATCTGTGATAGATCACATGCTATGTAAAAAGGGAGGGGGGAAAAGGTTATAGTTTACTATTTTTGAAGTTTACATTGTTGCATACAAAATTAAAAGTGTTCTTTTGAACTGCTGCCATAGCCTAAGGGTCCCTGCTGCCACTGAGGCCCTCTTTGCCTCAGGCAGGGGTGGCATCCACTTAAAAACATTTTAGCAAATCAACTTCAGATTCCATTATCTGTTTGGCAAAGCTAAATAATAAAAGATTTTAAATTCAGCCTCTGTCAATGCTATCTGTTTCCTTCTCTTGACTACACCTTTATTCCGGTTTTACTCTGGGTAGTATTTGGCCAAAGGGATCAGAAGGGAGAGACAAGCTCATCAAAGCACCCAAGGCTGCAGCCGATGCATTGCTTGCCCGTCTCTCCTCGACAGGAGGAGCTTTAGACTTCCTGCACACGTCTGTCCGGAGGGCTGATGCCAAGCATCAGTCGGGAAACACATGTCCAGCAGAAGCAGACCAAAGGAAAAGCTGACCTTCCTTTGAAACCATCAGAGAGCAGCCATAAATGCATATGCTAATAGGTGTTTAGGGGCTATGGATGGGACATGAGTTTGTACATTAATAATTAGGCCCTAGTCCAGGCTGTATGTTGTTCCCTACACGTCTCTTCGTAGCCAAATAGACACTAAAGTCTTGCTAACAGAGATTACACACACAAGCAAAAATCGGAGGCCGTGCTCACAACTACTGTCCCATTCAGTGTTACACACCTGAATTTTTAAATCTATTTCTTTGAGAAGCAGGGGAGGGCAAGGCACAGGACAGGAGCACAGGTACAACCCTAATGACTGGTTTGAAGGGAACACACAGAGACTTGATCTCAAAACTCCCAGCTTGGCGTTTACTCCATCTTGGGGCATATCATTTCTCATCCTCGAAGTACCCCACACCCCTCCCCAAGCCCCCTGCCCGAGGCAAGGCCAGAGAAGAACGTACAAACAGTCCTTCCATAGTCCCAACCGGCGGCATCCTCTGTCATCTCTGCACTCCGTTTTACTGTGTGCTTGATGCAGTCTGGTAGGTATCCAAAAGGCTCTAAATGTCTCTTTAAAAACTGCAACTAACGTGTTTATTACTAAAACGGCAGCAGATTTTTTTAACATTCAGTACGGATCACGGAGGAATTTACTCACCAGAACGGATAGCAGCATCAGTAAAACTCTGTGATTTGCCAGATGCAACTGTCATTGCTCCTGTTGGCTCACCCTTCCCGAGAACAGGCTAAACACACGCAAGGGCCGGGGTTTCAAACAGCCCTTTATTACAATCTCTCTCCTGAGTGGGAGCTGAGCAAACTAGATTTACCCACGTTAAGCAATTCTAAACTACACATAGAAAAATTAATCAGATGAAGTGACATATATTTCTCCAGGCAACACCTTGCCCTAAGGCTAAACATCTGACTTGATGGCGAGCAGCAGCTTAGCAAACCCTTCCAGACAGTGAAGCCCAGGATGTGACTAGGAGAACGTCAAGAAAGCAGCACGTCCATACGGGTATGTGTGTGCATCTGTAAGTGCCAGAGCTTCCCAGATCTGAAGCTGAGGAATGAAAGGAACTAGAGTCGTTGGCTCCCAGCAGAAGGACAAGGCAGAGAGCAAACCCCTCTGAGAAGGCGTTAGATGTAAGTGGGCTGCCCTTCAGGTCAGGGCAAGATTAAGCCCTCCTGATCTGGGGCTGTTAAAGGACTCCCAGGACACATTCAGAGCCTTGGAGGAGAGAGCTGAGTCGTGGCAGGCTCCCCGCTTGCCCTCACAGGGCAAGTCTGCAGCACCCTGCGAGTCGGACCCGCTGCTGGCCTGTGTGGACCCCACACAGCTCTGCAGAAGAGAGCAACATAATCCTGGAACCAGCACTTCTAGCCCACCCTTGGCCACCTCAAACCTCCTCCTGAAGCAGACCTGCAGCTCCCTGCAGCATCAGGCCTTGCTGCCTGGTGTCTTTGAAGCTGGTCTCCTGCATCATCACCGTGCTCCTGCCCTCACGGAGCACTGCCAGCCACCAGTCTGCACGCTTGTTCAAGGGCTGGCTTGGATCCTCAGCTTTCTGCCCCAGCTTAGCCCTCACAAGGTGTCTTGGCTCCTCCAGCAAAGGGGGAAACCAGCAGTGATCCAGTGGGCTTGTTAAAACAGCAAGTCGAAAAATATCTCAGGGAAGTAAATAGCATCACCAGGCTCCATTGCGGCTGCCGGCTTTCACTGCCATGCAATACAGCGGTGAGGAATCTGAGGAATCTCAACCTCCCTTGCACATCTTTCTCCTTGGTCCGTTGTCTGTAGTTGTCTCCTGCTGCTACCTTTATCGTAATTTTTTATTGCAGCTCTCCACAGTGGCTGCATGGGCCTTTCATCAGCCCATGAGTCAGAACTGGGCTTATTTTAAAAAGTTTCTCCATTCTTCTGTCTAGGACAGTTGTATTCATATCAGCAGCCTTCAGAAAATAGCTATGAAAGGCAGAAATCCAACCACAATACTCAACAGATGAACAGAAGACACTGAAATCAATGTGTAGCTTAACTGTTTTGGGGGCTGAGGCTAGACTAGCAGGACCTGTAGATGACCAAGTTCTGCGGCTGAATGAATGTCTCCTGTAAGCTCGGGGACAAGTCACTCACCCCCAGCTCTCCAGAGTGGCCTGTAACAAAACTAGTGCAATATTGAGTTGGTCAGGGTTAATACAGACAGTATCTTCAGCCTATAGGGAAGGTAACATCACCAGGGTGACACCATTTCTGGTCAAAAGCCTGTCTGCTACTGTGCCTGCAGGCCTGCAAACCCACTGGAAAGTGAAGGTTTCCCCGTGCAGTGAATGCAGAAGTCTGAACTGACTTGCGCAGCACGGGATCGTATTCCCAATAAATTCACAAATCTGCACAACAGAAACACGTGTGAAAACCCACCTCTTCACTGAAAAGGGTGTCACAGGTCTCCAGCACTTCAGAAGCCCTGGGAATAGCACCAGTCACCCGCCTGGGCTACGTGGGCTCAGAACGCAGGCTGGGACTAGAAGGGCTACGCAGACTTAGAAAGCGGGCTGGGACTGGGGACTTCTTCAGGGAATGGGAAAAGAACAGAAGGCAGAAACAGTGCAGCTGGTGTGAAGCGGGAGCACAGGAGGGCTGCTGATGGGATCAGGACAGAAATGCCTTTTGGGAAACACTTCCCAGGCGAAGATGCCCACCTGCCCCGCTACAACTCCAGTTTGAAGAAATGGGGTCTGTGCACATGCTGTAAAGTCATAAACTATGGGGAGTTTGGCTCCGTGTCCCTGATTTGTACTGCAGAAAGGACAGAGTCCTTCAAGGCCTCCAAACCTGAGCTACCCCTTGGCAAAGGCCAAGGCTGAGAAGCTTCTTTCATAGTCCAGTCCTCACGCAAGCTGTCTTTGCAGAAACTGCCAGCAGTAATGGATTTTGATGGATGAGTTTAATTAGTTCATTGTTATTAAAAGACAAGTGTGGTGGGCTGACCCTGGCCGGACGCCAGGTGCCCACCAAAGCCACTCTGTCACTCCCCTCCTCAGCTGGACAGGGGAGAGAAAATATAACAAAAGGCTCAAGATAAGGACAAGGAGAGATCACTCACCAGTTTCAGCCATGGGCAAAACAGACTCGACCTAGGGAAATCAGTTTAATTTATTACCAATCAAATCAGAGGAGGGTAATGAGAAATAAAACCAAATCTTAAAAACACCTTCCCCCCACCCCTCCCTTCTTCCCAGGCTTAACTTAACTCCCGATTTCTCTACCTCCTCCCCCCACAGCGGCGCAGGGGGACGGGGAATGGGGGTTGTGGTCAGTTCATCACACACTCCTGTCGCTCCTTCCTCCTCAGGGGAGGACTCTCACACTCCTCCCCTGCCGCAGTGTGGGGTCCCTCCCACGGGAGACAGTCCTCCATGAACTTCTCCAATGCCAGTCCTTCCCACGGGCTGCAGTTCTTCACAAACTGCTCCAGCAGTGGGTCCCTGCCACGGGGTGCAGTCCTTCAGGAACAGACTGCTCCAGCGCGGGCTCCTCTCTCCACAGGGCCACAGGTCCTGCCAGGAGCCTGCTCCAGCATGGGCTTCCCATGGGGTCACAGCCTCTGTTGGACATCCACCTGCTCCAGTGTGGGGTCCTTCACGGGCTGCAGGTGGATATCTGCTCCACTGCGGACCCCCACGGGCTGCAGGGGGACAGCCTGCCTCACCACGGTCTTCACCAGGGGCTGCAGGGGAATCTCTGCTCCGGTGCCTGGAGCACCTCCTCCTCCTCCTTCTTCACTGACCTTGGTGTCTGCAGGGTTGGTCCTCTCACATATTCTCTCCAGCTGCAGGTTTTTTTCCGCCTTCTCAGATACGTTATCCCAGAGGCGCTACCACCGTCGCTGATGGGCTCGGCCTTGGCCAGCGGCGGGTCCATCTTGGAGCCGGCTGGCATTGGCTCTGTCAGACACAGGGGAAGCTTCTGGCAGCTTCTCACAGAAGCCACCCCTGTAGCCCCCCCGCTACCAAAACCTTGCCACGCAAACCCAATACAAGAAGCAATTAGATTTTCTTCTTTAGCTGGCATGTACTTGGGCACTTCCATAATAACCTGCACCTTATCTAAAAGTCCTGAACAGTAAAAAGGAAAATAAGAAAAAAAGGAGCGGAAAGATCTTGTGAAAGCAAAAAGTAAGTCAAATGAACAGCTGCAGCCTAAAAATCTTCTTTTAAGGGGAAATCATGTTCCTAAGGGCAGGACCAGTAGCTCAAACTAATGTTTCTGAAAATAATAAGCCTCATATTTCTCACATTTCTGGAGTTGGACTCGATGATCCTTGTGGGTCCCTTCCAACTCAGGACATTCTGTGATTCTAGGATTCTCTCTTCTACCTGAAACTCTGTTAGAAGGATCTTTATATACACACAAGATCATTCAAAAGAAGGCAGCGATCAGTGTTTCTCCATGCACATTACAGATACACTAGGATGCAACCAACTTACTTCTCAGTAATGAAGAGTGGAACTTACTTATAAGGAGAGTTACAATTCTGGAAAAGGCTTAAACAAGGGAGGTTGTGGAGCTCACGTGAGTAGTGTATTTAAGAACCTGTTAACATGCAATTTCTCTGCGATGATCTAGAGACATTTCTCTAATCCTACTGCTGGACTAGATGGCCTCTTCAGAAAAGAACTCAGAAGAGTTTTCCAGCTCTTCATCTCCAGGTTTCCCTCCAGTTCTAGATTCAGTCCACCTAACATTTCAAGACAGTCATCAGCACATTGATTGGAAACAACAGCAATCAACCTGCAGAGCATCTTTACCCAAATGAAGAGAACTAAAGTAGATGTGCTTTAACAGAGTTATCCACCATAAATCGAGAATCTTTCTGATTCATCACTGATGAGCGACAACAGTAAATTTAGAACCCCTCACCGTGTATTTTAGACTTTTCCACCACGTCCATTACCTCGTGTCTATTAATGCTGAATGCCACCAGCTATTTTTATGCCTGGCCACATGACAGTGGGAGATCCTCTCTCAGTTTTTGTCTTCACTCTCCTGAATCAGTAACAAAGTATGATTGGTAAATGGTTTTATTGACCCATCATTTATGAGTACATACAAGCAGATTGGCCTCAGCACAGCTCCTTTGGTAATCTCTCTCCTTTTGAACAGCAATAATTTCTTCCTGCTCTCTGCTTCCTGCCTCACTAACCAGTTATTAGTCCACAAGAAAACCTTCTATTTTGGTCCACAGAGCTCCACTTCTTTGGTAAGAAGCATCAGCAGAAACTGTTCAGAAATCTCAGTGCAGTGCTTCTTATTCTCTCAAAAAAAGGGCCAAGACGAGTCTGTGGAAAGTCATCCATCCTTCAGGCTCCTTTTAACATGAAAGAACAAGACTACCGAAAGACCGAGACTTCTCCTTTCCTTAGCGGAGGGCTGCCTTGGCTAACTTCTGCAGATTATTTACACCAAACTCCAGCTTCTGCACATACCCATGACCGACCCAGATGCTTAAAAGGTTCTTATAAGATTCTTAAAAGAATCCTAAAAGCTGGATTCCAGTGAGGTCCAATCAGCAGGATTTGGAAGGATTTACAAAATGTGAACTTCAGCTTGGATTTCCTGCTCTGCTGGCTGTGAGCACACGCTACGGGCCAGTGAACACAGCTTTGCTGTCTCCCAGCAATAGGTCTCACCGTCCCTCTGGCTTCTGAAGCTGCCAGGTCTTCAGTGACTGCAGCCTAGCAAGCAGAGTAAGTTGCATAATGCTGTCCTTGTGATTTTTGGCCAATTATACATTTTAAATGCCTTCCTAACTTGTAAACAAAACCATCTCTCTTTCATTGTGTGATTTTGGATTTAGTGAAAGGCATGTCACTTGCTAGCTTGGTTGCTAAGAAAATTTGTATTGATCTTGGGAACAAATACTCACCATGTTTGAGAACAGTGTTGCCTTTGTGGATGTGTAAGCAATCCCATCTGGTACAGTACACCTATGCTTCACAGACAATGTTTACAGTGAACACAAGGTAATCGGTGCAGCTGATGGATTATTAAATACAATACCTGAATGCAAGCATGCAGCTGGATTTTTTTATAAAGAGTTTTAGGATGTGTTTCAGTCTCAGAGAGAACTAGGAACCACTTTGCTTTTAGTACATAACATGCCACAGAAATTTGAAGGCATCCAAATGAATCTCAAAAGATGATGAGTTTTCTTCTTCCGTTTACATAGCTTTGAAAATTGGAGCCTGCTTGTAGACCAGGCAGATGCCCAGTTTCCCATCTAGCTTTCTTGCAAAAAGCTGAGCATCAACATTGCTGCAAAGCAAGCTTGTCTCATCCTTGGTGAGCTTGGAGAATTGCTAATCAGGAGTCAAGCGAAGAGCAAGAATTAGTCAGTCTGCCCACCTTACCATCGCCTGCTTTTCCCAAAATACTCCTTTTTCTGTTTTCTTCCTTCCTAACAACTGAACAAAAATGGAATACTGGCATTAAAAACAAGTGGCTATAATTAATGTAAATCGCTTCATAAAAGAATCCTAAACCTCCTGTTGTTGGTTTTTTTCTTCATCTTAATCGCCACTAGCGAATCGTAGCCTAGCGATTTTCAGACTGCGTTCCACAGAGCACTCCACTGATGTCCGTGGGAGCCACAAAGACAAGGCAGCCTTTTCTCAGCAGGCTTCAGATCACAGAGGTCTGGAGAAGGTGAAAATCACCGTTCTGTCTATTCTTTCTCCTTCTGTCTCCATAACAGCCTGCGCAGACAGCGTAGTCTTTCCTAGTCAAATCCCCTCCAGCGCTGCCTGACGCACCCACGCACCCAGCCCTCCGCTGCACGCAGAGCTGCTGCAGAAAGCTGTGGTAGCCTCTACGTCTGTCTGTCTCTCCCTCGGTGTCCCAAGCCGTGTGCTTCATTCTCTGTGTTTGTGTCACACTGGCACTCCCTAGGGCAGGGATCCTCATCACAACACCCAGCAAAGACAGCATTGCGAGGAAATCAAGGTAAGAGCCCCAACACACATTTAGTTGAAAAATAACACGATAACACACATTTTCTTAGGGATTCAAAAAAATTGATTCGCTAAGGCCACCAAACAAAAGCTGAAGTTTTCTTTCTCCTCATATACTCTTCCTCCTTCATTCCTAAAAAACCCTAAATTTTTGCTAACTTATCCAAAGAACTTTAAGCATGTTATTGTTCAAAGGAAATTAATAAAACTCAACAAAAGTCTTTATGAAATAATGAAGAGGAGTGCTTCGCATAAGGCTATAGAAAGTACAGTAGATATTAAATGTTTAGAATCTAATATGCCTCTTTCAGATGTTTATTTGCAGATGTTTGGTATTAAATGCAAGGTTATGTAAAGAGAAAGAAGTTTTATTTATAAACGTAGATAGATCATTTGGTATTATCAGTGGCTACTAAATAATGAACTCGTTAATTGTTAACTAAGGAATTCATTAACTGTCTGGCAGTTCTTCAGCAATTCTCTTACAAATCTCAGAAAATTATTGCTCAAAAAATCAGTGGTCTTCTCTGAAGCCTGATTCTTCAAGAGGGATATTCAGTTTTTAAAAGATTTTTGAAAAGCTATTTTAAAGATAAAAATTACCTCTTCTGTTAAAGAAGGATCTATTTGAAAGAGAACTTAAGTCTCACGGAACCCTGATAAACCACAAAAATAACCTCAGAAAGCAACATAAGGAAGACTTTAAAAAATAAAGATGTATAAGTCCTTCCCCTCCACAAGAAGAAAGAGTGTTTCTACACTCACCTTTGCAGACTGCATCTTCAAAGCTGACGCTGCTGCCAAGAGTAACCCACGAGGGTCTGTAGTCAGTAAAAGGATGAAAGTAGAATCTGAAATTTGGTCGCGCACGATCTCAAGAGATCCACTCAGAGAGATCCTTGATGTTCAATCATTTAAGTAATCTCTGTTAAAACATTTTCAAAGAGGAGTGGAAAGAGGTGATAACTGTTTGCATTTCATGGTGTTTCTTTGCTTAATTTATTCATATTTTAATAGTAACACCAGGCACAACTAATTATTGTGATTGTTTTGCTTTTTTGTTTAATTATTTTCTTTCACCAGGCGTGGCAAGGAACACTGTAAGACCAAAGGAGTCAGAGTTACATCCTTAACGGGCATCTGTGAAGCAAGAAAGATAAAAATCTTAATATATGGTTCTCTCGCACTACATATTTTTTAAATTTGTATTTTAAAAACTGCTTGGTGCTCAAGAATGGAAGAAAATGTCCCAGGCTGCATCAGGTAAGATTTTGTTATTATTGCCAGCAAAATAAATAGTTGAACACGGGCCTATATTGCTTAAAGAAGTAATTTTTAAATTCAGTTCCCTGAAAATCTATTACAGATAAGGATCATATATCAGAACCTTTCAATGCAAGAAAAACAAATTAACTGAGCTCCTGGTATAAGCACAAAGCTGAACACAGCTATAGTACATCAAGGATTGCTTGCATTATGAGTCCTAGGGACACCTGTAACATGCTAATTGCTTCCAAAGTGAAAGGAGAAATCATTATGGGTGCCAATCCAGAATCTGCTGGGCAAATTTCAATTAAATATGGGGTAAGTAAGGCTGTAGGTGAGGAGAGATTTGTTAGATGTTAACTGGAAGGCAAAGCATGCGCAACGTTGTATCCCAATTAGCAAGAACGGGCACAGAAGAGTCTGAGAGCGGAACCACTGTATAAACTCCACGCAACTCACTTTAACGCATTGCTGGCCAGACTGGGAGATGGGCAAAACCTGAAACTGGGTCACACAGGATCTCAAGAGATCCACACAGAGAGATGCTTGATGTTCAACCATTTAAGTGGGAGATGGGTATCTATTTCTTTAACATCTATCTCACTAACTGCTAATGGAAATGTAATTCAACAACTTCAACTACAGCAACAAGTGCACCTAACAAATCTGGAATTTTTTCAGCCTCCCATCTTGCTAGAACATTTACCTCTGCCTGGCTATGATAAATATCCCATTTATTACTTACGGGGCACACTTCCCAAAAGTAAAAGACTAAAGATAGATGCTTGGAATTGGCTAACTAACAACAACAAAAAAAATCCACCTCCTTATGATAGCAGTTTAACCAAATGGAAATATTGCCATTAAAAATGTATTAGATAAAGTTGCCTTTTTTTCCATTCATGCACTTTCTAAAACCAGATCACTAAATTTCCATAATATCCATTACACAGAGTTATTTACAATTGTCTCCAGTGAGTATTTCTTGGGCTACAGGTCATTAAAGAATAAACTATTTATCACAAATATCCCAGAGGTGCTATTTGGGCTTTGTGATTAATTATATACAATCACATTATTCCCTCTGTTTCATGAATGCAGTAACTAAACAACATTACATGCACCATAAATTTTGAAATCTAAAACACAATCTAAAACACATTTCCTATTATCACATGTTTTGGTCTTGAGACTTAACATTCATTTTCTTTTCAGTATTCATGCTTGTAAAAGCTTGCTTCGCAAAAGTTTGGGCGCAAAAGGGTCATAAGTAAACTGTAATTTAAATTTGCTTCTATATTAATTCTTTTCAACAGAAAAATATAATTGAAATTCTACTTTCATAGTGACTTCCACTCACCTTAAAACCCCCATTCTATTAGAAATTAAATTACGGCATTTCTGTCTCTTATCTATCATAGCCTAGCAAACAGAAGGTAGTTAAGCAAATAGAAAAGAACGGTGTTATGTACCATACAGTGTACAGCAGCAGTCACATTCACTTTGCTCCAAAAAAGTATCCCTTCCAAGGGTTTGCTTAGGTATTTTGACAAACAAAATCCCCTCCAGACCAGGTTGGCTTACAGGGGGCTCTGCTGAAGAAGTATGAAGTTTAACAAGGGCAAGTGCCGGATTTGCACCCGGGACATGGCAACCCTGGGTGTACATACAGACTGGGGAACGAGAGGCTGGAGAGCAGCCCCGCGGAGAGGGACCTGGGGGTTCTGGTCGACGGCAAGTTGAACATGAGCCAACAGCACGCCCTGGCAGCCAGGAGGGCCAGCCGTGTCCTGGGGCGCATCGAGCCAGGATTTATTGCCAACCGGTAGAAGGAGGTGATTGTGCCGCTCTACTCTGCACTGGTGCGGCCTCACCTTGAGTGCTGTGTGCAGTTCTGGGCACCACAGTACAGAACGGATACAAAGCTACTAGAGAGCATCCAGAGGAGAGCCACAAAGATGGTGAAGGGTTTAGAGGGGAAAGCTGAAGTCACTTTGTCTGTTCAGCCTGGAGGAGACTGAGGGGAGACCTCTTGAGGTCTACAGCTTCCTCACGAGGGAAGGAGGAGGGGCAGGCGCTGATCTCTTCTCCCTGAGGATCAATGACAGGACCCGAGGGAAGCGCAGGAAGATGTGCCAGGGGAGGCTTAGGGTGGACGTTAGGAAAAGGTTCTTCACCCAGAGGGTGGTGGAGCACTGGAACAGGCTCCCCCGGGAGGCAGTCACGGCGCCAAGCCTGACGATATTTAAGAAGTATTTGGACAACGCCCTCAGACACATGGTGCGAATTTTGGGGTTGTCCTATGCAGGAACAGGAGCTGGACTCGATGATCCTTGTGGGTCCCTTCCAACTCAGGACATTCTGTGATTCTATGATTCTAAGTGCAAATCCTCGGTCTTCTCTTAAAATACCTTTCCTGGTATGGAGACAAGTGAGCCACCTGCAAAGAGAACCAGGAAAGCATGCCCACCACCACCAGCCAGAATCATTATCACATGCCAAGGAAGAAAACCAGTTCAAGGTAGGTGGACAGCCACCCCTGCTCCCCGAGCCGGCTGCCGAGCGGCCTCACGCACCAGAAGGAGCACTGGCTGTCCACAAGCTCCTGGTAAAGCCGCCGGCCTGCGAGCTGCCAGGGGCTCAGCACCGCCCAGAGTTAGGCTCTTCCCAGCTGTCAAAACATCACCCTTCCCAAAACCGCAGGGCATTACTATGGCAACACGTGCCATAGCTTTCAAAGCTGCAAAACTGCTCCGCGTTTCCAGGCGGGCAATGCATAAAAGGAAGACTGACTGCCACGAGGAAACGCCACCGAATCCCAGATAAAATAACGGAACAGAGCCTGCTCTGGGATGCTTGTTACCAGCCCGGCTGCTGGGCTGAGCTTGCCGGGCACCCACCCGGCCAGGCCCCAGCCTTCGGGTACCACCACCCTTACTACCGCTCCATTTTACACTGGGGTAAACCACTTCTTCTTCCTCGTTTTTACTGTCAGCTTGACTCAGCGACAGAGCCCCCCATGAGCCACCTTTCCAGGGCGGCTTTATAAGGCACGCACCGCTGCGTACACGCCAGCGAAACCAAGGGGCTCTGGGGCTTTACATTGGCCTTTCGCAAGGCCACGCTCTCCCTTCCCCGCCTGGGAGGCCGCAGCGGGGAGAGGCGCCCCGGCCGGGCCTGCGGAGGGCACGGCCGGGGACGGGAGGGCCGGGGGCCGCGGCGGGCCGGCAGCGGCAGCTCCGTCCCCATGGCGACGGCGGCCCCGCGCGCGGGGGCGGGACAAGCGGCCCGCCCGCCAATCGCACCCAGGGTCGGCGGGGCTGCGCCTGCGCACTAGGGAACGCGCCGCGCCGCTTCCGGGGCCGTGACCTTCGCCGCGCGAGGCCGTGCCGGGCGGGTGAGTGCGGTGCGGTGCGGGCCCGGGGCCTCCCCCCCCCTCCCTCCCCCCCCCGCTGCCTTGGGACCGCGGGCGGGGCGGCGCCGGGCCCCGCTGTGGAAGCGGGGAGGCGCGGCGGCACAACGGCCGTTTGTGCGCAGGTCGGTGGCGAAGATGTCGGCGCCGACGATGGAGGAGAGGAAGGCCTGCTGGGGCGCCCGGGACGAGTTCTGGCAGTGCATGGACAGGCACGGGGACGACGCCTCCAAGTGCGAGAAGCTGCGGCTGTCCTTCGAGTCGCGGTGTCCGCAGCAGTGGGTGAGCCGCCGCCGCCGCCCCTCCGCGGGGGCCCTCCCGCCGGCGCTCGGCCTCCCGGAGCTGCTGCTCCGCGGACAGGGCGTTGCTTTGCCCGTCCGTTACGGCATCCCCGAGCCGCTGCGCTTACCTTGCTGGCGGTGGCAGCTCCGGCCTCTCGGGTTGCAGAACGTGTGCGGGCCGAGGCTTTCTCCCCGATAACCCCGCGCCCTTGCCGAACGTAACTGGGTTTGCCCGCCGTCGGCCTGGCTGGGAAATGACAGCTCCTGGGCGGGCCGCTGGCTGGCCCGGGCCCTAGGGACAGCAGCATAAAGTATATAGCATAAAGGGAACAGAAAATACGATCTCAAACTTTCAGATAAATACGCAACTATACAAGTATACAGGCTTATTGTTTAAGATAATTTAAAAAAAAGTTCTGAAAGATACTTGGAAGCTTTTAGAAGGGCACAGAAACGACTGGTATTAAAGCAGAAAGGCCAGTACGGAAGGGAGGTGACACACAGGGCTTGCAGTTGCATGGCGTCTTAAGACTGGCACCTCATACCTTCGTGGGCACAAAAGTACCCTTTTTCACGCAGTATAATTCCACAGTAAACCGTCTGCTTACATGTAACTCATCCATGTTGTGCTTTTTAGTTTCCTGAGATAAAGCTACAATTCTTAACTTTTTTAATAGGCGTTGCCTTTTAGTAATGGTAGCGTCTGGGGGGCTGAGCGGTTCCTGTTGGAGCTAGTAGACTGAAGTCAGTTAAAAAACCAGGTACATTCACAGCTGCTGTACTGACTTATGCTTTGAACACTGCAGTTCTGCCATATGTCATCTCTAATGACGGTAGTTTCATCTGCCAGTGCTTTGCACCATGCACATCAGTGGCTGTAGGCAATGAATTCAGAGGTCGCGTAGTCTGTGACACCATAGAAAAGCTGCTGGATTTATCTTTGTGTTACCAATAATCTCTGTTCATAGCAGTGAAAATAACAAAGTGATAGACTACTTCTATTAGATGTCCGCAGAAGTAATGGGAGTGATTGTGACAGGAAACTGGAGTTCACTTCCAAAATGATAAACACATCCACAAAACAGAAAAAACAAACACACCCCAACCCACCTCTAGTCTTCTACTTCAACAGAGTGAGAAACTCCTAACTAGCGTATTCAGTTAAAATCCTCCTTAAGTTCAGTGATCAAAGACTGTTTATTCCTTAGTCCTGTGATGCACAAAGCCCCTTCCTCTGCTAGTTTCTTCCAATCAAGATCTTTTCTCTTTTTAAACAGGTTAAACACTTTGATAAAAGAAGAGACTTCTTAAAATATAAAAGAAAACTTGAAACAGAAGGGTATCATCCTCCAGAAGCTGCTGGAAAGTCTTAGGTACCCTGCTTTCAAAAGAAATCTAGTGAGCGTAACTATGGAAGGAAGAAGCATGAGGAAGCAACAGAAGCTGCTTGAGCTCAAGAACCGGTAACCTGCCTTGCTGCCTGAAGTGCAGGCTGCCTTTCTTCTTGCAAGGTGTCCTGTGTCTGCTGAAAAAAAGATGGTTATGGACAGCTTTGTCATGAGTACAAGGCAAAGAAATATGGTGCAGGGCTATTCACAAATGTAAGGTTTTGAATGTGTAATTAGTCAAATTGTTTCACAGGAATAAATGATTATTTAAGTGTAATGTACATATTCTAAAGAAAACAATAAAATTGTTTTTCAATAAGTGAAACAGTTTTTCCTTAAAAAAAAAGCCATTCCAACTTCCCCTCCTTGTCGTAAGGAGGTGGTGGTATAATGTAATTTGTATTTGTCATTTACCAAGTATTTCTAAGTATTTTAAAATACAGTTTAAGTCAGACATCAGTTTATAAAACAGCAGGCATTAGAAGATTTAATGCCTCCTGTGCATATGATACGTATATTTTGAATATACTCATTTTTTATAAGCAGTAGGAATTTTTACATTAGCAGTAACAGTTTTCAGTCAGTACCTCTGTTAGAAGTACAGCAGTTAGTTACTTATCACGATTCTCACATTATGGCCTTTTGTGTAATTTAGTGGTTTTGATTACCTTACTGATGCAACTCCATTAAAGATACAGACTGTTTACAGCAGGATTAGTAACCTTGACCAGGGAAGGCATTTAAACAAGGGGCAGCACAGGCCATTTTTAATAATGTAAGTGAATTTACCTTGCAAAAATTATATAACCTAGTACATGTAGGTGCTGGAGGCATTAAATAGTTTACTTTGGCTACAGTAAGTTTCGATTGTCGTTATAGGAAGGCACCACTTCAAATTCAAGCATGGTCATCACAAAGTAACTGCAGTAAAAATCCTGTCTTTTAGTTAGGATTGTTCATGGTACTGTGCTGATGTTCTAATAGTAGAAAAATCACACACACCCCGTACAATATAAATAATATTTATTTCCAATGCAACAGTTTTATTTAAGGAAGTATTAAGGCATTTAAAAATCAGTCTGAACTACAGAGAACAAAACATGCAAAACTTAAGAATGCTCATTCACCCTGAGTTTGTATCTCATCTATTCAGAATTTCATGTTGTAGCACCGTAGTAAGTCACCCAGCTGTACTATAAGGCACAAAACTCCTGGCAGTTATTTTTGTTGTTTTTGCTTGATTACTTGTTGCCTTGTGTACTCCCAGATCAGCAGAGCTCCACTTACGTGAACATTGAGTGATCGAATAATACCCTGCTGAGGAATTTCCACACAGACATCCAGGTGGTGAATCAGGTTTGCTGGGATTCCTTCATGTTCATTTCTAGTAGAGAAGAAACGGCAACTTACAGCTGGGAAAAGATAGGTGTTCCAGAAAGCAGAAGATGCAAAAGTCACAACAGCATCAAAACGCCATTTGACAAATGGTGCATCTGCCCTCGATATTAACTGGTGAGGACAAGAAATGATTTTTTTTTTTTTTTTTTTTAAAAAAAAGCAGTAATACATTACAGATACAAAGAAAACATGGGAGATGTTTGATGTAGGAAAACTGGTAGAGCACGTCATCTTTAATTCACTGGTCCAGCAATAGCTGAACACCCAACAGAAGGACTCCCTCTCTGCCTTTATTTTGAAGCTCTCCTTATATAGCGAAATAAACAGCTACAGCGGAAATGACCAGGGCATGAGGCTGCGGGCACGGCAGGGAAGCTCAGCTGCCCGCTTCACATTCAGTGAGGTCTTGGGATGAGGGAATGTCAAGACTGATGGAAGCCTTGAACTGGCAATGTTTCGCCTCTTCAGAATGAGCACACCAGAAGATACCAAAGGTTATCAGTAATTAAAACTATGTTTTTAATTAGAAGATAACAAAGTGATGATGAGGACTACATTCTGAAGGCAAGCTACATATAAAAAGGTTTGAAAAACAGGTATTTCTGCCCACTTGCCCTAAAAGGACAGAGACAGGCCCTTCCTCCTGGTCTCACTCAGTGGCCCTGCAATTACAGTAGCTTTCCAATTTCTAGGCGCTTTCCTCTAGATTTCTTGAAGTAGCCTCCTCTTTGTCACATCTGAGGCGTGCCTGATGATAGGAACTGCTTAGTACTTTTCTCTGAAGCCGTCCCAGCCGCTGCTTGTACTGCAAAAGCTCGCTACATCGTCCTGTCCCTCATCCTTTATTTTTCAAGCATCTCCCAGCTATGCATGCTGCCACTCCGCTCCAGCCCTCCTCACCGAGCTAAGCAGGGCAAACAGGCAGCCCTCCTCCTTGCTGAGCTCACCGCAGCCTACACGTACAGGGTCCCATACTACTGAAGTGAACAGAGGAGATCTCTATCACACCCGGAAAACTGCAATCCATGCTGTTGCTACCTCCCACCCATAAAAAAAGGGAGTTGTAGCGTATGGATAGGTTATTAGGTATGAGCAGAAGGATCGTTCAGGAGTAGGTATCAATGCCTCCCACTCCTTATCACACAAAGCCAAGCTCTGCTGTTTCCATAATCACTTCCCATTCTAAATCCACCTTCACCAGTGTCACTTGGTTTTCATGTGACCAAACTCTGACTAGTAGAAGGGATGGACTGCAAGAGGTAGATATACAAAAAAGCGTGTGTCCTTACCCCAGCAATAACAGTGACTTCTCTGGGAAGCAATATTCTGTAAGATCAAAACTTTTAGCTGTCTGCTCCACACCAATGATAGTGTAGCCTTCCGTTTTTTTCTGCTGTAAATAATCAACAAGCTGAGCTGGTTTCACCTGTCCATCAAAAGTAGAGAGAAATAGACAAATATTTAAATACCGCCATTTGCAAATTTCGGAAGTTACTGTAAAAATCAATTTAGTTGGACAGTTTTAAAGATTAATTTTATCCCCAAAGACTCTGTCCATATACAGAGCTTACCATTTTAAAAGCTCTTCAGCAATGGCGCAAAAGGTTAAGTAACGCCAAAAAACGTACTCCACGAATACAATGAACAAAGGCTTTCCTGTGCTTCTGACAGCTACAAACCTTAGATGTGAATGTAAAAGAATTGCTCTTGAATAGGGACAAGGTGCATAGTTGTTATTTGACCTGGAATCCCTTCCCAAAACAATACAACAGGCCAGTACTGAAGTAGAGTTGCCTTACATGCCTGCATTACAATTTGTGATAGCTTGCAGTGAAGAATTTCTTAGTTGTCTTCATCCCGCTCTTCTAAACTGCTTATTTGTATTAAATGCCAATTTCTTCATGCAACAGAAACTCTATGATCAGTACAATTCTGTACAGAGATTAGGCACGGCACATGTCCACCCGCATTCTGTTCTAGGCAAAACATACTACAGCTATCTTGTTCTGCAGAAAAAAACCTTAATAGGCTGAAAATAAACACTGTGGAAAAAAATGAAGAATTTGCACTGAATTTTTCAGATTACTTAAAGCTGATCTTGAAAAACAGATTCTTGTAAAATACCACAAACATATTTTCTACCAAATACTAAACATATAGGTTGAAACCCTCATTTTTATAAGCTAGGTAATAGGTTCTAAAAGCTTGGCACAAGTTAGCTTCAAGCAAGCTCAAACATTGTCCCCATGAAGTTACCAAAAGCAATGGACGAAGCAAGAGAAATGCAGTGTTGTTCAGCTCTTATAAATAAACATTAAATTCCAACACACCACTATAAAACACAGAGTAAGATGTAGCAATGACAGCTCACATAATCAGTTTATCACAGCAATAAAAGTATTTTGTAAATTCTTTTTTATGAGGTTGACCCAAAGTTTATTCCAAAATACTCAAGATGAAGTCTCAGAGATAACAGCAGAAGCTTCTGTTAAATAAAAAGTCCATTTTGCAAGAGAAAAGAAGTAAGACTCTGAACTATGCATCTGATAAACTGAAGATGTACAGTACACCTTCTAGCCATTAAAATGTTTCCATTCACCTCAACGAGGGGGAGCCACTGCTCTGCAGAAACACTAAGATGCTGAAACTGCTTATCCTGTATATAGTGCAGACTGCCGACAACTAGTGCAGATGCCCCAAATATTTCACTTGTACGACATAAACCTGCAAACAGAAGAATTAAAGTCATTTTTGTGTAGAAAATAAACACCAAACCAGAATATTTTAGCAAGTGAAAAAGGACAAAGAATCTAAAAGAGAAATGGTTACTTTAGTCTTCTATTTTTAATCAGTTTCAGGGGCTTCTTACATCTGTTCCAAGTCACACCTTGTTCCATGTCATTTACCAGAAAAAAAATAATGTTTTGTAACTTAGCAGAAAGATAAAAATTAGAAAAGCACTATGTCTGACAATGTGCTTCTACAATACTAATTACACAAAGTAATGGGCCAGTGTAAAAGCCTGGGCAGGGATGGATGGACACACACACGTGCTTAAGCTCTAAATCCAGTCCCTGTTAAATGAAAGGCTTGAGAAAATGACACATTACAGCATTACAATGCAGACAGCACCAGCTTGTGGGCTTATTTTTTGTTAACAGTCTCACTGCAGATATTTAAACTGCTGACAGCAGCAAGCACAATGCAATAAAGTATTTGCAGAATTTATTATATCACAGCTTGCACAATATTGTATCAGGAACTGACACTTTCCTGTCCAACAGTCATAAACTAGTCATAAACTAGTAGGTCTACAAGATCTGGCTTAGTTGTTACAGAAAAAAAAAAAAATGTAAAAGTGAATTATTTCCTTTAATTGTATACACAGTTGAAAAACTCAACTGTAACAAAGAATATAAAAAACAGGAAGGAACTGAGCATGACTTACAGCAAAGTTCTATTTAATTAATGCATGCTATGTGTAAGTTGTGTTTTTTTTTTTTTCCCCTTAAAATGTAACTATAGAATACCGCTTCTTCTGAAGCAGGTAGTATTTCCTTTGGTTACCATTTTTTTGCAGGATAATGATCTATTTCTCCGAACAGTACTTAAATAATTTTCTAATTATCAACATATGATGAAATTCATTCTTATTATCCAGGCAAACTCTAAGGTCTAAAATAAAAGTTTAAAAATGTGCAATCAACCTTACCTCCTAAATTGGTAGGTTTATCAATAAGCGAAGCCACCACAATCAGTCTGCTGTTTGATTTACCGAGTTTAGCAGCACGATCCTGAAATACCATTTCCAGGTCTAAACTAGGAGTACTGTTCTTCCAGGGTATAATCTTTTTCTGAACATCAGTCCATTCTGTCTGGCTATCTGTTTCAACTGAATTTGAACCTGTAAAAACAAGTATTAGTCATACAGCGATGCAAACCATAGTGAAACTACTGCTTCAGTAAAGAAGATTATCTAAATGGCAATACTGTATACACCATTAGTCATCTACTATTATTTTATGGCACATAGCCTGCTCGCATAGATACAAGGCTACTTCAGCAGGATAACGTAAAGATCAGATTGAATACAGGTGTATACAGCTACTACATACAAATAATTGTATTTAACATAGATTAGCTATACTTTACCCATGTCTTGCTGAGACCAGTCACTTGGTTTCAGATCAAGAAGTTCCGCTCGAGAATGATACCACTGATATGTTGGTGGCAAAGGAACGTCAGTGAATCTGTCAAATTTAGCGAGTGAGATCCACTCGTCTTCAGCAAGTTCCGAAAGGCGGGGAAGAGTGTAAAATATTGTCTGCAATGTAACAAATGCAGTGTTATTAGAAGAGCACCACTAAAGCAAATGAAACAGATAATAAATTAACCTCTGGTAATTTTATCGCACACATCTTTTATCTAGTATTCTATGATTTTAACACTTGTTTTTCTTGGCACTTGATGCTTATCTCTCAATATTCATCACCTACATACAGTGCTATCCCAAACTTCCATAAATCTAGTCTCTTTCTCTCTCTTGATTAGACCTTTTTTCAGGATCTGCATTGACTATTGTTCTGAAATTCTAGAATACCAAAGAATTACTGCTACGCTTCTCAGCACAGAGGTCTTGTGAAAATGTTTCACGTGTAACACTAAAGAGTTTTCAGATGCCCTTATGATCTTCTGGTAAAGAATACAAATTGATTTGATGTCAAAAGGAATATAGTCCAAAGCATTAAAATCTAGTGGTAAAATCCAACTCGGCACTACCAATACAGCTAACTGCAATCTATCAAGGAGGAACAAACCCACACCCCAAGGGAAAGGCTGCACAAGATGAAGAGTTTAAAACCCAGACATTTTGTTTATCCCAACACACCCTCAAGATGAAGGTGCAGATGCACCCTGAATACATTTAAATACTTAACAAGTATTAGCCTTGCTTTTTATTTTTTTCTTTCTTGTTCAGGATTTTCACTTCCACATTTTGCTACGTCATATCTAGCATATTTAAGTGTTCACAAAAATATTTCACAGAACATCAGTTAAAAAAAGAAAAAAAATCCTTCTCTGAAAGATGGCACTGTTTGTGCCAGAACACATGTACCCCTTTTCACATTCATGTTTATCTTTTATTTTCAGCTTAGTTCCTCTAATCTCTTATTTTTATCTGCACCCTTACCTTTGCCTGCCTTCCCTCAGCATTTATTCAGCTCTCAGTTATTTAAGCTATGGCAAAAAGGAGAGCTGAAAAAGATGCTCTAGGAGTTATGTATCTGTATCCCATTCACATTAAACAACAATTTAGTTAAGCAACCTCAAGTCACTTCTAAGAACAGGAGATGTCTCAAAAATCCTAACAAACGACATGTGATTAAGTAGATGCTCTTCAGTTATTAGAAGTCACTTTTCCAGCCACAAATATAAAACCTGATTAACTCCCACACAGATGGGTACATTCATCACATATACCTCTTCTTAATTGACCTAGGTTTTTAACACAGTATTAATTAGAGAATTAAGCTGCAGTCTTAGTCTAAAATCCATCACAATTTAGGTGAAGTAATTTCTCAGAGTTTTAAATTAATAATAGTTGATCATTATTCATCCTACATTAGAACATACAAAGAAAGTTAAAAATATAGTTGTAAAACTATGCAAATACAATGCATCAGCAATAGCCTCAGACTTGCCTCTAGACTGTAATCCTCAAGTGGATGAAATGTTGCAAAGAAGAAATGATCTTGGATTCGCTGCCAGTTCCTTCTAGCATTCCTGCAATTGCAGAAAGTAAAGCAAGATGCACAAAAAAAGGCAACGTACTGGATTTTTTTTTTTTTCAAATTGTCAAATTGGAATAAGGCAACCTGATTGTATCTACTATATACTGCATGGGAAAGAAAATACTTTCATAAT
This sequence comes from Platalea leucorodia, assembly GCF_965183815.1. Taxonomy (NCBI): domain Eukaryota; kingdom Metazoa; phylum Chordata; class Aves; order Pelecaniformes; family Threskiornithidae; genus Platalea; species Platalea leucorodia. The sequence continues at coordinate 45,244,055 of NC_138825.1, read as the reverse complement.
TAAGTCAGAATCCATTTAAAAAACCCCCCAAAAAACCAAAACAGCGTGCAGGAAATAACTTTTATTTATGTTTCAAGAAAGGCCCGTAACACGTCTCCAAATTCTCTTATCGAAAGAAGCAAGTTTCACAAGAAAGGGTATCCCACCTAGGCCTCTGAAGGAAACTGAATACTGGCCTATGGTTCAGTGACAACTTTTAGCTGTCAAAGAAAAAAAAAAAAAAAAAAAAAAAGGCAAACTCCTCCTATGCTGCTTTTTTCCACCCCATGTCTTGACATAGGTGATTTAACAGTGACTCTGATCAGAGAAATGAATACTAATGTTCTCAAAAAAAAAAAAAAAAAGCCTGTCAGCAGCAGTCCCAAGTTTATGTTGGCTGACAACACTGTCAGAAATTCTAAATAATTTTAAATAACTCGTAAAAACAGGGCTAATAAAAGGATACAAACACACAGATAGTACAAAATTTAACTGAATTGTTGTATTTCCAAATCAGTAAGCAGAAAAGCATTCCTGTAAAGCTCATTTAATCATCACCCAAAATTAATTTCCCTATCCATTTTTCTCCCACAGAAGTTTTTTCAAATATTAACACTAAAAACATTTCAGATTTTATATTTGAGAATTTACTGGTACCAGGAAGTTTGGAAGAATGATTTGTATTGCTTCAAAACCCATCAGGCAAGAAAATTAAGCACTCCTGACTGTCTTTTTTTATCCCACCCCTAAACTATGAGCACTGTTCAAACACGCCTTGAGTTTTTTCTGTTGTCCTGTCAGACTGTAATGCTACACTCAATTATCACTTCATTTTCTTTGCTGATAATTACATTTCAATTTCCAAGTCTTGGTTTCTTTTTAAACAGAATACCCCCCCTGCCCACAAAAACCCAGAGACATTATCAAGGGTTATTTTAGAACATTAGACTTGCTGCAAATGGCTCAGAAGAACGATATTAAGCTCTAAGTCAGAAAAATGTTACTAACCCTGTGCCATGCATGTTTTCCACTTGCTGAAGGCTAGATTCAATAACCGGTGTCAGAGCTTCAAATTCTTCCACATGCAACATCCTGCACATAGCCCAGACTTTTTTAAGGGCAACTAACGCGTAAAGTCGAACGCTGAAATTATGGTTGAAACACCACTGTAGAATAACTATGAGGGCTTTCTTCAAAGCTGGCTTCTAAAAAAAACAAAGATAAAGAAGTTTCTTTCATTTATGTTAAGTCTTAACATACCATTTAGAAGTAGAAAAGCAAGAGTGGCCCAAGAAACAGTGGCTTCCGCAAAAAACAACCTTTAAGAAAGTCCAAAGTTCTAACAGTACATAATGTGCAAATACAGGCTTCAGAACATGGTCCTGATTTCCTTTCCTCCTTCTCACTAGGGCACAGACCTACGGCCCCACTTGTTTTTTGCAAATGTATTAATTTGCTTTAAAAATTATATTTCTGCATACGAGGTAACCTCTATTAACTTCTGATTTTCTAGCACTTAGAAAGCTGATCCTGCAAATGTATGCAAACAGTAAGAAAATAACCGAAATGCCGGGATTGCTACAGATGTGAAGTAGTTGACCTAATGTAACATCTGACTGTTTTTAATCCTCTATTTTAAAGTTCAATAAAAAATGGAGAATTCCAAATAAAGAATTCTAAATGTAATATGGACTAGCTATTGCCGAAGAACTCCATATTTGAGTGCTGTTATTCTATAGAAAGATCACCTTCTTCCAGGTTATCTCTGCCCAATTTCAGATTAAACAGAGCAGATTAAACAAGAGCAGCAAGAAAAACAAACCCAGGTGCATCAACATGCTTAGTCAAAACTGGAGTAGCTATTCTAGAAAAACTCACAGGTAATAAGGCCCTACGTATCCAGAACATCTGCCATTTACCTAATTTTCCTAAGTCCAATATGCTACAGAGGTGACAGGAAGAGTTAGTGTTTTTCATATCAAAGGATACCTTAGTAGGAAGTAGGTATTAAAAAGGTTTTGAAAGTAGACTGCAAAAGTGCTTTTTATTCCAGAAATCCATACACAGTGCAACGGAACAAAGAATGAACTCTTTTAGTCTAACCTTCTCTGAGGTATTTTGAAGAACGATGTCAAAGTGCGAGAACACTGATAAAAATGTGCAGATGCTTGTTTTAAGCTTTTCTTCATCCTAAAGCAAAAGAGAATGTAACACAAAATATGCATCTATAGAACGTTTTTATACCCTGTAAGTTTTCACAGCATGTTCTGCAGATGCAGTATCAACTCTATTAAAAAAAAAATGTTTCCACAGCAAAGTTCACTAAAATATAAAGAGCGTATCATTAAGATTTCATTTTTCTAACACATTATTTGCTTTTTACTAATACATCAATCAGAATGAAGTATACAGCAGTGTAAATGAGCTAAAATTCAACCCAAATTCACTGTTTCCACCCCCTCCAAAAAAACTTAAACCCAATAAAAACCTTGGGGATTCTTTTCAGGGCTTGCACTTTTCCATGTCATCATGAATGTGGGTATCAGATGCAGAACGAATAGCCTAGCATCAGCCCCACCCATGTTCCGTACTGGAAGAAATGAGTTTCCACACTTCTATTCACCACTTCTCTTTACAGGTATAGTTCCTGTTCATCCATTTTGCCACAGCATTGCACTGGGTGCTCAAGTTCAGCTTATTTTTCAGTATGATCCTGACAATCCTT